>NC_138540.1:68395864-69096664 GCF_964234715.1 Podarcis melisellensis | reverse complement strand
AGAAAGTGGGAAGGAGGGAGTTACTTGTGTAATGGCTTTCCTTTAAATGAGAATGTATCTGTCCATTTTTGGAATGAATAGCATTGACAGGAAATTGCTGCTGAGATTTTTAAGATCAAATCAGCCAAATGAAAAGTGGTGCATTATTTATTATTGTTTTCATTATTGCCATTTCCTTTATTTCTTTGTAATTGTAATTGGGGTTTTTTTCCAATTTAAAAAGTGCTCAGCGGGACTATTGAGAATCTGAAGCCTCATAACTTCCAGAAATGTCTGAAACAATGGTGGGAACCTGTGGCCCTCTAGACATTGTTGGACTACAACTCCCATTATCCTGACCAGGTGTGTACCTGCGGTCTTTGACACTACCCACCTGTTGTTTTTATTCAGGTATATATCCCCCCCCAAGATTTGCAGACATACAAATTACAAGCACACAAATCACATATGTTTCCCATACACATGTGTTTGACTTCCCTCCCTCACCTTTTGTGGTTTCTTTTTAAATTTAATTTTTAAACTGCATTTCATACATTAATCCACCTTTAAGTTATTCTTTAGTTTGTGTTGGTAATCTGTTTTACTGCTTGTTTTATGTTAACCCAACTAATGAACTAATTTGCATACAATATTTTTTCATATATTCCACAATTTCCCCCCGAATCTTTAATAATTTCTTCTTCTTCTTGGTTTCTTATTACAGACCCTCCAAGTGTTCCTATTTTTCAGAGACATCCCTGATTTACAGAAAACATCCTGGTTTCTGATTTGATCTTGGGACATCCCATTTTTCCTTAGGATGTCCCTATTTTCATTTGAGAAGTGTTGGAGGTGTATAGAGTTATCCAACCCCTGAACCACCTGAAGGCAATCCTGTATAGGGAAGGTTTTTTAAAAAAATGCTTAATGTTTTATTATGTTTTTATATATGTTGGAAGTTGCCCAGAATGTCTGGGGCAACCCAGTAAGAGTACCAGGGTGTGGAAAGTTACAGGACGTCTATGTTTCTAGGAACAATGAAAAAGAGTTATAGTAAAATTAATTTCCAGGAACAAATGTTGACCGGTTTCAACACTAATTTTGTGTAATGTGTGTGTTTTCTATACAGCCCTTTAACTTTCAGTTTATTGTTAATAAGCCAACAGTATTTATTCAAGAAGCAATTACCATCTTATTAGTCGACCTTTGGTGCTTAGCAAAGTGCTTGTATATATATAAGAGCGTTTACAACTCCGTTTGAGTGAATAAAACACAGGCAGAATCTGTCCGCAGCCAGGCGAGGATCGGGATATGAGCACACTTTCCAGTTGTCTCTCTTTACAAGGGAGAATCTTATTTTCTGGCCCTTGTCCTTAGTAAACCAGTCTCTCTCTTTATTGTCCTTGTTATAGTTTGGGGTGGGAATGCCCTCCTACAGTTCTGTTAGTTTGACCTGCTACCACTTCCCCCTGGTCTCTAGTCCAACTCAAACTATTTTCAAGGGTGGATCAAGACAACTCTATTCCCTCTCCCATTTCTGACCGTGGCTCTGCCTACCATGGTCAAGTGGCCCCCAGAAGGCAAGTGGCCCCCAAAGGAATGTGGCCCTCAGACTGAAAAAGGATCCCCTGCTAAAGCCTCTAAACTGTAGCCTACATGATGTGAGAAGTTTCCACTTAGGAATCCATTTTATACAGACTTATGCACATATGTTTTGGTGGTTTTGACCTGATCACATTGAATCATAGACTTGTAGAGTTGGTCATCTAGTCCAATTCTCTGCAATGTATGAAGCATTCATACAGATGACCATCCTACCACTGCTTAAAAACCTCCAAGGAAGGAGTGTCCACAACCTTTAAAGGAGACCATTCCACTGTTGAGCAGCTCTTACTGTCAGAAAGTTCTTCCTGATGTTTAGTTGGAATCTTCTGTCTTGTAACTTGAATCCATTGTTTTGGGTCCTACCCTCCAGAATAGGAGAAAACAAACTTTCTTCTTCTTCCTTGTGGCAGCCCTTGAGATATTTGAAGATGGCTATGATATCTCCTCTCGGTTTCCTCTTTTCCAGGCTAATGAACTTGAGGCATCACACAGAATATAGATATATATTTAAAATATGGAAAATATATTTCTCGTCGTCTTAGCAGTGAACAGCCCCTACCATTCAGTGTGGCCTTTGATATCCTGGCAATTAAAACTCCCCTTATAGATGTATTCATGCCCCACGTGTCATTGTGAGCTCTCTACTAAGATTAATGATGGCCGTACAACCCATTTTCGGCTCTAGGCTGTGATTTTACAGTGAAGACTAGCATTCTGACAGATGGGGGAAATAACTCTCAGATACAAATTGCCAGCTCCGAAGTACTCGTGGTCTGCTCTCGGCCAAGGAAGGGACATTGTTAGTTCTGACACTAATACATGGCTCATTAAAGGTTCATATTAATACAAATATAGCCATTTGTTACAGTAAAAGTAAGATTCATTATATTCCAGAGAGAGAGGGGAGATGGGAAGTGGTAGGAACGCAGGAAAAGCTCTAGTCCATTAACCTTCAACCACAGCTACCAGGAGAGAAAATTGATGGAGCGATGTTTTACTTTGCTCCCAATTTAGAAAGGCAGGGGAAGCAAGACGGCCAAGGCAGACATTTACCCAGAAGCAGATCCGGTCCAACCATTAGACAGCAGGTGCTGAGTTACGTTGCAAGTAGGGATGGGGGAGAATTTTGGTGCAATTAGGATTTTGATGCAAACCTAGCAATTTTTCACTTTCCAAAACAACATGCAAACCAAAACACATTGTGTGATGCAGTTCGCCCACCAAACCACGTGTACAAAAATGTCTACATTGGGGGAATGAGTGCTCCTAAACACATACCTTAGTGAAGACCGTGTGTGAAAATGCACTCTGATAGAGGAAACTGCTTGTGAGAAAATGTGTACTCAGGAGAAATTTGCACTCTAACGGTGGTGAATTTTTGTGTGGACTTCCAAAAATACACAAATTGCAAACTGATGCAAAATTGTGGAAAAAAATGGGGGGGGGGATGAGAAAACAAGAAGAACCAAAATAAACAGATTCACCCACCCCCTGCAAAGTAGATGCTCTGCCACCACATTTCGTGGGAGACTGTTCCACTGTCAAACAGCTCATATTGTCAGAAAGTTCTTACTGATGTTTACAGGGGTACCTTGGGTTAAGAACTTAATTCATTCTGGAGGTCTGTTCTCAACCTGAAACTGTTCTTAACCACTTTAGCTAATGGGGCCTCCTGCTGCCACTGCGCTGCTGGAGCATGATTTCTGTTCTCATCCTAAAACAAAGTTTTTAACCCGAGGTAATATTTCTGGGTTAGTGGAGTCTGTTACCTGAAGCGTATGTAACCTGAAGCGTATGTAACCCGAGGTACCACTGTAATTGGCATCTCCTTTCTTGTGACTTGAATTGATTGGATGAGTCCATGAAGGCTACCCCTGGAATTTCCTACCATACATCAAAGGGACATCTCTCATTACCTTTGGAGCAGCCATCCCTAATGGCAAGTGACAATAAACAGTTGGAGAACAGAGTTGCGTGCTACACAGCTCGCCCTGCACCCCTTGAGCTAGACTGTTGCCTTCAAGATGCTATCCTTGTGCCAGTAAGAGCCAGCTTCTGGTCTGCTCAGCTTCTGTGTATGGAAAGGGAAGGGCTCCATCAGAATTGTCAATATTTGGCTAAAGCTCAAACACCTGAAAAATAGGCAGTACCACAACAGCAGCAATTAGTCATAACACAATTGTCTTAGCATTGCTAGATTAATTAATACCCTTTGTGGGACAGGCAACCATTAACCATACCATGAAGGAGTTTTGCAATATTGTAAAGTGGTCCTTAGCAATAAAGCCAGCTCACGTGTGATGAAGGCCGCATAATGTGGATCACTTTAATCAATCTTTTGCATGGCTTTGATACATTCTGCTGCAAAGTCTCCCTGCCATTTCTGCCTCTCTGCAAGCATGTTCGCTTCCCAAATAAAACCAGGCTGTTGCTCTCATCCAGGTGCTATACAATTAAAATGGATGGACATTTGAAATTACCCTCTGGCTAATAACACCACCCGAGTTCCAGAACATTGACAGGGCCAGTTTAAAACTGTCCAAGTGACAGCGTTATCTTTAAACCCTGGAGATGCAGGAGCTGGGTCATCATTTATCTAAGGCTTCCAACCTATTTTTAACCTACTTGTTGAAAGTGAGGTACAAAGCTCAGCAGAACCAATAGCCTGCACAGCTGTTTGATGCACTATGGGTGCGGGCAACCTGCAGCCACAAGTGACCCACAAGTTCATGAGACCCTCGGCCTAATTTTAAAAGTCATCCCTTAAGATTCACTGCATGCACAGTTATAAAAGAAAATGTTATGAAAATGATGTACCGATGGTATGTAACACCTGTGAAGTTATCAAAAATGTATAAGATAAGTAACAAATGTTGGAAATGTAAAGAAAAAGAAGGTACCTTTTTTCATATGTGGTGGGAATGTAAGAAGGTAAAATGCTTTTGGGAAATGATTTATAATGAATTGAAGAAAATGTTGAAATATACATTTGTTAAGAAACCAGAAGCATTTTTACTAGGCATTACAGGTAATGAGATAAATAAGAAAGAAAAGAAGTTATTTTTATATGCAGTGACAGCAGCAAGAATATTGATGGCCCAGAAATGGAAACAGGAGGAATTACCTACGATAATGGAGAATGGAGAACTAAAATGATGGATTATGCAGAACTGGACAGAATGACAGGAAGGATCCGGAATCGGCGAGATCAAAGATTTACAGAAGATTGGGAAAAGTTTATCCAATATATGCAAAATCTGAGCGATAATAAAATTACGTTTGTAAGCTTTAAGGAAGCTCTGTGAGGGGAAAAGGGTTAAAAGGGCAGAAATGTGTAAAAAGTAACAATAGGAAGGAATGGCAGACAAATTGAGGGAAGTCAAAAAAGAGAAGTAAGATGTAATTAAGATGTATGGAATGTATAAATTTGCTTTTGTATTTGAAAACTATATATATATATATATATATATATATATATATATATATATATATATGCTTTCGTAGATTTTCACGGGTACAGGAATGCAGGTTTTGGTGTCCTCGGGTGTCTTCCCGTGTAAAAGTTGGGGTGTCTAGGCGACGTTTCGACGAGGTCTCACTCGTCATCTTCAGGCTGGTGCTTTCGGCTTCTTGTTACTGGAACAGAGCTCTGTTCCAGTAACAAGAAGCCGAAAGCACCAGCCTGAAGATGACGAGTGAGACCTCGTCGAAACGTCGCCTAGACACCCCAACTTTTACACGGGAAGACACCCGAGGACACCAAAACCTGCATATATATATATATATATATATATATATATATATATATATATATATATAATTTTTTAAAAGCCATCCGCAAATCATCCCATCAGATGTCTGAGGAGAGCAAATCATCCCTTCCTTGGAAATCTGATGGACTGGTAGAGACAGTGGAAGGAAGATAGAAAGTCATGCCCCCGCACTACACACTTAAAGTGGTGCCTTCTGGCGGTTCCCTCACTGTGAGAAGCCAAGTTACAGGGAACCAGGCAGAGGGCCTTCTCGGTAGTGACACCCACCCTGTGGAACACCCTCCCACCAGATGTTAATGAGAAAAACAACTACAAGACTTTTAGAAGACATCTGAAGGCAGCCCTGTTTAGGGAAGTTTTTAATGACTGATGTCTTAATGTATTTTTAATCTTTGGTTGGAAGCCTCCCAGAGTGGCTGGGGAAACCCAGCCAGATGGGCGGGATATAAATCATCATCATCATCGGACAAATTTATGGCTAAGCAAATTTTGAAACTGAGGCACTGTGCAGGGAATAGGGGCATCCTAACAACTTTCAGCACTCTTAACAAAGGACAGTTCTCATGCTTCTTTGGGGGGAAGCCGTGGCTGTTTAAAAAGGTATGATACTGCTTTAAATGTATAGTGCAGAGACAGACAGAGAGAGGGAGGGAGGGATGGAGGGAGGGAGGGAGGGAGAAGGGACTTTAGCCTTGACCATCACTGGCTATGGCCTCACCCACTGCTGGCATTCAGCCCCCAAATGGATCAACCTCAAGTGAATATGGCCTCAAGCATGTGTGTTTTCTACTAAAGCAGGGACCAAGCAGAAGAATGGCTGCTCACCCCCTGCTTTAGCAGAAGCCTTCTCTTGACAGTATCTATCTATCTACTTAGAAATTACAAGAGCCCCTTTCAGACATTCTAAAACCATGGGGTGCACTAAGGGGGTGCAGGGGTCATAATCACATCTGCTGGTCCTGCCTTCCAAGCTCACCTGCTGATCATTTCTTTTATGCACAAACATGTCTGATCTGCCCCCCCGCCTGGGTATAGTTTTTTGCTGGGTAGTAGGTTCAGATATATTGAAGGCCAGGGGTGATGCCTGCAAACTCCAGTCTCAATTCTGCATCTCCCTGCAAAAGTTTGGAACATCTGGGTATGAATTTTCTCTCTTCCTCTTTCTCTCCCTCCATATCCTTCTCCTGCCAACAAGAACTGGTCCTGCTGCCATGGACATCAGATCCCTGTAAATGTATTTTGCAAAGTAGCCTTTTAGGAGGATGGGGGTGGGGAAAAAATAATGCTTTGTTTCCCTGTAGTGTATTGTCATTATTGTTTCCAGAAGATTGGCTCCCTCTTCTCCCCTTTTCACTTCCATTCTGCTCTCTGTCATTTATTTTCCTTACCAGAGCCAACTTTGTCAACAGAACTGGTCAAACAGAGATAAAATGGCTCTGGAAACACTGAGAACTTAAGATAGCAGCAAAATCCTCTATGTGGATGAGCCATTCATGGCCAGGTCACAGCTGCTTTGCCAACTCTTAAATTGCTATCGTCACCATTCTGTCACCTGGCTGAGAAGAACTGAGGAGAGGCTGTGTGTGATTTGCACTAAGAAGGTCAGCAAGCAGATGGTGCCCCGTAGCAGGAAATCAGAACCTCGGCACACCTTTTCCCCACCCTCATATTGCAAAAAAGGAGAACAAACACAACACAGATGACTAAAAAGTTGGGATGAGGAAATTCCTACAGTTCAGGAAAAGGCTGTAGCTCAATGCTACTAACCCACCCCACATTTATAGATACACAACCTGTGAGTAACAAGGATCTCACTCGCTGGATTATCACCTTGTTGTGCTGAGTGGGCTTGCACATTCCTATGACCCTTGTGAGCGAATCCATTGGGAATCTCGTACTCCCAGCAGGGTCACCCAAGGCGGTAAGGTCAAAGGGAAGGAGCTAGACAAAGAATGATCCAAGAAGTCCTCAATGGCAGAACAGGTGGATGATACCAAGCGGTATGTTACAATGGCTGTGAAGGTGGATGAAGGCTGCAGCAAATAAGAAGCTACCGGTCATCATGACTGCTCATGCCATCAGAACAGAACCTTACTGCAAAGACTGTGATCATCATGCACTGATCTACACACATAAAACAAATTCACGCACAGGTGTCTTCCAAAAACCAAACCCAAACTCCTGTGGTGATCAGCAAATGGTAAATGGGGGCAGGATCATGAAATCTGGAAGCCTGTAGTCATGAATCGACACATGGGCGGTGGATACAGATTCAGTCTTTCTGACTCAACGATCAAGGCAGTTGAGCAGCTCGGCAGCTGTATCCATGGCTGAGCAGCCCTTTTTAGGATCCACTCTGCTCACCCCAAAGAGGAGAGGGGCTAGAGAAGATGCCCTAAACATAGTCTGCCTCCCTTTTTCCCTGACTGGATTACCGCGCCCAGTGGGGTCACCATCCAGCGGTTGTAAAAGGCAATCCCACCCAGAAACCAATGTCCCCACTGTGGAAGGACATGTGGATCCAGAATTGGCCTCCACAATCACTTACAGACTCACAGTTAAAACGATGTTTATGGAAGACAATCTTACTCGGCTATGAGTGATCACAGAAGAAGAAGAAGAAGAAGAAGAAGAAGAAGAAGAAGAAGAAGAAGAAGAAGAAGAAGAAGAAGAAGAGGAGGAGGAGGAGGAGGAGGAAGAAGAAGTTGTTGTTACAAGGGTGCAAAGTTCACACATTTTTTTGTACTCAACATGATCTTTGGAATGTTTTGATTGTTTTACATCAGTTTGTTTTAATATTTTGTCTCTGTGTTGTTTTTTTAAGTGTTGTATTAATCCCCACGGTTTGAAGCCCCATGAGGGGGTGAGCTCCCATTTTTCGGTCCCAGCTCCTGCCAACCTAGGAGTTCGAAAGCACGTCAAAGTGCAAGTAGATAAATAGGTACCACTCCGGCGGGAAGGTAAACAGCGTTTCTGTGCGCTCCTCTGGTCTCGGTGTTTCATTGCGCCAGAAGCGGCATAGTCATGCTGGCCACATGACCCAGAAGCTGTCAGCGGACAAACGGCAGCTCCCTCGGCCAGTAAAGCGAGATGAGTGCCACAACCCCAGAGTCGTCTGCGACTGGACTTAACTGTCAGGGGTCATTTAACTTTACGTATTTAGTTTTTATTACATTGATTGGGATGGTCAATGCTACCAAACAGCTGCTGGATTTCTTAAAACAACCTGATGCAAGGTAGTTTGTTTACCCCTCCATCCTTTGCCTTTAGGATGTACGGTAGAGAAGCTGACCTAAGGATTTAGTTCCTTGGAAACTGAAATGTAGCCTTTTGTTTTCATGGTGTCAGTTCTGCATGGTAAATCCAGGGCTTAATAGGAGAGCAAATGCTAAGACCCTTCAAGGCAGGCTTCCTCTTTGCATTTTGACCACAAGAAGTACTCCCTCATCTCATCAATAGTGGTGAGGAGCAATAATCTTGACAAAATCTAAATAGAGGTGTCTCTAGTAAACTGGCTGAGAAAACAATTGTCTGGGCAAATCTTGCAGAGTCCATAAATTTGTATGCTTGTAAATGAATTCAGGAGGTACCTAATAGTGGCATAGAATCCCAATTTACAGGGAGAGAGCAGGTCATAATTAGTTCTGAGAGTTTATTAGCTGCAAGTAGCTGTTCTATTTCTTCTGTTTTCTTTGTTTTACCCTGTGTAAAACAATGGGAATATTGTTACAGAAATGTAGGGTTGGAAGGGAACCCAAGGGTTATGTAGTCCAACCCCTACAGAGCAGGCATCACAGCTAAAGAATCCTTGACAGACACCCATCCAAACTCTGTTTAAAAACCTCCAATGAAGGAAAGTTCACCGCCTTTCAAGAGAGTTCATTCCGCTGTTGAACAGCTCTTACCAGCTCCTATCAGCTGGTCAGTTGAATCAGTTAAATTTGTTTGGAAACCCAAATGGGAGCTATAGATCCTGTAAGTGACATATGAGGCATTTTAAATTTAGGAATGGATAAATCTGTCAATTCCGGTTTCTCTGATTTTCTCATGTTCCTCATTTTAACTTCAGTTCTCCACGTTTCCATAACAGTTGCAATTTTTTCCCCTTTAAAAAGTCCTCATGAGAACTTGGTGCAAATTTCCCCTAATAATCACATTTTGTATGCTTATTTGCAATGCATTTTATATGCTGTTTTCACTAACAGATGCACTCTAATGCACACTTTCCTCCAATATGCACATTTTTGTTTCCATTGGTCAGAGAGCTGCAATGCAAAACTGAGAGAACTGTGAATTTCAAAGGCTAGAGGTGCTTTGGTTCACATAGCATTTCAGGAAGCAAAAATTAGATTAGGTTCACATTAAAATGCAAACCAAAATGCCACACCAAAGTTCTCACCAACTTTATAGACAACAAAGTTGGTTAGGGATGTTTATGGAGCAGTTGGATGGGGAGGTAAAGACTGTTGTTGAGAGTGTGTCAGTGCAACATTTTCATAAGGTACATGTTGAGGTTATACCAAAGAAAATGTTGTGTTGTGACTTAAATGTAAGATTCTCAACTTTTGAATTGCATTGTATGGATACCTCTTTTATTCTTTCTTCAGCCAGAACTTCAGAACTTTTAATTTGTAGTTGTCATAACTCTGAGGGTATCTCCTGCTAACTTAACAATAACTTGTCCACAAGCTAATGAAGACCTCAAGTTTAATGGTTCTCATAAACACCTCAACTGTTGGCCCAGGAATGAATATTGTCCGCAGCCTAGTTATTGCTTTGCATAAACAAGACTTATCCTCACATTACTATTATAAAATGTACAGAGCAGCCAATTTTATGTATGCAAGCTATAGACGTCACTTTAAAGTGTCTGTCTTTGGGGGACTGAACAATATATGGGTTGTATCCATTCTTCTCAGACCAGACCCACTGAAATGAATGGGCCTAAAATAGCCTTGTGACATGGGGAGATTCCTATTCAGTCTAAATTTAGTTTTTTACTTGGAAATTTTGTACACAGCAAAGATATACTTTTTATGAGTTTGCAGTAAAGAAATGAATTGGTTATAATAATTCCTTCCCCACCACCACTTTTTATTGACTAAAAAAAAGATAAAGGACCCCTGACAGTTAAATCCAGTCGCAGACAACTCTGGGGCTGCAGCGCTCATCTTGCTTTACAGGCCAAGGGAGCTGGCGTTTGTCCACAGACAGTTTTTCCGGGTCATGTGCCGGCATGACTATGCTGCTTCTGGCACAACGAAACACCAAGACCAGAGCAGTGGACGGAAATGCCATTTACCTTCCTGCCAGAGTGGTACCTATTTATCTACTTGCCTTTGGGGCATGCTTTCGAACTGCTAGGTTGACAGGAGCTGGGGCCGAGCAACGGGAGTTCACCCCGTTGCGGGGATTCAAAATGCCGACCTTCTGATCGGCAAGCCCAAGAGGCTCAGTGGTTTAGACCACAGCACCACCCACATCCCTTTTATTGACTACTTGATTCTTTTTGCAATATTAAAACAAATCATTTCATGCTTAATATATCCCCAGGAATTATTTCATCTCTATTGTTTTGATTCCACTACAAAACAAATGGTGGCCAGTTCACAATCATCCCAGTCCTTCTGTTCCATCATAATTCATAACTGGTGATTTTAGCAATCTCTGGTCAGTTGGCATTCCTTTTTGAAGCCATCTAGCATCAATGAGGGGGTAGCCATTTAAATCCCCCATACTGCTGTGATGTAATTCTACTGGAAGCATGGTAGGAAATGACAAGGAACAAAGCCACTGACCAGCTGCTTGATCTGGGAGCCCCTATCTAGGCATCAGTACTGGGGTAGGTGTTAGAATTCCTGCTCCATGATTGCAGTCATGGGATTGTTGTCTTTCACATGACGGTGTATGTTTTGACTCCACAGAGTGGGAAGTGACGGAGACAGGATGTTTGTGTTACTGTGTTCCATGAAGTGGGACTATTGTCCTTTGTTCATTCTCTTTGCTGTCTGATGCCAGAGAGAGGGAGCCATGTTGCAGTGCTCCGTGTGTGTTTATATGTAAAGAAAGTAGATTAGCCCAAATGCTGAGTTGCTGAGTTCTGTCACGCAAGCTGCGAAGACTCTGCGGATCCCTAAGTGTGCCTATGTCTGTTGGCATCGGTCGCTGTGATGTTCGGGCTGAAGAAAGCTTTAGAAGCTCCCAAATAATCGACCAGGAGGGAGAGAACATGCCAGTCGGGCATGTGTCTCTGCCAGGGTCCTACTCGAGTGTAGGGCGAGCTCCTGACAGTAGGTAGCTGCCAGGTCAGTGAGACCCCAGCAGTTACCCCAGGGTGCCAGGTACTGTCACTAGAACTCTTGAGTACTGCTACCACACCTTTTGTTTACCACTTATCAGTCCATCCTGAACGTATGAAAAACTGAAAATTGATCTGTTCTGTGTTCTTTGAAGAGGTACATTTGCAGTTGCACCTGGAGTCATTCGCTTCCTTGGTACAAGTGCTTTTTCTTGTAAATAACAGTGCATTTCGAAATTCACAGAAAAGGCCAACTGTTGCTATGGAGCTCTCCAGTTAGACACTTGCATGCTCCTTATTGTCAAGATATCCAAGAGGTGCAGTGACCCCAATTAATCAAATAGTGCTCATTAAGAACAATATCTTGGGGAAGGGGAGAAAATAATCAGATATTGCTTTTGAGATAGTTTGCAAAGTCAATTGAATCCGTTCTTCAGTTGAACTTTGTCATAAAGCAGATACCTTTATGAATGATGCACTGTATAATGCTGACCCAAACTGTTAATGCAAACCCAGAGAGCAATTAATTCAAAATCAAGTTAGAATAAATAATTGCCATAATTTGCCTTGGGAGAAAACACTGTTATACATGTTTTTAGTCAGTTAAGGTGATAAGATTATTCACAGTAATGATGTGGTAGACATTCATCATTACTTGGTTTGGAATATGAATGTGTATAGCTTCTAAGGTTTGCCTTAGTTGGGGTGAGGGAAGGTAATTTTTAATTCCCCCCTCAGACAAACCCTCTTTTGTATCTTGGATAAGGTGCCAGGTGCCATGGGGTGGATAGTTTCCATGGCAACTATGGACTTTGGTGACCTATATTTCCCAATGTCCTTAGCATACTTTTCAGATTTATACATTTCACTGATTTCACAATCATTTTGACATTTCAAAACTTGACTTCCTTCCCCCGCTTTCTATGGTTCCTTAAATTTATTTTTAATATTTTCTGTATATCCAAATTGACTTAATTTGCTCATTTATTCATCTTCTTTAAATATATGCTCTTATGAAACTGTAGGTTATTACGATAATCCTGCCAATGTTTTTATTTGTTTACAATTTATCTGTAAATATTCAATAAACCATTTCCATTCTTTTATAAAAAGTTTGTTATCTTGATTTGTTATTCTTCTGGTAGGTTTTGCCATTTCTACAGATTCCATAAGTTTTTGTATCCATTCTTCCTTTTCTGGGACTTCTTTCCATTTTTTGGCAATAATAAGTTTCTATACATTTCATGCAGTTCTGTCCCTATAATTCCCAAGAGAAAAGCATCTGGATTTTTTTTACGAACGTTATTTTAAGCATCCTTTTCATTTCATTATGTATCATTTCCCAGTAAGCCTTAACCTTACTACAAGACCACCACATATGATAAAAAGAACCTTCTTTCTCTTTACATTTTGAACACTTATTTGATTTATATTTATACATTTTTGCCAGTTTATTCGGTGTTAGATACCATCAACATATCATTTTCATATAATTTTCTCTAAAAACATACCATGCTGTAAATTTTATATTCATATTCCACAACCGTTCCCATGCTTCCATGTCTATTTTTTATAATTTCTACTTTAATTTTGCAACAACACACACACACTAATAAAAAATAAAAAAGGAAAAAGGAAAAACAATATAAAAGGAAAATACAAAAATCTATATTAAAAAATATTAAACAATGTGTATATACCATGTTTCAATTCTTCTTTGCTTTCAATTGACTTCCTTCATCCTTAGTGTGCTTCTACTTTAATCTTTAGTAAACTGTTTCCTTTTCATTTCCTTTTTACTCCTTTTTCTTTCTGTTTTTAGCTTTTATCCCATAATTCGTTTTGCAAAAGTTAACCAAAACAAGTCCAAGTATTAATTTGAGGGCACTGCTTTTTAAGGTAATCCCCATATTTTCCCCATTCTTTTTGAAATGTTTTGTTTGGTCTGACCCCTAATTGCTCGTGTCATTCTAGCCATGCTTCCATGTCTATATTATGACCAATTGTTTGAATGTTTTTAAATTATACTTCCATGCTAATAAGCATCTTCGGCCAGCCTGTCAACTGGGTAAAAGGGACACTGGACCAGAGGGCTGGAGGCAAAGGGGTTGCCAGGCACCTGTCTGTAATACAGAGAAGCTTATTAATCTTGTTCAGGTCAGCTGAGGCTTCTGTAGCAGCCGAAAGGCATTAAACCTTCCAGGGAAGGAAGAAGCCTCATTGTATCATTGGCAAGCCAACACTGTCCACCTGCTGACTAGTGGCAAGTGTTCCTTTTCAGTGCCCTGAATTGATAAGTGGGACATTAACGAATGAGCCACATTTGCTGTTGAGGGGAGGGGAAAAAAATAAACCCCCAAAAAACTCATCTCACAGCTGTTGCTCCATTGCTGTTATTTGTGCAAATGTATGTGCTCAGTGGGTAGCAATCTGCTGTAGGACTTCATGAGCTACAATGCAACACTGTACATTTATTGACCCAAGCCAAAGATGATATCCAAGAGAAAGAAAGCTTATTGATTTGTTTTCTTGTAGTTGGTATTTTCTCCTGCAAGCTGCTGCAGGATCATGTTTTGTTTTCACCTCTCACGTTTATGTGTCTATTGACAGAGAAAGACAGAGTGAGAAAGAATTTGGAGTGAGGTTTTTCTGAGCCGTCACTGCTACTCTTGCAGCTTTCTGGGCTACTCCAGACTCGTAACCGCTATGATTTAGGACTCGCAGCTAGAAAAGCATCAGAAAACCTCTCTTTAGGTCATCTGTTAAAAGTCTTGTGCTATCAAGGCAGTCATCTATAAGAGCCTGTTGTAACCTGATATTTTCTTCTCATGCACAATGTTGCCGTTCTTCCTGCCCGTTGGACTTGCACATTTTCACTTCACCCAGTGCAGGAGTAAGCCTTGCAATATTTCTTCCCAAAGGGGCCAATCAGAAGGGCTTCTTGGGCCAATCAGAGAGAGTGTTTGCACCAGCATTTATAAGTATTCTGTGGTAATACAGATTTAGCAAAGCATCACCCCAAAATCAAAAATAAGGAGATAAGCAGGACAATGACTTCCTGTTGTTTAGTCGTTTAGTCGTGTCCGACTCTTCATAACCCCATGGACCAGAGCATGCCAGGCACTTCTGTCTTCCACTGCCTCCCGCAGTTTGGTCAAACTCATGCTGGTAGCTTCAAGAGCACTGTCCAACCATCTCGTCCTCTGTCGTCCCCTTCTCCCTTTGCCCTCCATCTTTCCCAACATCAGGTCTTTTCCAGAGAGTCTTCTCTTCTCATGAGGTGGCCAAAGTCTTGGAGCCTCAGCTTCATGATCTGTCCTTCCAGTGAGCACTCAGGGCTGATTTCCTGAAGAATGGACAGGTTTGATCTTCTTGCTGTCCATGGGACTCTCAAGAGTCTCCTCCAGCACCAGAATTCAAAAGCATCAATTTTTCAACGATCAGCATTCTTTACGGTCCAGCTCTCACTTCCATACATCACTAATGACTTCCTAGGGAACGGATATGGCCTTTAGTCTTTTCTTCCCTATATGGGGGGGTGCATGAAGTGGTGACTCACCCCCCTGCGGTGGCAATTCCAGGGTCCCCCTCTTAAAGGGGTTATATTTATGGGTGTCACTGGCCATAAAATGAAAGGTCCTCAGTGAACTACCCTGCGGGGATATGGGCTCTCCTGCCTGCCTACACTTACATCTCACAGAGCACCCCCGTATTCCATTTACCCTGATGAGCCCCAGTTCACCCCGGCTGGGGGGCAGGGAGGGATACACGCCCAAGGCCTAAGCCAAGGTCTTCCTACATTCAGAAGTTTAATAAAGTTGTGGCCTAATTTTAATTCCATATAATGTTGTCAGAGTCTTTATTCCTTCCTTATGATTTCTGGGGGCTGGGGCTGTCACCGCCTGGTCATGCAATGTCTTGGAATCAGACCAGAAAAAGGCAGCATGCATGAGAAATGGGGACCGTTGTAGCGTGTGGTTAAGGTAGATCATACTATACTTCTGAAATAGCTGCTTCTGTTAAGTCACCCCCCCCTTTCTTGTTAATTCCCTACACATTATGCACTAATCAGAGAAGGCTGAGATATGCATTTATATAAGCCATGTAAAGAAATAAAGAAAACAAAATGAGGCAGTATTATATTTCAATTAAAAATCCATGAAAATTGTGACTAGGCTTTTTAATGGAACGTTGTTAATTAAACTATGCTCTTGGTATACCCGAGTGTCATAAAATGTATTTGGAAAAGATGAAAAATAATAGTGGAAATAAACTTGGACTATTCATCTAGCAGCGGAATTAAAGGCCTCTTGTTTCTATTGTGCATTTAGATTTCCAGAATTAAATGAGTGTGAAGCAATTACACACACACACACACACACACACACACTCCAGCAGGAATGCTATCATTTTTATTGCAACTGAATGTATGTGACATTTCATTGTTATGATGCTTTCCTCTTTGTGCTTTGTTGCTTGCCATGCTCCTTCCTTGCAAAATGACAGGACTTAATCTCTGTTGGACAGAATCCCATGTAACCCAATAAATTCCTTAAAGAAGCTGATTTTTTTCATATATTTCTCAAAGCAGCTTTTTCAAGAGGTTGGTGATGTCACTGGGGAATAAGAAATACCTGTGAGCTTTTTTTAAAAAAAAAACCAAAAACAGAAACAAAAACAGAACAAAGAACAAATCTCATGTTAATGACAGGAAATTTAAAAGGAGAAGAAAGTTATGAAAGGTATAGAGGTCACTTTATCACACTAATCTGTGAATTATTATTATTTTAAATCCACACAGAAATCCACATTGAAATACATATTGAGTGTGCTTTCTTTGTAAATGTATTTGTGTAAATATATTTTCGAAGCACTCTGGATTTGTTGGTTCTTTGTTTAAACAGCACAGTGTAGGGTTCTTCGAAAAAACTAAATAAAACTTTTCAAAAAGATCACCCACTTCTGTTTGTTAACAGAAAACAATCCCAAGCTCTCCAGTGTTTGAGAGGCACCATTGGAGACAGACTCACTTCCAGCTAAGTCTTTATTTCTGTCTCATATTATTCTACGTCAGGCTTCCTCAACCTTGGCCCTCCAGCTGTTTTGAGACTACAATTCCTAGCATCCCTGACCACTGGTCCTGCTAGCTAGGGATCATGGGAGTTGTAGGCCAAAAACATCTGGAGGGCCGAGGTTGAAGGAGCCAGTTCTATGTTTTCCTAAATACCTGTATGTTTCTCTCAGTCCATAGACTTTGCTGGAATAACAGACCCCAAAAAGTGTGACAGAATGCATGAGGCTTTCTTGAGTGCCCTGATCAAACTCAGAGGAATATTTACCTTGCAGTTTGATTTGGAAAGGGGGGGAGCCCCTCCCCAATCATCTGGATTCACCTTGTTAATTAGTATCGCCACAGTGTCAATACACACACTTAGTTGGTTTGGGAAAGCACAACAGAAAAAGTCTGCAGAGCAGTCAAATAATGGAATGCGGTGTGTGTGTGTGTGTGTCTTTATCCTTCCTGATGACATTCTGCCAGCTTGTGAAAACATCCTTGCTTTGAAAGGCCTTTGCCTGCAGTTAGGGCAGATGCTTTTATTTTGGCTCATCCCTCTATGCCTTTTTATCACCACTATTATTATTAAGGTTTATGCTGCTGCTTTTACTACACTTTCATTATGTGTAACTTGCGTGCGTGTTGTGCTGCATTTTATGGCTGAATTGAGTCCCTTTCCCCCCCACTCGCTGTTTTACAATTTGGCTGTTTGCTTTAACTGTTGTTGTTTTTTTGTTTTTTGTTTTTTTAAAAAACCAAACTGCTGCTGGTTGCTGATTATGCCGCTATTATGGATTTCTGGGTTTTTCATGGTTCCTTGTTCTGCATTGTATTGATTTTTAATTGCTATGTATTGCCTCGAGTGCCTTACGGTGGGGGGCGATGCATAAACCTCTGAAGTAAACATATACCTAAATAGGAAAGGAAAGCTCTTCACTCTAGATGCCACCCAGACCCCATAATCTTCCTCTACGCTTTCAGGTGTCTACATCAGGATTATAATTCCAACAACAATACATTTCCCCTTGTTAAAAATGTAAACAAGATTAAAACAACCAGCACCCATTAACCGTTCTGCAAAAGCTGCTTATGAATCTCAAGCTACATGCACAACATATAGTTATAGCACACTGAAAGCTCATGACTTTCTCCCAAAGAATCGTGGGGACTGCAGTTTTTAAAGGGTGTTGGGAATTACAGCCCCTGCAATTTTGGCAACCTGTTTGAAGGATGGGTAGCTGGAGACAGGTTGGTGATTTGGGCAGGTTGCATAAACAGAGAGATGCTGTGCTGCTGTCCATGTAACCTGTTGCATAAGGGCGTGAGAAGAGCACTGTTGGATCAAGCCAAAGGCCCACCCAGGCCAACGTTCTGTTCGCACAGTAGCCAGTCAGATGCCTTTGGACACAGGAATGCGCAGCACATTTCATTAGGGTGTGCATGCAAGCATATTTTTTTAAAAATGCAAACAGCTATTGAATACATACCCATACTCAATCACTGAGGACTTTACAGTCACACCTCGGCTTACAGACACTTTGGGTTGTGCGATTTCGGGTTGTCCACCGCGCCGAACCCAGAAGTACCAGAATGGTTACCTCTGGGTTTCAGCGCTTGTGCATGCACAGAAGTGCTAAATAACGCTTTGCACATGCGCAGAAGTGCTGAATTGCAACCCGCGCATGCACAGATGCACAGGTTGTGGGTTGCAAAACGTGCCTCCCGCACGGTTCACGTTCACAACCCGAGCGTCCACTGTATTTTTATTTATTAAACTAACAGGGAAAAAACTAAAACCTAACTAAATGCATTTTTTAAATTAACAACTAAACTCCACTCAAAAGATATGAACGTTAAAATGAGACACAGAATACTATTATTTTTTGCTGTAGTGATAACAAGCAGCACACAAAGATACAGCCAGTTTTCATTATCTTTATCTTTAACCAGATAACGAGCTAACCCAAAAGAACCAAAACAGATTAAGGATTCTTGATCTTCCTTAGCCTAGAGAATGAGACATCGCTCACCAGGTGTGAGCAAAAGATGCTGAGCAGAGCTCAGGAGAAGAAGAGACATGAGGCAGAGACAGATGCAGGCAGAATAAAAAGGCTGGAATGGACCTGCAGCTTCTGTCTGCTCTGTGTCCAGACAGAGGCAGAGCAAGGTGGGTGCAATCTGCCCTGGGTGTCACCTCCAAGGTGTTTGGCACCCAATGTCTGTGAGAGATGCAGTGGCTTTGGAGCGTGCAGGCTTCCCGCTGCAGAAATGGTCGACCCGCCACAAGACTCCTCATTGGAAGATACACAATCTCTGTAGAAAAACCTCGATAACTTTGGCTCCCCCCAAAAAGCATATGAAATAAAGTCAAACCATTTTGCAGGCAAAAAATAAATAAATGTCAATGTGTGTGTGTGTGGGGGGGGGGGTTGACAAGAAATTTTCTCCACCGGGTACCACCTGACCTTGCTACGCCACTGATCCATTCCAGGCCTTTTCTTCTGCCCATGTCTCTCTCTGTCTGCTTTCCTCCTTCTCCCTTCTGCAGCTGTCTCTCCTCCACTGCCTCTTCCCTGGTGGTTGTGCTGTTCTATACTCTCTCCTCATTGCCATGATTCCCAGTTTTTATATATATCAGGTGGAGGGGCAGCACAACCTTTGTGTACAGAGCCTTAGTGGCTAGTTGCCATTGATAACCTTCACCCGGTTGTCACAGGGTGCTGTTTCTTTAATACTTAGTTCCTTCCTCCTCAGAAGACACTGGAGGTAAGGGCAGAAAGCATTACTTCCTGCTTCCTACCATCACTCTGATGAAGCCAGGGATGCTTCCTGCCCTCAAATGTAGCTGAAGGCTCATACATCATCATCATCATCTTCATCATGGGATAATCACAGTTTATTGCTGAACCTGTATCTTTATCTCCCGAGCCCAAGCTTGGATGTTGCATTAGCGTCATTAATCTGATTCTGACATTAGTATACACATTGCTTGCGCATTCATTGCTTAGATGATTGTTCCATCCCAAACTCTCTCTTTTGATCTAATCAGTCATTTTGGAAGCTGTTTTTATCTCCAAGCCCCTGTTCCTCCTCCCTCGCCGCCGCCACCCCTCTGCCGTCATTTTGTGCAGCAAGAAGTACTTAGCGAAAGCCTTATGGATCCACATTTCATCACACTAAATCAATGTAGCATAAGAGGGAAGTTTAAAACCAATCTTTTATGCATCACCACTTACAGAGACGAGGACCATTACAAGTAAAATCAATCAATAAAGCCTGTAACTCTAAAGTAACTCCTGAATTGAATCAATGATGCTTATGGAGTAGAATGGAAGGCAGTGTATGCACAGGGTGTGTGTGTGGGGGGGTGTACATTAAAGCCAACAAATTCTTTCTGGAGTGCTTTCCATCTCTTTTAAGCTGAAACATTCAGGGCTCATTCCCTGAACTTTTCAGGAGAAATATTTCACTCCATTGCACCAAAGTATTAGGAGGCAATGGAAAATGCCAGTGTACACAGTTGCAAGTTATGGTGAATTGCATATGTCCTGAATTGCTCCTTTGTTCCTTGTCCCTGACTTCCTTCCCTAACTCCCTGCTAATATCGTTCAGCCCAGACACTGAGGCACCAAGGGCCTTATGGTGGTTCCCTCACAGTGAAAAGTGAGGTTACAGGGAAGCAGGCAGATGGCCTTCTCGGTAGTGGCACCTGCCCTGTGGAATGCCCTCCCATCAGCTGTCAAGGAAATAAACAACTATCTGGCTTTTAGGAAACATCTGAAGGCAGCTCCGTTTAGGGAAGTTTTTAATGTCTGGTGTTTTATTTTATTTTTAATCTTTTTTAAGAAGCTGCCCAGAGTGGCTGGGGAAATATATTATTATTATTATTATTATAGTCGGACCATCGGCTGGGTGAGGACTGCAGGGCCTGCTCCCTTCCAGGGCCTTTTCCAACTGGCCCAGGGGGCGTGGCCCAAGCCCTCTCTCCCAGCTATAAAGGGACTCCTGCTGCTGGGAAGCCTCGGACCATCGGCTGGGTGAGGACTGCAGGGCCTGCTCCCTTCCAGGGCCTTTTCCAACTGGCCCAGGGGGCGTGGCCCAAGCCCGCTCTCCCAGCTATAAAGGGACTCCTGCTGCTGGGAAGCCTCGGACCATCGGCTGGGTGAGGACTGCAGGGCCTGCTCCCTTCCAGGGCCTTTTCCAACTGGCCCAGGGGGCGTGGCCCAAGCCCTCTCTCCCAGCTATAAAGGGACTCCTGCTGCTGGGAAGCCTCGGACCATCGGCTGGGTGAGGACTGCAGGGCCTGCTCCCTTCCAGGGCTTTTTCCAACTGGCCCAGGGGGCGCGGCCAAGGCCCTTATTCCAAGTGGTTAATGTGTTTTAAAATGTCCTCAAGCAGTCGGTGGCAATTTAAATTTGTATTTCTCTTTTTCCTTTTTTCTTCTGTTGGGGTGGGTGGGTGGTATGGATATTTGGTTGGGGATTAATTTTAGTATTATTGTTCTGTTTTGTTTTCTGTTGTTTTATTGGTTCTGTATAGTTTGTATTTTGTTTTTAAGGGGCGGGATCAGGGCTGCCTGGGAGTGGGGCCCCAGCCAACACGATGGCTGGGACAAGTTCCACAGGGGCGGAAGCACTGGGACATCCGATCTCGGTGATCATGGGCAGGAGGCGGAGTTACGCTAAGACCAGACCATGTCATTACCGAGGAGGCAGGTTTAGTCGCTGTTTGAAGACTATCCCTGCCTCCGGGTCTGGCCTTGACCGGATGGATACTGGAATCAACAGGGGAAACCCACATGACCTGAAGGTGTTGCTGTGTAATGCCAGGTCAATGATGAATAAAACCACTGCCATCCACGACCTGATTGTGGATGGAGGATTTGACCTGGCATGTGTGACAGAGACCTGGTTGGAGGAAGCAGATGGGACTGTCCTTGCTGCCGCTTGCCCACTGGGTTTCTCTTACGCACAGCAACCCAGGTCATGTGGGCGGGGAGGGGGGGTTGCAGTGATTTTTAGGAAGTCACTAGTTTGCATCAGGCGTCCTACTGGGAAGACCCAGTTTTCTGAGTGCATGTTCTGGAAGTTGGGCAATAGGGGCAGTACAGGATTCCTTTTGGTGTACTGACCTCCCCGCTGCACCAAGGATTCCCTGTCCGAGCTGCTTCAGGTCGTGGCGGATGTTCTCCTGGAGACACCTAGCTTGGTTGTCCTAGGGGATTTTAACATCCATGCCGACACGACCTTACAAGGGGCCGCTCGGGACTTCGTGGAAAGCATGGCCTCCATGGGGCTGTCCCTGAATAAGTTGGGCCCAACTCATAGTCATGGACATGCCTTAGACCTGGTATTCACCTCTAGTGACGTGGGTGATCTGACACTAAGTAAAAGTGAAACCAAAGAAGTGCCATGGTCAGATCACTTCCTGGTGCAACTGGACTTCTCCGCGACCCTTCCCCTCTGCAGGGAGGTGGGACCAATTCGGATGGTCCGCCCCCGCCACTTAATGGATCCAAATGGTTTCCAGAGAGTGGTAGGGGATGCTTTATCCCATGTTGATGGCCTTTCAGCTGATTCCCTGGTGGCCCGCTGGAATGCGGAGTTAACCAGGGCTATTGACTGTCTGGCTCCGAAGCGCCCTCTCCGATTGCATGGAGCCCGGACAGCCCCGTGGTTTTCTTCGGAGCTGAGGGCGATGAAACAATCGCTGAGACGGCTAGAGCGTCGGTGGCAGAAAACTCACTCCGAATCTGACCGGACACAGGTTAGAGCTCAACGTCGAGCCTACCAAGTGGCGATAGCGACGGCGAAGAAGACTTTCTTCACCGCCTCTATTGCATCTGCAGAAAATAGTAGCAGGAGACTCTTTCAGGTGGTCCGCAATTTAACGGAACCACCTTTACCACCGGGGCCTTGTAAAGACCCCAAGATCTCCTGCAACGATTTTGCAAAGTTTTTTGCAGATAAAATCACTCATATTCGGAAGGAGCTAGACACCACCGTGGGAGCAGGGCTGGGGCGGGAGAGTGCTAGAGCCCTGTCTGGTCAAGTTGCATGGAATCAGTTTCAATCCGTTACCCCCGAGGATGTGGACAGGCTGCTTGGACGCGTGAAACCAACCACCTGTCTCCTTGATCCTTGCCCATCCTGGCTAATAAAAGCAAGCCGGGAAGGGCTGGGCGATGGGCTCTGCGGGGTGGTGAATGCTTCTCTCTGTGAGGGAACATTCCCAGATCCGCTGAAAGAGGCGGTCGTTAAACCGCTTCTTAAAAAACCATCTTTAGACCCGGCCAGTATGGCCAACTATCGCCCAGTCTCAAATCTTCCATTCTTGGGCAAGGTGATTGAGCGTGTGGTTGCTGAACAACTCCAGGCTCGCCTGGAGGATGCGGACCATTTGGATCCCTTCCAATCGGGGTTCAGGCCTCATCATGGGACCGAAACTGCCTTGGTCGCACTGGTTGATGATCTCCGGCGAGCTAGGGACAAAGGTGAGAGTTGTTTCCTAGTTCTGCTGGATCTCTCAGCGGCCTTTGATACAATCGACCATAACATCCTTCTGGACCGTCTAGAGGGGCTGGGAGCTGGGGGCACTGTTATACAGTGGTTTCGCTCCTTCCTCCTGGGCCGTGTTCAGAAAGTGGTGGTGGGGGATGAGTGTTCAGACCCTTGGGCCCTCACTTGTGGGATACCTCAGGGTTCCGTCCTCTCCCCCATGCTTTTTAACATCTATATGAAGCCGCTGGGAGAGATCATCAGGGGGTTTGGACTGGGTGTCCATCAATATGCAGATGATACCCAGCTCTACCTCTCTTTCAAATCAGAACCAGTGAAGGCGGTGAAGGTCCTGTGTGAGTGCCTGGAGGCGGTTGGAGGATGGATGGCGGCTAATGGATTGAGGCTGAATCCTGACAAGACAGAAGTACTGTTTTGGGGGGACAGGGGGCGGGCTGGTGTGGAGGACTCCCTGGTCCTGAATAGGGTAATTGTGCCCCTGAAGGACCAGGTGCGTAGCCTGGGAGTCATTTTGGACTCACAGCTGTCCATGGAGGCACAGGTCAATTCTGTATCCAGGGCAGCTGTCTACCAACTCCACCTGGTACGCAGGCTGAGACCCTACCTGCCCGCAGACTGTCTCGCCAGAGTAGTGCAGGCTCTAGTTATCTCCCGCTTGGACTACTGCAATGCGCTCTACGTGGGGCTACCTTTGAAGGTGACTCGGAAACTACAGCTAATCCAGAATGCGGCAGCTAGACTGGTGACTGGGGGCGGCCGCCGAGACCACATAACACCGGTCTTGAAAGACCTACATTGGCTCCCAGTACGTTTCCGAGCACAATTCAAAGTGTTGGTGTTGACCTTTAAAGCCCTAAACGGCCTCGGCCCAGTATACCTGAAGGAGCGTCTCCACCCCCATCGTTCTGCCCGGACGCTGAGGTCCAGTGCCGAGGGCCTTCTGGCGGTTCCCTCATTGCAAGAAGCAAAGCTACAGGGAACCAGGCAGAGGGCCTTTTCGGTAGTGGCGTCCGCCCTGTGGAACGCCCTCCCAGCAGATGTCAAAACGATAAACAACTACTTGACATTCAGAAAACATCTTAAGGCAGCCCTGTTCAGGGAAGTTTTTAATGTATGATATTTTAGTGTTTCCTGGTTTCTATGGAAGCCGCCCAGAGGTGGCTGGGGGGGGGCCCAGCCAGATGGGCGGGGTATAAATAATAAATTATTATTATTATTATTATTATTATTATTATTATTATTATTATTAGCCTTTGACAAAAGTTCAGTTTCCAAAATGCAGAGGGATAAAATGTGATGATGAAACTAGTTTTGTTTCCATCACCGTTGTTTCTTAAAAATAAATTAATCAAGTATTATTGCACAGAAAACATATGTTGGCTGTGTACCTAATACAAGCTGAATCTTATTACGTTATTTTGCAGCTAACATGCCCCGGGTATGTGTTATCACAAAAAGTGCATGGAGAAACAATATTGATTCTTTTGCCTAAATGTCTTAATGAAATGCAGGTCTTCCATCATTTAGAGAGCCATCTGTCAGGATGGGATTTTTTTAAAAAACACACAATGCTACCATCAGAACAATAAATGTAATTCAATTTTAGAGCCTAGCCTAATCTCTTTGGATACAAACCACATGGCCGCAATGCATGCTCCCACCATCAGCCGTTCAGTGTACTGGGTTAGACTTAATCAAAGTGCAACACAATGAAAGCAATCAATGTAACAATGAATAATTTTCCTGCTACTTGTTTCTCAAAAGATCTCTTTATGCTGGCTCACTTTTTGAAATTTTACCTGCAAAGGTTGTCCCTGCAAACCATTTTTTAGTAAGGGTGCTCCCATTCATTTTCATTGCTGAAGCCTGAATTCATTTCATTGTTCATTCATTAAAATCATTCTTGTTTCATAGTGAACTCCATCTATTTCATTATGTCCTTTAGTTTCTGCTTCCCAGTCATTTGGGTGGGAGACCTGAGCGCTCTTCTCTATTCATAATTTTGGAGTTTACCATTGTATTAGCATGCCAACCACCTTTCCAAAGAATCAGGCTGCCCAAATTCCAAGACAGATAAGAAAAAAAAGACTCCCCATTTTACAGGCAATTTTAATAGGTAGATTGAGGCAAACTAGCTAAACCAGAGGTAGCCAACGTGATGCTCTGCAGATATTATACACTACAACTCCCATCAGTCCCAGCATGGCAGATGGTGAGGGATGATTGAAGTTGCAGTCTCCAACATTTGAAAGATACCATGGTTGACTGTCCCTGACCCAAATGGATGGTTTTTTGGGGGAGGGATGGGATAAGTCAGGGAAAACACAATGTGGGATATGTTTTGATGCTTACTGTTAACTACAAGGTGACTGAGAAATAGGATATGCTTTCCTGAGAAAGGAAAACAAACAAAAAATGCAATAGCCCTCTTCCTGGGTTTACTTGTGTGAAGGGGGCTCGATTAGACATCCATGTGTTAGTATGTTTGTTGGCAGGCTACACATGAGCAGGTTCTTCAGCTCAGAGAAGATGAGAGGTGACTGGAATGTGCTAAAAGCTTGTTTTCTGCTGCTCCAGAGGGCAGGACCTGAACCAACTGATTCAAATTACAAGAAATGAGATTTCAACCAAGAACCTTCTGGTGGTTTTGGTTAAAGAATAATTCCCTGGTTCCCTAGACCTCTGCATGGAGCAAGCACTCTCTGGTAAGAGAGCCCCAGCAGAGGTTTGAAATCACAAAACATGCAGCAAAGTAAGACTCTAAGACCTTTAAAATATCCCATTTTAAGTCATTTACAAAACATCCCCTTTAGCATAGAGAAGACCACACAGTTTGATAAGTTTAAAATGGTTTACTTACAAACTACATCAAAGATCAGATTTATGTGCTTTTCCATACAGCAGCAAGAAAACACAGGCAGGTAAACTTAGTTTCAAAATTGGCAATAAAATGTTTCTAACACATGGTCTGAGCTTGGAGTGATCAGGCCAGATGTCTTCTCTGGTGAAAGGGAGTGAACAAAGAACTTTTCTAACCCTTTGCCGCCCAAGGTGAAGGGGCGTGACCTAGTCAACAGCTTACTCTATAGACCTAACCCCTTCATGCATTAACTAAAGCAACGTATGCTGGGTTATATGAGGCTGAATTATGCCACATAATGGTGGAATGGACTACCTCGGAAGCTGGTGGACTCTCCTTCACTGGAGGTTTTTAAACAGATATTGGATGGCCATCTGACACAGGGTTGAACTAGTTGACTCCTGGTTACCTTCTAACTCTGTGGATTCTATGGATCCCAATTCTATGAGTGAGAAAGTTAGAGGTGATGTAAAACAAAGCAAGACCCCCAACATTGTTGCCAGCATAGGAGTACATCACAATAGCTTACATAAAATGGCTTAAATTAGGGTTGCCATATTTCAAAAAGTGAAAGTCCGGATACAAAAGTTGTTGCACTTTCCCCCCAACCCCCCAAGTTTTGAACTATTTTTCATGAAATTTGCCAAAACCTACACTTCCAACATGGGTTGTCATACATCCAGATTTTCCCGGACATTTAAGTGATTTCCGCCCAGACGCTGTTTACAAGGGCTGAATCCTGGCTATGTCTGAGAAATTCCGGACGTAGAGCAGCCTCTACAATAAAAACTGGCATTAAATCATCACAGACCCAGGAAACCTGAGTAAATAGAGACGTCTTACTAACCAACGAAATGTCAATACTGTTGGTGCCTGCTGGATTTAAATGATATGGGGAATTTAACCATTTTAAAGTTTTGATTATTGACATTTCCAAACCCCTTTTATGTCAATGCCTGCCTAGAGTAATTGTTTTGCTTTAATATATAGCGCTTTGTGTGACTGACTGAGATGGGAGCCTCTGCATATAGAGAAATATATCCCATGCACTATGCATACATACAGGCTGCATCTGCACTATACATTTAAAGCAGTATCATAGTACTTTAAACAGTCATAACCTAACCCCCCAATATGTCCTGGAAACCGTAGTTTGTTATGGGTGCAAAGTTTGTTAGGACAGAGCTAGTTTCCAGAGTAGTTTAAAAATCAATCCATCTTCCCAGGGAACTCTGGGAATTGTACCACTGTGAGGGAAATCGGGGTCTTCTAATCACTCTTAGCACCCTTAACAAACTACGGTTCCCTATCCCACTCTCCCTCAATCTTTCTCCTGGCTGTCCAATACAAGCATCTACTGAGAAAGCCACTTCCGACCTCGGGAGGAGGTGGTGTTGCGGGCTTCACGCTCCCAGCCCCGCGCGATCTGGGGGAATCCTCTGCTGCATCATCCCCTGGCCAGCCAATCGGCTGGCTCAGGGTGTGTGGCTTGCCTGCATTTAAGGCAGAGGATCTCCCTCTTTGGCCACTCAGCTGTGCTAATTTCCCACCCACCTGCCCTTCAAGGTTTCTTCTTTGACCTTGCTATGGACTTCGGTTGGTCGTCGTTAAGGGGCCTGGTAGGAATTTTTCCACTTGTCAAATTGTCACAACTTTCTTGGTTTTGGTGGTTAGGCATTGGTAGGGGTATTGTTATGCAGATGTATGGGGGGAAATATCCCCCGGATATTGAAGGGTAGTACGGTAAAGGATTCCCGGGGGGTGTGGCCCCGTCCGAAGCCTATGGAGGTGAGGGCCTAAGGCACGCCCCCGAGCGGTGACCCCGGGGGAGTGCCTATTTGATGTGCATCAGCAGGGCTCCCCCTGCTGGTGAGAACCCTTCCCAGTCTTCAAGCAGACAGGCTGAAGCTGTATAGTCGATAGGACCAATGCCTAAGCCAATACCACTCATCACCTGTAACCAATAAAGTTGTGACCAATTTTTAGCCCATTCACCTTAAATAACGGTGTCATGTGTCTTTATTCCTACTGGTGGGAGGCGGGAACTCGCCACACAACTCTGATGGATTTTCTCCTACGGTCGGCACAGGAGGAGGAAACCTTGGCAGACATGGACAACTAGCAAAGAGAAACTGGGACAGCTTACTCATGTTTAGAGAATTCCACTCAGGGAGTATGTGGAGTGGATGGAGAACTTGGCTGGGCAGTGTGTATGGAGGTCCTGAGCTGTCCGGATGACAAGATCCAGCCCTGCTGATGTGGTCTAAAGGAAAGCAGCGCAGTACGTTTGGCACCAGCTTGGCTGCAGGAATTTCTAGGAGATGTACAAGGCGCAATCCAGCTGTCTTAGGGACTCTGCTCCACATTTGTGCAGTGTTTACTTCTTAGCCGTTTCTTCTTCCAGAGACATCCCACACAGCAGCAGGGGATTAAATTCAGTTTTCCTTCTCCTAGATGGGCTGTTTTCCCAAGTTGATGACCCTTCCTTCTACAGAACATGCATAAACCACCTTCTTGACTGTTGGACCCACAATTGGTCCCATCTGCTCAATCTGCCAGAACCTGTCTTTGCATGCAAAGGGAGTCTTTAACTCACTGAGGTTTGAGACCCATCAGCTACCCTCACCTGGTTTGGCCATGCATTCGAAGTCGTTCCCAGAGTGTGGCTGCTGTTGCATGCTGACAGCTTCTAGGAGCCACAGGTGAGAGCTGTCGGAATCCTTTGGGGGTCAAGATGCCAGCTGGTGAGCCCCCAGCTGGATCATGCCCTTCCAGCCGTGACGATCCCCTGATCTCTGGTGCGACGTAAATCAGCGACTCAGACTTCAAAAGCCTGAGCACGCTATATTAGCAGAGCATACTGCGCAAACAGAACAGGTGTGAGGCTTGTGGAAACATACTAACAGCTAAAGATTTATTAAGTATAAATCAGGCAAAGAAACATGTCGTCTCCCTTTCTTCTCCTCAGAGAGACAGTGAAAAGCAAAAGCTATACACACAACGGAAGCTCCCACCAAGCCGTGCTGGTATGTAAACAGACATGTGACATGCAACAGTTCCATGTCTGCAACTAAAGGTGGAATGGAATTTTCCAACAGGAGCTGGGTGCAGGGTGGGAACCAAAGGTGGACAAACTACCCAAGAAGGACCATGATGTTTTCCCCACCACAAGTACTACCTCTCCTGTAACACTCCATACACCTGGGAATACCCAAAATGTATTCAGTACAATTGTGGAAAGACTAGTGGGTTGCTGGATAGCTCACAGCATATGCATATACACCTCCCCATCGACAAATTGCCTGAGGCTGAGAGCTGCACAGGACTGGTCTCTAATGGTATAACAACACGACTGCTGAAAAATAATGAATTAAATATTTCATGAATGAAGATTCATTATTTATTGCACTCTTTGTAGGAGATTGGAGCAGTAGAAGTGGGTTTTCTGTGTGGTCCCATTAAAGTATAGAATCATAGAATTGTAGAGTAGAAAGAGACCCCAGGGGTCATCTAGTCCAACCCCCTGCAATGCAGGAATCTCAGCTAAAGCATCCATGACAGATGATCGTCCAACCTCTATTTAAAAATCTCCAAGGAAGGAGAGTCCAGCACCTTCTGAGTGCTCCATTGAATTGTGAGACATTTAAAATGGCAAGTCATAGCTGCCTTCTGCAGCGGAGGGGGCAGGACACGAGTCTGCTTCAGGGGGATTCTGGTAGGTTCATAGAATCGTAGAATTGTAGAGTTGGAAGGGACCCCAGGGGTCATCTAGTCGAACCCTCTGCAAAGCAGGAATCTCAAGCATCCATGACATCTCAAACTTAAATACCTCCAATGAAGGAGAGTCCACAACCTTCTGAGGGAGAACATTCCACTTCCAGACAGCTCTTACTGTCAGAAAGTTCTTCCTGATGTTTAGTCAGAATCTCCTTTCTTGTCACTTGAAGCCATTGGTTTGGATCCTACCCTCCAGAGCAGGAGAAACGAGCTTGCTCCATCTTCCATATGACAGCCTTTTAGGTATTTGAAGATGACTGTCATATCTCCTCTTACTCTCCTCTTCTCCAGGCTAAACATACCCAGCTCCTTAAACAATGCCTCATATAAGACTTGCTTTCCAGCCCCTTGATCATCTTGGCCATCCTCCTCAGCACACATTCCAGCTGTTAATATCCTTAAATTATGGTGCCCAGAATTGGACACAGTATTCCAGGTGTGGTCTTCTTCTTGTTTAGTAGTTTAGTCATGTCCGACTCTTCGTGACCCCATGTACCAGAGCATGCCAGGCACTCCTGTCTTCCACTGCCTCCCACAGTTTGGTCAAACTCATGTTCGTAGCTTCAGGTACACTGTCCAACCATCTCGTCCTCTGTAGTCCCCTTCTCCTTGTGACCTCCATCTTTCCCAACATCAGGGTCTTTTCCAGGGAGTCTTCTCTTCTCATGAGGTGGCCAAAGTATTGGAGCCTCAGCTTCACGATCTGTCCTTCCAGTGAGCACTCAGGGCTGATTTCCTTAAGAATTGGTAGGTTTGATCTTCTTGCAGTCCATGGGACTCTCAAGAGTCTCCTCCAGCACCATAATTCTTCAGCGATCAGCCTTCTTTATGGTCCAGCTCTCACTTCCATACATTACCAAGGCAGAATTGAGTGGTGTTATTACTCTCCTTGATCTGGACACTGTACTTCTGTTGATGTAGCCTAAAATAGCATTAGCTGGTGCCCACAGCACTCTCTCGATATTCGAAATGTATCCTTTGGTCCAAAAAGTTTGGCATACCATGAGATAAATAAAGAAAATGACAGCAAGAGCTGATTATCTGCAAACACAGTGGCACCTGCTTAAAAACTAGTTCAAACTATGCATTAATATCAATGTCTGCTTTTTTTGGTTCTGAAGGAAGAGGGAGATTATTGTGTGATGCTATTGCTGCATCTCCAGAAGAATCTGGATGAGGCAGAAAGAGGGGGCAAGTAGTCATAGGAGTGGAGAGGAGCTGAGATTAACACAATTTAAAATGTGTGTGTTTACTCTGATCCTCTCGGAGCTATCTTTTAAATAGGATAAAATGATCCGTTAATCCCCCATATCTTATTAAGAGAGGGTTTAAAAGATTGACTTGACATCTAAGATGCAGAAAGAAAAGGACTTTCTAATATTCATCAGAAATGCTGGGTGGGAATGGTCTAAGTTTAACCAAAAGGTCCTGTCATCAAGAAAGGCACCATCCTCTTAGAGAATTATCCAGTGTTATTGTATTTGCTATGAGAAGTGGCTGACACCAATTCACATCAGGCAGAGAAATGTCAGCTGGAGCCCAGGGATAGAAAGCAGAGGGGGAATTGCTGCCATATTGACATATCTCTGAATAGCATGTTTCTGAATCCTAGTCACTGGGGAACATGAGTAGGACAAACTATATTGCCTTTAGGACTCAATCAAAACTAGGCTTTTCTCTGTTAGTGTATGTGAGTTTATGCATGCAGAGAAAAAATGACAAGAAAGGGTTAATTTAGGAGTGCCTGTCCTGCACCTGCAGCTGGTCAAGTGTGAGTCAGCAAACTTGTGAGAATGAGTCAAAGAGTGACTCAGCACAGAATAAAGTCTAAGAACCTATGTGCTGTGGAGGGACACAGGGGGTGCTGTGGGTTAAACCACAGAGCCTAGGACTTGCTAATCAGAAGGACAGCAGTTCGAATCCCTGCAACGGGGTGAGCTCCCGTTGCTCAGTCCCTGCTCCTGCCAACCTAGCAGTTCGAAAGCACATCAAAGTGCTAGTAGTACCTTCAGTGAGCGTTTTCGTGCGCTGCTCTGGTTTGCCAGAAGTGGCTTACCACTTCTGGCCACATGAAGTCCTGGCCACATGACCCGGAAGCTGTACGCCAGCTCCCTTGGCCAATAAAGCGAGATGAGCACCGGAACCCCAGAGTCAGCCACGACTGGACCTAATGGTCAGGGGTCCCTTTACCTTTACCTTACCTATGTGCTTTTCCCTAAACGGCCTCAGTCCTGTATACCTGAATGAGCGTCTCCACCCCCATTGTTCAGCCTGGACGAGGGCCTTCTGGTGGTTCCCTGCAAGAAGTGAGGTTACAGGAAACCAGGCAGAGGGCCTTCTCGATAGTGGCACCCGCCCTGTGGAACACTCTCCCAGCAGATGTCTAGGCAATTGGCAACTATTTACTTTTAAAAGACATCTGAAGGCAGCCCTGTTTAGGGAAGTTTTTAATGTTTAATGCTGTGTTGTGTGTTTAATATTCAGTTGGCAGCTGCCCAGAGTGGCTGGGGAAACCCAGCCAGATGGGTGGGGTATAAATAATAAATTATTATTATTATTATTATTATTATTATTATTATTATTATTACTATGTGTTTGTAGCAAATTAGCCTTGCTAAGAGTAAAATCCAAAAGAAAACCATGCGCTCTGATCTGCACATTCATGTCAGAGGTGCAGGTTTGTTCAGACTGCAACTCACAAAAATAAAAATCTCTTGACATCTAGTCCAGCATTCGTGTTATCACAAAAGCCAAGCCAAATGGCTACACGAAGCCTACTTCCCAGTCTCAAAGGCCTGCATTTGATTCTGGTTTATACACAGAGGCCAGGGACAGCTTGGATGTTTCCACTTGTAGCCTAATGCCTATATTTCAGAAGCGGCTTTTCAGAAAATGCTTTGAATCATTCCACCCTGTCTGTTAAAATTATTTAGCATGGGCAAAGGTTTGTGTTTTCAATGTGTTCCTTGAGCAATAAAGACCAAAGCAAAAGAACAACCCTGTTTTGTTATTATCAATTCCTAAAGGGACGAGAAACGTACCAGCCATTCCTGGTGACATCCGAGAAAATGCCTATTATTATTATTATTATTATTAGCTTCACAAAGTTCATGATTGGCAGAGAAGTCTTGCTGAGCCTCTAAATCCTAACCATCTCTTTCTGGCTTGTTATCCACAGTCCTCGCTTCAGAAACAGATCAGTTTAGACTTGAATAAATATGCATCCCTGCATTGCTTAATGGCCTTCTCTCAATTTTTTCATCCAAGGATGGGTAATGAATCATGAATAAGTTATGAGCAGCTCCAGTCTAAACCCCCCTAAAGTAAATCTGCCTTATTATGTGATGTACTGGCCAGGCCAACTGCAGTAATACTACCAATAATGCTTAGGAAGAGAAAGAAAGACTAAAAAGTCAAGGACTATTTAGCCCCGAATGTCAACACTTTAAGAGACGAAGGATCCTATTCCACTAAGTCAAAGGTGGCAAAGCTTTTGCAATCTGAGGGCCACATTTTATCATGGACAACTTTCTGGGGCCCACATTCCTGAAGTATTTAAGGTCGGAAGAAAATGTGGAGCAATGGATAAAAAGGTAAAGGGACCCCTGACCATTAGGTCCAGTTGCGGACGACTCTGGGGTTGCAGCGCTCATCTCGCTTTATTGGCCAAGGGAACCGGCGTACAGCTTCCGGGTCATGTGGCCAGCATGACTAAGCTGCTTTTGGCGAACCAGAGCAGTGCACGGAAACACTGTTTACCTTCCCGCTGGAGCGGTACATATTTATCTACTTGCACTTTGTGCTTTTGAACTGCTAGGTGGGCAAGAGCAGGGACCGAGCAATGGGAGCTCACACAGTTGCAGGGTTTCGAACTGCCGACCTTCTGATGGGCAAGCCCTAGGCTCTGTGGAACAATGGATAAGACTCTGATATTTTGTATAGTAGGCTACTTTTCTGCCACACACACCTCTCCAGCCAAGCAAGCAAAGGGGCATTAGCACAGATCAAGGACAAATTCCAGCTAGGCAAAACCAGAGGTGAAGAACCTTCATAAAGAGTCCAAGGGCCAGATGAATGCTTCATTTGGCCCCTGAGCCTGAGGTTCCCCACCCCTGCACTAGGCTAATAATAATGTTTGCTATGATAAAAGCTTATCTTGCAGAATATTCTCATGGGAACAGTCCCCTGAACTCACTCTTCATTATACAGGGGCTAACATTGTTGGAAAGAGCCACCTAGGGAAGCTTCTGAAATTCAATGTATGTGTGTATTTATTGCTTATTGAGGGCTGAACCTGTGGGCCAGTGTGGCAGAGTGGTTAGGGTATCAGGCGAGGAACTGGGATACAAGGGTTCAAATACCCACTCAGCCATGAAACTCATTGGGTGAATTTGGGTGAGCCACTGCCTTTCAGCCTAACCAACCTCACAGGATTGTTTTTAGGATTATATGAGGAAGGAGGAAAATGAATGCAATCAATCAACCAACCTAAAGGTAAAGGTAAAGGGACCCCTGACTATTAGGTCCAGCTGCGGACGACTCTGGGGTTGCGTCACTCATCTCGCTTTATTGGCCGAGGGAGCCGGCGTACAGTTTCCGGGTCATGTGGCCAGCGTGACTAAGCCGCTTCTGGATACCAGAGCAGCACACGGAAACGCCGTTTACCTTCCCATTGGAGCAGTACCTATTTATCTACTTGCACTTTGACATGTTTTCAAACTGCTAGGTTGGCAGGAGCAGGGACCGAGCAACGGGAGCTCACCCTGTTGTGGAGATTCGAACCACCGACCTTCTGATAAGCAAGTCCTAGGCTCTGTGGTTTAACCCACAGCGCCACCCGCGTCCCACTAACCAATCAACCTACGTGGACATAATTATACTTTGAGTGGTACCCAGAGAAATCAACGTGTTCCACCAGTTTCAATGAGTCTAAGCATGACTAGGTCTCAATCAGGCCTTTTTATTGGTTAGAATGATATTTGGCTTTTCTCGTGTTGATATGATTATTGCTAACTGGCTTAAGCAATGTTTAGTGAAAAACGTTGCTTGAGCCAGTTAGCAATAATCATATCAACACAAGAAAACATAATAAGATTCAACAAAATAGCGCTCTCTCTTTTTAAGAAACAAACAAACCCATGAAAACAAGACAGGGCAATCATTAGTAAGAACGTCAGTTGCAAGTAATTTAAACATATTTACAAGACAGCTTATAGTCCAAAGACCCATCTATGGTTTTTTTATTTTAAAAAATGCATTTGCCTCCTGGCAGGGAATCATTAAATCATTTTCTTGTCAGCCGATGATCATACTATTCATCAAAATTTATTCCAAGATTTCCCTCTCGTCTTTATGATGTGGAAGACATATTCGTAGTTTTCTGTTACCTAAAAAAAAGGGGGGGTGCTATGCAATCGGTCGCCATCCTCCTCCGTTTGGGGGGTGATTCCTATTTGAACTCTTGATAGCGCTACTGGAGGTTTTGTGCTGCCTATTTCGGAGTGGATTTTGATAGCCCGCCCAGGGACACGATTGCTAGGCATGTTTTTTGAGCAGCTTCAATATTGGCGGCTCCCTGTGGCCACCACCCGCGTAAGAATTCCTGCACCCGGTGCCTGGCTTTGGTTGGAGATCATGCGGGAAAGGGAGTCGCGTGTTTCTCTTGTCTGCTTCGTTTAGCCTTAGGATCGGAAGCCCGAAAGGGCGTCGTTGTTGGGGGAGCGCCCCATAAAACGGCCCAGAGGTGCATTAAAAGCTCATCAACTCTTTAAAGCACGATCATACTGGGTGAAATATGTACGTCACCTTGAGCTCCTTTAAGAAGAAGGTAGGAAACAAATGCAATAAATAAACAGAAATAATATACTACTTTAAGCCCCTGCTCCCAGATTGGTTTAAAAAGCAATCCAGAATTTCCTGGGAGGTGGGGAGTTGTATCTCTGCAAGGGGAATAGGGTCTTTCAACAACTCTCAAGTGCCCTCAACAAACTACAGTTCCCATGATTCTTTGGGGGAAGTTGTGGCAGTTTAACATGATCTATTGCTTCTTTAAATGTACAGTGCAGGTGGAGCCTAAATTCTGGAATTTAAGGGGCGAGATTTCTGCATTCTGGAGGTCCCTTCCAACTCTACAATTTTATGATTCTTTATATATTAAGAATTCTCAATCACCCCAGACTTCATAGGTCATGGTTGCGAAACCAGTGACTCCCCCCATGTTGTTGAACACTAGAAACAGACAAATCCATAAAGTTGCAGTTCTCTCGGTTTCACTTTTTTCCCCAATCTTAAATTTAATTCTCCGCATTTATGCAGCAACTCAGCATTTCAGTGTGAATTTCTCCTAATAAGCACATTTTTATTTGCAGTTTTGGCAAGTATACAGTTTTGCAAGAAAGTTTCCCCAATACAGTGCCTGTTCATAATTTGTTTTCATTTAAATCTGAACTGATATCCATGCTTTACCCTAGTACAGTGGTACCTTGGGTTACATATGCTTCAGGTTACATACGCTTCAGGTTACAGACTCCACTAACCCAGAAATAGTGCTTCAGGTTAAGAACAGAAATTGTGCTCCGGCGGTGTGGCAGCAGCAGGAGGCCCATTAGCTAAAGTGGTGCTTCAGGTTAAGAACAGTTTCAGGTTAAGAACGGACCTCTGGAATGAATTAAGTACTTAACCCGAGGTACCACTGTATTTGAATTTGTCACACATTACTTGGCTAGCGAACGGAGTTGCAAAATTCAGAAAACTGCAAATCTTATTTATTTAACCAGTGTCTATCCCACTCAACTACAACTGCTGGCTGGGTCTCAGTTGGCAAAAAAAAGTTTCAAACTACATTTAGAAAGACATATTTTGAGAGAAAATGCAGGGAACCAGGCAGAGGGCTACTCAGTAGTGGTGCCCACCCTGTGGAACACCCTCCCATCAGATGTCAAAGAAATAAACAACTATTGGACTTTTAGAAGACATCTGAAGGCAGCTCTGTTTAGGGAAGCTTTTAATACTGGATGAATCATTGTATTTTAATATTCTGCTGGAAGCCACCCAGAGTGGCTGGGGAAACCCAGCCAGATGGGCGGGGTATAAATAAATAAATTGTTGTTGTTTGTTGTTGTAGTAAATTATATATTTTAATCTTATTGAAATGCAGATTTTCATGCCAATTTTGTTTAAAAGGGCGGTTTAATGTGGGAAACAGACATCATGCATTTATGGGTGATTAATCACATACAAACATAACACAGACCAACAGAGGTGGATTTAGGGGAGCCTGACCGGTTCAGTCACACTGGGTGTGGAGTCCTGGGGAAGCTACAACTATGGTTTACAAGGCAGCGTGAGAGGGGCGAATTTTGGCGCTGCACAAGCGATTGCTGAAACTTGAGACTCGATCTGTCACTGCAAACCAGAAACAGATGGAATGGGTCATCTCCAAAACAAAGTTTTTATGGACAAGTCTATAACTAGGTCATTAGGTTTGAAAAGATCAAGGAGGGGACTCAGTCACAGTTTTACCTCCAGTTACGAACTTAATTCGTTCCGGAGGTCCGTTCTTAAGCCAAAACCATTCTTAACATGAGGCACGCTTTTGCTAATGGGGCCTTCTGCTGCTGCCGTGCCTCCGGCATGCGACTTCCGTTCGCATCCCAGGGCAAAGTTCGCAACTGGGAGCATCTACTTCTGGGTTAGCGAAGCTCGTAACCTGAAGCATTTGTAAGGAGGATGGTATGTAACACGAGGTTTCACTTTATTTCTGTTTCAAATAATGCAGTGCTATTCATGTCTGCTCAGAAATAAGTCCAGCTGAGATTGGTGGGACTTATTTTCAGGTAAGTACTGTGTATATAGGATTTCAGCGCAATGCTTTTTTTTAAAAAAAGAAATATGATACTAGGAATGACCTGCTCTAGGGGCAGAATCCACCTCCTCCCCCTTTGCAAGTCTTTCTGTCAATTTGAAATTGTTGCCATGACAACTGTATTTTTGGTAGCTCCACATTATTCATGCCAGAGGCCATAAAGTGATACATGTAGTATCTGTAATAAAGTGCTGAGAGGCATTTGCAAAAAAAACCCCTAAACCCCACTGAGCTTTTCTGGCTTTCAAAAGTCAACGGCGCTCCTGATGGCCTAGGTGCAGGCTTGAATATATTGCAATGCAAAATCCCATTAGGCTATAACGATGCCGAATGGAGAAAATACATTTAGCTCAGGCTTATTTTTACCCTTTGGGGGAGAAAAGTATCTCCAAGCATCAGTTTATATTCATGAAAGCCTTGTTCTAGCACATAGATACATATACAATTTATACATTATTCTGCAATCAGCTGAGGGGAACTGTATTAAGATTTTGCCTCTAATGCCATTGATTATGATGGTGATGATGATGACTATTGTAAGAGGCAGCTGCATTCCAGATGATGATGTTTAAAAAACGGGAATGGGAACAGTGGTGTGCATGCAAACCCCACTCTTGCTGTCCCTGAGCACATCCATCTATGTGCTAAGTTCTGGGCAAATGGTAGGAGGATACTCACTTTCACTTAAGTAAAAAAGAAAAGGCACTTTCTAGACCTTCCCTGAATGGTAAGATCAGAGGCTGAGTGATTGAGCCCAAAGCTCACATGGACATTAGAAGGGGGATTTTCATGCATGATCCTGCCCCAATCACCCCCCCCCCCCTTGGACCAGTGCTGCCTGGAAATCTCGAAAGTTTCCCTCCTCAGAGAAAGATGCTTCTGTTTCTCCTTCATTCTCAATGCACTGAAGGTGTAAGGTTTGGAGCCCACCTTCTTATAAGTGTGGGGCAGCACCTGTGTTGTTCTTTCCTGTAAATATTGATTCAGGGCAGCACCCACCTGCCTGCACTTCCTGATCTGGAAAAGCCCCACCAGAGGATTTATCATGTCATGTATTCCCTCAGGCTTGGGGGAAAACTGCAGAATGCAGGCCATCGGAGCGGTGACTTGTAAAATGAAAGGAAGGACACTCACAAACAGCCCTGGCCACCGAAAAAGAAAGGAAAGAGCAACAAGAAGCCAGAGAAATTCACTGATTCTTTTCTCGTTAATTGATTAAGAATAGTGTTAAAACAAAAAGAAAACCCTGTACAATGCTACCTTGGTTCTCAAACTTAATCCGTTCCAGAAGTCCGTTCCAAAGCCAAAGTGTTCCAAAACCAAGGCGCGCTTTCCCATAGAAAGTAATGCAAAATGGATTAATCCGTTCCAGACTTTTAAAAACCAGCCCTAAACAAGCAATTTAACATGGATTTTACTATCTAACAAGACCATTGCTCCATAAAATGAAAATAATAAACAATGTACTGCAGTCACACAATCAATCCACCAGTAGCTGAACTGGGTTCCACACAGTCACAAAAACAAAAAGCCGCAAAAACACAAAATAAATAGCAAAAACAGGCAGACCTCAGCATAACACTCAAAATGGAAGCATGACACTCAAAACAGAAGACATTCATCTTCCAAAAAAAAGTTTGCAAACTTACTTCCGGGTTTGCAGTGTTCAGGTTTCAAGTAGTTTGAGTACTAAGGCATTTGGGAACCAAGATACCACTGTACAGGATACATTTTTGGCATAGCATTACCAGGGACTGATTTGTGGGAACATATGAAGCAGAGTCAAAGCACTGGTCCATCTAGTTCAGTACTGTGAGCCATCCAAGTTGGTGAACATCACTGCTTCTTGTATGAGCAATTTCCATAGTTTTAACTATGCACTGTGTGAAGACGTGCTCTCTTTTATCTGCCTTAAATCTTCTACCATTCAGCTCCATTAGTTGTCCCAGTGTTCTTGAGTAATGAGAGAGGGAAAACAACATGTCTCTGTCCACTTTCTCTGTACCATGTGTAAGTTTATACACTTCTATCTTATCGCCTGTTGTCTTTGTCCATGGAGTTTTCTTGGCAGGGATACTGGAGTGGCTTGCCGGCTGATTGCCGAAGAACTGATGATTTTGAATTATGGTGCTGGAGGAGACTCTTGAGAGTCCCAAGGACTGCAAGAAGATCAAACCTATCCATTCTTAAGGAAATCAGCCCTGAGTGCTCACTGGAAGGACAGATCCTGAAGCTGAGGCTCCAATATTTTGGCCACCTCATGAGAAGAGAAGACTCCCTGGAAAAGCCTCTGATGTTGGGAAAGATGGAGGGCACATGGAGAAGGGGACGACAGAGGACAAGATGGTTGGACAGTGTTCTCGAAGCTACCAGCATGAGTTTGACCAAACTGCAGGAGGCAGTGGAAGACAGGAGTGCTTGGCGTGCTCTGGTCCATGGGTTCATGAAGAGTCGGACACGACTAAACGACTAAGCAACAACAATCTTGTTGCCTCTTATGCACTGTTTTTTAAAAATGAACATTCCCATATATAACCTTTCTTCATAGGGGAGTGGCTCCACTCCCCTTGATCATTTTGGCTGTCCTTTTCTGAACCTTTTCTAGCTCTATAATATCCAAGTTAGCAGACTGCATTGTTGCATATCTCCCCATGGATGCCCTTGCCCAAACATTTTCACTTGATTGTTTCCACTTAGAGCACTGTTTAGGCATCACCTAGGCATCCTTGATGGAAGAAGCTTGTACCATGAATAATGAAGGATGGAGCGAGGCCTCCTATGGGCATTAAAGCTGGGGAATGCATTAAAAGGTGACACAATTGGCCATGAAATTCTTTACAGAGACTACTTGCCATCACATGTGCCATCATGCATGTTTTGAGAGAGAGCTTGGGATCAGAAATGGCACACTTTCCCAATTTTCCTTTGGATGTCAGCTTTGTTAAATAATCTGACTCAGAGAGTACAGACGGGGAAAATTCAATTAAAGCTTAAGCGTATGCAAAACAAGCACCGCAACCATGCCCAACACCAGTAATTGGTCATAACACAATCATCCTACAATCCTGCAATTGCTGGGTTGATTAAAAGATGCAGCAGGACAGCAAACCATTAAACATTCTTTGAAGAGGTTGCACCGTAAGTCTCCCAATAAAATCAGCAGGATGGGAAAATGATTAACTTTGCCTGAATTTGCGATGCACACATTTTTAAATGACAAAGTACAAAATGAAACAATGCAACAATAGAAAAATGATTCACCCACCAAGTTGCTTTTACAAGTGCCATGCAATATTCATTTTGCATTCTGCAGGAGTCAATCCTTCTGTGTGGTGGCATCTACTCGTTGGAACTCCCTTCCTATTGATGTTAGGCAGGTGCATTCACTGTGTTGCTTTTGGTGCTTGCTAAAAGTTTCTTTTCTTCAATAAGTGCACTGAGGCATGTAATTTTTAACACGCTATCATCATCATCAACATCATCATCATTATTTTTGGCAACCCGCTATTCCTCGCAAAGGAACCCAGGGTGGCAAGCATACCAGCGAGGATTCAATTTTAAAAATCTAAAAACAATTTCAGTGCAGATGCAGACTGGGGGAGATATCTACTTGAAAAAGCTAGTTGGAAGAGGAAGGTCTTCAGAAGGCACTGAAAAGACAACAGAGATGGTGCCTGTCTAATAAGGGGAGGGTGTTCCAAAAGGCAGATGCCCCAACACTAAAGGCCCAATCATATGATTACGTGTGATTGCTTATTTATTATTTATTTTAATTTAAAAAAATATAATCATTAATTATAATTTTATATATACCTATAAACTGCTTAGAGGCTTTCTGTCCAGTAAGTGGTATATTTTTTGCCTGTGAAATAAATAGATAGCTAATTAACAAATAGCTAATTGCGGTATACTGCCTCACAACGTCATCAGGGGCTTCTTTGTTCCATCCATATGTAGAGAAAGCTTTTCTTCTGAGGTTAGGGTGGGGCATCAAAATATTTATGCATTCTGTCCCCTAATATATGCATTTTGGACCCTCCATTTGGTTGGAGAACTGTATCACACAATTTCAAAGGGTGGCTGTGCTTTACTTGGTTCATTGATTGGGGGAACTGCGAATGAGGTGGGCTCTCATCAGAATGCCAACTGAGCTGAATTTTTATTTCAAACTTACTCATGTGTTGCTTGAATATGTAATTCATTCTTCCAGGCAGGGCTGCTACCTCTGCTGATATAGGTCCATGGGCACTCAAGTTTCTCCTTTCCATGTTGATCTTGAGGACTCATCAAAGTCATTCACTATTGACAAAAACCATCCCTATCTTGCCTTTGTCATTTATTAGTCACTAAATAGACCCCCTCTCTCTCTTCTTCCTGTTCAGCTTGTCAATATTCACTGTCCTCCTGTCACTCATCATGCACCGAGTACATGGTATTCCTAGACTTTTAATATTCTAAGCCAAATGTCAGCTAAACTGTCATTTAGCCCTGTTGAAGAGATATGTGTAGAAAAGCTCTGACAGCAAGAAGCTGTGGTGACTGAAAGTTTCTGCTAAGCTGTGGGTAGGGAACTGCAGGTCCAGAAGCTGAATGTGTCCTTTCCCAGTCTCCCCGGCTGGTCCTTAGGACTTTCCCCAGGTGACACAACCTCCTGAGCCACACCCCTCACCAGTCCTGCTTTGCATCCTCCTCGAGTATCTTTGTCTAGCTAGAATGGGTTGTTGTTGTTGTTGCCCAAAGTACAGCAGGATAACCGTTTCATCTGGGTCCCATAAAATCTATTGCCCTAAAGCAGTGGTTCGCAACCTGTGGGTCCCCAGATATTGTTGGACTACAACTCCCATCATCCCTGAGCTCTGGCCTTGCTAGCTAGGGGTGATGGGAGTTGTAGTTCAACAACATCTGGGGACCCACAGGCTGAGAAAGGCTGCCCTAAAGGAAGAAGCCACCCATTCCAGCCTATAATTAGGCCAGTGTGGAATGGTAGGGCGTGTTGGAACATGCCTGGGGGGCACACACAGCTCTTGGAATGAGAGAGACCTCTCTGGGTGTCTTTCTGATGAAGCGCAGCCCAAGACGTTCACAAATCAGTCCCAGTGCACACCAGCAATACATATCAAAAGACATGTGCACGCTCTATCAGCAGAGTATAGCAGAAACGATCGTGGAGTGTGAGTGTGTGCATTCTAAGTATTTATTAAGCAATATACAGTGGTGCCTCGCTAGACGAAAAGAATTCGTTCCGCGATTCTCTTCGTCTAGCGGTTTTTTCGTCTTGCAAAGCAAGCCCATTGACAGCTTAGCGGATTAGCGCTACAGCTGTCAAGCGGCTTCCAGCGATCAGCTGTTAAGTGGCTTATCAGCGGAACAGCTGTTAAGCGGCTTAGCGGCTTAGCGGCTTAAGAAAAGGGCGAAAAAAGTGAAAAAAACCCGCGGGGGGATGCAAGATTTTTTTCGTCTTGCGAAGCAACCCCATAGGGAAATTCGTTTTGCGAAGCGCCTCCAAAACGGAAAACCCTTTCGTCTAGCGGGTTTTTCGTCTTGCGAGGCGTTCGTCTTGCGGGGCACCACTGTACACAGGACAAAGCAATCACGGTATCCTCTTGCCCCTTCTCCAAGAGAGAGAGCGCAAGAAAGGATAAAAGTACAGTACAGCGGAAGAGAGATAAGACTGACTTTCATTCTCACACTTTCCAAGCCTAGAAAGTAAACACTGACATGTGATGTAACAATCACACAACCAGCAACAGAGGAGTGAAATGCTAACAAGGTGTAGCCCCTTTAATGACTCTTGCATGACAAGATACAAGGCCCACTGTCCCCAGCACTACTGGAGGTTTCAACCATGGCAGCTGTCAGAAGGCTATAGGGTGAGAGGGTGCTAAGTTGGAGACCCTACCATTTCAGAAGACCAAGGGGATGGCCACTTATGCAAACAGAGGGTGATGGAGAAAATTTGAAGAGGTATATATCCAAAGATGTTTGTGAGATGCTGGAGGAGGAGGGGAAAGAGGGGTGTTCAATGGGACTTTCTACTGGGCAACTGTGTATATGATTTTAAGCCTAAGGCCCCATTAAACTCCTTTAGTTTTACTTCTGATTAGATGTTTCTGGGATTGCACTGTAAAAATGACTTGGGAAATTGTGTATATGTTCAGGCTTGCACATCTTGCAAGACACTGTGAATATAAAGAAAGAACAGATCAGGAATCACTTTGTAAGCTACAGGAATAGATGTATGAATCATAATGTGCCTTTGACAATATTTAGATATATATGCGGACAGAATTCAGTATTAGCTTTGTTAATTGAATAGTGTTGGAATGAAATGAATTTAAACACTATGATGAATGGAATTACAAATTGTATACTTTTTACTCTGGATGAAATGAATACCGGTATATGATAATTCCACAATGCAAGTTATGGCTGATCTGTGTTGAATTATAAAATCATAAGCTTTTTCTTAAAAAAAAAATCCCCCAAAATGAATATTAACTTCAGAGACGAATCCCAAGGGCAAATACAATGTATCAATTAGAATGGACCTCCGTTTGTAGAGCATATCGTGTAGTGTTCTATAAGAAGAGTTATTAGTTTTATTATTTTATCTCTGTCCAAAAAACTATTCATCCAAGGAGCTCTGGGCTGTATATACATTGTCTCCCCTCTCCTCCATTTAGTGTGTGTGTGTGTGTATAAAATAATTGCTGCAACACACACACAACACTAAAAGAATAAGCTTAAAAAGAAAATATAAATACAAGTACGAATATAGATACAAATACTAAACAAATAAAAAATATATAACCATATTTCACTTCTTGTTTTCTTCTAATTGACTTCCTTCATCCTCAGCACGGGTCTACTTTCATAGTTAATAAACTGTTTCCTTCTCATTTCATTTTTTCCTACTTTTCTTTCTATTTTAGACTTTTACACCTTAACTTGTTTTGCAAAAGTTAATCAAAACAAGTCCAGGTATTAATTTTGAGAGCACTGGTTTTTAAGATAATCTCTATATTTTCCCCATTCCTTTTGAAATGTTTGTTTAGACTGACCCCTAATTGCACCTGTCATTCTAGCAAACTCAAGGTAATCAAATAATTTTTCTTGCCATTTTTTGTTGTTGGTGCTGACTCGTTTTTCCAATTTTTTGCATTTGTTGGGTAGGTTAGGGTGAGAAGCAGAAGTCTGACTGAAGATCACACAGTGAGCTGCATGACTGAGCGGGAATTAGATCCCAGGTATCTCCAGTCCTAAATCATCACTCTGGTGCCATCTGCACTACACATTTAAAGAATTATCACAACACTTTCAATTGCCATGGCTTCCCCCAAAGAATCCTGGGAGCTGTAGTTTGTTAAAGGTGCTGAGATTTGTTCAGAGAGCCTTTCCAGAGCTACAATTCCCAGGGTGGTTTAACAGTCAATCCCTCTTCCCAAGGAACTGTGGAGGATATAGCTTTGTGAGAACAATAGGGGTCTCCTAATAACTATCAACACCCATAACAAACTACAGTTCCCAAGATTCTTTGGGGGAATCCATAATTGTTTAAAGTGGTATTAAACTGCTTCAAGTGTATAGTGCAGCTGGAACTTCTAATCTAGGGGTAATAAATGTGGTGCACAGCATACATTAGAATACAACTCTCATCATACCTAATCATTCTTCATGTCAGCTCAGACAAATGGGATTTGTATGGCATGCTTGCTACCTCTGTACTATACCAAAGCAGAAATCTTATTGTACCAGTTCTTGCCACCAAACTGTTCAGTCATTGAAGATTGTGAGCTACATTTCCCAAACACAACAGGGTCATTCCATGTCAGTTCAACGTGGTCATGTCACTAAGTTTTGATGAAACTTAGTGTATACCCTCCCCTTATGGTTGAAAGAAGAAGAGTTTGGAGTTTGGAGTTTATCACTACCCGAAGGAGTCCCAAAGTGGCTAATATTCTCCTTCCCTTCCTCCCCCACAAAAAAACACTCTGTGAGGTGAGTGGGGCTGAGAGACTTCAGAGAAGTGTGACTGGCCCAAGGTCACCCAGCAGCTGCATGTGGAGGAGCAGGGAAGCGAACCCGGTTCACCAGATTATGAGTCTACCACTCTTAACCACTACACCACACTGGCTCTCTCAAACGGTTATGAAGAAAAAAAATAAAATGTACACAAGGCCAAGGATCTCAAGAGGGACAGAAATGCAGATTTCATGAAAATTTGAAGTGCTATAAAATTAAAACCGTTTGAGATAGAAGGAAAAAAATTAAGGTGGTTTCTTTCAACCATAAGGGAAGGGAGTACACCAAGTTTCATCAAAATCAGTGACGGTGGGTGATGAAATCCTTGGTTTTTTGTGTTGATTTGATGTGGAATGACCCAACACACACATACTCTGTAGGGACGTTTTGGTAGCCTACAAAAAGGAATCTGGTTTTCATTACAACTCAAGACATGTATTGTGAGACCTTGTCATGAGTCCCACAGCCTTGTTAGGATCAGGTTTGGATTGGCAGGCACTAATGCAGGGGGAGGAAGGAGAAGAAATAGGGATGGGGTGGTGGTGGTGGTGGTTAGGGCTAAATGGCAAGAAGCTGGATTGGAGGAGGGAAGATCTTACCTGTCTCCCCCAACTTAAGTTGCTTTGGTAGGGGGGAGAATGGATATCGGCTCTCCCCTTATTTTCCTGCAGAGTGCAAGGTCTCAGAAGAAGCTAAAGGTAAAAGTAAAAGGACTCCTTACCATTAGGTCCAGCTGTGGCAGACTCTGGGATTGCTGTGCTCATCTTGCTTTATTGGCCAAGGGAGCCGGCATACAGGTCATGCGGCCATGACTAAGCCACTTCTGGCAAACCAGAGCAGCGCACAGAAACACCGTTTACCTTCCCGCCGCAGCAGTACCTATTTATCTACTTGCACTTTGACGTGCTTTTGAACTGCTAGGTTGGCAGGAGCAGGGACCAAGCAACGGGAGCTCACCCCATCGCAGGGATTTGAACCACCGACCTTCTGATCGGCAAGTCCTAGGCTTTGTGGTTTAACCCACAGCGCCACCCCTGTCCCCAGAGGAGGCTGAGAAGAGCTTAAAACAGGCAAAAGGGGAAGTGGAACTGGAAGCGGCAGCAACTGAACAGGATCCAAAATTGGAGGCTGCAGTCTTTTTGCCTGGAATCAGGTGCTGCTTTCACAGATGGGATAAGAGTCACTGACCCTGAAAGAGTGAGCGTTTGCAATCCCCACATGATGAGTGAGTGCGCCACACCTCATCTTTAAAAGTTTTATAGGCAGGGCATGGAAACTTGTTGGGACATCTTCTTTGATTCCATCCAATTCTGAACTTCTTGCTGTGCCCTGAGCTTCGTGCCTGTTGCTGAGCCTGTGCTATTACCTGTCTGAATAAAGATCTCTTCATTACTTACAGGTAAGAGCCTCTGCTTGCATGTTTTGGGGGTGGGAGCCAGGACAGAACCTCCTTTGAAGTCTAACACACTTCACCTGTAAGGTGAACTGCTCCCCAAACTCCCGGGATCTCATTATGTCAGCTCAAGTGGGAATGCACAACCCTGCCTTGTCCTTTTCAGTATTTTGCAATTTGATGGATTGCCTCTTTTACTCCTTTGTCACAGATTAGTGAAGCTATAAACAGAAAGTTAATAGAAGAGGCAGTGCTATTAAAAAAAAGGCCACCAACAACAAATCTAAATATTGAAGAGATCAGAGCACCACAGCCTGGGAACATGATCATAAGTCACAGATTCCTGGTGGCATTAAAACACGGAGACCTTGTTCTCTTAGGAGATTATAATGAGAACAGTAAATGGCACACGATTAATCCCAGTTAATGACAAAACCTATGAAATTCTGCAAGTTGGAGGAACAGTGCTTGTCAAAAGCTTGTCTCACTTCTTTAAATCAATCATATCAATATCTTGGGAGCAGTAGCACTACTATTTAATGGCCTGATTAATTAAAAACTTATAAAATGCCTAAAATGGCTCGGTGTGGTACAAAGGTAAAATTAACTAAGGATTACGATATAATCACAGCATAAATAGATGAGAGGGAGAAGGAAAAGAACACAAAGACAATCAAAAGAGGAGATGCTAAACTTGACAGCAAAGCCATCAAGTATGAGCTAAATAAAATAAATGAGACTATGTGAGCATTCAGATGTGGAGAATATTGCATTATTTTAGTTTTCCTGGTTATATAGCTAGCACTTTTGTCCCAGTTTCTAGCATTTCTTGTGCACTGCATTGCATTCAGCAATATGGAACTGTGATTTATTTATTTTAATAATAGACATGCCGCCATGTCATGCTACATTTCATTCACACAACTGGGTGTGGTGTGACACAACAGCAGACATAATCCTACAGGTCACCACCCTTTATGCCTATGTGCACTTTGATGTCCTCATTTTCCATCCATGTAAAAGGCAGGAAAGAATTGTATGCCAGAACAGCTATGGGGAAATTACAGGGTCATAGAAGTCATAAAAACATAGAGCTGGAAGGGATGGTGACTGTCACCTAGTCAAGCCCATGCCATGCAGGAATCTTTCACCCAATGCTGGTTCAAACCCACAACCCTGAGATTAAGAGTCCAGTGCTCTACCAGGTGAGCTATGCAGCCTCTCTCTTCCTGGGCCAAGACCATCAACAGAGGGGCTGTCCTGTTGGGCAGCAATAGATTGTAATGGATTGCTTGGAAGTCATTTCAGCACCTGGTGGGGAAAAAATTCACACACACCCCAAATCCCGCCTCCTGTCCTATATTTTTCCAGAACAAATGTGGCAACCCTACTCCAAGGACTTCTTGTTACCTCTGCACACTGCTGCCTCTGTACCCTTCATTAGGGACCTATCACTACCAGGGCTGGATTTAGGTTTGATGAGGCCCTAAACTACTGAAGGTAATGGGGCCCTTTATATGTCCAGCTGTCCTTTGTCAACAACAAATTGTCACTGTTTTTTGTGTTGAACATATGCTGTATAGTAATTTATGGACCTAATAGGTATCTAAAGCCATTTGCACATAACAAAATTTGTATTTTATCACAGTTAATGTTGAACTGAAATACAATTAAGAAGTAGTATATTAATAGTGAAATACAATTAAGAAGAAGTATATTAATAGTGAAATAATTATTGCGCTCTAACTTAAAATGATTTTTTATATTCATAAACCAGTGATATTTTAGGGAGCAGGCTAGCAGGCGGGGCCCATTACTTAGGAGCCTACACAACACAAAACACTGTTGCTGTATGTAGGTATTATTTGATTTGTTTTTTATCTTATATTTTGGAAATGTATATCCAGCTTCTTTTCCTTCATTTTTTTGGGCCCCACCCCAAGAGAGTGGAGCCCTAAGCTATAGCTTGTTTAGCTTATACAGTGATACCTTGGTTTACAATCATAATCCATTCTGTAGGTGCAATTGTAAACCAAAACAGGTTGCAACCCAAGGCGCGCTTTCGCCAATGAGGCCTCCCAAAAAAGTAAAAAATGGTTGTACAGTGGTACCTCTGGTTGTGAATGGGATCCATTCTGGAGCCCTGTTCGCAACCTGAAAGGAACGCAACCCACGTCTGCACATGCACGGGTCGCGATTCGCCACTTCATGCGCGTGATGTCATTTTGCGCATCTGGGCATGTGTGAGTGGCAAACCAGAAAGTAACCCTTTCCGGTACTTCCAGGTAGCCGCGGGACGTAACCTGAAAGAATGTAACATGAAGCAGATGTAACCAGAAGTATGACTGTAATCCAAAAAAATGGGTTGTAATCCAAAAAAAGGGGACACACTTTAGGGTTTGATGTAGTTGTAATCCAAAATGGTTGTAATCCAAAACGGTTGCAAACCAAGGCACCACTGTACGTAAATCTGGCACTGATCACTACCACATGTCTCTTCCTCCTCTGGGGAGTGCCATGAATTGTTCTGTACACTGTACCTTCCACACCCACCTTGGTATATTCTGAGGTCTGCTACTGCTGCCCTTATTCCTCTGGCCCAGAATCTGTGTCCGAGGTGATAGCATGGAATCGATTTTGCAGCTCCAGCGGCACAGCATGACTTCTGACAGTCATGCTTCTGTATGTCACAGTCCTCCAGGGATTCATCTCCTGCAACAGGTGATGTTCCTGCTCCCTAGGGGCACCCCACCTGCATTGCCGTCCTGTCTCCTGCAGTGGGCCATCTTCCTCCCCTTTGCACGAGATGAACCCCTGGAGGAATGGGAAACCACTTTCATTTGCTTTATTCATATTGCAGATGAATGCATATTTCTAGTCTGATACCAGTAGCAGATTATAGCAACCTGTTTCTCTTTTCTTGGCATACTTGGGAGTCAACAGCTTTTGCAAAGCAAACGCTCCAATTCTAACTTGGCTGTCTAAGGCTGAGTGGTCAAGATATGCCTTTGGTACAAGTCATTAGATTCTGAAGGATAAAATGTGTTCTGCGGTTATGTGCACCAGACAGCAACTGCTTGACAGATCTTGCCATTTTAGATCCCATCAGAGTAGTTCCTCCAAGAAGCCAGCAAATCACTTCCCCCCTTGGTTTTTGTGTTTTTGAGCAAACAGAGCTAATATTGACATTTCTAATTCCAACAGAATTGATGAGTTTCTACTCCAGAGCCAAACTAATTTTCTCTTCCAGGAGACAGGCAAGCATATCTTCCCTAATGCGCTGGTGCCATATGGAATAGGTGTCCTGCCAATGTTTCACACTAGATTAAAACTGGCAGAAAGAAAAGGGAGGGAACCCACCCACAAATTTTAGAGCAAAAATTGTCAACAACCGCTAAGAGCTTTCAGCTGGGGGCTTCAATATGGAGTCTCAGAAGCTGCCAAGTCAATGTTCACGCACACTCTTCGCAATGGAGAATGCTGTCAACTTGTCCAAAATAGCATCCTTACAAGTGTAACAAAAAATTGCAGTGTTTGATGCTCCTGTTCAGTGTTCCAGCCAGGATGTTCTTTTCTATTCTTCCTTCCCCTCAGGTCAAGCCCCATCTGCACTATATATTTAAAGCCGTATCGCAACTCTTTAATCAGCCATAGCTTCCCCAAAAAGAATTCTGGAAACTATAGCTTGCTACAGGTGCTGAGAGTTAGGAAACCCCTATTCTCTTCACAGAGCTACAGTTTCCAGAGTTCTCTGGAAAGAGGAATTGCCGGTGAAACCACTGTGGTTCTGTGAGGGGAATAGGGGGTCTCCTAACAACTCCCAGCACCCTCAGAAACTACATGGAGATCTGAAGGAAGTGAGAGAGCAAAATATGATATATAAGATTGATATATACAGAACTAAATTTCAAATGGGGGGGGGCGGACAGACGGACCATACAACAGAAAACTGAGAAATTTTAATTCAGGAATAAATGCCAAAGGGTGAGAGCAGTTAGCAAAAATAACAATCTTCTTAAATAGGTGTTAATTGATATGTAACTCGCAATGGGCAAGTTTACCCAACTACAAAGTGGGAGGGGAAGGGGAAATCCTCTAAATGTTCCTTGCAAGGTTATTATATTAATAAGATTTCACATTTATTGGCTGTGTTATTCTGAGCTAATTGCATGGGTGCAATCTCAATCTCAGTTAATGCCAGTTACAATCAATTCATATTTAATTAACATAACCGACTGATTAAATGTAAAGAGAACGCTTATTTGACACAAAGAATTCATAGCTCCTCCACTCTTATTAGGTGCTTTAGAAGGGTAATAATTGACATTGATAGGATAATAGCTGATGGTTTTACAGTTTCCCAGCCTCTTGTGTTAATGGAAGCACCACTATACTGTAAAGTTCTTTCACCCTAAAATACCAGCCAGACTAAGGTTATAGAAACTGTAGCCAGGGATGGCTAAGCAGTGGCCCTCCAGGTGGTGTTGGTGTCAGACTCTAGGTGGGATTATGAGAGGCATAGTCCATCCAACATCTGGCAGGGGCACAAAATGTTGGCTGGATTGTAGTAAGAATTTAGCCTTTTTTTTTGATAGCGTGCAAAACCATGGCTTGGTCATTGAGGCTGCATCTTGGCCTAGCATGCTTCCCCCACCCCATACTTTTATCTCTTCTCCATTCCACCATCAAAATAACCACCATTCATTTTTATATCCAAATCAGATAAACTGTGGTTTGTGGTCCTTGTATGTAGCTGTCACCCTGCCTGCTTCTAAGCTCTAAGACAGGCATAGGCAAACTCAGCCCTCCAGGTCTTTTGGGACTATAACTCCCATGATCCCTAGCTAACAGGACCAGTGGTCAGGGATGATGGGAATTGTAGTCCCAAAGCATCTGGAGGGCCGAGTTTGCCTATGCCTGCTCTAAGACAAGTGCAGCCAATGTGGTGCTTTCTAGATGTTGTTGGACTACAACTCCCATCATCCCTGATCATTGTCCATGCTGCCTCTGGTTGTTGGGAGATGAAATCCAACATCCTGTGGTCCACAGGTTAGCAGCCCAGAAACAGTGCCACAATTTATTTTAAAAGTTTTCTGTGCCACTTTCCAAGAGAAAACATGCTGTGTTAACTAATACACACCTTTTTGTGTATGCATTTGGGTATGTGCCTATTTATAAACACATTCATTTTCACACACAGTGTCATTTAATATGTATGCATTTTTGTACACATGGCTTGGAGAACTGCGCCGCAAATTTGAGAGGTGCAAGTTTGTAAGGATGGTTGCACTTCAGTTCACGTATCATTTCAGGAAGTGTGAGTGAGGAACAAAGTCAAATTTCTCCCCCATCCCTGAACAGCTGGAACTCACTGAGCCCATGAAGGAGGCAAGTCTTCCCTTATTGGCAGTTGCCAGGCAACAGCTTCCACTTAGGTTCCCCGGGGCAAGGGGATGGGGCTGAATTGTTGCAACTCACTCAGCCCACACCCATGATGGAAAGAAGTTTTTCTGCTGGCATTTATAGACAGACAGATAGACAGACAGACACACCACATACATTTATAGAAGCACACAAACATAAGTTAAGGATTTACTGTTTTGCTTTACCAATGTGCAACACTCCTGTAAGTCTCTCTCACACCAGAAATATCTGGACCTCAGAATGCCTGGTTACCTAATGCTAGCTTTTGACTCTTGGGTGTGCTACTAGCTTGAAAATGCACCCAAATGGTGTTTTTGTGTGTCTGCTCTTAGAAAGGTTTCTTCATTGCTGACAACTCAGAATCGACATGTGAAGAGAAGCTCTCCTAATTCAGAACAGCGGTGAGGAGGATGGTCTCTCCACCCCTCTATCTGTGTTTCCTAGTCTTTGGTTATCTCACCTAATTAATACAAGAATAATCCATGTTTTGAAATTCCTTGCCCGGATTAGTCGGTGGCTGGAGTGCTTAGCTCATGTATACACAGGATCTCTCTAAGGGTTTGCTTTCTAATATTTATGCTTGGGACTGTAACATACCGATAAGAGGAGTGTCTGGCATTGGAAATGCTGAAATAAATTTACATTTGCAAAATCGCTCTTTTAGAAAAAGCTACATTCACCAGCATTAATGTTCTCAGCTGAAGTCATTTAAAAAAGCAAGAAAATCCACAAAAGGGGGGTTTTAGGCTCTCTCCAACTTTAAATCAGCCTGATGCCATGGAACGGAATGGAATCTCTTACTGGGAGTGGCCGGCCAGCAGAACTAGGCTCATGACCTCCGATTTTAGGAATTGCATTGCGGCAGCAACAAAATCCAGCCTGAGCCTGCTCAGTTCTGTTTTCAACTGGTTCTTTACATTGGCCCTCCAATCAGGGAATAGGAACAAGATTTCCAATGGAACATGCAATTAGGTTTTATTGCTTTTGGCAAGGGTCCCACGCAGTGGCAGCTGAAAGGAATAACTTTAGAGGAAAATTTGAATTTATAATTCAACGCTGAATTTTTGTGGGGGAGAGGAAGAGAATGAAAGGTTTAAAAGATGAAAGGGTGTTCAAATGCAAACACTTCTGGAGTTGTTTAAAGTATTTGTTTAAATTCGAAAGTATAAGGCAAGGCATTCCTTTCCAGATATGGTTCCTGCATCGTATGGGTAGGGAACTGTCTCACAGTTTTTGCATAGCTATTGGGCATATTTCTGTGCCCTCTGCTGGGGTGGGTGGGTGTTATTAGCTTTGCAATACATGTGTGAACAGAAGGAGATGATGGAATCTTGAGACCAGGCATAGGCAATCTTGGCCCTCCGAGATGTTTTGGGACTACAACTCCCATCATCCCTAGCTAACAGGACCAGTGCTCAGGGATGATGGGAATTGTAGTCCCAAAACATCTGGAGGTCTGAGTTTGCCTATGCCTGCTTGAGACCGTAGAATTGACCACAGCCACTGCAGATGGCAATGGTGATGGTGGGTGAAATTTGTGTGTGGTTTCTCCATTTAAAATAACTCCCTGATAGTAAAAGAAAAACATCATTGAATCCAAAAAGGTTCTGGTCTAACTAGCTTAAGGATGTTGGAGAATTCCAACAGAAACAAGAGCATAAATTGTCAATGTTTTTCCCATATCCACAATAGAAATCAACGCGGCAAATAGCTCCAAGCCAATACTTTAACCACTATACTGAATGTATTGGATTTGATATCAATTTTACATATGAAATTATGTTTAATTGTTGTTGTTTTTTTTAAAAAAACACATAAGGGATTGTTTTAAATTGTTTTCACATTTCCTGTTTTTACTGTGGAATGACTTCAAGATCTTTTATGGGAAGCGATTCATGAGGAGATTCAAATAAAGAGAAAAATAAATAATGAGGAATCCTAATATTCAAAACCATCAAGCACAATTTACACTGAAACAGACCTGAGTGGGGGAAAGCGAAATTTCCTCTGGAGAATCAGGTGAAAATGTATAATATTAGGAAGTATTTTGTTATGAAAAGAAAATTAAAGGTTATGCTAAGGAGACAACAATTGGGGGTTATGCACTTTCTCACACACTCTGTTGAGTGAATTCAGCTCAATGATTGCTGATATTTCGGATATCTTTCCAAGGATGAGTGATTCAAAGTAGGGGAAGGGGGAGAAAAATGCTATTTGAAAAGAAAAAAACCCCAATGAAAATTAATATGAGGCCTACCCACAATGAATGTTATTTAATGTTGCAAGAGTCTTGTTCCTCATTCTATAGGAGAATTTGCTCTAATGCAAATGGTGAACCTCAGACCCACGGCTGAATATGGCTCCTCATGCCTCTCTATCTGGCCCTTGGGACTTTCCACCCAATATCCCTCCCCCAAGTCTTGGGGAGTTGGTACTATGGCTCCAAAGGCCTAGGTAACTGGACATGTGTGTCAGGAGCTCATCCTACTCTTGAGTGGGACCCTGGCAGAGACACATGCCTGACTGGCATGTTCTCTCCCTCCTGGTTGATCGTTCGGGAGCTTCAAAAGCTTTCTTCAGCCCGAACATCACAGCAACCGATGCCCGCAGACATCGGCACACTTAGGGATCCGCAGAGTCTTTGCAGCTTGCATAACAGACCTTAGCAACTCAGCATTTTGGCTAATCTACTTTATTAACATATAAGCATACACGGAGCACTGCAACATGGCTCCCTCTCTCTAGCATCAGACAGCCAAGAGAAAGAACAAAGGACAATAGTCCCACTTCACGGAACACAGTAACACAAACATCCTGTCTCCGTCACTTCCCACTCTGTGGAGTCAAAACATATACCATCATGTGATAGACAACAATCCCATGACTGCAATCACGGAGCAGGAATTCTAACAATGTGGTATCCACTGTTGGCTACAGCAATGCACAGTGCAGGTTTAGGGGAAGGGAATATTTGGACACATCGGTGATTTCTCTAAACTAGGAGGGGGAACCTGTGGCCCTCCAGAGGTCCCTGGACTACAGCTTTCATCATCCATGGCGATTGGCTGTTAGCTAGGCCTGATGAGAGGTGAAATTCAACAGCATCTGGAGGAATACAGCTTCCTCATCCATAAATTGCCATAGTAAGGAAAGGAGGCTGTCTGCAGCTTTCAGGCTTTGAGAAATGGGTAGTAGGATCCTTGGGCACTGGAAGTCACATTGACCTCAAAAACTGAACCCTTCAGCACCTTGGAGGGTTCAGTAATGAGGAGGAAGGGGTGAGGGTCATAGGAAACTGCCACATACTGAGGCATACCACTGGTTTAGCCAGCAGCTGCCTCATGCAGCAGAAGCCCTTAAGGTGACAGGCCTATGGGGCCCTGCCTGCCCCACCCCTTCTGCCATGGGTACAGAAGCTGCATCAGTATCAGCACCAATTTCGCATCTGAAATCATGTGAGATCTTGTGGAGCACACAGGATCTCATGTGATTTGGGAAAGGTTTTCCCCAAATCAGGCCAGATCCTGCCCCAAAGTGGTGCTGGTGCTGGTGTATACTGCTACCAGCAGCAGCAGTCAGCTAAGGTGGCACTTCCTATTTGGCAAATGAGACATCCCAGCCCCTGCAGTATCATACACTGACTGGCAGCAGCTTGTGAAGGTTTCAGGTGAGGTTCTCTCCTTGTCCTACCTGGAGATGTTGGGAATCAAACCAGGGGCCTTCTGCATGCAAATGCTCTGCGAGGGTGATATCTTCTCAAAATCTTTGAAGGAGGGTGAAGTACTTTTCCGTGTATAAGACGAGGTTATTTTACTCCAAAATAAGGTTAAAAGTGGACGGGCAATTGCTTGCAGCTGCAAGCAGGAGATTGTTAGCAGTGATTGGGCGGGTCACTGGTGGCTGCTGCAATGGCTGGTTAGGATTGGCTGCTTGAGTTGCGTGGCTGATAGGTGCTTGTGTCAAGGGCTAATGTGGATTGGCTGCCACCGTGGCAATTGTGCGTGCGATTGGTGGTTTCTGTCGGTGAGTGGGCAGATGATTGTTCTCTTTTGTGAAGCGCGTGATTGGCAGAGTCGGGTGAGCTCAACAACTCTGGGCCATCTACCCCCATTTTCCTAATTTGTGGTCCCCAAAAGTAGGGGGTGTCTTATACACGGGGGCATTTTATACATGGAAAAATACGGTAATTACTTTTCTATCCTACTGCAGATTTTGTATTTATAAATATCTGGCCCTGATTTCTTCCAGAGGTTTGCTCCCTTGTCTTCATTATGGGCATAGGACCAAATAGCATATTTTGCCCATTACCTTCTTGCTTCATATAGTTTCATTTTCTTTTTTAAATCTCAGGATTGACAAATCTGAAATTGCATAGTGACTAGCTAGCTACCCACAAAAGTAGACACTTCCAGAAACCGCACTGTGTGGTAGGTGGGGTGCAAAATGTCCCTTTAGCTTTTTATTCTTTCTCTGGGATGTAAATTCTGGAGGAGGAAAAGATGGCATGCCATTAACCAGCAGAGTTTATTATTCTGCTGAAACTAAAGAACTAATTACACACAGTGTGGTTATTTGAGATAAACACAATTTTGCTTCCCATCTAATACCACAGGACGCCTGTTGGGTGCAAATGAATAAAGTACACACGTGGTCCAGACTAGGGTTGGGAACAATTGCTGAACAGAAGGGTGAGTCTGGTTGTAGCTTTCATACTTTTGAAAAATGAGGTCTCTATTGAAAAATCTCCCAATCAGTCTTTAGTATTGTCTTTTTTTGTTAAAAAACCAAAAACACCAAGATTCCCATAACTGTTCTCAAAACAGTGTGTTTTGCTGGACCCCCAAAAGGTAGGGAGTGCCCACACTGGAGCCATTTTAGTGGAACAGGGGGGAGGCAATCAGGGGCAGAGGAAGGGGGTGCAGTGGAGGGGGACCGCCCCGGGTGTCACCACTGGGGTGTGTGTGACATAATGCCAGGTGGCACTCACCGCGGGGCCCATAGCTGTCAACTTTTCCCTTTTCTTGCGAGGAATCCTATTTGGAATAAGGGAATTTCCCTTAAAAATGGGGGGAAGTTGACAGCTATAGTGGGGCCTGCAGCACGCCCGAGTCACACGTCTCTCCTGGGAGTGACACAGTGGCTTGGGTGCCCGCAGGCTCCGTGCTGCCCCAAACAGTCCGCCCGTTGCCTCCTCCTCAGCTGTAGGGCAGCTGAGTGGGAGGAGGCAGGCAAACTCCTCGGAGGCCCCGCAGAATGCCCTGCCCTGCCCTGCCCCACAGGCAGCTGGCCCCAGGCACAGGGCACACGTGCCGCCCCAGGCGCCCAATCATCTTGCTCCGCTGCTGGGGGCAAAGTAGGCAAGGAAGAAGCAAGGAGGTGGGTGAGGAGGAGGCAGTGGGGGAAGAGGGCAAGGAGGAGGAGGAGGTGTGAACTTCTGCTCTGAGGTTTTGCATTGACCACAAGACGCACCTAGTTTCTGGAGGAGGAAAACAAGAAAGAAAATATTCTGAATCTCAGAAGCCAGAACAGCAAGAGGGATCGCTGCGCAGTGAAAGCAGCAATCCCTCTCGCTGTTCTGGATTCTGTGATAGCTATGCAGCCTGCATTCGCTCCATAAGACGCACACACATTTCCCCTTACTTTTTAGGAGGGAAAAAGTGAGTCTTATAGAGCAAAAAATACGGTAAGTTTTGGTGTAACACCACTAAGCAATGGGGCATTTTCTAAGCACCGGTTTGATTCCAGAGAAAGGGCTTTGCTGCATTTTGGATTGTTTCAGCATGGAAAGTTCCATTTTGTTCTCAGGCATTTGCCATTGTACGCTTTCTGAACCCATGCTGTGCTCTTCATTAATTACCTGGCATGTGTTTGCCCAGACCAAGGAAGGATATTTATGGCTTTGCTCAACAAAGTAATAATCTTAAGACAGATATGTCGCTACAAGGCAGAAATGCCAATATAATATTGTGTGCGTGTGCACATGCCTCCATGTATGCAAACACACTCCAGTTATAAAGTGCTTAAGTGTGGCCAATTAGCAATGGATTCTCAGAGGCCTGGAGATGGGCAGTTGCCATGCATAATCAGCTTGAGTCTACCAGGATTCACCCAGCTGTGAGGGGAAATAGACCCTGTGGCAATGCGTGCCAACGGAGAGCCTAATTCATCTTGCCTAAAACCTGACCAGAATAATATGACTGTGTGTCACTGAACAACAGTTCTGGGACAAGGGGGAGAGGAACTAAGCAAGGGTGGTCCCCTCCTGTGCCTATGTAACTGTGTGGGCCAAGACTGAGGGCTGTTCAGTCTCAGATTAAACACCTACAGCTACTGAGAGCCCAAGAGCTCCAGAGACTTTTATCTCCCATGGCTGAACACCTCCCAGCATTAGGAGGTTTCTTCCACTACCACCCATTAGTAGCGGTCCTGTCCTACGGCAACAGAGACGAACTCTGCTCTGACATTTGCATGTGAACCCAGGGATAGGAAACCTCAGTTCAAGGGGCCAAATCCATCCCTTCAGGCCTCTCTATGGGCTACCTCAGACTCTGCCCAGCATGCACACCCTCCCCAAGGGCCCATCTGTATTACACATTTAAAACTGTATCATACCATGTTAAACAATCATGACTTCCCCAAAAGAATCCTGAGAGCTGTAGTTTGTCAAGTCTGCTCACCCCTCTTGGTGCAGGATGGCAGAGGCTCCACTGGGGCCCCAACGGCTATCAGGAACTGGATCCTAGCCTGCACCCTGCTTTGGCGAATGGGGATGCAGGCTGGGACTTGGGCTGTGCCAGCCCCCTTGCCCATTTAAGCAGCCGCACCCGGGGCACTGCCTGTTTGTGTAGTTTGTCAAGGGTGCTGAGAGTTGTTCAAAGACCTTACAAGGTCTCTGATGCTCAGAAAATCTCCCTCTGCAAGACACACACACTTTCATTTTGTAATTTTTTGTTTCCAGACTGGTGAAGAGCGTTGATTAACTGTTGCTCACTTCTTTCACAAGACTGTTGCAGAGACTGAACTGAACCAAATCTGAAAACAACTCTAAAACTGACAAATTTGTCAACCCACAGCAAATACTTTTGTATCCCACCCATCATAATGGACCAATGCAGCTCATTGTGCCGAACAGTTTCATTCTATGCACCTTATTCTTGCCTCTTCTATTGCTTCTGGAATAATAAAACAAGAAAATTAAAGTATATTATGATGGTAAAAAAGTGTGACAGCCAGGTGTGGAAAAATAAGACTCATTTGCATTTCTAATGAGGACAGGTGAACAGTTTGTGTTGATACTCAGTGGAATGGTAGATGGCCTCTCATGGTATCATCTGTCATTTCATTGTTCTTGGGTGGTAAATGGCATCCCAGGGAGAAAGGAAGACATTAATCAGAGCAGGTTACTATGTCTCTAGAGAAGGCATGTTAAAAACATGTATTTAATTGCACTTTAGATTTTTCCCATAATGTTTGTAGAAGCCTGCATTAAATGAGCAAGCAAGGCTTCGTGCAGAAATGTGTTCCTCCCCAATGAATTTACAAACCGGTAGAAGACAGGCATGTTAAGGAAAGAAAAAGCCATAAGAGCATAGGGACATAGCAAGAGTCTGCTGGACCAGGGCAATGACCTATTTTTAGTTCAAGTGAGAGCTGGACCATAAAGAAGGCTGATCGCCGAAGAATTGATACTTTTGAATTGTGCTGGAGGAGACTCTTGAGAGTCCCATGGACTGCAAGAAGATCAAACTGATCCATTCTTAAGGAAATCAGCCCTGAGTGCTCACTGGAAGGACAGATCCTGAAGCTGAGGCTCCAATACTTTGGCCACCTCATGAGAAGAGAAGACACCCTGGAAAAGACCCTGATGTTGGGAAAGATGGAGGGCACAAAGGAGAAGGGGATGACAGAGGACGAGATGGTTGGACAGTGTTCTCGAAGCTACCACCATGAGTTTGACCAAACTGTGGGAGGCAGTGGAAGACAGGAGTGCCTGGCATGCTCTGGTCCATGGGGTCATGAAGAGTCGGACACGACTAAACAACAACAACCTGTACTCACAGTGAACAACTAGATGCCTGTGGTTAACTCAAGCAGGACCTGAGCACAAGAGCCCTCTGTAGTTTCCAGCAACTAGTATTCAGAAGCATTACTGCTTCGGACTGTGCAGGCAGAGCATAGCCGCCACCACCATTTATTATTATTTACTGAATTTATATACCGCCCTATACCCAGAGATCTCAGGGTAGTTCATCACGGCTAGTAGCCATCAATGAATTTGTCCAGTCCTCTTTTTTAAAGCCATCCAAGTTGCCAGTGGCCATCACTGCCTCCTCTGGAAGTGAGTTCCATGGTTTAACTATGCAATGCAAGCGGAAGCGTTTTCTTTTATCTGTCCTGAACCTTCCAACATATAAAACGCAGGTGGTAAAAAACAGCACAGCCCTATTAGAAGCCTTTGCCCCATGAAGCAGTCCATTTCCAAAAGCCTGCTGGAGCAAAACAGTCTTTACCTGCTGGTGGGAGGACAAGGAAGGAGACTGTTGCAAGAGCCAGGCCCTGGGCTTTACAGGACTGCGGCTTTCCTAAGTTTGTTCTGAAGAGGCAAGGCGCGGCCACACAGGTGAGGCCGATTGATAACTCACAGCACCTGGTGGTAAGCGCCAGGAAGGGATATAAGGTCAGCATTTCGCTTTGGCTCTTTGCCACAGCAACACACTTCCTGCCTTGCTGTGTTTGGCTTCTTGACTCCTTGCTTCCTGATCCTCAGACCCTTGGCTTCTTGACTTCCGGTTTCTGGATTCTGGTTCCTGCTCCCACCCTGCAGTCTTGCCCCCGGTCCTGAAGTCCTCCACCAGGACTTCAACCGCCCGTAAACTGGACCATGACAGGGATAGCCTGTTCTCTAGGAGAGGAGTTCTGAAGTCTGGGAGCAGCCACCAAGAAAGCCCTCTCCTACATCCCCACCAAATGTGACTTTGAGGCTGGTGGGTCCAACTATAATGTGGGATGTGTCCCTGAAGCCACAGCCTTAAATGCAGTTATCTGCCTCACCCCAGACTTTCTGCTGTGGACTTCTCTTCTTTTGGATGAAAGAACACTGCTGACTTAAAATATTTCTGCATTTGTATTTCTGTATCTGAGCAGAAGTGGAGGGAAAGGGTGTAGCTCAGCCGCAATGCATCTGCTCTGCATATCGAAAGGGATAGTTGAATCTGTCAATTTCATTTCCTCTGTTATTTTTGCAGCCTCCAGTTCTCCGCATTCCCACATCTGTCTGCAGACTTTTATTTTTTTAAGCCTTCATGAAAACCGAGCAGCATTTTAGTTTATTGAGCATACACATGTTTGTATGCAATTTTTAAAGCAGAGGTTGGATGACTCCCAGACTTCTTTAGCAGTCATTCCTGCATTGCAGAGTGTTGGATTAGCTGATGCTTGGAGTCTCTTCCCTGAACCCCTGGCCTACCTGGTGGCAAGTCAATCTGTCAAGTCCAAAGTTCAAAGACCAGGGGTCAATCCAGAAGTCCAAAGGTCAGGAAACACAGTCCAGGGTCAATCCAAGCAAGCCAAGTCTGAAGTTCAGCAGTCGGGACACAGTGCAGAGTCAAACCTAAAGCACAGTCCCATAGAGGTCCAGGAGCAGCCAAAACAAGGTCCATCAACATGGGCTTGAGCAGACCCAGCACCTCAGCTCTGCTTCCCTTTGGTACTTTGCTTGCTGATTGCAGCATCTGGGCTTGAGGAGGCGGATGACCCTCACCTGTTCTGAGCCAGCTCCAGCTGAGGAATCATCCCTCTCCTCCCAGAGCTAGCGAGCCCCACCTGGTCAGCTAGAGAGCTGGGCTATGGTCCCTTGCCTGCCTCAGCCTCCCCCTGCTTCCTATACCTCAGAGCCGGCCATGTTCATGGAGACAGGATCCCCTCTGCCTCTGGGTCCTGCTGCTCTGGTTCCTGTGCGTTGACCGCCATCGTCCGTCAATGTCTCCAGCTTTGCCCTGGTGTGTCCAGTCCCGGCTACACCCTTCACCCGGATCCTCTTCCTCCTTCGCCCTGCTATAGTTTTATGATTCTGTGACAGGGTGGGGCAAAAAGCATGGCCCTGACTCCTTGCTCTTCACATTTAAGCCCTATATGTGAGCAGTAGGGTAAGCCCACAGTTATACAAAGGGAAAGGCCTGGAATTTTGGAAGGGAAACTAGTTGAATGGGATACACTTGGACACTGGATGTGAAATAGACTCTTAAACATGCACACACAAAATACAATAGCTGCTATTCTGAATATTCTTTTCCGCTGTCCTTTTCCTTGGTTGCTAGTAAATCTGAAGGCCCTCAAGAAAAATGCTGTGGGCGTATGTAGCACAGAAAACATCAGAGGACATCTGCAATGGAACACTAATATATCAGCTCTATGGTGGTTGTTTTTTGGGTGTTGTTTTTTTTTTAAGGCTCAAGAGGAAGCCACAGGGAGATTGGCTAAAGTCCTTTTTACTGCAGAATCAGGCTCCTGCCTATTTCTGTTGGAATCTAAGTTTTTACGGCCTGATTAATGATCTGTGCCCACCAGCTTATGCTTGCATTTCGAGCCTCTCTCTCTGGTAACAGCCTGCCTCTAAACAAATCGCAATGGCTCTGCATGCTGAAGCCAATATTGTGTTCCATGCATATAAACAGTCCTGGATAAATAGCCCAGGAGGCTGGCAGCATAGTGTGAAACAGAATCACCTTCTGTGAATTTGAGTCTGGGTGATTGCACGTAAAACTAGTTCTCCTGTCCCTCTGATGACCTTGCATTCACTCTCAGGAATGCACAGCCCCAATGGGATGACTGCTACTCTCTTTGTTCACTTTTACTGGGCTATCATCTGTGTGCACAACTGCCATAAAATCATTAAATGTCATCCTCATTCTTTAAACATATCTGCAGTGAGATTCCAATCATGGTTTCCTTGGAGCAGTGGTTTGGTGGGGGGGGGGGAAGAGAGGTGGTCATTCCGGGCGCAAAATTGTTAGGGGGCACAATATTTTGACACCTGGGGCTGCCTCAAGACAGCTGCATGCTTCCATCAGTGGGCTCCATTGAAAATGGCTTTTCCATGTGAACCAGGAGTGACCTCTCCAGGCAACAGAACAACTCTCCTTTTCTTATCTCTGCGGCTGCAATCTCTTAGATGATGTGGAAGCTGTTATGTAGTTGAATGTGCATGTGTACCCCATCCATTTTCCCCTGTGTGGCCCTGGGCACTGGCAACCCATGCTATGCTACTGGGACATCCTATGCCCTTTTAAAATGTTTTTTTGGGGTGGGTTATTGGGTGGTTTTTTTAATTTTGATTATATATTTTGTGGTTTTATATTTTGATTTTGTTCTGTGAACTGTCCTGAGACCTCCGGGTTTAAGGTAATATTATTATTAATAATAATAATAATAATAATAATAATACTGCCATGAAGGTTGTTGTGCAACACCTGGTTCTTGTGCAATCTATTGCAAAACACTAAGTTACTTTAACTTAGTGCTGCTACATTGGACTCAACACCATGTCCCCTGAAGAACAGTTGACTTAACTGGATATGTTTAGCACAGAGAATTATGTTGCTGTTGTTGTTGTTACTTTGCTCTCCTCAGAAAAAAGGACTCAAACCAACTTGTACAAATGTTTTTGAAAGCGTAAAAATAAGTAAAACAACCAAAAATAATGTGTTTCTGGCAAAGCACAAAGCAGAGACGATACTTCAGCAAGGTGCAAGGAAGGGCTGGAGAGGCTCAGTTATACTTGATCTGTGTCCTGGGATTAGAATATGGTACTCTCTTGAAACTGTCTGGATCTTGGCAGGACTGACCATTGGAAACAAACAAACAAACAAACAAACAAACAAACAAACAAACAGGACTTCAATCAGCACCAAGTGGCTGGGTTCACAGGATGTGATTTAAATTTCCCATGACGCCCCAAAATAATTTTAAGTTGGAGCAGTGGGAAACTTGGAAAGGGCTTTAGCTTAGCGGACAAACGCTGGCTCCCTTGGCCTTTAAAGCGAGCTGAGCACCACAACCCCAGAGTCATTCATGACTGGACTTAATTGTCAGGGGTCCCTTTACCTTTTTATTGCAGGTGTTGGCAGCTCTGGCCCTCCAGATGTTGCTGAATGGCAACTCCCATAATCCTTGGCCATTGGCCACACTTCCTGGGGCTTCTGGGAGCTGCCCAGCTATGTAATAGAGCCTCCGCTTTGCATACAGAAGGTCCCTGGTCCAATCCTTGACAACTCCAGGTAGGGCTGGGAATGACAATACAAATCTAGATGAACCAACGGTCTGACGCAGTATAAGGCAGGTTCCCATGTCCCTAGAAAAGCAAAAAGCCAAATCTCAGCCACTAAGAAGGGATCAAAGTGCTGCTGATGTCTACTGCTGCTACCATCCTAAGTCAGCACACTCGAAGCTTAATAAAAGCCTGCTGGGTCTGACCAGTGGCTCATTTAGTCGAGCATCCTGCTTTCACAGTGGCCAATCCAATGCCTTTGGAATTCCCAAAGACAGGATCTGAGTGCAAAAACAGTCTCCTCTCCTGCAGTTTCCAGCAGTTGGCATTCAGAAGTATACTGCTCCTGACAGTGGGGGCAGGACACAGCCATCAGGGTTAGCATTAAAGGTAAAGGGACCCCTGACCGTTAGGTCCAGTCACGGACGACTCTGGGGTTGCGGCACTCATCTCGATTTACTGGCAGAGGGAGCCGGCGTACAGCTTCCGGGTCATGTGGCCAGCATGACTAAGCCACTTCTGGCGAACCAGAGCAGCGCACGGAAATGCCATTTACCTTCCCGCCAGAGTGGTACCTATTTATGTACTTGTACTCTGACGTGCTTTTGAACTGCTAGGTGGGCAGGAGCAGGGACTGAGCAACGGAAGCTCACCCCGTCACGGGGATTTGAACCACCGGCCTTCTGATCTGCAGGTCCTAGGTTCTGTGGTCCATGAAATGGTTTCAAGCCATCCAGCTTGGTGGCTGCCTTTCATGGGAGCAAACACCATAATTTAACTGTGTGAAGTACTTACTTTTGGCTGTTTTGAATCTTTCTGGTTTCTAGTGTTATGGGAGAAGGAGAAAACTTTATACTCCATCTTGTAGTCTCTATGTTAGCATCTGCTGACATAGGAGCGGAGGCACCTGAAGACATTTTGCTGAGTCCCTTCCGAAACCTGTAGCCAGCCCTTTTGCAAGTAGAGAGAAATCTCCCTCTTTTCATATGTGAAGTGCTGTTGGAGGAGAGGGTGTCAAGTTTCTCCACCCCACAGCCTTGGGGATAAAATGAGACAACCCCAAAGATCCCCCATTAAGGAAGGGTGGGATATGACTGTGACAATGAAGCCAACCTCAGCCGTGGCGAATGGGAGGCCTACCTTTTTCTGAGCCATTGAACATTAGGAACAGCTAATTAGCCAATCACGTCCAAATGGCTGTGTACACTTATCAGCAGAAAACCATATGCCGATGGATTAACAATTAAACCGTGTTAATTTATACATCCCAATGCAGTGGCAAGGGAAAGGCTTCTCTTTACACAAGGCCCCATCCTTTCTGCTTCCCCCAAGACGGCCTCTGTGCATCAGATCTGAACATCTTGGAAATAATGTGTGGTGGTGTCGGTTTAGAGAGTAAATAAATAAATCTCCTTGCACCACCTCCCAGGAAGGTCTGTGCTTTGAGCCATACCCCCTGTGGCCGCCTCCCGCATTGATATGCAAAGGAGCAGGTTGCGCTGGAAGCAAGCATATGCTCCATTTAGAGAAGTAACCAAGTACGTTTGCATTTAATTCCTGACCAAGTTTATGTAAAATTAATTGCATCACATGTTCTGTGCATCTTTTAATTGCAAAACCAATTAACTTTAAAATGTTCTGCATTGTAGTTCCCTTAATGGCTGGCATGGTTTTTTCCTGGCTTTAGAACATCCGTCTTTTGTTGGAACTGGGCACGCAGCCATGCCTGGTTATCTCCCGCAAATCCAGCTTCCAATAGTTGAAATGCTGAAGTTATTTGGTGGAGGGAGGATAATTTTTCCACGGAGCGTGGCACTAGAAGTGGGATGGAGCCCTTAAAGGGGAAGCGCAGTTTTTTAGGATTGCGTCTTCCCCCACTTGCAAAGAAAGATTACAATTGAAAAAGGGAGGGGCATTCTATTAAAACAAGCAAGCAAGGGTTGTAGTTAATACATTTTTACTCACAGTAGACCCATTGAAATTAATGGACATAGCTTAGACTCATACATTAATTTCAGTGGGTTGACTTTGAGTAAGACTACCATTGGATATGACTTAAACAAACCTCAGCACACTGAGGCAGACTATTATAGTATTATGGGACATGGCATTTATTCATGTGGAATGCATTCTGATTGATTTAATATTTATCAGTGGGAGGGAGGGGGATGAGTGAAAAAGTATAAATAAACTGGATTTTTTCCCCTCTGGTCAGCAAGGTGGCATTCAATCAAAATGGTTTAAAAACAAGTCTAAAATTAGAAGGTGGGGTAGGAAGAAGGAAAGGAAGGATGGAGAACCAGCTCTTTTATTTATTTTATTAATTTATGAATTGCCTTCTACATGAGTGTCAGAGAGCAACTTACGAACTTTATTATAAAAGAGCTAAAATAGTTTTAAAGCGGCACACACACACACACACACACACACACACACACAAACAAATATATATCTGAAGATGGGTTTAAAAACAGTAGCATCCCTGCTCCAGAGCTACAATTTTTAGACCTTCTCCCTTTCTCCAGTGTATCCTGCTTTCCCTTTCCTTTTAGGCGGCTCTCCACACCCCTGGGTTCATTACTGCCTGATCTTTTGTGTGACTGGGGAACCCAATGGAACAGGGCTCTCAGATTCCTTGTCTCTCTTGCTATGATTCCAACCTGCCTTGTGTTGTTTGCTTTCATTTCACGGGGACATTGGGGGCAGGGATTACATGTATACCCACCCTAATATCCATGGACATAGCTAATGCCCTGAGCATGACTAATGTCTCCACCGTAAGCCATATTTATTTTGGGAGGAAAAAATAGATTTATTCAAGTCCAGGCTCATGTGCTTAATGTCTGCACACAGTGCAGAGGGGGAGAGAGCAGGATCCATATAGGAAACGATACTTAAGCTAATAAGCCTGATCCTGTTATGCAAAGTGATGTGATGCTCATTCTTTACTTTTTTTTTTAATAGCCAGAAAGCTAAAGATGATTCCATAATAGTTATTGTTGATCAATGGAAACTCCTAGAGCCATTACAATGGCGTGTTGATGTGCCTGGCATTAATCCTGTATACCTTTGTGCCCATGACATAACATCCTCTCATGAGCACTAGAGGGGAAAAAATGAACAAAAGAAATTTCAAATCCAATCTAGATGAGTAATTCAAATGCAATATGTCTGTCTGTCCATCTGTAGAACGTTGTATTTTAAATTGTTGTGTCCCATCCAGAACTCTTAGGGTGAAGAGCAGATAACAAATGAAACATTATTGTGTTGCTGTTGTTGTTAAATAGTTTGCTGTTTGTTTCTTATAGGGTGCCTTTATATCTTATACAGTTGGTAATACAGTGGTACCTCGGTTGTTGAATGTAATCCATTCCAGAAGACCGTTCGACTTCCGAAACATTCTACCACCGAGGCTCAAAGGGCGGTCAGCAAAGTCGTTGGAGAAAAAAGGAAAAACGAAACTCACTGGAAGCCATTCAACTTCCGAAAAGCGTTCAAAAACAGAAGCAATTACTTCTGGGTTTTCGGCGTCCGAAAACCGAAACGTTCAGCTTCTGAGAAGCTCGAAAACCAAGGTACCACTGTATTGTATGTATGTATTTGAAAAATAATAAGTAATTAAGTAAGGTTCACACACCCAAACTTTAGGGGGTTAGTTTTTTACCCCACCCCCCTTTGGCTGAAATTCTCCCTCTCCTGCCCAATTTCTTAAGTGACATGTTTTCTTGCCAGAATAGAATCAGCCAAAAAACATTGGCTCAGAATGGTATATACACTCTTACACATTCCCCTCCCCTCTCCCTTGCACCTGTTTACAGCTGCATGGGGTGAGCATCTAGCATTAAGTGGCCTGCCGTGATGATGGCTCACACAAGATGTATACCTTTGCAGCTGGCATCTGCAAGCCCCAGCCCTAAAAATGAAACAAGTGCCTTGCAGACTGCCAAGGTGGGAAGGTAATGAATAAAAAGTGACTACGGAGAGCAGCCAGTCCCTCTGCTCATTTGAAAAAAGGAGAAGGAATGAGCTGTGTCAGCAAGCAAGACAGAGACAGATGACTTCTTTCTCCACGATCTCTGGATGGGACTCCCATTAAGGACAGTCAAAGTTCTCCGTTCCACTATGGTTCCAGTAGATTTATTCAATCCACATTTTTTGAGTTATTTTCTAAGTCCTGTCTTGAGGGAGATGGGCCAGGGGAGAGAAATCATGCATGGGGGGGGGGGGGGAATCCAAGAGGTATTTCATAAGATCCCAGGAACCTGAGCCTACAAAAGGGGGGGTGTTAAAGACTTGAAAATAGAAGGGGAAGAAGAAGTGCTGGGGAGGTGAAAGGTTTTAAGGTGCAAGGGTTCATTTTGTTGGGATGCATCCAAGGAAATGGGGGCAATTGGCAGGCCCCCAGCCGGCTCCAGCCCTCCAGTCCTTGGAACAGCATGTAACTGCGACTCAAGCCTCAGACACCTTCAGAGGCTGAGCACGAAAGCTATTAGAGATAAGAACTCTTCCCAACAGAAGGGCAGATTAGAAGCTGTGCAAAGCGTATTTACAGGCATTTTATTCAGCAACAGAACAAAGGGAAAACATGTCTGCTCCCCTTCGTGTCCAAGCAAACAGCGTAAGCAAAAGCTATACACACAACGAAGTTCCCAGCAGGCTGGCTGGAATGTAAACAGACATGTGACATACAACAACTCCACATATCTGTTAAGGTGGAACGGAATATCACTATCCTAACACATTTCCCTCCGCTGTTTCCACTACCAGTTTTATGGACCTAGAAGTCTGGAGATAGCCCTACCAGCAGTTCTGGTGTCACATGAGTTCTCTAAGAACATAAGAAAAGCCTGCTTGATCAGTCCAGTAAAACCATCTCATGGCCCAGTATCCTGGTCTTACAGTGGCCAACCAAACGCCTGTGGTAAAAGCACAAAGAGGACCCAAAGAACACTCTCTTCTCCTGTGGTTTCCAGCAACTGGTATTCGGAAACAATGCAGAGCATAACCATCATGACTAGTAGGCATGGATAGCCGCCTTTTCTGTGAGTGTCTAATCTTCTTTTAAAGCCATCCAAGTTCCTATCCATCACTGCCTCCCCAGGGAGAAAGTTCCATAGTTTAACTATGTGCTTCATGAAGAAGTATTTTCTTTTAACAGCCCTGAATCTTTAATAATAATAATAATAATAATAATAATAATAATAATAATAATAATAATTTATTATTCATACCCCGTCACTCTGGGCAGCTTCCAACAAAATATTAAAATACCATAATGCATCAAACATTAAAAGCTTCCCTAAACAGGGCTGCCTTCAGATGGCTTCTAAAAGTCTGGCAGTTGTTCTCTTTGACATCTGGTGGGAGGGCGTTCCACAGGGCGGGCGCCACTACCGAGAAGGCCCTCTGCCTGGTTCCCTGTAACTTGGCTGCTCGTAGTGAGGGAACCGCCAGAAGGCGCTCGGCTCTGGATCTCAGTGTCCGGGCTGAACGATGGGGGTGGAGACGCTCCTTCAGGTATACAGGACCAAGGCCAATTGGGGCTTTAAAAGTCAGCACCAACACTTTGAATTGTGCTCGGAAACATACTAGCTTCATTGCTGTGTCCGTGAGTTCTAGTGTTAGACTAGTCTAATTTCACCCTCCTTTTCCTTCAGCAATCTCCATAAAGAGACCCAAACACACCATCTAGTTGGATACAACACCTCCCCAGCTTTTGCAATGCTTTCTCGATTCACAAAACGTGTGCCCTGAAATATTCGTTTTATTTGAAGAGTAAGCTTTCTCTGATATTTATTGGTAAAAAAGGCCAGTTACACAAATATCAACGTCTATCATTAAAATATGGAATTGAAAGGGAACTCACATTAAAACAGCATACCAACTGAAATAGGAAACTCAAGTCAACTGCGTTGGCAGATGCACTGGGGAAAAATGTTTATTTTATATTTTGCAAAATCCATACAAAATGTGTAGTTTGATGGAGTGAGACATGATGGCATGCAATACGATGGAAGGGGGTGGGACAGATTGAAGATGGAGTACCAGCAAGAACAAAATAAGAAAGAAGCCGCCTTTTCTCTGTCTCCTGATCTGCAGTGAAGTCAGGAAGAATTTTGTAAGCGTCCCAGCAATATGCGAAGAAACACGCTTTAAACAAGCACCACCAAATCTTCAGAAAAAAATATATTCCCAAATGAGTTCTTGGCAGGAGCAGCAGCTATGGAATTCCGGGGTGCTTTCAGATCCAGCTCAATTACTAGAGACCCAGGTAGCTTCAGTGGCTAGAAACAACTTTTATGAACTGTGACTGGACACAGGTGGCGCTGTGGTCTAAACCACTGAGCCTCTTGGCCTTGCTGTTCAGAAGGTTGTCGGTTCGAATCCCCACGATGGGGTGAGCTCCGCTTGCTCTGTCCCAGCTCCTGCCAACCTAGCAGTTCGAAAGCATGCCAGTGCAAGTGGATAAATAGGTACCGCTGTGGCAGGAAGGTAAACAGCATTTCCGTGCACTCTGGCTTCTGTCACAGTGTCCCATTGCAGCAGAAGCAGTTTAGTCATGCTGGCCACATGACCTGGAAAGCTGTCTGTGGACAAACACCAGCTCCCTCGGCCTGGAAGCGAGATGAGCAGTGCAACGCCATAGTCACCTTTGACTGGACTTAACCACCCAGGGGCCCTTTACCTTTACCTTTACCTGAGAGCTATGACCATTCCTGGACTGGGAGAATTTAACTACAGTAGTTCAGGTACTGGTGACTTCAGGATTGGCTTACGGCTGCAATGCACACAATGTGTGGCTTCCACCCTGCTTGATCTCCAGATTATTGTATAAAAATACAATTAGTGCAGAATGTTGCAGCATGATTGCTGAAAGGAATGACACCCTGTCTGCATATAAGACCTCAGCTAAGAGACCTGCACTGATTGGCCACTTGCTAACAGGCCAAGTTCAAGGTATTACTGTTGTTTATAAAACCCTTAACAGCTTGGGACCAGTTGACTTGTGGGATTGCCTTAACCCATGTATGTTCACTTGACTGCTTTAATCTGTGGAACTGGCACTGTTGCAAGGGTCACATGATATTCATTCCACAGTTGTAAAAAATCAATCTTTTAGCGTGGCAGCATTTACACTTTGGAACTCTCTGCCTATTGATATCAAGCAGCTGCCTTCATTGTTCTCCTTTTCACTCCTGCTTGACACAGTTTTGTTTAAGCAAGCCTATCCAGGCATTTGGAAGTTGAATGTGCTTTTTTTATGTAGCTATCATTGATTTTAATAATCCTTGGAATGTTTTGTTTTTGACAGTTTTTAAATCAATAATTATAATATTTTATTTCATGCTTTTGTAAACCGCTGAGAGGTTATCTTACAATCCAGAGGTATATACATCTTTGATATAAATAAACATACTTTTTTGCATTAGTACTTAAAATAGGGTTGTGTTGTAAGTATAGGATAAATGAATCACCATATTTTTGTCCCCTTGTGGCTTTTTTCCTTCTGCCACTCCACTTTTGCCATATCTAGCACTCAATTGCCTACACAATCTACTCACTTTTCCCGAGAGAGAAGTACTCCTGGGGTTTTATAATATATGGGGGACAGGGAGGTAAAAGCTTTCACTTTCTTTCTTGACTCTTTCCTCCATACTACCCAACAGTTTCATAGCAGTAGGGGGACATATGTGGCACTGTGGTCTAAACAACTGAGCCTCTTGGGCTTGCTGATCGTAAGGTTGGCAATTCGAAACCATACGATGGAGTGAGCTCTCGTAGCTCTGTCCCAACTCCTGCTAACATAGCAGTTCGAAAGCATACCAGTGCTAGTAGATAAATAGGTACCGCTGCGGTGGGAAGGTAAATGAAGTTTCCGTGCTCTCTGACTTCTGTTGCACCAGAAGAGGTTTAGGCATGCTGGCCACATGACCAAGAAAAGCTGTCTGTGGACAAACACAGGCTCCCTTGGCCAAAAAGCAGAGATGAGCGCCATACCCCATAGTAAAATTTGCCTGGACTTAACTATCCAGGGGTCCTTTATCTTTACCTTTATCTGCATAGCAGTGGCAGTCCTTCCTGGACTGGTAGTCATCACTCACCCTGCAACATCATAGAATGATATTACAAGTAGAGGCTAGCCCATTAAGAGCAAGTGGAATACTGCCCTCATCAACCTCATTTTACCCTCAGTTAGCTCATGCCTGCCTTCTGACTTACATGCAGTACAGGCAGCTGCACTGGCTGTCAGATTCTCCCCTTTGCTGAACTCATCAGGGGAGGGGAGGGGGGGCCTTTGCCTGTCATTGGCTCTGGCGCCCCCTAATGTTTGGCTCCCACTCCACCAATCCCCATGTGCACCAGCTACCAGTAGATGCTAAATCATCAAATGGCCTGGTGTCAAAAGCAATTGTGGACAAATAAAGGAAAAAGATGGCTGCTGAAGATTCCTCAACTTTCTAAACACCTATTTCCTCTTGGAATAATGACATGAGATAATGTGGAGGAAAATGGCCACCATCAGTTGGCAGCTGATGGAAGATAAGGCTGTGTCTCATCCCCGCCCCTCTGAAATCTCTTATGCCCTTCCCATACATTCAAAAAGCCTCCCCTCCCCATATTTTGCAGCCTGAAAAGTATGCTGAGAAGTTGGGGACATTTCAACTCAGTCCTACTTAAAAATGCCAAAAATACTTGCAGAAATTGATAGTTCAGCTTAGGTGGATTTCTTTGTGGGATGTGAAAGTACTTGACAACAGCACAATGTTAATAATAAGCAAAATCAGGTGCTTATTGTTGATATGATCAGTGAATAGGTGGGCGTGAACAGCAAGCGCTATTAATGGAGGATCAGAGTCACAGCCATGGGTGGAATGTGGGATGCGGCGCATGTTTGTTCAAACAAATACAAAAGAAATCATGCAAAGTTAAGAACCTGTTGGAGGAGGTGCTAAATTTTATGCAAAACAGCATCAATAACAATGGAATGGCAGGGAGAAGCTATTTGTTATTTATAAATTTGCCTTTCAGGCTTTGCCTCCCAAAATGGCATGCAAAGTTAAATATCAAACATCTAAATAACAAACCACAACAAGAGCATAATCTATAATACACAAATACATCGAGAACAGGGGTGGGCAATGTGGTACTCTCCAGAAGTTGCTGGACTCCAGATCCTAGGAGCCTTAGCCAGCATAGCCATGGATGATGGAAGCTGTAGCCTAGCAGCCTCTGGATCTGAAACATGATGTCCAAAAGGATTATACGAATAGCAGGTAAAAAATGATCTGCAGAATATAAGAAAATACTATTACCGTATTGACCTGAATATAAGCCTCATTTTCCCCCAAATTCCCACCCTGAAAAGTTAAAGTGTGGCTTATATTCACAACCTTATGGTATGCAGTGAGGAGTGTGGGGCAAACAGTGCCAGGAGCACGGCAAAGCAGCGCCCGCCCCGTGCGTAGTCCCCTGTCCCCTCCCCCAAGGCCAGGAAGGCAGAAAGCAAGGAAGGGGGAAGGCCGCCGACAACACAGCAACCCCCCCCCCCCAGGTATGCAGCCAGGAGCCGCGAGGAATGGAGCGGTTTATATTTGGGTATTTTTTATCCCCCCCCCTCCAATTTTAAAGTTGCAGCTTATATTTGGGTGTAGCTTATATTCGGGCCAATATGATACTATGTATTTTGAAAAGCTTTTTTTGTCTGTTCACTGTTAAGTTTGCATGGTGGTTCTTAAGATCAAGGAGTAAGTTTTTGTAAGTTTGGCCATTATGGCAGACTGAATCTTTCCAAATTGTACTGCACTAATTTTATCCACTGATTTCAAAACTGCACTGATCTTCTTCTTCTTCTTCTTCTTCTTCTTCTTCTTCTTCTTCTTCTTCTTCTTCTTCTTCTTCGTCTTCTTCTTCGTCTTCTTCGTCTTCGTCTTCATCCCTGCTAGTGTAGTCATTCTCTTTTCAGCAAGCTTGGACTTGTGTGGTTCCTCTTTGGTTCATGGGGAACCCCATCCAGGCCTGGCTCATTGAATGGGAAAATATTTTCAGCCTGAGTGCTGCACTCCTTTCTGGGCAACCTTCTGTGGGCCTCATACCAGTGGTGGTTGGGACCAGGAGCAAAAGTAGGTGGAGCAATAAATGTGAATGGTTCCTTTTGTACAATTGGTTAGCTTCTACACATACTCATCTCTATCCTCCATCAGGGAAAGCAAGAGGCATTAGCAGAGGTCAAAAACACGTTCCAAACAAGCAAAAACACTCAGAGTCAATGAGGGCCATGGCCTAGGGGGAATTGCACAGGTCTGATGAGAGAGGCCTGAAACATTTGGCCCCCAGGATCGAGGTCCACTATGCCTGCTATATAGGTTGGCCACAGAAGCATCAATAATTCTCCATGGCAGCACAACTTGTGGGAGGCATAATGAAACCTTTAGAATGGAGGCTATTTTGCAAGGAGATGATTGAGACATTTATGACCAACAAAGGTGGGGAGACTTGTTAGCCCTTTCTTGCCTACCCTGTCTGGAAGTGTGAGATTAAGAGGGCAAGCTATGAAATTAACTGCCAGTAAATTTAGAGCAAATAAAAACACCATCCATCTTCATGCAGCGCACAGCAAGATGGCGTAATTCATTGTCATGGGGTGAGGGGTCACAGAGTCAGACGCTGTGAATTTTTAAAGAGCTCAGTAATTTTTAGAAGACAGACAATGGCATTTGTAGCTGTTGGTGGTCCTTTGGGGGGGGATTAAACTGTGTACTTTCTGAAATCACGTGAGTACCGAAATCTCTCTACTCAGCTCATATGTGCTGAACTATCCACAGGTGGCGCTGTGGTCTAAACCACTGAGCCTAAGGCTTGCCGATCGGAAGGTCGGCGGTTCGAATCCCCACGACAGGGTGAGCTCCCGTTGCTCAGTCCCTGCTCCTGCCAACCTAGCAGTTTGAAAGGACGTCAAAGTGCAAATAGATAAATAGGTACTGCTCTGGCGGGAAGGTAAATGGCATTTCCGTGTGCTGCACTGGTTCACCAGAAGCAGCTTAGTCATGCTGGCCACATGACCTGGAAGCTGTACGCCGGCTCCCTCGGCCAATAAAGCGAGATGAGCGCCGCAACCCCAGAGTTGTTCGCTCTGGGTCTTTCAATGGGCTGGATGCTAAGCAAAGTGTGTGTGTTTGTGTGTGTGTGTTGAGGAGAGAGATAGAAACAGCTGGCTTGAAGTTGTAGCCACAAGGACTGCATTTAGTCACAGTCTTAAAATGGAGTGTAGGAGGAAGACTGTGGATTTAATGGGATTAAGTTTTTCTAGGCGCTACAGAGATTTCAGGTTGCTGCAGTTTTCACCTGGAGGCAAAAGAAAGAAAGATTAAAACAAATCTCAGACTCTTGAAGTCCCTGGGAAGAAAACACAGGTAGGGAGAGTGGGGTGCAGTGGGGCATTGCCCCATCTAGTCTCCTATCTGAATTTTTGCCTGTTGTTTGCATAAGTCTCTCTAACTTATCTTTGTAAATGTAAGATGAGAACTGAAAAAAAATTCAACTTCAGTGAATACGATTCAAGTTCCTGGGTATAAATTTTAGGAGATAAGCTGAACAGCCTCATTATAGGAAGTACAAAATGAGAAAAACAACTAGTCAAAGGAGCGTTGCAGAATTAATTAGGAACAGAGAAAGCTAGATATACAAGGTATATCTAGAATGCCCCTGAGTGTTGGGTTGGTAAGTCTGTATAGAAACAATGTAGGATAGGAAAACATGATGTGTAATCAGAAAACTGGAAAAGCATAATAAATAAAATAAAATAAAATTAGGGGAATCCCATAGATTATTGAAAGGAAACAGCTGGTCAGCAATTTGTAAAAATGCAGTGTAGCATATTGGAATTCACAACTGAACTGTGCTGTAAAGTTTGAAGTGGCTTTAAGAATAAACAGTAGAGCTTCTAAAACACTGAGCAAGGCAGAAGGCATGGCAGTGCAATTTATTAACTGGAAACTGAAAGAAGAAATACAAATTCACAGCTATAATTGGAGGAGGGGAGATATTATTGTGGAAGTACAAATTTGAGCAGATCAACGTAAAAGGAGAATAATATGATTTTTGACAGATTATTTGGGGGGCTCATAGATGTAAGTGAGCAATATCTATCGAGTTGTCAGCATATCTAAAAGAAAAGTGGGCGATTGCTGAAGCAGTTGATGAATTAAAGCAGTTATTTGATTTATTGAATGAACCACTCCACATCCTCTCCAAGAAATGTGCAATTCTCTCTTTTCTCTTACCATATTTCTACACAAATGCATCCTTTCTTGTTTTGTCCCTTTTTTGCCTTAACAAATTCAAAATTTGTCTGTAAATATTCAGTGTTTCAACTAAATAAACAATAAAATAAAGGCTTTTTTATTTTAAAAAAATCTAACACAGAAAGAGAGAGCGTGTTCTCCCTAACCAGAGAGCACGGGTTGCGGTTGGGGAAACATGCCACCTTGCCATGACTAGGCAGAGTTGAGGAAAAGCCCAAGCCTGCTAAAGGGTTAATATTGGGTTGCTGGGGATTTCTGTATGTTGCAAAATCCAGAGGAGGGGTTTGAGTCTATAAATATAGGGAGCCAGGGGTTGGGCTTCCTCTTGGCCGTTTGCTTTCGGATCAGGAGCTGCGTTGAGACGGTTGTACTGTTTCTTACTTTCGGTTTTGCTGGGCCTAGCTAGAGTGTGGTTCCAATTGTCCTTCCTTGTTTAATTACCTTAATTTAATTGATTCCCCATCCCATTCCCCTTCCCCCGTTTCCTCCCCACCGTCCTCTAAATTTGTATTTGGTTTATCCCCATTTTTAGGTCCCTTCTTATTTAAAAACAAAGAGAGAGAGAGAGAGAGAGAAAGGGCCCATAGCAGGCTAGAGGGTGGCTAGAGGGACCGGCCTTGGGCAAGGCGTCGGATTTCCCTTGGAATTCGGGGCGCCCGCTGCCGGCTTCCCGCTGCGTCAGGGCCCGGTTAACAACCCCCCCCCGCCCGTTCCATTTCCCCGCGGGAAGGCTTCACTTACCTTGAAGTTGCCCCGCAATTTTAGGCCTTTCGCGGCTTCGGAGCGCCGCTGTGGGCCTGGATCCTTCCCGGCTGCTACCGGTGCCGCGAGGGGAGGGCGTCCTGGTGGGCCGCGTGGCCTGAGCGGCACGGGTCTCGTGGGGCGGGTGTCTGGCTCCGGCGTCGTCAAGGGCCTTTTTTGGGCCCACAGGGGTGCAGGAGGCGCCGCCGGGAACTTTGCCGGCGCCTGGCCTAGTAGGCCGCTCGGCGCGAGCGGCGCGGGAGGGCGCAGCGGTTGCCCGGCTCAGGCGGACCGGCGCGGCGGAGCCGGCGCGTTCAGCGCGGGGGTGGCCGGGCCCCTTGGTTCCCTGGCCTTCCCCCCTTTCTCTCGCCGTGCGGAGCACCGGGGCCGCTTCCCCGGGATCGGGAGTGGCGGCCCGCGCCTCTGCCCGCCATTTCAGCTACAGCGAGCCGCCGCGGGAGGAGAATTCCTCGTGGTGGCTGCTGCTCCTCCTGACTACTCCCCCTGGTGGACGAATTAATTATTGCAGCTGGATTGTCGGCCGGGAGCTCCCTCTGGTGGCTCAACGCAGCATTACAGCTGTTGTCCGAGCTTAGGGGCTGTCGTGCCCCCCCTGCTGGTGAAGCAAGGAAGTGCATTTAATTGTTTGAATAGTCCACCATTCATCTAGTGGTCATTGCGGTAATAAATAAGAATAAATAATAATAATAATAATAATAATAATAATAATAATAATAATAGCGGAATAATTATATTAATAATTAGATAGTTACATTTTATATTTGCATAAATAGAGATAGATAGCCAGATAGATAGATAGATAGATAGATAATATATTCTGTTCCGGATATTGGACGTTGCTGCTATAGTAACTATTTGTTTATTATCCGGCATTTTGCAGTATTGTCTCCTGTGAATTCATTATCTGTTTCCGGTGGCGACGCCAGGTTGTGGCGTTGTTAATTCCCATTGATTCTGTATAGTAGGTATGGCTCCCAAGAAGGTTGCTGCGCAACCCGGCCGAGCTTCTGGTCAAAACGGCCTATTAGGGGCCCATCGCAGGCGCTTCGCTCTCCCGCCCCAGGTCAGCCTGCGGGAAGGGTGCAAACGTTGGTTGAAAGCATGGCCGGCAATCCGGTGGCTTTGTCTCGCTTCGCAGCCCAGATGGATGGCCTTCTTCAACACTGCTCCGCTCAGCCTTCCACGTCTGGCAGGCGTCCTCGCCAGGTGGTGGCGTCATCCCCAGCGTCGCCGTCATCTAGTGAGGATGGGAGAGACGGATCATCAAGGGGTTTGAGGACTGATTCCCAATTAGCCCAGCCCCGCGACTTACCTGCTCATCGTGGCCGTTCACGGAGGCCACGTCGTTCCTCCGGGAGGGCTGCGGGGAGCCAGAACATTTCGGCGGCTCCCGCCCGCCGAGGTGTGCACGTCCAAGCTTCAGATGAGGTGGCATCGGGTTCCGGTCGCTCACTTGTTGTTTCTCCTCAAGCAGCTCCAGGTGCAGCGCAATTGAGCCCTGATTCTGAATCTTCCATTGAGGATAGCTTGCCAGTTCCTGCCAGGAGATCTTCAGGCGGTAAACGTCGCCGCAGAAGGTCTTCCCGAAAACGTGCCAAGCGTCGGAGGGGCGAATCGTCTTCTTCTTATACTGGTACGTCATCCTCCAGCTCTGATGATGAGTCTGGTGATTCCAGGGAACTTTACTGGGGCTTTGGAGAATCGGCCTCGGGACTGCCACGGTGGGCTTGGGAGCGGAGGGCCAACTCGCACCGCGCTAGGTATGGGGCGGTCCAAGAATGTAGGGATGGCGCGTTGGTGCCTGACGTTAAAGTCTCCACCAATTCTGCGAGGGACATTATTCCCGGTTTGCATCTGTCGACAAGATTGCGGTCCAGGATTCTGAACGGTCGTTTTGTGGACATTTTCAAATTAGCTCCTCCTTCCGAGGACCAGGAAGGTGGGAAGTTGCCAAAGAAGCGCCAGAGCACCCCCTCGGCAGATAGGACCTTCGAGCATTGGCTCGATTGTTTCCAGGTCTTTGCTGGAGTAGTGGTGGCAGCTTACCCGCGGAGATCTCTTCATTTGGTTGTTTACTTGTCTATTGTTCGCTCTGCTTTCACCAAAGCTGGTGAAAAAGCTGCGATAAAATATGACGAGAACTTCAGGCGCCGTGCTGCTAGGATCCCCTCTGCACGGTGGGATCGTAAGGATCTCGACGTGTGGACCACCCATGTGGCCCCTCTCATCGACAAAAAAGCTACGGAGCAGCAGAAGTCGAAGATTGGGGCCTTTAGACCTAGCCGTCGTTTTCCATGTTGGGATTATAATAAGGGTTCTTGTCAGCGACAGGGGTGTAGGTACGCCCACACTTGCGAGAAGTGTGGTGGTTCCCACCCTGCTTCCTCCTGTTTTGGTAATCGGCGGCCCTTTCGTGGCGGAAAAGGGGGTTCTCAGCAAACCCCCAAGCAAAACACCCCTCTCGCTCCCGCCCCAGTCACAGGAAAATGAGCTCTTGTCTACCATGGCTCATACCCCCGTGCGGCTGCCGGCCCTGCAACTTTGGTTGCAGTCGTATCCTAACAGGACGGCTGCAGGTTATTTGAGGGATGGTTTTTCTGTTGGTTTCCGGATTCCAGTAGCCATGCCTCCCGTGGCACGGAATCCGTCTAACCAAAAATCGATTCGTGAGCGACCTGATGTCGCTCGCAGAAAGATTGAAAAAGAGCTGGCCTTGCATCGGATGGCCGGTCCTTTTGAGGTCCTTCCCTTTCATAACCTGCATGTATCCCCATTGGGTATTGTCCCAAAGAAGGCTCCGGGTGAATTTCGTTTAATTCATAATTTGTCACATCCCAGGGGCACTTCAGTCAATGATGTCATCCCCCCAGAGCTTTGCTCAGTGAAGTATGCATCTCTTGATCAGGCGATCAAGATGATTAGGAAGTTCGGCCCCGGGGCCCTATTGGCAAAATGCGACATAGAGTCTGCATTTCGCCTTCTCCCAATTCATCCAGATGATTTCTGGCTACTGGGTTTTCAGTTTGAGGACAAGTATTACTTTGATAAGGCTATGCCTATGGGTTGCTCGATAGCCTGCGCTGCCTTTGAATCTTTTAGCACTTTTCTGGAGTGGGCCCTTAAGTTTAAAACGGGGCTGGGGGGGGTCACACATTATTTGGATGATTTTTTATTGGCCTCGGCCCACGATACCGGCGAGTGCTCGGTGCTGCTACAGGCCTTTGCTGACCTTACGCAGGAACTGGGGGTTCCGCTTGCCGCGGAAAAGACCGAAGGTCCTTCTACTCGTCTTATTTATTTGGGTATCCTGTTGGATACGGTAGCCCAGACTTCTAGTTTGCCGATGGACAAGCTAGTAGCCTTGAAGAAGGTCATAGAGGAACTGCTCCCATTGAAGAAAGTATCTCTTCTGCAAATCCAGTCATTGTCGGGACATCTAAACTTCGCATGCAGGGTGGTGGCACCTGGACGCCCTTTCTGTTCGCGCTTGGCTCGCCTTACGGTGGGGTTGAGGGCCCCTCATCATAGGGTGCGCCTTTCTAGAGAGGTGAGGGCCGATCTTTCCATATGGCTGGAATTCCTGGAGGAATTCAATGGGGTGTCATTATGGCAAGATACGCTTAATTTGCAAAATGATTTCCAGGTGCAATCAGATGCTGCAGGTTCCCTAGGTTTTGGTCTTTACTGGAAGGGGAGGTGGTGCGCAGAGCGTTGGCCGCCTGAGTGGCAGGGTGGAGAAATCACACGGGATCTAACATTTCTCGAGTTTTTTCCTATTGCAGTGGCGGTCCATTTGTGGGTCGAGGAATTCAGGAACCGCCGTGTCTGCTTCTGGACCGATAATCAGGCGGTAGTGGACGTGCTGGCGAAATTGTCATCACGCTCTCCCAGGGTGTCGGCTTTATTACGGGTTTTCGTGTTGCATTGTTTACGTTATAATATAGTGTTTTCTGCACGTTTTATTCCTGGGGTGTCTAACGATATTGCTGATGCTCTGTCCCGTTTTCAGATGGAGCGGTTCAGACTTCTGGTTCCAGAGGCACAGTTACGTCCGGAATATTTCCCGGATCATCTCTGGAACCTTGGCAGCAATTAGTCTTGCAGGGAGTAGCGGCTTCGGTTTCTTCTTCTACCCTTAGGTCTTACACAAAGGCGTGGACCGATTTTTTGACGTTCATGGGCCGGGCAACCACCAATTTAGAGGGTGTCCCCCCCACCTCTTCGCAGGTGTTGAAGTACTTGGCGCATTTATTTCAGTTGGGGCGGGCAGCAAGGACCATTAAGATACAGGCGGCTGCCATAGCCTTTTTCTGCAAGACATTTTATGATAAGGACCCTTGCGCGAAGTATATAGTGCGCAGGGCCCTTGAGGGATGGGGCAGACTTCGTCCGTCCCAGCCAGCTTCGCGGCGCCCCATTTCCTTTGATTTGTTGAGTAAGATGCGCAAGAGGCTACGGGTGGTATGCTGGTCGGGGTATGAGGCGCGCCTTTTCTCGGCCGCTTTTTCTATCGCCTTTTTTGGTGCCCTGAGAGTGGGCGAGCTGGTGTTGGAAAACAATAGGGATGGCCGTTCTAGGGGCCTATTGCTCACGGATGTGCAGCTAACCCCCACAGAATTGAAAATCACAGTCAGAAATTCTAAGACTGATCAAAAAGGTAGGGGCGCCGTCATTCGTCTCCCTGCTACGGGAGAAACGGGCCCTTGCCCGGTAAAGGATGTCAGTAAGTACTTAGCAGTACGCCTCTCGGGTGAGGGGCCTTTGCTTAGACATGAAGATGGGTCGCCCCTGACCAGACACCAGTTTGCGCAGGTGATGCGTAAAGCGATTATCGCTTGTGACGGCACGTCGGATGGTTTTGCCCCTCACTCCTTTAGGATTGGGGCCGCTACAACGGCCGCTCATTGGGGCTTGTCGGCCGCTAGGATAAAGGAATTGGGGCGTTGGAAGTCGGATGCCTTTCGGGGCTATGTCCGTTAATATTTTCGGTTTCTTATACTGTTTATTTTGTTTCTCTCAGATCTGGCGGCTGTTCGCATCTGGTTGGTGGGGCACAGCATCGTCCATTGGGCTGGTGTCGCAGCAAGGCAGTCCAGACTGGGTCCAGGTCTCGGCTTCCCTCCACATGTGCAGCTGTCATGGCTGGCCAGACGGGGAATGCGCTGGTCTGAGTTCCTGCCGAGGATTCGGAGGCAGTTGCTCGTGGAAGGGCCGCCCACGGCTATTGTCGTGCAACTGGGCGAGAACGACCTGGTATCCATGGACTGTCTCTCACTTCGTGCTGCTATTTTGAGTGATTTGGAGATGCTGCGAACATTGGTGCCGTCAGCTAAATTGTTTTGGTCCAAGCTGCTGCAACGCCGCAGTTGGGTGGGCAGTTATTGCCCTGCAGCCACTGAAAGGGTCAGGAAACGAATCAATTCTGCGGTGGCTAAGAAGATTTTTGAGTTGGATGGTGATGTGATTTCCCATCCGGTGATTCGGTTTCAGGCTACGCCCCTTTTTAGGGCTGATGGGGTGCACCTTTCTGCCTCTGGGAACGAGGCTTGGCTAGGTGCAGTGGTGGCCAAGCTCAGGGCTTGGCTGGGGTTGTGAGTGGTTTGGCGGTGAGCTTGAGGCTCCATGGCGGTTAGGCATTGGTTAAGGTGGTTCTTGGAGGGGTAAGTGCCTACCCCTCCAAATGATGCGAAGGGAATTCCGTTAAAGGAATCCAGGGGCTTGCCATTCTTTTCGTCCTTGTCCCTGGCATCGGACTTGGGCCGTGCAAGCCCCAAAGGAACATGAGGGTGAGTAGTGAGGGACTGATGCCCAGCTTCATTTGCTCACCCAATACTTGTTTCCCACTAAGGCTTCCGCTGGTGTCCGGAAATGGCCTCTGGCTTCCGCTGGTGTCCGGAATGTCAGCTCTGTCCCTGAGGGCATGGACAGATAGTCATAACCAATGCCTAAGCAACCACTCACGTATTTTGTATTTGAATAAAGTTGTGGCCAAAATTATGCCAAAAACCCAAACAAAAATTGATGTGTGAAGTGTGAATTTTTTGGGGGTGGCAACTGTGGGACTCAACACGCAACAGCTATTATGGATGTTATTGTTCCAATTTTAGTAACAGCTGAATGTTCAAGATACTTGAGAAGAAACCCCCTGTATTTTAAATGTTGATCCAGAGATCTGCGGTCACTTCCAGGAAGATATGATTGCCATGTTTAAACATATAAAAGGATGTCACATAGAGGAGGGAGAAAGGTTGTTTTCTGCTGCTCCAGAGAAGCGGACACGGAGCAATGGATCCAAACTACAAGAAAGAAGATTCCACCTAGACATTAGGAAGAACTTCCTAACAGTAAGAGCTGTTCGACAGTGGAATTTGCTGCCAAGGAGTGTGGTGGAGTCTCCTTCTTTGGAGGTCTTTAAGCAGAGGCTTGACAAGCATATGTCAGGAGTGCTCTGATGGTGTTTCCTGCTTGGCAGGGGGTTGGACTCGATGGCCCTTGTGGTCTCTTCCAACTCTATGATTCTATGATTCTAAGCCTGTTTCCTGAACATCGGCCTGATTTCTTTGCACAAAGTTTGTGGCAAGGTTAGACATTCTGATTGGGTTGTGGGGAGGTCATATGACATTGTGTCAAGCAATGTGTCCAACAACTTTCTAATTCATTTCCTCATCATATATATAAACATCCCATTTTGGGGTGAAGCAGGTTGTTGTGCAAGAGCACCTGACTCAAGCACCTAGAACAGTGATTCCCAAAGTCCCCACCCAACAGACTGTGGGGATAATTAGGGAGGCAGGAGAGAATATATTATTTAATGATATCCCTCCTAACTTGCGCTAGCAATTTCCATATTCTAGCAGAGTTCCAAACGTCCCTGCTTGCAAACAGATTAAATGGAATAAATGATCTAATAACCTAGATTCCTAAGGTTATACTGCTGATTTATTTTTGAGAATTTGAATTCCTCTACTGGGGGCTCTCTCCTGCTAGACAGTGAGCTTAGCCCTTTGTTTTGAATCTAGGCTCCCAGATTATTCTTTGAATTTTCCTCCCATACTTGGGAATTTCTGCATGTAAATGCTCTACCACTGAGCTACAGTCCTTCCCTTAGCCATGGAAGTAGGACACACTTGATGTTTGCAGTTGTGGGTTCTAAGGGGCAGGAAGAGCAGTTGCTGCAGGACTCCATAAGACCCCCTACTTCCTACAGCTGTTGCTGGGAGTCATGGAATCCAATAGATCCAATAGATCTGGACAACCTCATGTAAGAGAATTCTGTGTTAAGGCTGAGCACTGTGTTAAGGCTAAGCACTGGAGTTTAACATGATACTATCATGGCACAACTGCATGCATATTCACTCTTGGAAGCTATGACATTTCGACTACCATCTCCAAGATTATTTTTAAAAAAATCTCCTGGTATTAAATTTTAAGAAGCAGCAGCAGCAGCAATATCTCAAGTACATTCTTTATTGCTATGGCTCTCAGGAGTGTTCATTCCAGTTCAAGGCTGTCAGCATTTTATTTTATTTTTATATCATTATTTCATTGTGTTGTAACAGTTTTAGGATTTTCCTTACCTGTCTGTTGCAGTTTTAGCTATTATATAGGGGGTGCTTGCAAATTTATTTAGTAATATTATTGGCAGGAATATATATATTTTAAAGTTTCTTTCATTCAAGCAGCAAGTGAATATGAAGAATCTTTCTGAGCTGACACTAAGGACTGATTCATAACTTGCCTGTGGATATCCCAGTCATCCGCTCGAAGCTATCCCATACCAGACTTCAATAGTTCAGAACGAGGAATCCAATTTAGGTAAGATAGACCTTGGAAGGAAGACCTTGGAATTAAGACGCGGGTGGCGCTGTGGGTCAAACAACTCAGCCTAGGGCTTGCCAATCGGAAGGTCGGCGGTTCGAACCCCATGACCGGGTGAGCTCCCGTTGCTCGGTCCCTGCTCCTGCCAACCTAGCGGTTCGAAAGCACGCCAGTGCAAGTAGATAAATAGGTACCGCTCCAGCAGGAAGGTAAACGGTGTTTCTGTGCACTGATCTGGTTCGCCAGAAGCAGCTTAGTCATGCTGGCCACATGACCCGGAAGCTGTACGCCGGTTCCCTCGGCCAATAAAGCGAGATGAGTTCTGCAACCCCAGAGTCAGTCACGACTGGACCTAATGGTCAGGGGTCCCTTTACCTTTACCTTTAGACCTTGGAAAGTGAAATGAACATTAGTGATTGACAAATCAGTCTATTTGCAGTCTGTGTTCCTTTGGTATACAAGAACATAACATGAGAAGAACCTTGCTGGATCTGACCAAGAGCCCTTTTAGTGCAGCATCCACTTTTCACAGTAGCCAACCAGATCTCTATGGGGTGCTCACAAGCAGGACCAGAGAGCGCAGCATACTTCCTTCCTGTGGTTTCCAGCAATTGGTATTCAGAAGCATACTGCCTCTGACTGTGGAGGCAGAGTATGTCTATTATGGCTAGTAGCCACTGAAAGCCTTATCCTCCATTAATTTGTCTAATTCTCACTGGAAGACATCCAAGTTGATGGCCATCACTGCCTCTTGTGGGAGCAAATTCCATAGTTTAACTACGTGCTGTGTCTGCCCTGAATCTTCCAGCATTCCATTTCAGGGGATGTCCACATGTTCCAGTGGTACAAGAGAGAAAAAGTCTGAACGTAGGACCTGAGTCCAACCATTGGTGATACCCTTGGCCCTATATACCTGAAGGAGTATCTCCATCCCCATCGTTCGGCCCAGACACTGAAGTCCAGACTGACAGCCTTTTGGAGATTCCCTCACTGCAAGGAGTGAAGCTACAGGGAACCAGGCAGAAGGCCTTCTCAGTAGTCATGTCTGCCCTGTGGATCACTCTCCCATCAGATGTCAAGTAGATGAGAAACCATATAACCTTTAGAAGACATCTGAAGGCAGCCCTATATATGGGGGCTTATTAGCGTGTAATGTTTTATTATGCTTTTATATATGTTGGAAGCTGCCCAGAGTGTACTGGGCAACCCAGTCAGATGCGTCAGGTACATAGCCATGATGGCTAGTAACCATTGGTATGGTTGAATTTGTTCATGAATTTAAAGCTATCCAGGCTGGTGATATTCACTACCTCCTGAAAAGTGCCAGATTTATGTATAAGCTAAACAAGCTATAGCTTAGGTCCCCCCAAAAAAATGTAAAGGAAAAAAAACCCTGGATGTATTTTTCCAAAATATAAGATTAAAAAAAGAAATAAAATAAAACCTACATACAGCAGCAGTGTTTCACTATTAAAATGCTTCTTCTTAATTGTATTTCAGTTCAACAAATACTTTGATAAAATACATATTTTGTTATGTGCAAATGGATTTAGATACCTATTAGGTCCATAAGTTACCATAAATTAACAAAAAACAGCAACAATTTGTTGTTGACAAAGGACAGTTGGACATAAAAATGACCCCATTATCTTCAGTAGCTTAGGGCCTCATCAAACCTAAATCTGGCCCTGCTCCTGGCTGAAGTGAACTTAAAGAGAGTTTAAATCTGCAAGAAGCAACTATTTTCCCACCTTCCCCATTTTCTTTTTTTTAAAAAAAATAATTTTTATTAACCGACCAATCAAATCAGATCAAATCACATCACATAAATTCCTAATTACAAAGCCGAATTTTAAATTTTTGTTGAGGGGACCCATATTTAAAGTTTCGAAGGGGGATTCCGATCATCTTCTTGCTACTGCGTTCATATCCAAATCAGTCCAAATAAAGTTCATAATTCTATCCAGTCTTATCTTGCTGTTTCCACATCTCATCTTATTCGTACATTTTTTCTTTTTCTTTATGATCTCTTTTGATAATCTCCTTAAGCAGATAAACACCAATTATATCCTGTGTGGATTTTTCCATTCGACCAATCCTCACATCGTGATGGTTTCCATATATCATCACATTCATAAATAACATCGCTCTTTCCATCATTAATCTCAGGATCTGTCATTTTTGAGTCCCACTGAGGAGTCTCACCCACAGTATAAAAACAGCTCTTTTCCTCCTCCCAGACTCAAGTCCTCCGACACAGCATACCAATATGGCGACGGTATTTTTAACTGCGTCATTCCAGAGCTCTTAAACTTTCCACGCTCTTCTTAAAACATGCTTTGGTTAGAAAAATTATCTCCACACAAACGTAAATCCACAGGTTAAGTCATTAAAGCGGCATTTCTGACTTGTGAGGGGGTGGGGGTTCTTGTTTTATCACATAGAGGAAAGAAAGAAAGGGTTTTTTCCCCTCCCCCATCAGTCCCTTTGCCATACCGAGTCTTAGCTGTCTTCTCATGATTGATTCTTATTCTTCCGACTCGTTTTGCTTATCAGAGAACTCTTCAGTTAGCAGTCTTTACTCCCCCTCCTTCCTTGAAATATGTGCATTCGCTTCTTCCTAATTGTTCCTTTTGAAGTTCTTGCAGCTAGCGGCGCGGATCAGAGACAGCGTCCAGGAGCGCCAAGATCCACAGGGGGGCATTCTGCCCAGTGCCCCATCCCCTCAAATTTGGGGGTGGTATAGGGCACAGCGGGCACGGGAAGCCCCCCCCCCCAATTTACTCCCATCACAGCCCCCTAATTACCCCCTGTGGGTCGGAGAGATGTTATTGTCAGCCATCTTCCGATGCGCCCCTAGTGCCCCCCCCCCACTTCCTCATTTTCTTTCTTTCTTTCTTTCTTTCTTTCTTTCTTTCTTTCTTTCTTTCTTTCTTTCTTTCTTTCTTTCTTTCTTTCTGAGAGATTATTCTTTACTGGCAGAATCATTGACCTGGGTTAGTATTGTATAGCTGCAGACACAAGAGGCAAACAATAAGATTATAACAAAATATGAATGTTGGGTTCATCGTGAAAATTGATGTTCACCCTAGTAAAACAGGTGGGGAAGAAAACAATTAAGTTTGATCACTTAAGGGTATGAAGAGGGGAGTTACGAGAGACCATTTATCATGAAGGTCCTGACTGTAAATAAAGAAACCTGAAATTATAGCCATGCCCCCATAAAAGCTGGGGACTTTTTGTTTGTTTGTCATTAAATCACCCATCCTAAACCTTGTTCATTGCTCAGCCATGATTTTGATGGATTACAATCCATAAATTGATATCCAAGATGCTGTGAAATTATTATTGGTCTCTCCAACTACAGTGGCATTCACATTACACAGAGTTACGTTCCTCACCAATGGTCAAGTCCTCTTCCTTTTCTGGATTTACTCAGATACCATACAGGTAAATACTTTATGAATTCTCAATCAAGTAAGAGATGAAAACAGACTCTATTCTACAAAGATGGAAAGACCCATTATTGGAAGAATAGCTGTTAAAACTAACACTTAGCTGAAATGGCGAAATTGAGATGTTTTTCTATTATTATTCTATATCTGTAATTTCTTCTTTTTCTAAAAAAAAATATTTTTATTAGTTTTAATTAAAACAAACATATAAAAATAAACATTGCAAATAAAAATTTAAAATAAAAAACAACTGTTTGGATATTGGATATTACATTAATTGTATAAACAATATGAAAAATATTACAGAAGTTGACATGTTTAATCAGAGACAGTCATTGTTAACATTTGTTAAAGATTGGAAATCTCTCATAGACTTTTTGCATGAAGAAGAAAAAGAAATAATAATACCTGGATTTGAGGATTGAGGATAATGTTTGTTTATAGAATTGGATTGGATATTGGGTTTTTTTAAATAGATGAAGAATCAGAAGTTCTATATTTTCTGAATCTTATTTTTCTATCTTTTTTAACCTTTTCCTACTCCTTTTCCTTATTCCCCCCCACCCTTTTGTGTTTTTATTGTATCTAGATAAGAAGAAAAAACATTAAGTACTGTATTTTTCTCCATAAACCTTAATAAAATTTATTTAAAAAGAAAAAGAACATAGACTTTATTACAAGAGTTGGGCCTCATGGATAACCTATCAGGAGCCACTTATCAGAGATAGTTGTGGTACAAGTTGGGTGTGATCTGACATGCACCACTCTTCATCTTTCATCCAGGCAAGCAAAAAGTATTATCACATTTCAAGACCCCCTTCCTTTCAGTAAAATTACTAAAGGAAAGGGGCAGAGCAGGGCAGTGAAGGCTGCAGTCTGGCAGTCTCAAGGGACAGATAAAGAAGTCTGAAGAGCCTGAGGTTCCCCACAACATATATTTGTTTGCTTCCTTGTTTGTTTGTGTGCATGTGGCTTGTCCTTCCTCATATTTTTCATTGTTTGAGGCTCAGATGTCTACCCACAGATGCCTTCTAAGCTTCCGGGAGTTTCTGTAACTCTGCCATCAAAAGAGGGTGGCAAGGTCAGCCATCAATAATGTGAGCCGGGTCCATGATGTGAACTTGCATGGGTTTAATAAGTTGCTTAGAGGAAAAGTGAAAATACAAAACAAACTTGGCAGAACTGCATTTACAGATACTTTGAAACCGTCGTGTTTGTTGTTGTTCAAGGTGCATGTCTTATAGATTTTTATTCCTCTTCTGGGATTTCCATTTCTCTCTCGCCCTCTGCTTTTGTCTCTCTAATAGCAAGAAGACATTTTGAAGACATCCTTAATCCTAAACTGAAATCAAGCTGCAGTAGTAGCTTGATAAGAACAGCTGTTTGCTATCTCCTTGAAAGGAAGCTGCATTGATCTGTCTTGCAATTAATGCCCAAGACATTCTGGATGCAGAATCCAAATCAAAAGAACCACACAAAGGGTCCGTAGCATTGCATTTTAAAAAAAAATCTCCCCTGAAGATTCCTGAATGTTTCCACCCTTGTGCTCAATCTTAGCCTAGCTGAAAAGCTTCTCAGTGTACAAGTAGACCTGAATATTTGTAAGGCCTTACCATCGAATCCCCGCAGTTCGAATCCCCACGACAGGGTGACCTCCCATTGCTTGGTCCCTGCTCCTGCCAACCTAGCAGTTCGAAATAGGTACTGCTCCGGTGGGAAGGTAAACGGCATTTCCGTGTGCGGCTTAGTCATGCTGGCCACATGACCCAGAAACTGTCTGTGCACAAACACTGCTCCATCGGCCAGTAAAGCGAGATGAGCGCCGCAACCCCAGAGTTGTCCATGACTGGATTTAACGGTCAGGGGTCCCTTTAAGTATATGTTTAAATCTACGTTTCGTTCTTGCTCCTATTTATTTAGTAATTATTCGCTTAAATTCATACGGTTATGCTGTTTATTTAGATGTTTTGCTTATGCTGGTGTATGACCGAAATAAAGTACAGTGGTACCTTGGGTTAAGTACTTAATTCGTTCTGGAGGTCCGTTCTTAACCTGAAACTGTTCTTAACCTGAAGCACCACTTTAGCTAATGGGGCCTCCCACTTCCGCCGCGCTGCCAGAGCACAATTTCTGTTCTCATCCTGAAGCAAAGTTCTTAACCCGAGGTACTATTTCTGGGTTAGCGGAGTCTGTAACCTGAAGCGTATGTAACCTGAAGCGTATGTAACCCGAGGTACCACTGTACTTGACTTGACTTGACAGTGGAAAGGCAGGATACATAAAAACCAGTTAAATGACTAGCCTCCATTGGGTTAGCTAGACACTGTACTGTTACCTAGACAAGGGCTCTGCCACAATAGACTTTGGGCAACACTGGAATTAGGAACAATTCTGCCCTTGAACTCTGTTTCACTCCCTCTGTAGTTTTTTTGTTTTGTTTGGGATTGTTATTATTTTTACAAGGGTTTCTTTTTTATCTCCCCATGCACTGCATTTTTAATGATTGCTCTAAGCATCCAAGCATCATGAAGTTTCGAAATCTTCCTACATTCATTGCATTTAAACCTCATCTCAAATGGAAAATGACTGCCCAGGAGGAAATCCATTTTGCCTCACCATAAATGGATGGTGCGGCATTCAAACAACAAGCAAATATAGCAGCTCCAAGAGGGGAGCAATCATATGAAGAGGAGAAAGGGGACAAAATAACTACTTGAAGAATGAAAAGAAAAGTCACATCCAATATGCACAAAATGCACAGGCACATCTACAGATACTAAGGCTGGATTTAGGCACATCAAAGAAGTGTTTAAGTTTAAAGCATTGTAAATTTAAACGGAAAACAGGTAGAGAAAAACGGGAATCCATGTCGCCATCTAGTGGCACAATGTTATATCTCACATACAATGCATATACCAATTTTTTTCGTGTATAAAGGTAAAGGGACCCCTGACCATTAGGTCCAGTCATGGCCGACTCTGGGGTTGCAGCACTCATTTCGCTTTATTGGCCGAGGGAGCTGGCGTACAGCTTCTGGGTCGTGTGGCCAGCATGACAAAGCTGCTTCTGGAGAACCAGAGCAGCGCACAGAAACACTGTTTACCTTCCCGCCAGAGTGGTACCTATTTATCTACTTGCACTTTGATGTGCTTTCGAACTGCTAGGTTGGCAGGAGCAGGGACCAAGCAACAGGAGCTCACCCCGTTGCGGGGATTCGAACTGCCGACCTTCTGATCGGCAAGCCCTAGGCTTTGTGGTTTAACCCATAGCGCCACCCGCGTCCCTTTTTTCATGTATAAGACACCCCTATTTCTTGGGACTGCAACAAGAATTTTAGGGGGGGGGAATTGCCCAAAGTTGTTAAGCTTTATTTGGAGGGGGTGGAGATTGCCGATGCAACCACAGCAAATTGTACACATGCCTAGTAGCTGCCGTAAATTGACTGCCCAATTGCCGCAGCCGCAGCCAATTGTCAGCAGACCTTGACACAGCAACCAATCACACACCCAGTTGCCACTGCCTATCTCCTGCTGGCTGCTGCCACCAATCGCCCATCCCCCCTCTGCTATCCGTGTACAGTGGTACCTCGGGTTAAGTACTTAATTCATTCCAGAGGTCTGTTCTTAACCTGAAACTGTACTTAACCTGAAGCACCACTTTAGCTAATGGGGCCTCCTGCTTTTGCCGCGCTGCCGGAGCACGATTTCTGTTCTCATCCTTAGGCAGTTGGGAGTTCCACAAAACCGAACACATGACTCCTGATGGAATCGAGCTGTGCATCCAAGCCATTGGGGGACCACCAACAGTGGTTCCCCCCAAGGCCTCAGGGATTGGGTGGTGGGACACCTGTGTCACCTTTAAGATGTTGCTAGAGCACAATTTGAATCATCACTGAGCTCCCTTTGTCCTTCTGCTACCTCAGCATATGTCATCAATTGTATACTGGAAGGTTCGTGCACAGCTAATAATGTAAGAAATAAGTCTAGCCTTCTCGATCAAGCCAATGGCCTATCTATTCCAGCATTCTGTTCTCACACTGGCTCACCAGATGCCTACAGGAAGCCCTAAACAAGACCCAAATGCAACAGCAGCCTGCCTACCCTGCTATATGGGCATTCTCAAAATGACCCAAATCATCCACTCTTAACTAACCCCCATGCCTGGTTTTAATTCAGGTCAGGCAAGATCCCCAATGGAGGCTGGAGATATTTCTCTTGCAGTCAGAGTATCTCCTTTAATAGCTTCAGAATACACATCCTTCTGATGTGTTTCAGACAATGGATGCTAGTTGTTTAACAAGGAGTATAATAAACCAGGGATGGGCAATGTCAAGTATCTTTTTCTTCTCAGGCTTTTCTCTAGTGAGTCTATTCTGTTGGCTGATAATGCTCTTCACATTACCCCCACCCTTAGCTATCTCGATGGCAATTTTGCCCAGCAAACCACAACTCTTCAGGAATGAACGTGACAAATCTCTTCCTCTGATGATGGCTCCTGGGAAATTTCTACATGGACAAAAAGTAATTACTTGCTTGGACTTTAGCCAGGATGCTTGGACAACCATTCCTCTCTTTGCACTCTCTTCTTTGCAACAGGGGCTTGTTCATCCTTTCTCCTCTAATGGCTATAACATTGCTGCCAAGATAGAATCGCTGATTATTATGTGCTGGAGAAACAGCAGACGTTCCCCTCAAAATGCTGGTGCCTACTACAGCCATATAGCTATTTAACATTTCCTTAGCTCCAGAAATGACTTTTTCTTCTACCAGCATCCTGTGCACATGTTGTGATTGTGTACACCAGGAGTGGGGAACTATTTTCAGCCCAAGAGCTACATTATTTTGTGGGCTACCTTCCAGGGGCCACAAGCTAGGAGCACAAACTCGGGGGCCAAAGTGGATGTGGCCAGAGGCTAAAAAGGGGTTGGCCCAGAGGCAAAAGAGGATGGAGCAATGTGATTCTTAATCTTGTAGAGTATGATACATTCCAGCCACACCAAATTCAGATATTTCTACATGCTCTCTCTCTCTCTCTCTCTCTCTCTCTCTCTCTCTCTCTCTCTTTCTCTCTCTCTCTCACACACACACACACACAAACACATCTCCATCTTCCATCTAGGCAAGCAAGAGGCATCATTACAGATCAAGGATTCATCCCAGCCAGTCAAAAGTGGTCAAGGAGTATAAGGGCTGCTGAGATATATGGCCTGGAAGGATGGGGTGTCGCCTAAAGGAAGTCCTAAGGCCTGGGCAGAGAGGTCTGGAAAGCTGCTTCATTCAGCCTTTGGGTCTGAATTTCCCATTGAGTGTGTGTGAAATTTTGTCTCCCAAACCTACCCCTCCCTGCACAGACAACCCCTCAAGCCCAGACAGTATGGAACATACACCTGGTACGAGAGAATGGTTTTTCTTGGATAACCGTGACTCCCTTCCCTGACTCTCTGAGCTGGAATGGTGAAGCACCAAGTACCCAGGTGGACACAGCTGTGTTAGAATGGCCTCATCTGCCAAGGATTCAGTTATGCATGCCAAGTCAGCCCCTGCATCCATAATCATTGTGGATAATGGATATTTTATTCCGGACAGAGACCTGGCATTTAACAGCAACATCACAAGACCAGGGGGTTGGCTGACTGGCATCATTATCCTTTGGTTTAATCTGTCGCCCAGACAACACCAATTATTGGGCAACTGATAAATGAATGAATAAGTATAATATGAGCACAGGTCACATTCTAAGAAGATGACAGAGGAGAGACTCTGACCCTCTGCCGAAGAGAAAACAAACTGAGCATCATCCAATTAAGCTAAACGGTGAGAGATTCAGGGTAGACAAAAGGAACTACTTCTTAACACAGGGCTTAGTTACACTATGCTTTAAAAGGGTTTAAACAAATATGTGGGGGATAAGGTTGCCAGTGGCTGCCAGTCATGATAGTTCTATAGCATGGGTAGGCACCCTAAGGCCCAGGGGCCGGATCCAGCCCTATCGCCTTCTAAATCTGGCTCATGGATAGTCTGGGAATAAGCATATTTTTACATGAGTAGAATGTGCCCTTTTATTTAAAATGCATCTCTGGGTTATTTGTGGGGCATAGGAATTCATTCACCCCCCCAAAAAAATATAGCCCCCCCAAAGTCTGAGGGACAGTGGACCAGCCTCCTGCTGAAAAAGTCTGCTGACCCCTGTTCTATAGTACTTTCAGTATCAGTATCCCTGTGATGGGGGTTGTCTTCCTTTTGGGCTTCTTGTAGGCATCTGTTTGGCCATGGTGAGAACAGTATGTTGGCTAAATGACTTATCTCAACAGGAAGTGATCTGAACAGGAACTGATGTCAATATCCCCTACTTTCCAGTCACCGTCTTCCTGACCAGTTGAGAAAGCAATGCCCATTGATGAGGGGGCTCTTGCTCAGAGCTGACTTGGCAGTCAGCAACAGCAGCCACAGAACCGAGGTGAAATATACTCAGAGTCGCAAAGTGATTTCATGCTCTTTATTCAGCTCATAGTGGTGAGGAGGAATGAATGAAAGTCCCCTCAAAGTATCTGCTTTATATACATTCTTTACACAATGGGCTGCACATGATTGGCTAATTCCAGAATTCTACTGTAAGCCAATCAGGTTGTGGATTCACTTCTATCTGGAGCATGATTGGGTGGTTCCTGCCAACCAATCATACTGCTGCATTGTTCTAGGACCAATCAGACTTCTGCATTCTGAATCCTATTGTTCTAGGACCAATCCGACTGCTGCAGTTTGGATCCTATTCAACTCAGTACATAACACGAGGGCTGACTGATAGGACAATTGCAATTCTCCAGGTTGGAGGAGGGGCTGATACATAACACAGTCTATGTCATGTGCCCCTTACCCAGCCTGCCCCACCTCCCACACAATACCTCCCACTACCCTGAATCACTGTGATTGGGGCTGCCCCTGCTCTCTCCAACTCCCCCTCCCTCAATAAAAACAACCAACCAACCAAACAAACAAAGTCTCTCCTCTTACCTTCTGTCTCCTTTGTTTGTCTCCTTGCCACAAACAGCTGTTGCTTGGCTCCTAGACCCTTTGTGGCTACAGCAAAGATGCTTATAGTATATAATTTGGTGATTACATTTTAACTGGTTTAAGACAACTGCAGCAAAATCAATAGATATAGCTGAAGTCAGAAATGTTAGGTGATAAAGAATTGGCACCTAAGTGGAACTATTAGCCTCAATTAGCACTCATTAGGAAAGGAGAAGTTTGGGTAACAATTTAACAAGCTATCCCTGGTGAGTTTTATCCAAAGTGGAAGAGGGTAAGGAAATCAGTGTTGTCTGTTGTATTAACATCAAGCCAGTCAATAGCAAAGGGTATCCCAAAGCGAGATTTACATTCCCCAATGGGATTGGCAACAAGGAAGATTGTGTTTGTGATTGCCCTGATGAACTCTTAGTAGAGATGGACAGCTTTTGGGGGGTAGGGAAAAGTCACCGGAGAAGAGGAGATACGTGGTTTCAGCATGTTTGTACTGGTTGTATCTAAACCCACGTAACCACTAAGATCTATCTCAGAGACGTTAAGCTAGAGGTCACCACCTTGAAAGGTGGGTGGAGAATGGATACATGTACTTTTTAGCAGCAGTGACTTAATTGGGTCATTTTGGTGCCAGGGGGAGATGACTTTTACCTCCCAGTCTTCAAATGGATAATTCCTACTGTGTCTTGGTTTTGATTGTTGATTTTCCTTCAGTTTTTACCTGCTGTTCTTTCTACAGATGATGAATTTCAATGACATTGCTGGGACCTGCAACAAAATATTGTAATGCAAAGTGCTCTAGTTCATTATCCCTACTGGCCAGCCATACCCTCTTCCAATAAGCTCTATCCTATCCCCCAACCCAGTTTTACACATACACACACACACACACACACACACAGAGAGAGAGAGAGAGAGAGAGAGAGAGATATCAAGAAGAAGGAGGGGGAGTAGTAGTAGTAGTAGTAGTAGTAGTTTGGATTTGATATCCCGCTTTATCACCACCCAAAGGAGTCTCAAGGTGGCTAACATTCTCCTTTCCCTTCCTCCCCCACAACAAACACTCTGTGAGGTGAGTGGGGCCGAGATACTTCAGAGAAGTGTGACTGGCCCAAGGTCACCCAGCAGCTGCATGTGGAGGAGCAGAGACACGAACTTGGTTCCCCAGATTACGGGTCTACCGCTCTTAACCACTACACCACACTGGCTCAATGTAGATTGCATTGTTGTTGTTGCTGCTGCTGCTTCTGCAGCAGCAGCTATGCTATCTTAGTTTCCCCCTTCTTCTCCTATTTTAAACCTTGGGTGCTCCTAGCTCTCTTAGATCCTCTTGTTCCTCAGTGAACTTGGGAACATCCAATGTTAGAAGATTCAAATGAAGTGCACAACACAGTTAACCCATGGTACTTGCTCCCAGAAAAGGCAGCAATGGCCAACAACTTGGATGGCTTTAAAAGAGGATGAGACACTCATGGAAGATAAAGCTCTCAGGGCTACTAGCTATGATAGCTGCATGCTACTTCCACTGTGAGAGGCAGCATGCTTCTGAATATAACTTGCTGAAAAAACACGAGGGAGGAGAGCCACTGTTGCACTCAAGTCCTCTTGGTGAGTTTCTCATAGTCATCTGGTTGGCTACTAGAAGAAACAGGATGCTGCACTAGATTCAACAGGAGCCCTTACTCATGGCAAACGTGTCCATTTCCTTCTCAGAAATAATAATAAAAAGCCAGCTTTATTATCACAACATCACATCCTTTTTAAAAACATGCATGCACACACACTTCTCCTTTAGTGGCTTCTCTTTTTATAGGACTTAAAGGCCTACCCAAATGCCTATAGTCATAGTCTCTCTCTCTCTCTCTCTCTCTCTCTCTCTCTCTCTCTCTCCAGAAGGTTCTTCCTATAATCACTCGTGCAGGTGCTCCGATTTGTATGCGAAAGCCTGTGCATCTTGTGCATCTAATGTCCTTTGAGAGAAAGAGAATGGACCATTTGGATTGATGGAACCACTATTGGAAGGATTGGTGTTTCAGTGCACTGTAATACAGAACATAATCTTTTATTTGATTCCATCATCCTCTGTCCTCAGATAACAGAAAATCACAGAAACCACTTATGCTTAACTGCAGAAAGAGAGCTGCTGGATAGCACTCCAATCACCGCACATGCAGACACACACAAAACGACCAAAGCCAGGCATCGGATGGCTTCCAAGCCGAAATCCAAAGCCAAAATCCAAAGCATATGCTCCTATTTTTGCTATGTTATATGTTTGCTTATTATCCTAAATTATGCAGGAAATGTACTTATAAAAGCGCACACATATATCCAATTATTTCCATGCCCGTTCAAAACAAAAGCAAATCAAGAGCAACATAAGGAACATAAATGGCACGGTTTAAATATAATGAGCAATCAGAATGATAAAACATGCATATTACTTACTTCTTCCCAGCAAGAGAGAGAGAGAGAGAGAGAGAGAGAGAGAGAGAGAGAGAGAGAGAGAGAGAGAGAGAGAGAGAGAGAGAGAAGGGTGTTGTATGTGCAGCATGGGGGTAGGGTTAGAAATACTTGTCCAACTGAAAAACACAAGGTTGTATTCAAATAAGTCATACTCATAGCAGACCCATTGAAATTAATTGGCCAAAGAAAATCAGAGGAATTGGAGGCATAAAACAGGGCCTACTCTTACAGGTCAGGATAAATCTGAGCAGAAAGTCTGCACGATACATCTGAAGCAACTGATGGTTGATGCTTACAGGTCTATTCAGTTGATCTATGTGATCTTGCAAGTCTATACAGGGGGAAAGTGGTCTTTCAGGTAATCTGGCCCTGAGTTGTTCACAGCTTTAATAATAATAATAATAATAATAATAATAATAATAATAATAATAATAATAATAAAATTGTTTTGTATCCCGCTCTCCCCAGCCAAAGCCAGGCTCAGAGCAGCTAACATCATATAAATAAGACAATATGCATAATACAATATACAATATGCAAATAAAATAACATTCAACATTCATTAAAATAATATAGAATAATATTAAATATCAGCATTTCAAAATTAAACAGAAATCCTCTCAACAATTACAATAAGTAATTTCTAAACCCCAATCAATAAAACAACAGTGCACAACATAATACAATACAAAATAAGAAGCAGAGACTGGAGGGTGGGGCAAGGCAGGTGGAAAGAGATGGCACCAGATTGATTACAAGAGCTTGAGCATGGCTTAGTAGCTGATCAGCAGCTAAGAGACACTAGCTAGTTTAAGGCCGAAACCAGATACCTACTTACTTGGGAATACAATCCCAGGACGGTATGCCTGCCTAGAAGAGGCATGCACCTCATGTGGCAACTAACTTTTGAAGATCAGATACTCCTGTACTTTAAACTGCTAATGGTACCTTTGAGTTCCCTGCCATTATGCCAAGAAATGCTTCAATAACTATAGCCGTAGCTAAGCAACACTATTAAGCTAAAGATCATTGAGCAATTTTATATTTTATTTATTTGCAAAACAATCTTTTTACTATGGGCTGCAAAATTCAAGGATTTCTGACTTCATCGTGACAAAAAATGATGCTGGGCAATAGAGAGGTAGGCTCTGGATAAGTGACTAGAGGTTGATTCCTGCGTGAAAATGTCATCAATCCTATTTTTACAGTTGCATAGCTCTCTGGATAGAGGTAGAGACAAGCTGAGAGAGATGGCACCAAGAGACCTGGCTCTCTGAACACCACAGTCATGCTCTCCAAATATTATTGGATTACAACTACATCATCCCTGAACATGAGTTATTCTGGTGGGGGTTGATGGAAGCTGAAGTCCAACAATATTTCAAAGGTGCAACATTGGGTAAGAACCTAAGAAAAGGCCTGCTGGATCAGGCGAGTGGCCTATCTAGTCTCTAGTCCAGTGCCCTGTTTTCACAGTGGCTAACCAGATGCCTGTGGGAAACCACAAACAAGAAGAAGAAGAAGAGGAGGAGGAGGAGGGGGAGGAGGAGGGGGAGGAGGAGGAGGAGGAGTTTGGATTTTATATCCCACTTTATCACTACCTGAAGGAGTCTCAAAGCAGCTTACATTCTCCTTTCCCTTCCTCCCTCGCAACAAACACTCTGTGAGGTGAGTGAGGCTGAGAGACTTCAGAGAAGTGTGACTAGCCCAAGGTCACCCAGCAGCTGCATGTGGAGGAGTGGAGACACGAACCCAGTTCCCCAGATTATGAGTCTACCGCTCTTAACCACTACACCACACTGGCTCACACTGATTCAAGAACAAGCGCAGCCTCCCCTTCTGTGGCTTCTAGTGACTGATATTCAGAAGCATTGCTGCCACAAACTGTGGAGACAGATCATAGCCATTATGGCCAGCAGCCTTCGATAGGCCTCTCCTCCATGACCCCACATCTGTTCAATGTCTTGGAACTTGGGATTAACCAATTGTCTTGGGTTTGAAGGTAAATGTAAGCATCTCAGGGTGTTGCTCATCCTGATCTTACTTGAGGCCGATAAGTAAAGATATATGTATTGATCACAGATAGAAGGAATAAAACTTACTTTTTGTTAATAAGAGTGCACCCTGAAACCAGTTCTTTTGTCTTCATATATTTGGTGCTATAAATTTCCTCCTCCCCTCCTGCCAAATCTCGCATATTATTTTGAAGTGATTTGTCAAGATTTAGAACTAATTTTACACTCCCAGTCCTTTTTAACACCCTTAGAGAGAGAAATAGATTTGAGATGGCACAGGCCCATAGCTTAGAGATGAATCTCAACTTTTCCCCAAGGAGATCAGTGGATAATAATATTAAGTCTGCAGGTTTGGGATTCTCAGCTTTCCTGTACACCAGGGATGGCTAATGCTTTTCAGTCCAAAGTCTGCATTACCCTCCAGAGACCCAATTTTGGTATGCATGGAAGTGGCCAAAAAGAAAGCAGTAGCAAGTGGCCACCCCATGCTATTTATTGCAGATGCATACAGACACTTCCCAGATCACACAAATACAATGCTTGGGATGGGATTTGAACCCATCATCCCAGATGGCATTTCTATGGCAATTTTCCATTGAACTAAATTTCCTCCACATCCTCTTTCCCCCCATTAAAGCAGAAAGCTATGCTTGGCACACCACCATGCAACAGCAAGCCGAATATGGTTGATGGAGAAACAAATTATACCACTAGGTTAGGGACCGTGCTGAGGAGGGCTGCACTGAGAAGGAATGGTGGGAGCCACCCCCTCCCTCTGCTTCTGATCCTGATCCTGAATCTGAATCTTCCCAGGAACAGGAGGACAGTATAGATTTGGAACAGTGGTTTGCAGAGGGGCATAGTTCAGAAGGCAGAAGCTGGGAAATACTGGATGGGGAACCGCTAGGAAAAGAAGCACTGGAAGAGAGATGGTTAACAGATTCACAGTCTCTGGACAGCATTCCTCCGCTCAGAAAGAAGAGCTCAGAAAGTGCCAGAACAGAAAGCACAGAGGTTACAGACTCAGATTACAAGACATAGGAGTGATATAGATTAATAGGGACGGAAGGGGGTGTGATCCTTAATTGGGAGCACCGCCATTTCTAGGAGATGTGTTCTTTGTTCTCTTGCTGTGATTATTAAAGTATCTAACTGGTAAGACATTCCTTCCCTTGATCTTATCTACTTCCATGAGTGGGGGGGGGGAGCCGATTCCACAAAGCCTACTGCCACCAAATTGTCAGGGGGTCTTTGAGTCCATAGGAAATTGCTTGCAGAGATATATTAAACCCCATCCAGGGGTTAACCAGCCCTGCTGTATAGGCTTAATTCTGGGGTACTCAAAGTGGATACCACAATGTCCCCAAACATGCCCCTTGGTTATTGCAAAGGCTTATTTGCCCTTCCAGTTTTTAATATTTTTAATTGAGTGGTTCTTTTTGTTTTTTGTTGTTTTGGTAGGGGGCATTGTTTGATTGAGAAGAGAGTTGCAGAAGGAGCTGCTGTCTGCTCCCCACCCCATGTGTGTGTGTGGGGGGGGAGGAAGTAGATGTTTGGCCAGTTGTTGGACGAGGGGGGTTATGAGCCTTACCATTTTCCCTTCAGTGAATTGGGTATTTTATGGAGCCTGCAAATACTTCTTAGCTTTCAATATGTGCTTTTGGGCCCCAAATGGTGGGGTACTCCTGATTTAGTTTAAGAATTCTAAATGGGAGGGAAATTAGAAGGATAATGAAGTTTGCTGCAAAGCATTGTGGTGGATGCAGACATCTTTTGAGGGCTGATTTGTAGATTTTGAAGTTTTACCACAGAAGAAAACCAATTATCATCAGCCAATAAATACAGTTCCTCCCCTCCCATGTAGCAAGGAAAGGCCTCCCTTTTCTGATGAAACAGCTCAAGTAGCTGAAATTGTGACAGGCGGCAGAAGATTTTTCCCCCTGCAGGTTTACAGATAGAAAAACTGAAATTACTTCTGCATGCAGATTGTATGCAGCTCTCCTTCTTTATATCAACGTAGTTTTGAGACAGCTTCCCAAAGGGCTAAGCAGTTGTGATGAAAGAGAGCAATTGTCCATCTATCTGTAAGTGTGCAACTTTTTCTATTTTTTTAAAAAAATATCGTCTTTTTACAGCATTTCAAGGTGGCTAACAATCAACAGCAACAAAGCATCATAACAGAATCACCAAAGGAGCACAATAAAAACAGCAGCAAAATCAATAACAGAAAACAGAGCGTCAGTAGAAATAAAGCAGAACACGGGGGCGGGGGGGGGGGGTGCTTTTGTGTGTGTTTTACTGCCTTAAGACCAAACAAGTTGTCGACAGGTGTAATTCAAGTGGAGAAATTTGGCTGAGTTTATATTTCCTCCTAATACGCAAATACTTCTCTAACTAAAATAGGTGGACAAAAATGAACACATATGGAGAAAGCGTGCCTTAGAATGCATACATTATGAGGTTGGGGAACCAGTCAGGTGAGTTTCTTTGAAGACGAAGGCTAGATCACTTCAAAGGGATGAGCTGGGTTGCAGTTAGTTCCATTTACAATAAAAGGGCGGTGGCGGCGGTTATGGCGCAGGACCGCAATACTTCAAGGACCGCCTCTTTCCATATAAACCTGAGATAATCTTCTGAAGCCCTCCTTTGTGTGCCTCCTCCTCCGTTGAGAGGTCCGGAGGGTGGCAACACAACAAGGGCCTTCGCTGCAGTGGCTCCCCGTCTGCAGAATGCTCTCCCCAAGGAAGTTCGCCTGGCACCTTCATTATACACCTTTAGGCACCAGGCAAAAACGTTGCTTTTTAACCAGGCCTTTGGTTGATTTGATTGACACCATATGCCCTTTTAAAATGTGGGGTTTTTTTGTGGGGGGTGTTACTGGGTTGTTCTTTTTATTTTGATTATAACCACCCTAAGACCTCTGGGTATAGGGTAGTATATAAATTAAATAAATAGTAATAATAATAATGAGGAGGAAATGATGTTGAGGCCACAGCCTGCTTGCTCATTGGCTCTTCACCTGACAGACAAGGAACTAGGAGCAATGTGGAGGAAGATCATCACCAGCAACTAGTAATTGTGGTGGTGATGAGGTAGACCAGGCGTCAGCAACCTAAGGCCCATGGGCTGGAAGCAGCCTGAGGAGGTCATTTGACCAGTCCCCGAGCTGCCCCCGAACTGAGCTGCCCACTCACCCGCTGCACTAAACCGGTGCAGTGCGGCGTGGAGACTCGCTTCCATGGCTCTGAAATTCACGTCTGTGCACACTCACGTGCGCACACACAATCCAGCCCATGGATAAACCTTGCTGACCCCTGAGGTAGACTCACTAAAGGAAAAGGGCCCATGGAGGGTGCCTTGCCCAAATGTCTATAAAACATGGAGCCACCACTGCTGGGGGCACTTGGGCTTGGGGGCTGAGTGTCCCCCCCTTAGTTCACTATCTTGCCCTCAGAATTCTGCACATCTTCCTGCACTGTTTTTGCCTGGCTGGAATGTGTCCTTGAAACCCAGTACTAGCCTGATAGAAGATAGAGAGCAGCATTTGACTGTGTAGAAACTAGCCTGTGAAACAAAGGTGACATTTGCATCCATTTTGCCTCCCACTTTTTCTTCTGGCCCTGCCTACCACCGCCATGTGGCTACCAGAATGCTGCCCATAAGGCAATGTGTCCATCAGGCTGAAAAAGTTCCTCCACTCTTACAGTATGGGAACAAGGTTGAATAATTCAGACCTCCGCAGTCTAGGGAGAACCTTGAAAGAGCAGCGGCCTAGAAGGCAGGCATACGGCCTCAATACCTATCCTCCATCTCCAGTGCACCTCGAACGGCTTAAAACTCCAAGCTCCAGACCAAATCAACGCTAACCCCTTTGCTATTCCCCAAAGGCTGAATGCCATGTGCTGTTTGGCACTGAGGTGTTGTTATTTGCATTGATGCATTGCAATTTCCTATGGCAATGTGTGCATTTTGCCTTCTGTCTCTCCCCGTCTACGAAGAACAGAACGAGCCTTTCTCACTGTTGTACTTAAAAAGAACGTGAGGGACTTGTTCATCTTGGTTCAGCAGCACAGCAAGAGGCTTGTCAGAGCTGCCATGTTCCTGCCATCTTCCCTGTCAGAATTAGTTGTGCTCCTCCACATTAAGAGACTTTGCCGCTTCTTCATTGGCCTTGTATTGCAGTAAAGTGTGTCAGCGTGTAGAAGGGGCTGAGTTTAAATGGAAATTTCACAGGCAGACTTTCAAATCAGTGGTGGTGGTGGGGAGAGCATAATAAGAAGTTCAGGTATGAGGCATCCACACCTGAGATGCCATAGCTCCCTCCTGTGGTTTTTTCCAAAACAATTAGCAGCCCAAGCACTCTCATGCTGTGTGGTTGCCCCTGGATCACATTATATCTCTTTATATCTACTTATTAGGGATGGGTGAATACACCAGTTTCAATTTGCATGTTCAGACCCTGAAACCTCCCCCCTAAATAAATTCACACATGACTCAAATTTTGGGTTTGGTTTTTGGCAGAATTTAGGCCACAACTTTATTGATTACCGAAAGTGACTGGTTGCATAGGCTCTGGTTTGACTAACTTCCTGCCATGCAGGTAGCGCTGACCCAGGGTTCCAGCATAGGTCAGCCAAGGGTGAACACCTGGATAAGCAGAAAGCCAGGAACAGGCTAACTCTGCCACCCAAATGTCCCCCTGGACTCAGGCACAGGCACAACTCCCTCTCATGGGTTGACCAAACGATGGAGTTCCTGGATTTCTTTAACAAAATACCCTTCACATAGGGATGGCAAGAGAGTTCTCCCATCCCTATCACCTGAACCAGAGCCTATCCACAACCTTACAAGGCGAAACCCAAATGGCAACAGCCAATCAGTCAAGTGGGATAAATTCCTGCCATGCCCCTGTCCCAACTGCAGACAACACACAACTGCATAGCAAGGTCAAGCAGAAAGCCCTAAAACTAGGGATAGGTGTGTGTGTGTTCCAAATGCACGCCCCCAAAGATGAAGCTCTGAGTCACGTGCACGGGCATAAATAGGTCACTTGAACAACTTGGTCTGCGTCCCATTGGCCAGACTGTACCCAGCTTCGAGGGACCTACCAATTGGGTGTTGTGGCTGACCAAACATACCCACCCACAACACAGGGTGTCGGTTTGCCAGGTCTCACAATAATACGTGCCCTCTTTAAGGGAGGACCCGATTTCTCTCAGGCCTCATCTGCGCCATACATTTAAAGCGGAATTGTAGACATTGAAGGGACACTGAGGATCATCTAGTCCAACCCCCTGCAATGCAGGAATATGCAGCTGTACCTTATGGGGATCGAACCTGCAAACTTGGCCTTATCAGCACCATAATTATTTAACGACAACATTGCCTCCCTGCCTTAATCATCTGTAATCATCAAGCTTTGCATCTGTAATCATCAAGCTTTGCTCACAATGAAAATGCATTAAAAGGATAGAAAACATTGGCCCTTTCCTGCCATTTAATCCAGAGCTGGATTCCCCATCATTTTGTGGGGAATACAAAATACAGTATCAAATTTCTCCCCCTTTCCTAATGGTAGCTGGGGGCTTCTTGAAGGAAGTGTACGGGCATTCCAAGGCTGAGTTTTGATATACTCCACTACTAATCTGAAAAACAACTGGGAAAACAACTGGGAAGACACAAGTAGGGAGTTTGTTGAAATCTCTTAAGAAGAAATGTGTCTTTTAAAACAAAAAAAACAATCTGGGTATTGTTAAACAACACTCGCTTCAAGCTTGTAGAGTTTCAGTAACCTAGGGAATGGCAATTTTCCTTTGTTGATGTGATTGGATTTCCCCCCCTTGCAAAGTCCATCCAAGGAAAACAGATACTTGTGAAAGAAACACAGAACAATCTAGAAGCTCATCGAGCTGGAGACAGTCTTTTTCTTTTCTTTTTAGTAAAAGGAAATTTCTGTTAAGAAGACATATCATCCAAAAAGCTCTCAAAGGACAAATGTGCTTAGTGGTCTGAATACTGTGTGCCACAGAGAAATGGAAAACCAGCTTTGTAATGGCCTCGGGTGATAAAAGCATCAGATTCTTCCTTTCTTCACAGAGCGTGATTTCCTGCCTCTGAGTCTATCATTTGCCATTTTTTATTTTTTTAAATGTGTATATTAGGCGAAATGGCATAGAAAAAATGTGTGTGTTAGGAGAAAAATACACTAATATGCTATCACAATTTTGTGAAGACATTAAAAAACGGAAACAAACCAATGCAGAAACATTTCATACTGAAACTTGGAAAAATGGGAAACCGAAAGAACCAAAATTGACAGATTGTTCCATCCCTAAATACAAGGCTGGCATAATTAAGATATACCTTGTTTTAGAATTATAGAATAGTAGAGTTGGAAGAGATCCCAAGGGTTATTTAGTTCAACTTCCTGCAATGCAGAAATCCTGGCTTAAGAATCCCTGACAGATGGCCACCAAACCTCTGTTTAGAAACCTCCAAGGAAGAAGAGTTCAGCACTTTCTGAGTGCTTACAGGGGCTTTTGGCATGGTTTATCTGGATTTATCTATGAAGAAATAGACAGGTGTGTATGCTATACGTTCTAGGAAATCATGTTCGCTAAAACAAAGAATCAAAGCAGTGTGTATTCAAGAACAAAATAAAACAACATTTAGCACTGGAAACAATAAAATGCCCATTTATATATTTGGACGCTTCTACTTTTTATTCTTCAAGTTACATTCCCTGAGTAATAGGTATTAGGGAGATGGAGAAATTGGGCATTTTTCGGCCAATTGGTGTAGACGGCCAACCTTGCTACACATACAAACAATTGTGTGAAATGATTTGAGTGCCTTTAGTGATCATCTGTGAGAACTCATGGCAGCTGGAAGGAATCACCGATCATAGCAAATCTTTAAAAAGAAGATGTAGGGAGCAGCAAACAACCTCACTTTATTTCAATGCCAGTAAAAGCACAGGAGCTAAACAGGATTCAAATGTTTATCAGGTGAAAGTTGACCCGATTAGGTGAACTTTTTTTTTTTTTAAAAAAATGCAGATTAATCTGGAAATGTGGAGCTCAAATTAAGACAATGAGAAAATGTGGCTCCATCTGCACTTCACATCCAAAGCAATATTAGGTCATTTTAAACAGTCATGGCTTCTCCCAAACTGCAGTTTGTTAAGGCTGCTGAGAGTTCTTAGGAGACCCCCTCCTCTTCCACATAAATATAAATATCAGAGTGGTTTAATTGCTGTTGCCTCTTCCCAGTCCCCTTCACAAACTACAGCTTCCAGGATTTTTACTGGCAAGCCATGGCTGTTTCAATTTAAATTTAAAGCAGTATAACACTGCTTTAAATGTATAGTGCAGATGAGGCCTGAGAGAAAAGGAAACTGTGATAGTCATCCATCCCCTAATTACTTGGCAGAACAAGAACAAGACATAGGGCAGTCCATTGCTATAGCTGTCAAGCCTTCTTCCCTGAGAATGCTGGGGACTGTAGTTTAGGGAGGGGTATTGTCAGGGAACTGCCATCGGAGCCAGAGGCGGAGGGAAGGCTCCAGAGGGATGCCGGAGAGGGTCCCAGTAGGGAGAGAGGCCATCTGCTGGGGAAGGAAATCAGCGTAACACCAGTGGAGAAGGGGAGCAGATGGGGGAATCGGAGAGGAGGCTCCAGGACTCCTCGCCGGAGACCAGCGGGGAGAGCACGGGTACTCCGCTGCCCACACCCTCCCTGCGCAGAAGACTTCCGCGCAGGGAGAATAGGAGGAGACTTGGCATCAAAGAACTTCTTTGCTGGAATTAGTTCAAGAAACGCCCACTGACGGATTCTGCCAGCGACTGAGGCAGCCACGGGTGAGAGGCTGTCCAGACAGAAAGGGTTCAACCAGGTAACCTAGCCAGGAGTGGCGACAACTTACGCACAAACAACCCCTAGAACCATTACAGGTATAGGGTTCTCCTAAAAAAAACCTTCCAGTACTCCTAACAAACTGCAGTTCCCAGCAAGCTTTGGGGGAAAGCCACACTATTTGGTATGCTACTCAGTGGTACGATACTGCTTTAAATGTCATACCCTCCAAACATGTTCAGTCCAAAAATTGGGCCGCACATCTTCCCAGCCATGCTTCCTTGCAAGTCATGTGATCCATGCGAGATCATGGAGCCCCAAAGATGTGCTTTCAAGCCTGGCACCTGAAAACACATGTTTTGGGGACACCGTGCAAGTTCGCAGCCCTGAAAAAAGCCTTTTTAGGGATGAGATCTCGGTGTGAAATTGCATGAGATCACAGCATCCCAAATGGCCACCGTGCTCTCATGGGGAAGAAACAGGATGTCCTGGTTTTTCCAGGAAGCTTGTGGGGCATAAAATGCATAATGTAGATGGGGTTCCTGTAGAGTGGCTGCTGAGATCATACCTTCTTATGCTAAGCAGGGGCACCGACTTATAAAAAATATTGGGGGGGCCCATACCGACTTATAAAAAATATTGGGGAGGCCCAAGACCTCCAAACCGCTGCTGCTGGGGGAACGAAAGGGGCGAGCCCCGGGCTGCCCCGACCTTAAGTGAACCTGTGAGGGCCCGCCCTTTGCTGCAGCCGATTGGCTGCCGCCGTGGGCGGTGAATATTAATGATGTATCATTTTTGTGCTTCATGCTGTGGCCACAGACATGTGATCTGATGGTGAATTTGGGGTGACCCAATGCAAAAATCCTGAGAATCCCTGTGGATCCATGCTTTGTAACCACGTTTTTGCACCATTGCAGCCCCAGGCAACAGTGGGTGTGTGATTTGGGGGGGGGGCAGGCTGTAGCCATGGACATGCTATGTGCTCTGATGGTGAATTTGGGGTGACCCAATGCAAAGATCCTGAGGATCCCTGTGGATCCATGCTTTTTAACCACATTTTTGCACCACTGCAGCCCCAGGCAACAGTGGGTGCGTGATTTGGGGGGGGCAGGCTGTAGCCATGGACATGCTATGTGATCTGTTGGTGAATTTGGGGTGACCCAATGCAAAGATCCTGAGGATCCATGTGGATCCATGCATTTTAACCACATTTTAAGTGGGGAGGGAAGGAAAAACACAGAACGGACAAGGAGCACGAGAGGGGTGTGCAGAGAAGCAGCTGGCTAAGAATGCAGGAGAGGGGTATAACGGCAGGGAGGAAAGGAAGGCAAAAGTTTTCCCTCACCTACCCACCCAAGCCAGCCAGCTCGCAAGCGCTCTCTCATGCGCTCTCTCTCTCTCTCTCTCTCTCTCTCTCTCTCTCTCTCTCTCTCTCTCTCTCCCTCCTGCATGTTTTCTGCTTTCCCCTCTGCTTGCCTGGAGGGGAGGGGCTTTCCCTGCTCTTTGTTCCCTTTGAGCAAACACAGCAAGGAAACAGAGGGGGTGGGCAGTAAGACCCTGAGGCAGAATGCAGGAAAGCAGCCGCTTCCTCTTTTCAGGTTTCCCTTCTCCGACGCGGTTTTCGGCTCCAGGGACCACACATTCGCTCTATAACATGCACAGACATTTCCCCTTCCCTTTTAGAAGAAAAAATCTGCGTGTTATAGAGGGGAAAATATGGTAATAATTTTCTTAAATTATTGGGGGGGGCGGAGCCCCCCAAACGAATTTTTGAGGGGGCTCGGGCCCCCTCAGGCCCCATGGAGTCGGCGCCTATGATGCTAAGTATGTTATCATAGGTTGTTGGCTGCTTTCAACCTACTCCCTTAGCCTGGAGCAACTTATTGACCCAACTGCAGAAAACCTCTTTCCATGTGCAAAACCCTTTGAGGACTCTCTCTCTCTCTGTGTGTGTGTTATTCTAGCCATCGCTAGATCTCACTGGAGGAATAGGAATTTTGGCTTGTCAAAACAAAGCTCTAAAGGAAACCAAAGGAAATGATGGGGGGAGCACAACATTTCTTAACAAGCCTCCCAGCAGAAGCAGACACTACCCTCCAGAATAAACATGCACACACCCGATGTATCCTTGGTTCTCTCCTTAGTATTTTGAATGACTGGATCAGACATAATGGTTCTCTACAATTCTTCTTCTTCTTCTTCTTCTTCTTCTTCTTCTTCTTCTTCTTCTTCTTCTTCTTCTTCTTCTTCTTCTTCTTCTTCTTTGTTTGCTGGAAATAACATTAGAAGAGCCCCCCTACCCCACCCAATCCACTAGGCTTTAATCTACCTATTGTATCCTGTGCACTAACATTGATTGATCACACCCTTGTCTGCTTGTTTATCTTGTAAGGTTACTTAAAAAACCACTCTATGTTGTTGCTTTCTCTCTCTTTCTCTGAGGCTTCTCTGTATCTGATATTTGCTCCGTTCGATAGAAGTGCTATGTTGAGGACATTTAAAAGTAAGGCTTCAATATGCAGGTGTTGGGACCCTCTCTTTATGGCTCTTTGGTATGGCAAAGTGGATCTGTGATATAGTGGTTGGGCCCATCCATTTGCATGAAAATCTTTCTGCCAAGGAACACAGCAATTCAAAGGAGCTCTTTATATGTTGGTGATATTACTAACAGGAGACAAGTTTACACCTGGCTTTGGCATTCAAAGGCAGAAAAGGAGAGCTGGATGCCATTGTTAGGATGCACCTGTCTGTGAGCTATGTTATGTCTGATGTAGATAGAACTCATCTGGCTAAATATTTATCCCTAGTAATGTAATACAGTAGTACCTTGGGTTACAGGCACTTCAGGTTAAAGACGCTTCAGGTTACAGACTTCACTAACCAAGAAATAGTACCTCAGGTTAAGAACTTTGCTTCAGACTGAGAACAAAAATTGTGCGGCGATGGTGCAGAAGCAGCATGAAGTCCCATTAGGTAAAGTGGTACCTCAAGTTAAGAACAGTTTCAGGTTAAGAACGGACCTCCAGAACGAATTAAGTTCTTAACCCGAGGTACCACTGTATATACTTGGTTGCCCTAAATACTAATTATTTTCTCTGAAAAGGGCATCACTGATGATGATGATATAATAATAATAATAATAATAATAATAATAATAATAATAATAATTACTTATAGCCCGCCCATCTGGCCAGGCCTCCCTGGGAAGAAGAAGAAGAAGAAGAAGAAGAAGAAGAAGAAGAAGAAGAAGAAGAAGAAGAAGAAGAAGAAGAAGAAGAAGAAGAGTTTGTATTTGATATCCCACTTTATCACTACTCCTTTATCACTACCCAAAGGAGTCTCAAAGTGGTTAACACTCTCATTTCCCTTCCTACCCCACAACAAACACTCTGTGAGGTGAGTGGGGCTGAGAGACTTCAGAGAAGTGTGACTAGTCCAAGATCACCCAGCAGCTGCATGTGGAGGAGCAGGGACACGAACCCGGTTCACCAGATTATGAGACTACCGCTCTTAACCACTACACCACACTGGCTCTCAGCCTGGTTCCCTGTAACCTCACTTCTCGCAGTGAGGAAACTTCCAGAAGGCTCTTGGAGCTGGACCTCAGTGTCCAGGCTGAATGGTGGGGTTGGAGGTGCTCCTTCAGGGAATAAACATTAAAAAGCGTCCCTATAAAGTACTGCCTTCAGATGTCTTCTTAAAGTTGTATAGTTACTTAGTTCCTTGACATCTGATGGGAGGGCGTACCACAAGTCGGACGCCACTACTGAGAAGGCCCTCTGCGAACAATTGTCCAGGCTGAACAACGAGGGTGGAGATGCTCCTTCAGATGCTCCCATACTGTTGCATGTTCTTTGTTTCCTTGTCTCTTTTTTTGCAAGTCTAATTTTGAAAGAAATAAAATATGCAGTGAGCCAGCTAGTCCACTGTGGACAGGCAAAATGTTATTGAGGTTCTTCCAATTAATGATGCTTTAAGCAACCATTTCCTCATTTTGTTTTTAAAAGGGTTTTTGCTTCATGGCTACTGGCCCTTTAATTAGTTGTTTCCTTTAATCATTTGCAGCCAGTCTGGGTATTTCTGATCTGGCTGTTTGATATGTCGGCTCTTGTTCCCTGCCTTTGGGGTGACAGTAGCAGCGGCAGAGGCTTTGCTTACTTATTTCCTATTTGCAGCCAGAGCAACTGCTCTTTTATTTATCATTACACTAGGGACAGATTTATATGGAGCTCAGTTTCATTTGGATGAAAGCACAGAGGTTTATGCGCCTTTGTAAGATCTGATTTTGGTGTGTTTGTTTGTTTTTTAAAAAACCAACATAAGAAAATATCTAAACAGAGCATAGTAGTCTCCTATAGCAGATATAAAGGTAAAGGTACCCCTGACCATTAGGTCCAGTAGCAAGCGACTCTGGGGTTGTGCGCTCATCTCGCTCTATAGGCCGAGGGAGCCGGCGTTTGTCTGCAGACAGTTTCCAGGTCATGTGGCCAGCATGACTAAGCCACTTCTGGTGAACCAGAGTAGTGCACGGAAACGCCGTTTACCTTCCCACCAGAGCAGTACCTATTTATCTACTTGCACTTGACGTGCTTTTGAACAGCTAGGTTGGTAGGAGCTGGGACCGAACAATGGGAGCTCACCCCATTGCGGGGATTCGAACTGCTGACCTTCTGATCGGCAAGCCCTAGGCTCTGTGGTTTAGACCACAGCGCCACCCATGTCCTGTATAGCAGATATAGCACAACATATAACTCAATATATAATCTTGCATCAGATCCCCCCACTCAGGGATGCTTCTGCTTTTCCAGCTCAAGGGGTGGGGGCATTCTCTCTCTATCTCTCTCTCAAGTGCAAATTGCTTCCTTTGGTCTCTCTGTACCTCCCCTTTCAATTCCAGTTAGTGTTGCATTCCAAAGGCTGGAACCATGAAAGAACATTCAGCCCTATTGTTAAGCCTCTGATTGTGCAATAGTTGCTAGGAAGGCAAACCATAGTGATTAGACCATTCACAGTAATCAAGTCAGCCAGCAGCATAAAGGATATTAACTTCCAGAACCAAGGAAGTTATGCCAAGGAATGATGCTTATTGGCCCATAGCAACCTCAAAGCAGGCTTTTTCACTGGCTCCATTAGTGTTATGGAATGCCCTCTCTACTGAAATACAAGATGCCCAGTCCTTATTGGCACTCTGCCAGCTCTCGAAGACATGTGAACTTCTTGATCAAACTGGTGTAATTGATTTTCCCCTTTCTTTCTTTTTACTCTTTAATTATTATGCTTTTTGATGAGCTTGTTTTATTGTATATTTTAAATGCGGGTGTTTTTAATATTTTGCTGGAAATGTTTTCTTGGGTATTTTAAAGATGTATGGATTTTATAACGGGTTTTATGCTTGTAAACCTCTTAGAAACCATTACATTACCTAAGTGTTATATAAATCAATTTGTTGTCATCGTCATCATCATCATAGGTACAGTGGTACCTTGGTTCTTGACCGGCTTAGTTGTTGAACTAATTGGCTCCCGAACACCACAAACCCGGAAGTAAGTGTTCCGGTTTGTGAATGTTTTTCAGAAGCCAAATGTCCAATGCAGCTTTCACAGCCAATCGGAAGCTGTGTCTTAGTTTTCAAATGGTTTTGGGAGTCGAACGGACTCCCGGAATGGATTACGTTTCAGAACCAAAGTACCACTGTACTCACAGAAAATGGATAAGCCAGAATAATATGCATGGGACTCTGGTGCATTCTATATATAATTCCCATTGGGAAAGCTAAGCAACTTATTGGGAAAGCTTTTGGCAACTTATTAAGCACAAGGTACTGGGTGATTTGGGACGGATCTACACTCATGGTTTAGAACATCAAGGAAGAGTTAAAGTATGGTTTTCATAATGTAGATGAAGACATTATGTTCTGCTTTTAATATTAATAATGCATTATTAAAATATGACACCAGAGGACTCTGCAGAGGAACCAGGAACTAACAGTAGAGAAACAGCATTTTGATGGACAAAACAAGGTAAGAAACAATTTAAATTACAAGTTTGCCCTGTGACATAGTGGTAAACAGGGATGGCCCAAGACATTTTGGCACCTGAGGCAAACCGCACAATGGCTCTGCTCCTCACCCCAGCCAATTTAGTGAGATGAAGGTGATGGTGTGAAAGACATTTTGTTTTATCTGTAAAAAAAGTACAAAACCTAGGACTGCCATATTTCAAAAAATGAAATCCAGAAACAAAACTTGTTTTTCCTACGTCCAGGAAATTCCAGACGTATAGCAACCCTAATGAAACCCAACTTCTAAAAACAATTCCAATACACACCACTCTGTAGCATCCCCCTCCATAAAAAGACCTCCCCAAAATCATGCAACCTGACATGACATTGAACACTTAACAGCTGCTCAATTGTCCTCACCAAGTCTGTCCAAAGATACTCACTAGCTCTGGAATACATTAAATCAGAAAAAAGAAGCACTTTTGGTCATTTCAACAGAAGCACACACACACAAAACCCAAGTGCAGGTAATTCTATCTGTATTGGGACCAGAGGAAAGACACACATCCCAGTCCTATACATGCCCCAAGCCAGACTTTAACCTTATGCACTTTTACCTGGATTTTTTTATTATTGCAATCTTCTGGGCTTACGTCTGAGTAAACACAGTTGTTTTTTAAAGCATCAAACTATAAACCCAGGACATGCTATGCCTGCAATTGCAAGCCTCTGGGATTACTTCCGAGTAAATGCACAGGTTTTTTTTTTTAAAAAAAGCATCAAAATACCTGTACCTCTCAATGCAGCAAAAAGCAACTCCTTGTTGCGAATGCAAAATGAGTAGAAAAAAGAACCAGTCAGAAGAGCCAAAAGGAGGAGACAAAACAACCAAGTGAGCCGGAAGCCTGAAGATCACTGAAGAAACTGTGGCTTAGTCTTTTGGCTGCTTCTGTCCTCAACTACTTCTCTTCTCCATTCTCAGTGATGCCACCAACGGCTGAGAAGGGCAGCATCAGGAGCAGAAATCCCGAGCAGGCCTCAGAACCAGTGCCATTTTTGGAGGTGGCAACAACAACCACTTCAACAGCAGAGGGAACTGGTGAAGTGGCCACCAGGAATATCTTGACAGCTAGTATCAAGGCCGCAGACCTTGAAAGTGGCAGGCACAGCAGTGGGAGTTTGGGCAGCATGGTCGTGACAGGATTTTGCTGCCTGAGGCAACCACCTCAGACTGCCTGGCGGTAGAGCTTGAAAGAGACAAGGACTGTACTATAAATGAATTGATTGCTGCTAAATGCCAGGTCAATGATTCATAAGACCACTGCCATCCATGACTTGATCATGGATGGAGGACTTGACCTGGTATGTGTAACAGAGACTTGGTTGGATGAAGCAGATGGGCCTGTCCTTGCCGCTGCTTGTCCACCAGGTTTCTCTTACACACAGCAACCCAGGTCATGTGGGCGGGGAGGGGGGGTTGCAGTGATTTTTAGAAAGTCATTAGTTTGCACCAGGCGTCCTATTGGGAAGACCCAGTTTTCAGAGTGCATGTTCTGGAAGTTGGGCAATAGGGGGCAGTACAGGATTCCTTTTGGTGTACCGACCTCCCCGCTGCACCAAGGATTCCCTGCCCGAGCTGCTTCAGGTCGTGGCGGATGTTCTCCTGGAGACACCTAGCTTGGTCGTCCTAGGGGATTTTAACATCCATGCCGACATGACCTTACAAGGGGCAGTTCGGGACTTCATGGAAAGCATGGCCTCCATGGGGCTGTCCCTGAATAAGTCTGGCCCAACCCATAGCCGCGGACATGCCTTGGACCTGGTGTTTACCTCTATGGATGTTGGTGATCTGACACTAAGTAAAAGTGAAACAAAAGAAGTGCCATGGTCAGATCACTTCCTGGTGCAACTGGACTTCTCTGCGACCCATCCCCTCTGCAGGGAGGTGGGACCAATTCGGATGGTCCGCCCCCGCCACTTAATGGATCCAAATGGTTTCCAGAGAGTGGTAGGGGATGCTTTATCCCATGTTGATGGCCTTTCAGCCGATTCCCTGGTGGCCCGCTGGAATGTGGAGTTAACCAGGGCTATTGACTGTTTGGCTCCGAAGCGCCCTCTCCGATTGCATGGAGCCCGGAGAGCCCCGTGGTTTTCCACGGATCTGAGGGCAATGAAACAATCGTTGAGACGGCTAGAGCGCCGGTGGCGGATAACTCATTCCGAATCTGACCGGACACAGGTTAGAGCTCAACGTCGAGCCTACCAAGTGGCGATAGCGACGGCGAAGAAGAATTTCTTCACCGCCTCTATTGCATCTGCAGAAAACAGCAGCAGGAGACTTTTTCAGGTGGTTCACAATTTAGCGGAACCACCTGTAACATCGGGGCCCAGTACGGGCCACATATTCTCCTGCAATGATTTTGCAAAGTTTTTTGCAGATAAAATCGCTCAGATTCGAGAAGAAGTAGACTCCACCATGGGAGCAGGGCCAGGGCGGGAGAGTGCTAGAGTTCTGTCTAGTCAAGCTGAGTGGGATCAATTCCAATCTGTTACCTCCGAGGATGTGGACAGGCTGCTTGGACGAGTGAAACCAACCACCTGTCTCCTGGATCCTTGCCCATCCTGGCTTATAAAAGCTAGCCGGGAAGGACTGGGCGATGGGCTTCGTGGGGTGGTGAATGCTTCCCTCCGTGAGGGAGCCTTCCCAGACCCACTGAAAGAGGCGGTTATTAAACCGCTTCTTAAAAAACCATCTTTAGATGCGGCCACAATGGCCAACTATCGCCCAGTCTCAAATCTTCCATTCTTGGGCAAGGTGATAGAACGAGCGGTTGCTGAACAACTCCAGGCACGCCTGGAAGAAGCGGACCATTTGGATCCCTTCCAGTCGGGATTCAGGCCTCATCATGGGACTGAAACTGCCTTGGTCGCACTGGTTGATGATCTCCGGCGGGCTAGGGACAAAGGTGAGAGCTGTTTCCTAGTTCTGCTGGATCTCTCAGCGGCGTTTGATACCATCGACCATAACATCCTTCTGGACCGTCTTGAGGGGCTGGGAGCTGGGGGCACTGTCCTACAGTGGTTCCGCTCCTTCCTCCTGGGCCGTGTTCAGAAAGTGGTGGTGGGGGATGAGTGTTCAGACCCCTGGGCTCTCACTTGTGGGGTGCCTCAGGGTTCTGTCCTCTCCCCCATGCTTTTCAACATCTATATGCAGCCACTGGGAGAGATCATCAGGAGGTTTGGGCTGGGTGTTCATCAGTATGCAGATGATACCCAGCTCTACCTCTCTTTTAATTCAGAACCAGTGAGGGCAGTGAAGGTCCTGTGTGAGTGTCTGGAGGCGGTTGGAGGATGGATGGCGGCTAACAGATTGAGGTTGAATCCTGACAAGACAGAAGTACTGTTTCTGGGGGACAGGAGGCGGGCAGGTGTGGAGGATTCCCTGGTCCTGAATGGGGTAACTGTGCCCCTGAAGGACCAGGTGCGCAGCCTGGGAGTCATTTTGGACTCACAGCTGTCCATGGAGGCACAGGTCAAATCTGTGTCCAGGGCAGCTGTTTACCAGCTCCATCTGGTACGTAGGCTGAGACCCTATCTGCCTGCGGACTGTCTCGCCAGAGTGGTGCATGCTCTGGTTATCTCCCGCTTGGACTACTGCAATGCACTCTACGTGGGGCTACCTTTGAAGGTGACTCGGAAACTACAACTAATCCAGAATGCGGCAGCTAGACTGGTGACTGGGAGCGGCCGCCGAGACCATATAACACCGGTCTTGAAAGACCTACATTGGCTCCCAGTATGTTTCCGAGCACAATTCAAAGTGTTGGTGCTGACCTTTAAAGCCCTAAACGGCCTCGGTCCAGTATACCTGAAGGAGCGTCTCCACCCCCATCATTCTGCCCGGACGCTGAGGTCCAGCGCTGAGGGCCTTCTGGCGGTTCCCTCATTGCGAGAAACAAAGCTACAGGGAACCAGGCAGAGGGCCTTCTCGGTAGTGGCGCCCACCCTGTGGAACGCCCTTCCAGCAGATGTCAAAGCAATAAACAACTACCTGACATTCAGAAGACATCTTAAGGCAGCCCTGTTCAGGGAAGTTTTTAACGTGTGATTTTACTGTATTTTTGGTTTTTATGGATGCCGCCCAGAGTGGCTGGGGAGGCCCAGCCAGATGGGCGGGGTATAAATAATAAATTATTATTATTATTATTATTATTATTATTATTATTATTATTATTATTATTATTAAAGTTAAATGATGCTTTTGAATTTTGGTGCTGGGGGAGACTCTTGAGAGTCCCATGGACTGCAAGAAGATCAAACCTATCCATTCTGAAGGAAATCAGCCCTGAGTGCTCACTAGAAGGACAGATCATGAAGCTGAGGCTCCAATACTTTGGCCACCTCATGAGAAGAGAAGACTCCCTTGGAAAAGACCCTGATGTTGGGAAAGATGGAGGGCACAAGGAGAAGGGGGCGACAGAGGATGAGATGGTTGGACAGTGTTCTCAAAGGTACCAACATGAGTTTGACCAAACTGTGGCAGGCAGTGGAAGTCATGGACCTGGCGTGCTCTGGTCCATGGGGTCACGAAGAGTCGGGCACGACTAAATGACTAAACAAAAACAAAAAGATAATTGTGGTCCTATTAACATTAACTTTTTTAAAGTTTCTATCTGCACCTTTCAGTCTCTTCACTTGAGTCAGTCCTAGCTAAGGACCCTGTACAAAGACCATCTCACCACAATATAATCTGCATCCACTTTGTATCACAAAGGGAGTCCTTGTCAGACTCATTTTCAAGATGTCATGCTGCTCCAAAGGCTGAACATTCACATTTCAGTGAGAAAAATGCAGAAGCATTTTCTTCCCTTCCACTGTTGCCACTTTAATATTTCTGGAGGATATTTTAGTCTGTGCCCCTGGAAGTTGTCTTCAGGCTGCAACAGAAGTGGAAAAGAGTATGTGGGAAAGATGAAAGAAAATCTGATCACAGACAGGGCAGTTTCAAAAGGATGTGCCAACAACGAACCTCTTCCCTGCATGCCTGAGAGAATTATTTCATGATTTTTTACATCAACGGAGGCATATATGTGGGTTTAGGAAGCTTGCTGTTCTGCTAAGAACAGGTTCTTTTTTATTATTCTTCGGACAAGACAAAGAGCACCCCAGGTCTACTCCTTGATCAGCAGAGTTTATTCCCAGGCAGGATGAGAAAACAAGGAATAAAGGGCAAAGCAAAATCCAAAGAGCTTGTCTCTTTGGTCACTGGGAACTCCCAACAGTGATGGGCAAACACTTAGGGCAAACCATGGGACACGTTGCAGTCTTGATCCATGGAGAGGTTCCCTGAGCAAAATATCTGTTAAATCACCAGGAACACCTCAAAACAGCAGCATTGAACATCTAATTTTTTTGACCCCAGTGCCAACGGTCAAAGACAACTTTGTAATCTTAACTTTTGATAATTTGCAGCATTGAAAATGGATACAGGGCAGGGCTGTTGGTGTTACTATTGTAATTGTTATTATTGTAAACCAGCCCAATCCACCTATAAAAGAAGGGGTGCTGTTACCATCATTTCTTCTTCTTCTTCTTCTTCTTCTTCTTCTTCTTCTTCTTCTTCTTCTTCTTCTTCTTCTTCTTCTTCTTCTTCATCATCGGCGATCACTTGTAGCCAAGTAAGATATCCCTGTCCAGATAGAGGCATAGCTGGGCCACCAGCTGAAGCTGAAGGAAGGCACTCCAGGTCACTGAGGCCATCTGAGCCTTGAGTGACAGCAAAGGATCCAGGAGTACCCCAAGCTATGAACTTGGTCCTTCAGAGGATGTGTAACCCCATCAAGAACAGGCGATCACCCACCCGTTCTGGTCTAGGGAACCACCCACTAACAGTGTCTCAGTCTTATCCAGATTGAGTTTCAGCTTGTTGGCTCTCATCCAGTCCTCACCTGCAGATGGAAAGGAGAAATAGAACTGTCATCAGCGTAACGCTGCATTTTGCCTCGGCTACTCTTATTATCACAGTAATTTCAGTATATTTGGTTATTTGTTTTGCTTCTAGTATTTTAAATTCTATAAGCAGTTCTAGACACCCTTGGGCTGAATAGAAGCCTATTAATTTTCTCTGATCAATACATAAACAAACATACATAAACCAACTTTGTATAGTATCTTCTCCTCAGTCTGCACAGCTATCCAGTTTAGCTAGCTTCTTTAAAGCCTTGGGATCTGTCTGAGCATATACTAATGACACTGATCTGTACAGGTATTCTCCAAGAACATAGCCGCCAGGTGGCTTCCCACAGTTACCCTGATTCTCTCCCCACTCTACACCCAGCTGTCCAATTTTAAAGAAAGAAAAAATGTTCACAGGAGTCTGATGCAGAAATTCATGAACAAACTGCATAAAGGCCATTCTAAAATAAGACAAAACAACAGTCGCCTAGCTTCTGGCTCTTTGTTTCTTTCTTTCCCCTCCTCCTTGTATTACTTTTCTGCTTAATTTTTAATTTGCTTACTGTGCGTCAGCTGAGAGAGGAACCATCCATCAGTGGATGGATGGCAAAAGTTCCAGTCAGCCTCTTGGCATTGTGCATGGCACGACACAGCCACCATATCATCTGCCACAGTTATCTGCATGACAAAGAGAATTATTATAACCGTATATCACCTAATTATCAGTGATTGCCCTTAATTTTCAAAGCAAATCTTCCTTCAAATCTGGGAATGGGGAAGGGAAGGCGGCAGAACGGGCAGAGAAACAAACAGAGAATCCTTGGCGCCGGCGCTGATAATGAAAGAGAGATACTGCTGACCTGTGAGCTTTCATTTTCAGAGGGGTAATTAAAAAGGAATAACTGTATAAATCTTTGTTGCTGCTCCTTTATTTCCTTCCCATTCCCTACCAAGAAATGGATGGCTGAGCGGCGCGTCACGTCCTGAGGCTCCAAGCTTGTTTTAATTTAAATGCCAACTTTTTACGGAGCTTTCTTTCTGCCGAAGTAAATACGGCTTAAAATAAAATTGAGAAGGGGCAAGCATGCAGCAGGAAGGGGGACATTTTTCAGCCTGGTGGCCACAATTCCTTCTGGGCAGACTTCAGGGGGCCACATAGCAGTTTTAGGCAGGGGAAGAGGCAAAAGAGGGTGGAGATGTGGAATTGGACTTTGTTGCAGCAGCCTAGTTACTGCACACACATTCACTGGTCTCTATCCTCCATTCACGCAAACAAGAAGCATTATCAGAGTTCAAGGACCCATCCCAGCCATACAAAAACACCCAAGAAGGGTACAAAGCAGGATTGGGGAGGGATGTAGCCTGGGGAGAGTCAAGAGGGCCAGATAGAAAAGCCTGGTAGACTGAATTTGCACCCCAGGCCAAATCCATCACGATCTTTTGCATCGTCTTATTGGAAGGGCGTTCCAGGCAGGATTGCAGATTTAGGCCCCAATCCTAAAACTGTCCAAAGACCATTCAAGTGGCCTTTGGACATAGCATTTGTGCTACTCTTTGATCTGAGAAGAGATCTGCTGGTGGAGGTGGCATATACACTCTGGAAGAGAGCCCTCTGCATGCTCACGGAAAGCTTCCTGGGTATGGAAGCACCAACAGTGATAGGGCCTGAAGGGGAATGTAGGTAGATGTGGGGTCTGGCTGATGGAAAGATTGTGTTTCCTTTTGAGCTGGCATTGCATTGAAGTGTTTGCAGGATTATATGTGACATAGGTGGAAGCTGGTCAGTTGTGGTGCAAAAATGTGTATATCTGCAGAAAATCATACCAAAATGCTGACCATTTTCATCTCTCTTTTTTCTTTTTTTTAAAAAACCAAACAGGTTTAGAAATGTGGTTTATTGAACTCAAGATTGGAAAAGTGAGAAACTGAGAGACAGCAACATTGATGCATTCATCCCTCTCTTTAATATGACCCTGTTACCTCACAATCCCTCTAACATTTCCATTGAGTATCAGTAGAAAATAAATGACTTGAAACTTTGAAACTTTAAACTGTATTATTACGATCACAGATCAGCCACTAGATTACAGCAAAACAGATGCAATTTACAAGTTACAGACCAACAGAAGACTATTAAAAATTAAAAGCAGAGCAGAAACCAGGATATGTTTGCGCATTGCTGCATGCTTAGGATGGTGCTAGTCTAGTTAGTAAGAAGATTTTAACCTAAAAATGCCTTCTAGGTATCCAACAGCACTCCACCCAAGTCTGTCTTGTGTTGAGTAATGACAACAACACATTCAATACTAGTATTTGGTGGTGACAAGGTACAGCAATTTCATAACACACTTCTGAAATCTGAAGACATCAGAGGAAAAAAAATCAATCAAATTTCCACCTGCTATTAAAAAAAAAAAACCCACCCTCTTATCAATGTCTGGGGTGACAATAGGAATTCTCCTGCTTTGGAAAGCTATAAATTCTCTGAGATGTTCGTCATTTACCACTGAGAAAATATCTCTCTGCATTGTCCGAGGGTAAGCCATGAGGCTTAATCAATTATTATTTGTGTCATGCCTTGAGATCCTTTGAGGCTAGGGATGAGCTAAATATTATCCAAACTGCCATTCCAGCTATAAATACTCATCCTAGCCCCTGGGATGAACACTACTTCCACAGAACACCAGGATGGATCTTTAACATAAGAAAAAAGCATGCATTTGATACCCTCCTGCCTGAAGATGGCACTGTAGCCTCTCACATGCCTGAATTCAGTTTCATACAGATTCCTGTGCAGCTCACCCAGATAGTAAGAGTGGGAGCAAAAATTTAAACAAGAAGAACTGAATCTGTGGGTTTATCATTCAGGTCTGTACAGGATTCCCTCCACCCCCACCCCTCAGCATATGAACAGGGAAATCTGACACATGTGTAGTCTTTCTAGAGCAGCAAAAAAGTTAATGTAATTCTAGGCTGCATCAACAAAAGTATAGTGTCCAGATCAAGGGAAGTAATAGTACTGCTCTATTCTGCCTTGGTCAGAGCACACCTGGAGTACTGTGTCCAGTTCTGGGACCACAATTTAAAGAAGGATATTGGCAAACTGGAATGTGGGCAGAGGAGAAAGGTAATGGTAAAGGACCCCTGGATGGTTAAGTCCAGTCAAAGGTGACTATGGGGTTGTGGCGCTCATCTCACTTTCAGGCAAAGGGAGCCAGCATTTGTCCACAGACAGCTTTCTGGGTCATGGCTAAACTGCTTCTGGTGCAACGAAACACCGTGACAGAAACCACAGCACACTGAAATGCCATTTACCTTCCCGCTGCAGCGGTACCTATTTATCTACTTGCACTGGCATGCTTTCGAATTGCTAGATTGGCAGGAGTTGGGACTGAGTAACGGGAGCTCAGCCCTTCATGGAGATTTGAACTGCCAACCTTCTGATCGGCAAGCCCAAGAAGCTCAGTGGTTTAGACCAAAGCGCCACCAATATGACAAAGGGTCTGGAAACAGTCTTCTGGGTAATGTTTAGCTTGGAGAAGAGAAGACTGAGACATGATATGATGACCATCTTCAAATAACTGAAGGGCTGCCCCTTGGAGGGTGGAGCAAGGTTGTTTTCTGCTACTTCACAGCGCAGATCCCAAACCAATGGAATCAAGTGACAAGAAAAGAGATCCGACTAAACATTCGGAATAATGTTCTGTTGGTAAGAGCAATTCATCAGTGGAATGGACTCACTTGGAAGATGATGGACTCTTCTTCATTTTTAACCAGAGGTTGGATTGTCGCCTGCCATGGATTCTTTAGCTGTGATTCCTGCATTGCAGGGGGTTGGACTAGATGACCCTCTGGGTCCCTTCCAACTCTCCAATTGCATGTTTCTATGCTTCTTTTCCATATGATTTGCAAAGAATTGGAGGGAGGAGGGTTGCCTTGGGGCTCCCATTTCTGTACAAACCACGTTTCTGGGCTGTTTATTTTCAAGTGTAATAGAATAGTTCCATTAGCCACTCGTAAATGTGATAGTTCCATCAGCCACCCACAGAGATGCATTGCACACCAAACCAAGCAACCACTTACAGGAAGAATAAGGTAGGAAGAGCATGGTAGAATTGCATTTATTGTATACATACACTTTTAATTTGAAGAGTCAGGTCTGCAATCCTCAACATAAATATAGAGAGTTAGTCCCATTGAATAAACTGGGATTTACTTGCAAGTACAGTGGTACCTCGGGTTAAGTACTTTATTCATTCTGGAGGTCCGTACTTAACTTGAAACTGTTCCTAACCTGAAGCACCACTTTAGCTAATGGGGCCTTCCGCTGCTGCCATGCTGCCGGAGCACAATTTCTGTTCTCATCCTGAAGCAAAGTTCTTAACCTGAAGCACTATTTCTGGGTTAGCGGAGTCTGTAACCTGAAGCGTATGTAACCTGAAGCATATGTAACCTGAAGTGTATGTAACCCGAGGTACCACTGTAAACACAAATAGGACAGTGTGATTGCATGATTCTGGAAATTACCTAAGTGAACACATCAATGCAAATGGGAATAACCCAGCATAACAACATTAGAAGTGTCAAAGGCACATTCAGTCCAACTTCCTGTTCTCATAGTGGCCAAACAGATGCCGATGGGAAGCCCAGAAGAGGAATTTGAGTGCACCAGTAACTTTCTGCACTTGCAATTCCCACCAGTTGGAATCATCCAGAGACATACTTCTTCTCACATATGTCCATTGTGGCTAGTAGCCATTGATAGCCTCATCCTCCATGAAACAAAGTAGCGGCATCTTTCTTTGTTTTAGAGTTGCACTCAAAAGGCCTTGGAAATACTACACTTTATCTGTGGGCAGAGAAACTGGGGGCGTTCCATCAAATTTCTGTAATGCCCCTGCCAACATACTTTAATTCCATGGCATTGTAGCTGTGTTGTGGGCAGATGGTGGCCACCACACACACAAAATGGTGGAGGGTATTTTCTTGGTGAAGTAGCTTTATTTAGGAGGAGGAGGAGGAGGATCCTCTATAGCCCTTTATGTGGGAGAGCCGTGTGGCATTCACACAGGGTCCCCGGACGTTTCACCGTCTATTGATCCCTGTGACACCACTTTATTTCTCGCTGCCACCACCCAGGCCCTACCTGGTACATTACTGAGTCCAGTCAGGGTTAAATTGGAACATAAACTTCTGTTTATTTATTGCAGTTTAACAAGCGTGTGGTTTCATAAACGGTATCGGTCAATTACATCCATGGGGTGCCTATCCAGACCTATAACTTCCGCTACCTGCTCTCACCCACTAAACCACCTCTCAGATATTCACTTGTCTTCCTAGCCCCTAACTATTCCTGACTCAGCTTATTTCGCTACACTAACTCAACCTACCCACAAACTCTATCCCAATTCACTCCCACTGCAGCCAACCACCCACCTCCCAATGAACTCCTCACGAACTCCTACCTTCGCCCCTCTCAGAGCTAGTTTTATAGTCCCTCTGACTCCAACCCCTGGGTCCTGATTGGGTAACCTGTTTAACTATTTCACCTCCAGCACTCTCATATGTTAACGTAACAAGTCGTAGCTCAGTGGCAAAGCTCAGAGATGGATCCATGGAATCTCCAAGCAAGGCTGGAAAAGACTGGAACGCTGGACAGCTGCTGCAAGTCAGCATCAAGACAATATGAAGCTGGAGGACCAGTGGTGTGAGCATAGGCATCTGCCTTATACTGTATCACATGTTGTTATACACAGCAAACTGCATTAGGGCATTGGTATCCAAAGTGGGAACTTCAAGATGCCGTTGAACTCCAACTGCCATGAGTCTCAGCCAGCATGGTCAATAGTCAGGAATGATGGGAGTTGTGGTCCAACAGCATCTAGAGAGCACCACATCAGCTACCTAAGCATTAGCAGAGAGGGCTATAGTTCAGTTGCACTGGACACACAGAAAGTACAGTTCTCCACTGAAAAGGATCTGAGATCAATTCCCTCAAACTTCTGTGTTTGGAGGGCAACACCTTCAGAAGAAGAGAACACCAAAATACAACTTGTCTGTGTGTTGCCGTCTGGTATCTGCCAAGCTCATTCAAATGAATTGCAAACGGATGGTGGGCAAGCAGATATTCAGATGTTGCCCAGAGTGCTCAGCAGGTCTCCCTCTTCCACAAGCTGACTATTATAAATGATCCAAATTCATACAGAGATATCAGATAGGTGTCATTACTTCTACTACCAGCCATGTACAACTATTCAATAAAGTTGTGATTAGAGGTAAGTAAACTCCCCCGGTCAGAATGGTGAACCTTTGGAAGCAGAGGAGGATGAATTAATTACCCAAATGTACACTGGCTGTCCAGAAAACCAGTCTCTCTGTGTGTGTTTTAAGACCAGACTTCTAGGTTTTGACATTCATCAGGCATGCTCTTTCTCAGTCTTTGCACAACCACAACCCTGCTTGCCAACCACTTCATTTTAGAGTCCAAGCACCAAGAGAGGCATTGTCTTAATGGAAAACTTTGATGGCTATTGCACTCTCAAGTATGCATCTAGTGTGGCTGAGCATCTTCTAACACCCACAATGGCCAGATGCCTCAGGGGCTTTCCAGGCCTATGTGATGCATACATCCCTCCTGGAGTGAAGTGGGCTGCTCCACCATTTCTAGTAAGCAATGCAAAATGTGGAAGAATGTCAGGAGAATCCAGATTTCTGCCAGGAGGAATGAACTAGGTGTGGGGGCTGAGCTCTAGGTCTTTACTAATGGTGATTGTGCTGATGCTGTGGTTCTTTGAGCAGAATACCATTGGAAACCTTTAGAAGATTAGACTCAATGGGGCAAAATTGCCAGGTCATTTGAAACTCACACTCTAAGATTCAGGGAGTAGATCTAGGACCCAGGAGAAAGCTGACCTCTTAGAGCGTGCCATAGGAAAACAGTGGTACCTGGTGGGGATGGGGAAGAGAGCCAGCTTGTGTCTGATGGACTAGAGGGGAGTAATCATGGCAATGGGGCTGACAGACTTCTTCCAGGTAAAAATAGAGCTGTTGTGCTTGGTACCTACTATAGTTTCATCTCAAGAGGGAAGACAGTCCCAGAGTGTAATGATCTCAGGCAGGCAAGCAAGCCCCAATAAGAATTAATGAGTCTCTGGCAGTTTTATGGTACGTTTATTTACAAATAACATCCAGAGCGTGACTCCAAGCCTGCCGCTCTTAGCTGAGAGTTGGTCAATCTGAGTCTCCACCCCTTTTGCAGCACGAAGGGCGCCAAAGTCCGGTACTTCCTCTCTTGTACTTCCGTTGCACTTTAAATCTTTCAGCTCTTCAAATGAAGATCCCTCTAAACGTTGCCTGCCTCCTGGTTGCATAGCAACCCCCTCAATCTCATCTATCTCTTCCCCTCCCTTTGCCTGTGAGCTTTCCAAGTCTGCTGCTCTATCTGAGTCTGAGAACTCTTGATGAAGGGGGTCCGAGCTAACCCACTCCTGTTCTGTCTGTGGCTGCAATCCTTCATCTCCAGAGTCAGACTGTGGCTCCCTCTGTACTGAAATTCCTTCATCTCCAGAATCAGACTCTTCCCAGGCGTTCGATCCAGCCTCATCCCTGACACAGAGGATGCAGGTGGCAATCAGAAGTCTTGACTTTCATCCAGTTTTCTGAGGCAATTCACTTACCCCAGCTATACTTTCCATCATGCAGTTTGCACATTAATAGACCTACAGGGTAGTCCTTCTATGGTGTTGTCACAAACTTACACGACACCCCCCAGATTTTACATTCTGTCTTCCTTCTGTAAACAAAAGCAGAAAAAAGACAGAATCTAAGTTTGCAGAGGAGGGTGACTAAGATGATCAGTGGTCTGGGAACCAAGCTTTTTGAGGAATGGTTGAGGGAGTTGAGCAGAGGTGAGCAAACCTTTTCAGCAGGGGGCCAGTTCACTGTCCCTCAGACCTTGTGGGGGGAGGCAGACTATATTTTGAAAAGGAAAAAAATGATGCAAGAGCACCACGAGCCCTGGTGACTGCTTACCTGTGTCTTGTGAGCAGCAGGGGCTGGCAGTGGCAGTGGCAGAGAGACGATGAGCAGCTTGCAAAAGGGCTCCAGAGAGGGGCTGCTTAAAATGACAGCCACTTGAGCACTGCTGCTGCTGGCACTAACAAAGCCCAGCCCTCTTCCTCCTCTAGGCAGGGCAAGGAGAAGCCATGAGGAGGGAGGGAGGAGGCACCGCCGACATGTGAGGGAGAGGGAGAGGGAAAGAACATGTACGCTGGCAATCCACGTGGCGATTCCTGGACCGTCCGTGGGCTGGATCCAGAAGGCAATTGGGCCTGATCCGTCCTGTGGACCTTAGTTTGCCGACCCATGGAGTTGAGTGTGTTTACCCTGGGGAAGTGTTTGGTCGGCCACTGTGAGAACGGGATGCTGGACTAGATGGGCCATTCACCTGATCCCACAGTCTCTTTTTATGTTCTTACATCCATAAGCTGACTGTGACTCCCCACTCTCCTTCCATGGCTCTCCGAGAACTTTCCATCAACTCCACAGTACAAAGCTTAGATGGCAGCTAATCTATATGTACAGTAAATTGACTTTCGCTTTCGCCTCGAGTAACTAAAAATGAAACAAGGGAAGAAAGAGAGGACAGACGCTGATTGAAAAGAAGCTTTCACCTCTGCAGCCAAAGGGACAGCCGATCATCAGAGCACCCGCGTCTCAGAGCATTCCTTCTTCGAGGCACGGTTTTGTTTCCTCTTTCAGATCTGTTGGCATGAACTCTTCAGACCTGGTTGTGACAATATTGCCAGTTTGGTCTGTGGACAGTCTGCAATTTCCCCTCAACTGCAGATTGTTAAATGTCAGACAGCATCACCAAAGACTCCCGAGTTTCCAGAGGTCTTAAGGGTGCATCTCTCAGCAGAGTAATGGACAGTAATTTGGCCGCCAGTTCCATCAGAGATGCCTTCCTTGCTGAAATGAGCCCAGCAAACTGTGCAGCCAATAAGATAACAAAATAAACGTCAGCATTGACATGAAGACTCAGGTGAATGGTTCACAGAAGGTGTTTGGAAGCTAACCAAGTGTCTAATTAAGATCTAGTGCCTCAGTTTGCCTTCCTTCCTTCCTTCCTTCCTTCCTTCCTTCCTTCCTTCCTTCCTTCCTTCCTTCCTTCCTTCCTTCCTTCCTTTCTTTCTTTCTTTCTTTCTTTCTTTCTTTCTCCCTCCCAGTCCCTTTTCCTTTTGTGCTGTATCATTTGGATTGTAAACCAAAGGACTTATTATTATTACTGATTTTTGAAAGCCACCCAAGCAGCTTACTTCAGTTTAACAGCTTGGCAAAATGCTTTTGATAAATAAATACCATATATTTCCATGTATAAGACTAGGTCCCCCCCCCCAATAAATTATGTCAAAAAATAGGGGGCATCTTATACGCAGATAGTGCCAAGGCAATTTTCTTACATCTGAGCTCCCAAAAATAGGGGGGTGTCTTATACATTGGGGCGTCTTATAGACGGAAAAATACGGTACCTGTTTATGATGCACTCTTTCTCATTCCGTAAGTACACAGCATCTTGCACAGGCTACTTTTGGGGGAGAAGCATGTTGCAGATATGCAGTAACTGCTCAGAAACCATTTGCTTTATTGGGACATTTACCTGCTACTGTGAAAATGCCGCTTTTGCTTCAGGAAATGAAAACTATATAGATATTTATTGAAGCCATCTTCAAAGGTTTTGGGCAGAGCATCAAACCTCCATGAATTTTGCTCATGGAAATGGGCAAAATTCAGCTGAATGGTGGCTGGCATTCCTTATTAAGATGAAAAGGTTGTTTGACCCAGAGCAGGGATGCAGAACCTGTGACTATGCATATGTTGTTGGACTAGAACTTTCATCATACTTGACCATCAACCATGCTGGCTGGAACTGATGGGAGCTGGAATCCAATAGCATCTGAATTTCTACACATTTCACATCCCTGGTGTAGAACAGAGGTGGCCAATGTGGTGCTTCTCTAGAAATTGTTGGACTACAACTCTAATCAGCCTCCACAAGCATGATCAATGCTCAAGGGTGATGAGAGTTCAAGTCCAACACCTTCTAACTTAGTCTGGATCCAAGCTGAGCAAATTCATCATGACACAAGCTTTTGTGGACTAGAGACCACATCATCAAATTAAACTTGAGGACAATAATGCCATATATTAACTTACTATCTTGAGTGCTCTTGCACTGCTTGCAAAAGGGCTTTCAAGCAGGCCCCTGCTCCTATTTGAACACCTGTATGCTCAAGGGACACGGGTGGCACTGTGGGTTAAACCACAGAGCCTAGGACTTGCTGATCAGAAGGTCGGCGGTTTGAATCCCCGCAACAGGGTGAGCTCCCGTTGCTCAGTCCCTGCTCCTGCCAACCTAGCAGTTTGAAAGCACCTCAAAGTGCAAGTAGATAAATAGGTACTGCTCCAGCGGGAAGGTAAACGACATTTCCGTGCACTGCTCTGGTTCGCCAGAAGCGGCTTAGTCATGCTGGCCACATGACCCGGAAGCTGTACGCCGGCTCCCTCGGCCAATAAAGCAAGATGAGTGCCGCAACCCCAGAGTCGGCCATGCCTGGACCTAATGGTCAGGGGTCCCTTTACCTTTTAATGCTCAAAACAGGAGAGTGATGTTTGAGCAGCACCCCACTCCTGGTTGAACCTCTGGAACTTGCTTCATGAACTTGTTCCCTGCTAGGAGTAGGGCACACAGCCCATGCTGGTTTTAACCATGATCCTCCCACGGTGTCAGCAGAAATGTGGGTGTAGTGTGGAGAAAATGGCCTTGAGGGCCAAATTGGATCCCTTAGCAGGCCAAGCTTGACCCGCAGGGCCATCACCGCTGTCCAAAATCAGGCTGGGGATGTTGATAAATTCATAGTAGGTAAATGTGAATTGCTGGAACCTCGTTCGATTTAGTCGCGGGTTTGGAGGGTTTTGTTTTATTTATTTATTTGCCCCCTCAACAGGCATCTTCTGACAAAGCAAGATCTAACAAAACAAAAAAAGGCATTCGAATCAGCAGGGAGAGCTGCAACAGTTCTTTCTGAAACATGATTCACGAGCAAGCACCACTAAGCTTGTAGAGTGGAGGCAAAATGATTCAGAGCCTTCTACACTATCCTAACGCATAAATGAGTCAAATTAATTTTTATCGCCATTTCTATTGTAGGCATTTGAGATGTCCAGCGCTAATTTACTAGAGACCTTTTCAGAATTATTTCAGTGTGTGAAGGAGGAGTGCAAGGGGGACCATATGCCCTGGCCCCCGCTCCTGACCTCAACATATTTATCTGAAGGTTGCAATAGAACCTCCATATATGGGCATCTGTCTGCCCCTAGGGCTCCATATGACCAGGAGGCCTATTTTTCTCTAGGATTCCTGACTGTTTGAGAAGAAGCTGGATGCACAGAAACTGAGTTTTGACCTTCAGATAAATACACAATGGACAGGATGAACACAATCCTGTTTTTTCAGTCCCCACTTGTGCAATGAAACGGGGGTGAGGGAGCTGTGACCTTTTAGATATTGCTGGACTACAACTCCCATCATTCCTGAGTATTGGTCATGCTGGCAGGGGCTGCTAGGAGCTGAAGTCCCTCAACATCTGGAAGGCCACAGGGTCCTCACTCGGCATTGAAATAATGTACCATAGGGGCAATGATAGGACTAAAAGCTCTTTTATTCTCTCTCATTTTAACTAGAAGGCTCCAGAAAAAGCAGCCATGGAACAAGCACAGGAACCATTGAATGAGATAGTGAGCCATCAAAATGGTTTTCCCATTGACTTCAATTGAATGAAAATGGCACCCTGTTTAGACTCACAAGGGAGCCATAAACATTGTTTACTTATTTTTAAAAGGTAGGGATCATAGCTCAGTGGTGGAGAACATTCTTTGCCTACATAAGGTCCTAGGGTTGTCTTTGGTAAATGAATTGGTAGCAGCAGGTGATGGGAAAGACCTTTGCCTCAGACCCCGGAGAGCTCTGAGCAGCCATTCAGAGTAGACAAAACTGGGTTCAGGCTCCAATCCTCTAGCAAATTACTTGGGAACAAGACTCTTTGGACTTAGTGGGACTTTCATCTGTCCTGAGCCGTTCAGCATTCAGCTTCATTGGCTTTCCATGAGTTCTAATGTTATGAGAGAGGGAGCAAAACTTTTCTCTTGCCACTTTCTCCATGCCACATACCATTCTATAAACTTCTATCGTGTCTCCCCTTTCTCGTCTTATCTCTAAGAAGTTCCAAACACTGCAGGTAGAAGCATTGCATCATTCCCCAGCCGTCTCTCCTAGGCGAACATGCCAACAACCCTCCAATATGGAGAAGCAGATGGACTGAAACAATGTAGATAGATCTTCACAGCAGGTTTTGGTGGACCCTCATCATCTATCTACATTCCATCTCCATCTGCAGGGATTGATAAATTAGTCTATTTTTATTCAGTGTCGTATTCACAGGTGTTTGTCAGTAAATTCTGTTGCCACATAAATCTGATTTTCCTTTTTAAAAAAAAATTAAAATGCACAAAGCCACATTTAAATATGTATCTCAAAATACATATTTTGAACACATGGTGCTACATTTTTTTAAAACAACAACAACTGAGAACCGCATCAGAACGTTTGAGAAGATTAGTAGCTGGTGGATAACCAACTTTCATTCTGCAGATTATTCCAGGAAGTGTAGATTAGGTTAGTTAATATCTGAATTATCAAAGATCAAATTCTTTGAGTATTCCTACCCTCCCGGTCCTGTGGCTTTCCACATTCTGACTAGTCCCCCTGGATAGCAGTTGCTAGGAATCACAAATGAGCGAGGCACTGTTAAGAACATATGGAGAGCCTGTTGAATCAGGCCAGTGACCCATCTAGTCCAGCATCCTGTTCTCACAGTGGCCAACCAGATGCCTGCAGGAAACCAGCAAGTGGGATCTGAGCCCAAGAGCACTAGCCCCTCGTGTGGTTTTCAGCAACTGCTTTCAGAAGCATTGCTGAACCCAGCTGTGGAGGCACAGCAGAGCCATAATGTCTGTTGTTGTTTGTTGTTTAGTCATTTAGTCATGTCCGACTCTTCATTCACCATGGACCAGAGCATGCCAGGCACTCCTGTCTTCCACTGCCTCCTGCAGTTTGGTCAAACTCATGTTAGTTGCTTCGAGAACACTGTCCAACCATCTCGTCCTCTGTCATCCCCTTCTCCTTCTGCCCTCCATCTTTCCCAACATCAGGGTCTTTTCTAGGGAGTCTTCTCTTCTCATGAGGTGGCCAAAGTATTGGAGCCTCAGCTTCAGGAACTGTCCTTCCAGTGAGCACTCAGGGCTGATTTCCTTAAGAATGGATAAGTTTGATCTTCTTGCAGTCCATGGGACTCTCAAGAGTCTCCTCCAGCACCATAATTCAAAAGCATCAATTCTTCAGCCTTATTGTGGCGAAGGGCCTTGAATAACTCAGAGAAGCTATGAGGTATGCGGTGCAGGGCCACCCAAGATGGACAGGTCATAGTGGAGAGTTTTGACCAAACGTGATCCACCTGGAGCAGGAACCATTAAGCCACTCCCGTATCCCTGCCAAGAAAACTCCATGGACAAAAACAGCAGGCCATAATGTCTTATAGCTGTAAATAGCTCTCTCCTCCATGCATTTGCCTATCCTCTTCTTGATTTCCTCCTAGGTATTCTTAAATTCTGCATAAAGAATCAGAAATCAGTCTTCTGCCAAGTAGCCGCATAGACACCCTCTTGCCACTGGTGAATTTGATGGAGGTAGCTTGGGCCCCAGGCTCATGTAACCATCAATGACATTTCAGCCTTCCTTGCTTCCTTGCAGCACCAGAAACTAGAAGCTCTTTTCACACTTTGCAATTCCTGGGCAGCAGCAGCAATAACAACACATACCTTCCACCTCCTCCTGCACACATTTAGAAAAGGGCTATATTAAAGCACTGTCAGGATAGATACAGTGTGTGCCTTGAGTCCCATCTTCCAGTCATGCAATTATCTTGGAATCTGGGCTTCGTATTACATTTAAACAAAGAAAATGTTTCTAGCTTTCATGGTTGAGAATGTAATCCAAGTGCACTAATCTAATGATGTTTATCTGTATCTGCAGACAGCCGCCTGCAACAAACAGTCAGAGAGATGTGAGATGTTCCACTTTTTTCATCAGAGTCTCTCTGCAGAGATGTTGATACCGTTTCAGCTGGGAGCACATTGCTGTATTTTGGGGCCTTCTTGAGCAGGTTATGCCAAGCCCAAGGGCTGGTGGTGGCTCTCGGGTCTCTCTCTAGGCCATGTCATCTCCAGAAGTGACACCCACAATTCAGGCAATCACTGACCTGACCTCTCACTCTCCTCAAAGTGCTTTTGCCTGGCTGGAGTGCATAGGCGCCTAGGGGCCCAGGGGGCATCACCTCCCCCCAATAAAACATTTGAGGGAGCCAGGGTCCCCCAAAGTTGATGGTCACTGCCATTCTAACAGTGTGCATGCAGCACATCATGTGATCGATTATGTGCATTGGCGGAGCTGCATGCTCCAGCACCGGGAGCAGAGAGCAGGCGGGGGGTGGGGGTGGCTGGTGCACATCCCAGGGGGCATGATGTGCACCACACCCCTGCAGGCAGCATGGTGCACATCCCGTGGGTGTGGCTCACCGCCCGCAGGGGTGTGTCCTGTGTCCCGGGGGCATGACACCCGACATGGTTGGGGGGGTGTGGCGTGTGTCCGGGGGGGAGGCCACAATGGTACCCCCCTCCTTGATGGTGCTGGGGCTGGTGCGCTCCCCCACCCCCATTCCTCCACAGATTATGTGGGGTGGGGCCTACCTGCCCCCCATATTTTAGTTGGAGTGTCTCCCTGAACTGTGATAGTAATTCCTGCCAGTCAGGGAGGGTTTTTTTTAAAAAAAAAAAAAAATCCCTACCCCTTCTCTCTTTGAGGAAATACTCAGGAATACTCCCAAAGGGAGGCTGTGAGGGGGCACATGGTGTCTGAGGTCCGATTGAGTGGGGGACTTGGTTGATAGGAACTGTAGTCCAACAACACCTGGAATGGCAAAGGTTCCCCATTCTTGTCTTGCCTGAACTTAGGGAGCTGGTTTATACCGAGTCAAGCAGTTAGTCCATCTAGCTCAGCAATGACTACCCTGACTGGCATCAGCTCTCCAGGATTTCAGACCAGGTAGATTCCCAGCTGTACTAGGAGACACCAAAGGTTCAATCTGGTACCTTCTGCATCCAAAGCCAATACTCTACCACTCAACTATGTCCAGTTCTTGAGGCAACAGCTTCCCAGAGCTGGGTTGTTGAAATATTGATGTACATTTGTTGCTTGCTTCAATAGGCACACAGAATGGGCTGTCAGGAATAAAATGGTAGAGTTGTGCTTAGGCATGACACAAACAGAAGTAGGAGCATGGAATCATAGAACTGCAGAGTTGGAAGGGACCCTGAGGCACAGCTAGTTCCAACCTCGGCAAGGCAGGAATATGCAGCTAACCCATACAGGGATCAAACCTGCAACCTTGGCATTAGTAGCGCCACACTCTAACCAACTGAGCTATCCATGGCAATAAGGATCACCCACTGGAACTTAATCATACATTTGAAACACACACACACACACACACACACACCCCACCACCACCACCACATATGCTAATGAACTTCCACACCAGCAGTAACTGCAAATGTACAAAATGTTATTTTGACACTTAACAGATTTTTCACAGCAAAAGGTAATCCACAGGGAATTTGTGGTGTTTTTGTTTTTTTAAAACCACAGGCTGGCATTTTGATGCCAACAACGTCATACAGATGGCGTGAAAAACGTGCATGACCAGCTCTGGTTCCACAATAAAACTTTGGTCTGGAATCACTCTTTACTTTTCCTGGAAACAAGACTCAAACAGACTACAAAGAAAGAGGCAACCAGTTTTCTGTAAGAGATTCTTCCACATGAATTGGAAAAGCTATTAAATATCTTCTGTTAGACACAATGGAATATACCAGTAAAAAGCTATCGGTCTCTTGACATTTCTGAGAGGAAATGGCTCTGGCGATCAGTGAGGTGTGAAAGACTCATGTTTCCTCCAGTTTAATTTCATGGTAAAATATGAAGTGAATAATACACTCTCTAAAAGCTGCCAGAAAAGAGAAAGCAATGAAATCAGCCGACGCCTCCCCTCCGTGTTCCATCCCCGCTAAAGAGACAATATGAAGCTATTAAAGCAAAGTATCCCATTCTCTTTCCATTGATGGAGTGCGCCGAGAGGAAGGAGAAATTGCCCTTTTCCATCTCTGCGTATTTGACTTTGTCTTGAGTGATTTATGGCAGCCTCGGTCCTAGGTGTGACCTGCAGGGAAGCTCCCTAGAGCAACGCAAAGAGCACACAGGCCTGCAAGGGTGAGTTATGGGCAGCCACTGAAACAATTTGCCAGCGACAAGAAGAAACAAAGATGACGATGCTTATGAAATATGGCAGCAGGTCTGGAACTGGACAGATAGAAAGGGAGAGAGAGAGAACCCGAGGGAGAGAATTATAGTGATAGGCACAATGATGCTATGCTGTCTCTGATGATCATGCTTTCTTTATTGATATACATATGGAAGGACAGGAAGCTAGGTAGAAGGAAGGAAGGAAGGAAGGAAGGAAGGAAGGAAGGAAGGAAGGAAGGAAGGGATTTCCCCTTGGATTAGACCAATCCTGCATCTGGTCCTGCATACTGCAGTACATAGTTAGACTATGTAACGTTCTCCCTGTCGCGAATTCTTTGTGGTGCTTTAACAGAAATGCTCAGAGTTCCAGGTTCTTCAGTGCAGTATATTTATTGTGAGCTATATATACAAATATCTATAGGCTAGAATACACAAGCAGTTCATACAGTCAAACTCTGGCTTCACCTTAAGGGAAATAGGAAGACCTTTCTATCTCTATCTCTCTCTGACCACACCTTCTACACAGTGGCGTAGCGTGGGTTGTCAGCACCCGGGGCAAGGCAAGTAATTTGCACCCCCTAACCCGTGGATTTGCACCCCCTAACCCCCAGATGTTGCGCCCGGTGCGGCCGCCCCCCCTGCACCCCCCACGCTACACCACTGCTTCTACACCACCACCTTTACTGCTGAACAGGTTTGCCTTTTAAACCGATGACAGCCAATCAACCGACAGCACATTACTGCTGAGTCATTCTGACCCAGCACTTGCATAGAAAGTATCGCAGGCTGATTGCCTCAGCCAGTTGCATCAGCTAGCAAACTCAAGCCTGCAGACTTACTATCTCACACAGCATTCTGTGATCCCAACACTCCCATAAGAGGCAGTGCTGGCCACCAACCCAGATGGCTTTAAAGGAGGATTAGATAACTTCATAGAGGATAATGGAGGATAGTCAGTGGCTACACTGCATCCACAGCTCAAGGCAGTAATGGTTCTGAATACCAGTTGCTGGGGACCACAGAAGCAGAGAGTGGTCCTGTGCTCAGGTTCTGCTTGTGGGCTTCCCACAGGGATCTGGTTGGCCACTGTGAAAACAGGATGCTGGACCAGATGGGCCGTTGGTGCATCTTGCTCTTCTTATGTTCTTAAGTTTATGTTCGGCCACCAGTTCCTAAGCAATTGGCTTCTTAAATGGTATTGCTCTCGGCTAAGCAACCCTAGATAAACAGGGGCAGCAGCAGTGAATCAAGAGCACTGCCCCTGTTTTGCAAAAGCCTGCTGCATGCTTTGATATCGGCCGACTGTTGTGGAAGCCTTTGAAAGGACATCAAAGCTGCTTTAAAAATTGAATTAAGCTGTAGCTGTCAAAGAAAACTAAAAGGAAGTTGAGTCTGCTGAAACAAATGACTCGAGGTTGAAGTTTGCAGAGGCTAAAAAGAATTTAAAAAATTAAAATTGAAATCAAAACCAATAAAGGAAACAAATACTCAGATTTGTCAAGTTGAAAGACTTTTTTTTTTTTTTGCTGTTTTATCTCTCTCTTTCTCTGAGGCTTCCTAGTTCTTCAGAAAATTAGCAGATTCTTTTGTTGGGTATGTAGTCAGGGGTGTAGCTAGCTGCTCCGACGATCCGCACGTGGAGGCGTCACACAGGGGTGCCACGGCGATCTGCGCATGGGGGTGCCAAAGCAAGCTGCCCATGGAGTCTGCCTGGCAGATGCAAGCCCCACATTGCTGTTTTGGGCAGTGCTGGGCCCCGAGCCAACCCGTCACTCCTAGGAGAGTCGCATGGCTCGGGCGCGCTGCAGGCCAGGCTCTGCAGTACGTGCCAACCACCGCGGTGTGCCATTTTGTCACCCTCCTCAAGGATGACACCTGGGACAGACTGCACCCTCTGCAGTACCTAATTCAGAATGTTCTTCATGGAGATAGTTAGTTCAGAGATAGGAGGAGTTGGCAACTAAAGCTGAGATGACTGGGGTGTTCTAGGGAGCTTAGGAAGAGGTATTGTACTTTGTAAACTGTTGCTGAGCTGGAGAGATTCCAAGGATTAGAAAAAGAGACAAGAAAAGTGCACCAAAGGGGAGGAAGCAGCAGCAGCTATTTTTTTTTTAATAAATATTTTTATTACATTTTCAAATACACAAACAGGAATATAAAGTTCATTTAAAAAAGATAGAATAGACAAATAATTAAACGATAAAGAAAATATTCCACTTTCAAAAATATTTTTACATAACCAATCGGACTTCCTCACATCTCCCATACCATGCATTCTTTGCCATTAGAGTGTCAGCAAATTATCACCTTTTTTCACATCTTAATTTGTACCTTTCAAATATTTTGAATTTAAAATACTCTTTGTCAATTACTTATACCTTTTATCACCTTTAATAATACCTTAAATTTCTTCCTTTTCTTACTTTTAACTTAATTTCTATTTCAAGAATCTGATCGCTGAAGCCAAAACTTCCAAATCGTGCAATTTTTAACATTCGTACAACTTATAGTATTTTTGTAAATAGTCCTTAAATTTAGTCCAATCCTCTTCCGTCGCTTCTTCCCCCAAGTCGTGGATTCTGCCGGTCATTTCAGCCAGTTCCATGTAATCCATCAGTTGCATCTGCCACTCTTCCAGTGTAGGTAAATCTTGTGTCTTCCAGTATTTGGCAATAAGTATTCTTGCTGCTGTAGTTGCATACATAAAAAGTGTTGTGTCCTTCTTTAACACCTTCTGGCCGACAATGCCCAATAGGAAGGCCTCTGGTTTCTTGGGAAAGGTATACCTAAATACCTTTTTTAACTCATTATATATCATTTCCCAGAAGGTCTTCACTTTTGGACAAGTCCACCAGAGGTGAAAGAATGTCCCTTCAGCCTCCTTACATTTCCAACATTTGTTATCGGACAGGTGATATATCTTAGCAAGTTTGACTGGGGTCATGCACCACCTATATATCATTTTCATGATGTTTTCTTTCAAGGCACTACATGCCGTGAATTTCAATCCGGTGGTCCATAACCTTTCCCAGTCTTCAAACATAATATTATAACCAATATCCTGAGCCCATTTTATCATGGCTGATTTGACTGTCTCATCCTGTGTATTCCATTTAAGCAACAAGTTGTACATTCTCGAAAGTACCTTAGTCTTAGGTTCTAACAGTTCCGTCTCTAATTTCGATTTTTCCACCTGGAATCCTAATTTTTTGTCCGACTTAAAAACTTCTTGAACTTGAGCATACAGAAACCAGTCCTGCACCATATTTTTTAATTTTTCAAAGCTCTGCAACCTCCAATTATCTCCAACTTTTTCTATAATTTCCCAATATTTCGGCCAACCAGCCTCCATATTGGGTTTTTTCCGCGCCTTGGCTTCCACTGGTGATAGCCACCTCGGTGTTTTACTTTCTAACAAGTCTTTATATTTAGTCCAAACCATAAAAATTGCTTTCCTGACAATGTGGTTTTTAAACATCTTGTGAACCTTTGCCTTGTCATACCACAAATATGCATGCCATCCAAAAACGTTGTTAAACCCTTCTAGGACATCGGTGTTCTCCAGTAATAACCAATCTTTCATCCAACAGAAAGCAGCAGCTTCATAATATAACCTTAAGTCCAGCAGGGCAAACCCCCCTCTTTCTTTTGCATCAGTTAGTATTTTAAATTTTATTCGGGGCTTTTTGCCCTGCCAGACAAATTTAGAAATATCCTTCTGCCACTTTCCAAAGCACTCCACCCTGTCCACGACCTGGAGAGTCTGAAACAAAAATAACATTTTAGGCAATACATTCATCTTTACAGCTGCAATTCGACCCAACAAGGAAAGTTTTAATCTTGACCAAGTTTCTCAGCAGCAGCTATTTAGGATTCTGGGGATTCCCATCTATGGCAGCCAAACTACTCAGCATCAATCACAGCTCTGATTTCATTCCTGTTGCCTTGGTACATCAGTATCCATTCTACCTCCTGTTTGGTGGCACTGATTCAAGAAGAAGAAGAAGAAGAAGAAGAAGAAGAAGAAGAAGAAGAAGAAGAAGAAGAAGAAGAAGAAGAAGAAGAAGAAGAAGAAGAAGAAGAAGTTTTTAAATTTATATCCCACCCATCTGGCTTGGTTTCCCTAGCCACTCTGGGTGGCTTACAGCATATATAAAAACACAACAAAACACCAAACATTAAAAAACAAAATATCCTATACAAGTAACAAACCAACCAATAAATCAATAGAAAGCAATATAAACAATAAACATTTTAGAGTTATACCCAAATTAAAATAACCACTAACCCCAACTAAACATTTAACAAACAGCAACCCGACAAAAATAAAACAGAGGAACTCAAAATTAGAACTGTTTAAAACATTGTAAAACATTTTAGCCATTTGTCCCAACCCAAGAGTTGTTCCAGCAATGTCCCAGTGGCCTCTTGTAGCCCCTTTTAGCTGTTCCGTGTGAGTGTGGGCTCCACACCCTAGACCACAAGGAAATGGGCCTTGCAGCAGGGAGTCTTCCTTCCAGTACTCACAGCAGCAGTGTGCCTTGGGTTCTTGCTTGACTTTTCCTTCCTTTAATGGAGAGATGATCCTTTTCATCAGCAGATCTGTGCACCTTACAAAGATGAATGGATTCATCATGGTTAAACACCTGCAAGGTAAGTTAGAATTACAGTCAAGGTCAGAACAAAAGCTGGAAGATGAGCAGAAGAGCAAGCAGGTTGTGGTGAGAAATGCACTGAGAGGTATGAAATGCTTTTGAGAAACACTGAATCTCTTTGGAGTCAGAAATACCGCAATCAGAAGGTCAATCACTCCTTCTAATAGGAAAATCATCTGTTTGGTGCCAACAAGATTGTATTCAAAATGAGGCAATTGAGAAATGAGGGAGGTCATCTGCATGCTTGGGAGAGTCCCATGTTTTGCAGAAGTACACAAATAGACTCATTAAGAGCATCCCAGCTTCAGTCCATGGAATCTCCAGGTTAGGTTGGAAGAGATCCCTGTATGAAAACCTGGAGAACCACTGTCAGTCAGAGCAGCCAATACTGAGCTCAATGGACAAATGGGTCTTACTCAGGATAAGACAGCCTTCTCTGACCTCCAGGCAATGAACAGCATTGACTCTGGGAGTCTACAATTCCCTATGGCAAACCAGCACTTCTTAGTCCAGAATGACTTTCTTGTTCCACTAATGGGAGGTTTGGATGAAGCAACAATATTTTACCTTAAAGAGAAAACAATTTGGATAACATGAAACTTCCTGGAACTGTTCTTGACTTAATGGGGGCTCTGTTAATGAACAAAGGCACTACATTGTCATGCAGTAAGATCAACTGTTCATTTGCTCTTACCGCAAAGGGAGGAGCTAAGGAATTGCATGCCCAGCCAAACAACACATTCATATCTCATACAATTGTAAGATTTCTCTTAATTGCCATTTCAAATAAAGTGAACCTTGAGGAATTCTCAAATGTTCATAAGAACATAAGAAGAGCCTCATGGGTCCAAAGGCCCATCCTGTTCTTGCTTGCAGTGACCAACCAGATTGCAATGGGAAGTCCCCAAGCAAGACCTGGTTCCATTAAGGTGAAGCCTCAGCAAGTGTTTCAAGGGATGTCAAAAAAATATTGGTAAGATCTGTAAATATTCTAATGGAAGGAGGAAAGAATGGAGATCTTTGAGATCAGGTTAAACATGGAATTATACGGTTAAACAAGTAAGCACTATGCTCATTTGCAAGGTCAGCTTTTAGCAGGATATTCTGCATTAGGATGAAATATTTCCCAAGGAGCCCCTGTCGCCTATTCCACTTTCTCTGCTTTCCTACCCTTTTATAATTTAGTCCATGCCAAGATATTTTGGCCAAGGTTGCCTGAGTCACATCATTTTTACTAGGTCCTTCAGGGACGCTTTGCCTTGGAGGAGAATTCTGGGATCATTAAGTTTCCCATTAGATCTCAAGGAGATAAACTGTCATTGGGCCAAATGTGTTGGAGCACATGATGGGTGTGGGGTGTGCATGTTTGTGTTTTCACACACACACACACACACACACACACACACACACACGTGATTGAAATTCTGCCTAGGAAAGCTTCTTCCCCACTCTCATTAAGTTTTTCAGTAATTAAGGGCTGAATCCTCCTAATGATACTATTCTTCAGGCTTTCTTGAAGCATCTTCTACTAATCTGTTTTAACTATGGAAATTCTATTTGGAAATGGTACTTAATGCAGCCTGTGTTTATTGATCAAAGACGTCTCTTGCTGGAGATGAAAGCCAGTAGGCAATCTGTAGAGTTCTTAAATCCCAAACAATTTTACTGTAGAACATACACACATGCTTTTGTTCTCATGTACGCACACTAAGAATCTGATTACTTGAATACTGAACACTTACTGTAGATGAGTTGAAGAAGTATAAATATATATTTAGGGGGGAAATCTTTGAGTAGGAGTAGGAGACAAGGACCAAAAACTGAACATGTTTACTGTACACAGAATTCTGACAGGAGAGTGAAATGAAATAGAATGGAATATACAAGAGAGGGCATGGCTGGCTGGAACCCTGAACAATGCACACTGCAACATTCTATTGAAAGCTGAACTTCTATATGCTGATAGCAAAATCAAGTGCTGAATTATGTGAGCTACGTAGCCACAATCAGCTGCTGAGAAACAAGAGTGAGTTATCAGTATGCTTGGTGGTGTTGGCTATTTGCAGTATGGTAGCGCTGCAGAGAGCTTGCTGGGGAGACCATGCATTAAAAAGGGACTAAAAAACAACTTAAACAAGGTTTTAATAGCAAAAACAAAAACTCCATTTGCACTAAATACATCAACAACAAACCAGACCCAACCACCAACCCATCCCCCAGGGTAATGGGAGAGCTAGGTGCTGCTCCTTATATACTATACCCAATTGCTGACACAGCTTAATCAGTACAACTCAGCAGCACCTGCTATGTTTCACAGCTGTAAAGCTGGGTCTCGTTATTTTGCTCTGGCCCCTTAAAGACATACACATCGGGTGGAACAATGATGAACCTTTACATTTAAAGAAACCATTCAACAGGTGGGGGATGGCTGCCAAAGCAGGAGGGGGGAAAAATCTTTAGAAAAATGTCTGCTGTGCCCATTCACCCAACCCAACCAACAACCCCAGACTAATGAAGACTTGAGAAATTTAGTGGTTAGAGAATATTGTGTGCTTGTTCTGGGTGAGACTGGGGAGAACCAAAAAACCAGGTGAGGGAGAACAGAATGCAAGACAGTTTGAGCATATTGCTCCAATCCTGGCCTAGACTGTATTTCATCGGAACTGACTAAAATGGCGACTGCCGCTTGAACAGGACTTTTGGACTCTTGGATCTATGTAAGATGAATTACGGGAGAGCATTACAAAGTTCACACAGAAATATAAACAAGGCTGTTTCTTTCAACTCGCTTGTGGAGACAACTCGGAGGTTATTAAGAAGAAAAAGTATAACAGCAAGGAGATGAGAAGATGGGACTGTGAACATCAAAGCAGCAGAAATATAAGATGATTGGACTCCTACCGAACTCGAAGCATGGGTACCCCCCACAAAAAAATTATAATTTGGTTTAATATTTGGACTTTGTGATATGTATTGATATAATTTGGAATAATTAATATGATATGATTGGTTTGGTAAATGGAAATTTAATAAAAAATATTTATAAAAAATAAATAAATCCTGGCCCGACTGCACTGGCCACCAATTCAAAGTGTTGGTTTTTACTTATAAAGCCATAAACAGCTCAGGACTGCAATACCTCAAGGACTGCCTCTTTCCATATGAACCTACCCGGACCCTGAGATCATCTTCTGAGGCCCTTCTTCGTGTGCCCCCTCCTTGAGAGGTTCAGAGTGTGGCAAAATGAGAACAGGCCTTCTCTGCAGTGCTGCTGTGCATTTTGCTCCAAGGTAGAAAGGGTGTTCTTTTGGCATGTGTGGGTTGATGGTATCTCCAGAGCTATATTAGAAGTCCAGACCTTCAAAACAATTCACTCTTGTTTGTACCTGAAAGCTTGTAAATAAGATAGCCTGCTGTATCAAGTCAATTGTTCCCCAGCCCAGCACCCTGTTTCCACAGTGGAGAACCACATGCCTGTGGGAAACCAGAACCTGAGCATAAGATCACTCTCCCCTCCTGTGGCTTCCAGCTACTGATATTCAGGAGCACTACTGCCTCTGTCAGTGGAGGCAAAGCATTTTTTACACAGAGAGATGCATTGCACAGCTGAAGGCAGCACCCGGCCCATGAATGGGAGATCTAGGCAGGATACCAGTGCTTTGCAAACAGACAAATTTAAGTTCTTATGACTGAAGAATGGAGCATGGGGGTGCTGACTGGGGTTGATGGGAGCTGTGCAGTACAACTCCCCTCCCCGGTCATCCTAACCAGGGCACAGTTGTTGCCCCAAACATCTGGAGGGCACCAGAAGACTGGAGGCTATTAGGTTCCCATCTGTGGAATGCTCTCCCCAGGGAAGTTCGCCTGGCACCTTCATTATACACCTTTAGGTGCCAGGCAAAAATGTTCCTTTGGTTGATTTGATTGACATCCCTTTTAAAATGTGGCTCTTTGGGGGGGGGCGGGGTGTTATTGGGTTATTGTTTTGATTTTGATTTTATATATTGTGATCTTTTCTGTGAACTGCCCTGAGACCTCCAAGTATAGGGCGGTATATAAATTCAATAAATAAATAAAGACTGTCAACTTGATAAAGTCAGCATCAACCTTTATTATGGTCCAGAGACCCAACCAATCATTACAAAGCAATACACAATTCATAGAGCACACCTCCATGTAAAACAAGCATTTTGTTCAGAATATAGGGATCATTTGTTCTTGCAACCACCGATAAAAACTTTGCCACAGCTAATGTTCTAGCATTTGTCCACTCTTCCAATAGGAACCTCTGATCATAGTGAGCCTCTGATTTTCCTGGGAAAGGTACCAGCAAGGGTAGTATCAGTTCAGCCCTGGCTTGCTTATATTTTGCACAATGCAACAAAATATGTTTTATGGAATTCGATAGTTTGGCACTGTCAGGTTTTTAATGTAAGATGTTAACTTAAAGATATACCCATATTGTGCTCCTACTGCTAGCGGACTACAGACTGCGTATGATAAAGTACTTTTTGTGGCCCAGGCATTTCCATCTTTAAGGAATAAACCTCTGTTGTTGCACCCACTTTTGCCTCTATCCCTGCTCAGCACTTGCATGTGGTTCCAGGACGTTAGCTAGACAGAAATGTGGCTCCCCAGGCTGGAATAGACTGCCCACTCTGACCTAAAGTACATTTCTATGGATTTTGACAACAAACGGTATCCTTAGAAACAGCATGTTGTTCTGGAAGCAACTGTACTCCTGGCCTTTGGTGAATGAAACAGTAAGGTTGCTGGAAGAGGAACAGCAGCTTGAAGGTCATACAGAACAGGTAGCATCATAAGGGAAACTGTATGCATAGCACACATGGGTGTCAAAACACCCAACCCAAAGTGCTTTAAGGCAGCAGAGACATGAGCTGACTCACGCCACCCACCTATTATGTCTCATCATGGTCATCACATCCCCTAATAGCACTAGACCCTCTCTTTTCTCCCCTTCCCTGAACCACTGCAGTGGGCAGATGTCTGAAACCTGTCAAATAATAAGCTTGCCCTGAATGAATGGATTTCTCCCACATTGGCAGCAGAACATTAAACAGCAAGGTATTTTTAACCAACTATTGCTTTATTTTCACAGCTGCCACACTCAATTTAGCACTTTAACAAGGGGTAATTAACACCAACCTATCCGAATATATTCTGATTTGTTTGAAGCCATGAATTGCTTTATTATTATCTAGATGGAGGGTTTTTCTTTCTTTTCTTTTTTTCCTGGAATGCAGAGAGTTAAGTGAGAGAAAGAAGTGTCTTGGCCAAGAAACGCAGGGGATCATTGGTGTGTTGAAGTCACTGAGTGTTTTCCAGGTTGGGTACTAAACACAAAGCCACAGCATGAAAAAGTGCAAGACAAGATGGACAAGAAGAAATGACTTTGCATTTAAGGGTCCTTCTGCCTGGCTCTTATTTATGCTGAATTTTCTGTCATATCCACAGACCTCCTGCAAAAAATATTAATGAGAGACTACAATTCCCAGTTTTACAGAAGTGGGAACAAAAGCATTAATTACATCATTGCTGCTGTGTTTAAGGGTACCTCAGTTGGATACTCCTTTTAGCTGTTAAAAGAAAAGCTGCCTCAGGAAAGCTGCAGCCGGAGAGAGGGAGAGAAAAACAGCTGATGGATAAAGAGTTAAACCCTGCTTCCTTGCCACTTTTCTGCTCCTAGCCACCCGCTTCTCAAAGCAGTTTATTTGTACATGTGAGCTGTAACATTATTACACATATTGCTGTGTGTGTCACAGAGCTTGGCCTCCAGGCTGAAAAGCAATCCACTTTCCCAAAACTGTTCAGATATTTTCCCCATGTACTCATTCCTCAGTGATTGACTTAAAGCGCAAAGAACAAAACATCACTCAGTTCAGTTTGTGTAGGAGAATGTACAGCAGGTCAGCCGGGTGGTAGCTCTGCCTCCAAAAGCATGTAAGTCACCTCTCTTCTTCCACATTGCCTGCATTCTGTCCAAAATGGGTCTTCTTTATCAGTTTAGTAGCATAACTTCCTCAGTGCAAGCTCCAGATTTTGGGGGCACGCCATCCTCAATATTATTATTACTAAGTATATTTATGTCTCAGGGATGCAGGTGGCGCTGTGGGTTAAACCACAGAGCCTAGGGCTTGCTGGTCAGAAGGTTGGCGGTTCGAATCCCCGCGACAGGGTGAGCTCCCGTTGCTCGGTCCCTGCTCCTGCCAACCTAGCAGTTCGAAAACACGTCAAAGTGCAAGTAGATAAATAGGTACCGCTCCAGCAGGAAGGTAAATGGCGTTTCCATGTGCTGCGCTGGTTCGCCAGACGTGCTGGCCACATGACCTGGAAGCTGTCGGCAGACAAACGCCAGCTCCCTTGGCCTATGGAGCAAGATGAATGCGCAACTCCAGAGTCGGTCACAACTGGACCTAATGGTCAGGGGCCCCTTTACCTTTACTATATTTATGTCTCACTTGTCTCCCAAGTTGGGATTCAAGGTAGCTTACACCTTTCAGAAACATCATGACAAAATATGGCGTAATAAAAGAAAACTAGCTAAAAACAAGAGAATGAAGGTGGTGCTGTGGTCTAAACCATTGAGCCTCTGGGCCAGTGTGGTGTAGTGGTTAAGAGCGGTACTCTGGTGAACCGGGTTCGCGTCTCCGCTCTTCCACATGCAGCTGCTGGGTGACCTTGGGCTAGTCACACTTCTCTGAAGTCTCTCAGCCCCACTCACCTCACAGAGTGTTTGTTGTGGGGGAGGAAGGGAAAGGAGAATGTTAGCCGCTTTGAGACTCCTTCGGGTTGTGATGAAGTGGGATATCAAATCCAAACTCTTCTTCTTCTCTTGGGCTTGCTGATTGGAAGGTCGGCGGTTCGAATCCTCGTGACGACATGAGCGCCCGTTGCTCTGTCCCAGCTTCTGCCAACCTAGCAGTATAAAAGCACGCCAGTGCAAGTAGATAAATAGGTACTGCTGTGGCAGGAAGGTAAATGGTGTTTCTCTGCGCTCTGGTTTCCGTCACTGTGTTCCGTTGCACCAGAAGCGGTTTAGTCATGCTGGTCACATGAACCAGAAAGCTATCTGTGGACAAACACCGGCTCCCTTGGCCTGAAACCGAGATGGGCACCATAACCCGATAGTCTCCTTTGACTGGACTTAACCATCCAGGGTCCTTTACCTTTTACCTTTACCTGGTTAAAAACAGTAAATAAAAAACACCAAAACACACTTAAAACCAGCAAATGCCGTTTGCCCTGACAGTAGCCCAGTGATCAGCAATGCCTGAAGGTCTTAGCATGCTGGCAAAAAGATAACGAAGAAGGAACCAATGTACAATATGGGAGCAGCCACAAAACAGGATGTGCCTACCCCCCAACAGTTTTTGCCAGCTGCAGTCCTTCTGCCTCATCATTGCTGCCACCCACTTGCTTGGCAGGCAGGGAGACACTCAGGAAATACAGGCAGAGCTGCCGAAAGCTAACAGGGTGGTCCCAGAAACACTATCTTCCAGCAGTCCAAAGTCCAACTACAAAGGGCAGGGCAGGAGGCAGCCCCCAAAACAGGTGGTCCAGGGACTCCTAGTCAGAAAACTGGTGCAAATACATTATTCTAACACCCTCTACCTTGAACTGAAAATTTTTAAGCCTGAGTCTTCAGAGTGCTACCCAGAGCACAGCTGCAGGGTATATGGGTTGCCTGAGGTTTGGTCCAGTCATGTGGAGTAGCTTACTCATGAGTATCCTTTTAATCCTGAGAAGTCCTTGTTTCTCAGGTGGCTACTACAGTGTCTGGGATGCAACTGAGGTTACTGTTTTAGGTGCCTTCACTCCCTAGGACTCAGTGGCCAGTCTGCTTCCGGGAAGAGTTGCTGTGAACACTAGGCTGCCTGAGCTGTTTTGTTTCTTTGAATAAAGGGTTATAATAATAATCCCTGGTTGAGGACAAGGATCCTGAGATCACATTAAGGGTGGCCAAATTCTGTGCAATTGCCATAAAACTTAGGGAAGAAGCTGTACTATCATAATGATTAAGGCCTTAAATGATACTTTTAGGTTATATGTTAGTGACTAAGTTTTAACTTATATATTTTTTAACTGTTGCTATATCTGTAACCATAGTAAAGCTATGGTTTTCCCAGTAGTGATGTATGGAAGTGAGAGCTGGACCATAAAGAAGGCTGATCGCCGAAGAATTGATGCTTTTGAATTATGGTTTAGGAGGAGACTCTTGAGAGTCCCATGGACTGCAAGAAGATCAAACCTCTCCATTCTTAAGGAAATCAACCCTGAATGCTCACTGGAAGGACAGATACTGAAGCTGAGGCTCCAATACTTTGGCCACTTCATGAGAAGAGAAGACTCCGTGGAAAAGACCCTGATGTTGGAAAAGATTGAGGGCACATGGAAAAGGGGATGACAGAGGATGAGATGGTTGGACAGTGTTCTTGAAGCGACTAACATGAGTTTGATCAAACTGCGGGAGGCAGTGGAAGACAGGAGTGCCTGCCATGCTCTGGTCCATGGGGTCACAAAGAGTCGGACACGACTAAACAACTAAACAACAACATATCTATATTGTCCCTGTTATACCTAATTGCAAATTCAAATGTATCCCTATCGTGTTTTATGACTTCTTTGATATTGTATGTGGGCTGGAACTGGCCTGTGACCGAAATAATAAAATTTGTAGTAATAATAATAATAATAATAATAATAATAATAATAATAATAATGATAATAATTTATTTATACCCCTCCCATCTGGCTGGGTTTCCCCATCCTCTTTGTTAACACCTTGTGAGTTATTGCTGACTTGCTCCTGACTCTTGCCTTGACACCAAGGCACAAATGATACTTAACAAGTAAACCTTTGCAACCAAAAATAGAGTTAAGGGAAATTGTTCATGTAGAGCTATATATACTCAGAACTTTTAATTGCGATAAAACATTTATCAAATATATAACCACTTCAACAATAAATCCTAAATAGGCTACATCCTGCACATTACCTTTCAACAGAAACCAAATGCATTTCAAAAGAAAAGTCTTGAAAACCTCCCATTTCGTTTTTGTGTGTATTTGTTTTTTGGTTATGTGGAGAATAACTTGCTCAGACCTTGATAAAATTGCATATTAAGCACAGGACAGACTTGAAAATCTCCAGGATTTTCCCAATGCTAAATATGGGCATTCCAGATTTCCACATTCACTGAACACAACACATGAATTCCATGGGGAACGAAAATTTACTCTTTGAATTGAAAGCTGTTTGTTTTGTAAAACAAAGCTCAGAGGAATGCTTTCATATCGTCGTGTGGTTCAGATATCTTGGCATTGTCTCATTGCTGCATTTTTTGTGTGGGGTGTGGCTATATAATGAAAAGTTAAAAATAAATGGAGAGAAAAATGGCTCATTACATTAGACATGCTCTCGCACATAATTATCTTGACCAATTCATTAGAAATTATGTTAATATAAAAATATAAAAGATTGCATACAAAAAATGGAATGTTAGTGGGAAGTGATGTGTAGAAATCACCCCTAATAGCAACAGTATAATTATAATTAAAGGGCAATGTACTAGAAAGGGGCGAAAGAGGTAAAAACTGAAGAGGGAAAAAGGAGGACACCACACTATTGACCAGGATTTTATTTATTTATATTGAGGCACACACCCTGCCCTTACACAGGGGTTGTGTTCCTGACCTGCTGGGAGTCTGAAGGGCCCTGCCCAGCTTCTCTCCACCTGGCTTGGGCCAGAGCCTGCCAGACTCCATAAAGGACTGCTGCTGCTGCTGCTGCTGTTGCTGCTGGGCAGAGAGGACTCCATTTTTGTTTTTGTTTTTTAAATTGCTTTTAATTATTTATCTATGTCATTTTAAATTGTGATTGATATCAATTCTTAGTTTTAGATTTTATGATTTATGTGGAAATCGGTTTCTAGTTGGTTATGTACGTTTTGAGGTGTTTTATTTATTGCTTATGACTTTTGTTATATGGTAATTTTGTAAATCTTGTCACGTTGGAAGCTGCCTTGAGCATTGTTTTAACTATGGAAAGGTGGCATATGAATAAAATGATGATGATGATGATGTTCCGTGCCCCTGTGCGCATAAGTGAAATCACATAAAGTGGGGAGCACCCTCTAAAAAACCTCTAAATGTCTGTTTGCCCCCTGCTTTCCAGCTGTCTCTCTCCTACACAACTCTCTCTTCAACTAGAGCTGAAGGTCTGGGGCCATGTGGAGGCTGGAGGACGTGTGGGAAAGAGGCTGCTGCACTACCCCACACACCAGCTGTTAGGCGGGGAGGCCGAGCAGTCTAAACAAAGCCCGGCTGCACCTCAGATCTCTTTGGGGCTTCCTCCACCCTCACTGATGCCCTCTTCGGGCTTCGGGGAGGGTGTCCTTGTGCGCCATGAGGACTCTCCGACTCTCTCCCACCATTTCCTGGTATGATTCTACTCATTTATTTCCCAGCGCTGTTTGTATATGGCAGGCGTCAGCAAACTTTTTCAGCAGGGGGCCGGTCCACTGTCCCTCAGACCTTGTGGGGGGCTAGATTATATTTTCGGGGTGTGTGTGTGAATGAATTCCTATGCCCACAAATAACCCAGAGATGCATTTTAAATAAAAGGACACATTCTACTCATGTAAAAACATGACCGTCTGAGAGCCAGATTTAGAAGGCGATTGGGCCTTAGTTTGCCTACCCATGGTATATGGGGTTGCGCCCAGGTAGAATGCGTGTAAAGGTGTGCGCACCTTTATTTATTTATAATAATTTTATTTATTTATCTCATTTCTATCCCATCTTTCCTCTAGGGACCTCAAGGACCTTCCCGTTTTATCTTTGCAACAGCACTGTGAGGAAAGTTAGGCAGAGCAACTGTGACTGACCCTAGTTCACCCACTGAGTTTCGTGGCTGAGTGGGGATTTGAGCCCTGGTCTGCCGGGCCCTACTCCAACACTCCAACATCATACTGACTCTCTGGGGAGAGTTGGGAGTTGGAGGATGTACTAGAGTGGTTCTGCCTCTACTTGCAGCATCATAACCAGAAAGGAGATGGTTGACTTTTGGGTTTTGGAATCTCACAAAGGTCCATTCTATCTCCCACACTGTATACATCATTTGTATGACACTTCCATCAGAATCAGGAGTGGCTGTCGTTGTGTATTTCAGTTGCACCATAACTGCACCATAACTGGACAACCCAACCCAAGATATATTGTTATTGTTAACAAGATCTGTCTTTCTTGATTTGTCCATTCGAAATTCATCTTCGGGGAAATTCATCTTTCTTTTTATGAAAAGAAAGCTGTACAAAGCTTGAGCCCCTTTTCTGCAACCTGTTTTGCCCACCCTAAGTGCCAAGCCATGTTCTCAGTGTCTCTCTCCTCCTGTTAGATATAACACATCCTGTGCATTTTGTTAATTTCATTTGCTGTGACTAAAATGGGAAAATAACTAACTATAACACCCATGGGATGTTTCCCTCCCCTCTCTATAATTAAACCAATGCCACTAGATTCAGCTCTGCTTAATGATGCAAAATAATAGGGGTGGGGATGAGATTACAAAGAGAAAGTAAATATCTTCCAATACTTTGGCCTGAGGGATTCTGCGGCACAGCCATTTTATAGGAACTATTATCTCCCCCATTCTTGATGGGATTTTAATGTTATTCAAGCTAGAGTTCCACAGGACTTGCTCTGGTAAGGTGACTAAAGATAGGACATGCCTGCATCTTGCATATAGGGGTTGCTTCCAGAATTTTGCCCCTATGGGTTTTTGCCTGGATTCTGGACTTCCAGATTACCTGGCTCTGTTTCCAAAGTGGAATGAGGACTATGGCGATCACACAGGGCCCCCAGAAGTTTGGCGGTCTATTGACCCTGTGCCACCACTGTGATTGCTTTCTTCACTGCCACCAACCCGTTTCTCCTCACAGGTAATCACGGAGTCCAGACAGTTGTTAACATTAAAAAATAATCAAGTTTATTTATAGGCATGAACAATCTTATGGTTTCAGTTAGTTTTCCTTGGCAGTTCCTTGCAGTTCCTGGCAGGAATCTTAGTTCCTTAACTGTCCTATGCATTCCTAACAACTTCAAACTGATTTTTCCAACTATCTATCTGACTCCACCTAACAATTCCTCTCACTCTCTCACCACACAACTCAACCAACCCACAGACTTCACCTCTCTCCTACTTCTTCAACTCCCATCTCTCAACTGACTTTCACACAACTCCCCCTCTAATCCTAACTCCTCGTATCAGTTTCCACTGGCCAATCATATCACACTCATTTTAACCCTTTCCTTATGACCCACCTAGGAGGCAAACGCCACAAGGACATTCAAAATACCCCAATGCTCTTATTGTAATTTCCACGTTCTATCCATCACTTTGTGTGCACCATCAAAGCTTTTCATAGAATCATAGAATCACAGAGTTTGAAGGTACCCCAAGATTCATCTAGTCCAACCACTTGCTATGCAGGAATCTCAACTACATCACACATGACAACTGGCCTCAAGAGGTTCAAGCTTTTGCTGCCTCCAGTTCATTCTTGACTCCTCCCTGCACTCATAGTGCACAAGTGCACATTGCATCTTCTCTTACTTCACTGTCAGAGAACTGACATCTAAAGCGCCGCAGGTGCAAAGGCTCCCTGAGGTTGAGAGAGCAGTAGCAGCGGAAGAGGGAACCAGTAGAGGGCGAGCAAGAACTCCAAGGGAAAGTGAGTCGGAGGGATGGCTCAGAGACGCTTCAAGCGAAACCAGTGGGGAGGTCTCAGGACCTCCTATAGGGACACCCACACCTCGACGGAAACTGTCACGCCGAGAGGCCAGACGACGTGTTTCCGTTAAGGAGCTTTTATGTTGGAAACGTTTCCGAAAGCAGCCACTTTCGGATTCTACTAGTGATTGACGCAGCCATGCTGGAGGGGCTCCGTCACAGGCAGAGGTTTGAAAACCTGATCAAACTCTGAGGGACTTGCATTTTACGCACAAGCAGCTCATCGTCCCATCACAGCAATCCGAAAGTCACCGAAAGCCAGCTTGTGCAGAGAGAAGCATCATGAGCAACCCAGCCGGAACCGGGGGTGCAGGAGCAGCTGGAGGGGGTCCAAGCCTGGAAGAAAGGTACAGAGCGTTGGAGATCCAGTTGGCGCTGCAAACGGCGAGGCTTGAGGAGAGGAGGGCTCAGGATGCAGAAAAGGGAAAGGAGAAAACCACCCCGCTCGCCAGAAAGGTACCAGGATTGGTGCAGAAATTCGGGGGGGATCCCAGGAACTATCATGCCTTTAGAACAGAGATGCAATACGCTCTAAACTTGCAGTTTGATGACTTCCCCGACGAGGAATCGCGAGTGGCGTATGTGATTGGCCATCTCGAATCCGGGGCGAAAGATTGGGTTAGACCCCTGATGGCAGCGAATAATGAGATCTTAAAGGACACGAGGAAGTTTTTTCGTGCCATGGACCTGATGTTTTCCAGCGATATTGAGCAGGGGGTGGTGCGAAGGCAGTTAATGGCTTGCCAGCAAGGAAGCAGATCTGTCCGTGAGTACTGGACTGAATTTACTATGCTGATTCATAAATTGGGGTGGGACCTATCGGCGGAGCCCATCCAAATGCTTTTCGAAGAGGGGCTTTCTTCAACCGTCAAAGATGAGCTTTCCCGGGGGCCCAGGGCGGAGTCTATGGACCAATTAACCAAATCTGCGCTGGCCACAGGAGCGCGCCAGGAGGCGAGGGCTTTGGAAAGGCGGGAAGGGAAAGGAGACCGTTGGAGGGAGTTCCGCATTCCAGACATTCCAGAGCCATCTTTCCCGCCGGCAGAGCCGATGGAAGTTGGAACAGCGCGGGCGCGCGCAGTTTCAAATCCCAGTGAAGGGCGGAAGAAGGAGGGAAAGAGCGCCAAGAGATGTTATCTCTGCCAACAGCCAGGGCACTTTGCCAGAGTCTGCCCACAAAGAAAGGAATGGCAAGGGATGGCAGGAGCTGTTGGGGGAAAGGAAGAGGAAAGCAAGGAGCAAGTAAAAGCCAACGCCTGGCTGCCACCGTCGGGGCACAGCAGCCAGGCCAAAGAGCAATGAAAGTGCCCATGCCAGAACCTCCCAGACCTGCTTTAGTGATAGAGGTGTTACTAGAACTGCCAAACGGACACCCACTAAAGGTCAAGGCGCTTTTGGATTCAGGCAGCTCCTGTAATTTCATGAGTAAGGAGTTTGCAGCTGAGCACCAGATACAGACCATCCCTTTAAGTAACCCCTTGCAGGTGACTACGATTGACGGCAGAGAGCTGTTGGGGGGAGAAGTTAGCCAACAGACTGTCCCGATGATAATGAGAGTGGCAAGGCACACCGAACAGATAGCGTTTAATGTGGCCATCCTGGGAGGAGCGCCCATCATTTTGGGGATGAGCTGGCTGGCGCTACACGATCCGCTAGTGGGCTGGCATCAGAGGGTGGTCTCCTTTGGGTCAGCGCATTGCCTAGAACACTGCAAGGAGGGGAAGGTCTCGGGAGGAGACAGAGTCACCCTAGCGGGGATGGAAGTGATGGGCAAAGGGAAGGTGCCCCCGCAATACGCAGATCTGAGCAACGTATTCAGCGAAAGGGAAGCAGACAAACTGCCACCGCATAGACCCTTTGACTGTCAAATCAACCTACTCCCAGGGGCCCAACTCCCAGTAGGCAAGCTGTATGCCATGTCAGACAGGGAGATGCAGGAGCTGAGGGAGTTCATTGACAAAAACTTGAAGCGAGGTTTCATCAGAGAGTCCCGAGCGGTGGGGGGCAGCCCAGTGTTTTTTGTGGACAAAAAGAACACAGACAAACCGAGACTGGTGTGTGACTTCAGGGCCCTCAATGCAGTGTCGGAGCCCCTGGCTTTCCCTATGCCCCGAATTGACGACATTTTGACCAGAGTAAGGAAGGGAAAGATTTTTACAAAACTGGACCTGCGGGGGGCGTACAATCTGATACGCATAAGGAAGGGAGATGAATGGAAGACCACCATGTTTACCCCTTTGGGAGCCTTTGAATACCTCGTTATGCCCTTCGGTCTACAAGGGGGCTCCGCCTGTTTTCAAGCTTTTATAAACCACGTTCTGGGACCTTTGCTCTACAAGAACTGTGTGGCCTTTTTAGACGACGTGTTGGTGTATTCGGAAGATGAGGAACAGCATGTGAGGGACGTTCGAGAAGTGTTGGGCAGGCTGCAAGCCAACCAGCTGTGGGTGAAACTGGAGAAGTGCCAGTTTCATACCAAGGAGGTGGAATTCCTGGGGTACCGCTTGTCAGACAAGGGATTGGCCATGGATCCAGGCAAGGTTCAAGCGGTACTGGAATGGAAGACACCGAAGACCAAGAAGGACGTGCAAAGATTCTTGGGGTTTGGGAACTTTTATCGGAAGTTCATCAAGAACTTTGCCCACTTGACGGCGCCCATCACCGACTGCCTCAGCAGCAAGAAGAAATTTGTTTGGACGGTGGAGGCGGATCGAGCCTTTGAAGAACTGAAAAGGGCTTTCGCCTCGGAAGAACAACTTCTGCATGTGGATTTACAAAAACCCATGAGAGTGGAAACAGATGCATCCGACCGGGCTATAGGGGCGGTCCTTCTTCAACCGGGGAGGAGTGCGTCGGAGTGGAGACCGTGTGCATTCTTCTCGCGGAAACTGAATAAGTCCGAGAGGAATTACACGGTGTATGACAGGGAACTACTTGCCATTCACGAAGCATTCCGGAGGTGGAGACATTTATTAATTGGGGCACAACACAAGGTGCAAGTGTGCACCGACCACAAAAATTTAGAGTATTGGAGAACAGCTCGAGTGCTCAACCAACGACAAGTGAGATGGGCACAGGAATTCTCCAAATTTAACTTTGAGATTTGTTATGTGCCAGGCCCAGAAAACGTCAGGGCGGATGCGCTCTCACGCAAACCAGAATATTGGGAAGGGGAGGAGGTGATCGAAGAGAGACATGTCATCCCGGAGGACCGCTGGGTGTGTGGGGCGGCGCTGGTGGGGCAACGGGAACTGGTGGAGGAAACGGAAAATGATGAATATGCCCAGGATAAGCTCAGAGGTCTCAGGGGGGAGGGCGAGAGCCCCGGAGGTTTTGAGGAAAGAAATGGGGCATTGTATTACAAAGGGGCACTGTATATACCCGAAGGTGAATTGAGGGGGAGAGTACTCAAGCAGTTGCATGATAGCCCCACGGCGGGACATTTTGGGCAACACAAAACCATGTGGTTGGTTACCAGGGAATTTTGGTGGCCTAAGGTGAGGGAAGATGTAAGGGAGTATGTAAGAGGGTGTGACCAATGTCAGCGAGCCAAAGGGGAAAGAAGGGCGCCGGCAGGGTTATTAGAACCTTTACCCACACCAGAACGGCCTTGGGAAGCGATATCAATAGATTTTATGACGGATCTGCCAAGGTCCAAGGGGAAAACAGCCATCATGGTAGTAGTAGACCTGTTAACTAAGATGTGCCATTTTGTAGCATGCTCACATGCAGTCACAGCGGAAGAAACGGCGAAGTTGTTTGTGGAACATATCTTTAGGTTGCACGGGGCTCCCTCGAGGGTGATCTCAGATCGAGGCAAACAATTTACTTCCAGGTTCTGGAGGAAGCTCATGAGCTTGCTACACGTGGAAGTTAATTTTTCAACTGCCCGGCACCCTGAAACCAACGGGCAGGCGGAAAGGGCAAATGGCATTCTTCAACAATATCTTAGGTGTTATGTCAATGACAGAGAGAACGATTGGGTCGAAAAGTTGGCGTTGGCAGAATTTGCCTACAATAATGCGGAGAATGTGTCCACAGGGATGAGTCCCTTTTTGGCTAATTACGGGTGTCACCCCAGGGCATTTCCAGGGGAAGGAGGGGAGAGATGGAGCGTTCCAGCGGCTGAACATTTTGTAGAAGAGATGGAAGCCATCCATCAGCAGCTCCAGCTCAACTTAGAAAGGGCCAAGGCACAATATAAGAAGCAGGCAGACAAGAACAGAAGGGAAGGTGAAACCATAAGGGTGGGGGATCAAGTGTGGTTGTCAACCCAAGGGTTGCCGTTCAAAGGGGGTTGTAAGAAACTGAGGCCCAGAAGATTGGGACCCTTTGAGGTGATTCAGCAGGTCAACCCGGTAGCTTTCAAACTCCGATTACCCAACCACATGAAATTGCACCCAGTGTTCCACAGGTCGTTACTGTCACCATACAGGGGGGGACGTGAAGGGGAGCACGTCAGGGGACCAGCCTTGGAAGAGAGGGAACGCCGCAACCATGTAGCGGAAATCCTCGATTCCAGGTGGAAGGGTAATCAGGTGGAGTATTTGGTGGCGTGGGAAGGGGAACCGGAGTCAGAAAACACCTGGGTAAGTGCAGAGGAAGTCAATGACGAGGTTTTAACAGAAACGTTCCACCAAAGGTTCCCGAGGAAACCTCAGCCTATAGCAAGGTTTAGGAGGGAGTATTTCGGCACCACCGATGAGGAAGAGGAAATGGAAGGGTTCGCGGAGTCGGAGTTGGAAGATGGAGTGGACTCTGATGACGAAGAGTACCTAGAGAGTAGGAACAGCAACAAGTGGAAGGAAGTGTTCGCGACGTCGGAAGATGAGGGAGGTTCTTTCAGGGGTTTTACCTCCTCACCGCCAGTAGGAGAGGAGACGGGAGGGGGTGAAGGGGGCCCTGGAGGGGAGGTGGATGTCAGAGAACTGACATCTAAAGCGCCGCAGGTGCAAAGGCTCCCTGAGGTTGAGAGAGCAGTAGCAGCGGAAGAGGGAACCAGTAGAGGGCGAGCAAGAACTCCAAGGGAAAGTGAGTCGGAGGGATGGCTCAGAGACGCTTCAAGCGAAACCAGTGGGGAGGTCTCAGGACCTCCTATAGGGACACCCACACCTCGACGGAAACTGTCACGCCGAGAGGCCAGACGACGTGTTTCCGTTAAGGAGCTTTTATGTTGGAAACGTTTCCGAAAGCAGCCACTTTCGGATTCTACTAGTGATTGACGCAGCCATGCTGGAGGGGCTCCGTCACAGGCAGAGGTTTGAAAACCTGATCAAACTCTGAGGGACTTGCATTTTACGCACAAGCAGCTCATCGTCCCATCACATTCACATTTTGCAATCTTTTGCCAGTTTTGCAATGATCATAATATGATTGCATTAAGATCCTTCTTAGGTTGGTGCTTTACCAATGCACGTCAAAAGTTGTAGCAGCTATTCCAGCTGGCAGCCTCACTAGGAGAGATTAGAAGTAGCTCCGCAGAAAAGTCAGCTCCATCACGTCTGCTCTTCTTCAACTGTCACCTAGTGGCAACTGTCCCAGCAGGCTTCTGGGCAGCAGGAAGCAGATTGGATGGTACCCTTAACCCAAGAATGCCCTCAGGTTGCTTATCTTTGACGTTAAAATACATTCACCTGCTCACTCTAAATGCCAATCAAGAAAAAAAACCTGTTGTAACCTATGCATGCTCCATTAAATTTTAGAAATGTTCCTATAGGAACTGGAATTCAGAAAGAATAACATGCTAGGAAGTTATGGATAGTGAAGATTTCCCACTGAAGCATCTCCAAATCCAACTCAAGATTTGCAAAAAAGTATATAAGAGGGAACTTTCTACTACTGTTGGTGTTTTTTTATGCATTTCAAATAATTACTTAAATCTGTATCAATCTTTTTAGACTATGAATTTATGTAATGACTTGTATTTCCAGGAAATCATGTTTACTAGGATGTTATGTTGATTTCCATTAGCCTGTAAAACCTGGCAGAACAAACAAATCTGTTCCTTCCACTACCCAGAATAGAAAACATAGAGTGCAGTTTTTCTTTAATATCAGGAACAGACAGTGATGCCAAGAGCTTATGAAAATGATAAGAACCCAACTGAAATGGAAATTGGAACGGAAGGAGAAATTTAGCTTCTGCCTGTTTTTAAATGAATTTGGTTTTCTCCCACCAGTGTCTTATTCCACTATCACAAAAGTGCACAATGTCAACGAAGTGATACATAATCCATAATATCACCATGTCCTCTCATGCCAAACTTGGGTGGTCCCATTCCTTTCGGCACAGAAACAAAATGGGAACACCTCCAAAATAAACTTGTGGTTTCCACAGATGTGGGACACAATCTAATGTTATCTGTTTGAACTGTCAGGTTTGCTACCACAGGATTTAGTGATGTATGGCCATCATCATGGATGACAACAACAACAACAACAACAACAACAACAACAACAACAATAATAATAATAATATATTTATACCCCGCCCATCTGGCTGGGCTTCCCCAATCACTCTGGGTGGATTCCAACAAAAGATTAAAAATACATTAAAAACATCAGTCATTACAAACTTCCCTAAACAGGGCTGCCTTCAGATGTCTTCTAAACATCAGATAGTTGTTTATTTCTTTGACATCTGATGGGAGGGAGTTCCACAGGGTGGGTGCCACTACTGAGAAGGCCCTCTGCCTGATTCCCTGTAACTTCGCTTCTCGCAGTGAGGGAACCGCCAGAAGGCCCTCGGTGTCCGGGTTGAATGATGGGGGTGGAGAGACTCCTTCAGGTATCCTGGGCTGAGGCCATTTAGTGTTTGAAAGGTCAGCACCAACACTTTGAATTGTGCTTGGAAATGTACGGGGAGTCAATGTAGGTCTTTCAAGACACATTCATGATGGCTAAGGCTTTCAGTGGCTGCCATCCACAATGGCGATGTTCTCTCTCTACTGTTTGAGGCAGTGTGCCTCTGAATATCAGTTCCTGGGAATCACATATGGGGAGAGTTTGGTTGGTCAATGTGAGAAGAGGATGATGGACTAAATGGGCTTTTAGTCTTACCCAGCAGAGCTCTCTTTATGTTCTTATGTTGAGCTGCTAAGGATGCCTCTGCTGCATGCTCATCCCAGTCTACTCTTTGTTTGGAAAAGTAAATTTACCCTAGCTAACTATGTGACCACATACTCACAATGGGTATGATACACTATCCATGTGCCATTTGGGCTGCAGAAATAATCATATGCCTTTGCTGGTAGACAGATTTTTTTTCCACCTGTGTCCAGGAGATGGCTGGGGGGGGGGGTGAAAGGTATGTGGGATTCGCAGGAATTTGGCAACCCACAGAGAGAGAGACCAAGGGTTACATGCAGCCTGTGAGTTGTAGGTTGCCAGTCTGTGTCTTTTCAACAGTACTTATGGGGCAGTAGGCTTATGAGTTGCTTTCTTCTGTGATCGAACCGTCATATAATCAGCAAGGTCTTGAAGAAGCTAGAAGAACTGTCGCTCACCCACCATCTGCCTAACATCATCAGCAGCAGCAGCGTCAAGGGGCCCTGGGAATCACGGAAGTAGTTCCCATGGCACCTGTTGACCATAATCACTGCTGTGAATGCTCATCGTAGGGTCTAGGGCACAACAGGGGCCTTGTTGTGAGCTCTCCTACAGCTAATACCACTTACATCTGTGCCAGGGAAGGGGAAAGCATCCAGTCAGATCCTTTATGGCAGGGAAGAAGAAGCTGTGGGCTTCTAGATGTTGCTGGACTACAGCTCCAAACATCTTCAGCCCATTGGCTTTGCAGGCTTGGGCTAGTGTACAACATCTATGGGCCCACAGCTCCCACACCTCTGCCTTATAGAGTTCAGATCTTACATAGCAAGTTCCCCAAACAGATAATTGATACTGCTGTTAAATGAAAGGTGGGAAAGGCCATGGGTGAGCCATGCCAGAAAGGAAAGCAAACTTGGATTATCTGCCCCCCCCCCTTTGTTCTTTTTTAAAATAAGCCTTCTGATTCGCTAAACCATACCGAAGAAGTTTCAAGAGCATAATGGCATAAAGTGCAAGGAACTTTCAATATTTAAAGGATAAACAAAGTTAATTAGCTCCCAACTCATTAAGATGCAGCGGCAAGCATGGATTATACCCAGGCTTGAGATGATTAGCAAACAATTAAAGCTAACATCCCATTCTCACTTCCTCTACTATAGTTAGACACAGCTCATTTCTAACACTGGGAAAGGAGAAGTGGAAAGAATTGGATTCTAACCACGGCGCCTTTGAAAATTAAGTACAAGTTAATTTCATCTTTGGTAGCATGTTGTAAATTAAAAGTAATAGGTAGTGGGGTTACTTTTACTTTTATTACAGATTAGGGCAATTAGACTGGGTTGGTGGAAATGCTGACTCCATAAAGAGTGGGCACCTTTAACCTTTAGTACTCTGCCTGCCCTCTGCTTCCATTCACAGCCAAGACAACTTGTCAGTATAGAGATTTCATGTAACTCCTGCCATTTGCCTCCATGAATATCAATTATATATATATCAGGGGTGTCGAACCTCTTTTAAACTGAGGGCTGCATTCCCGTCTTTATTTTATTTCTTTATGTCGTTTTATTTTTTTTAAAAAAGTTGTTCACAGCAATAAAACTTTTAAAAAAATGTATATACAAAGACCACAAAAGAGTTAAAAACAGAACCAATTAACCATTGTGGAAGTTTGTATTCTTAATTGCCTAAATAGGCCCAGCAGAATAGAAATGTTTTCAGCAAGCATTTGAAAGTTGGCACAGAAGGCGCCTGCTGAATCTCTGTCGGCATAGTATTCCGCAGGATTGGGCCAACGACCCTGAAAGCTCAGTTTCTTCTTGTTGTCAAATGAGCCTTGCCAACTCATGAAACAACCAACAGTACTCCTGCTGATGATCTCACTGATTGAATGGGAATATAAGGGTTCAGGCAATCCCTGGGCTTCATGGACTGGCTGAATGCAGAGGAGCCCTACCTGCAGATGCTGGGGATTGAACCCAGGACATTCTGTATCCCAAGCAGGTACTATGCCACTAAGCTATGCCCCTTCCTCATTTCCCTCTATGTATTCAGGGCTCTTGGACTTTGCTCCTGTGTCATGGGCTGGCTGGATGCAGAGCAGTGGTGGGAGGCACCAGTTGGGGAACCCCCAGGGGAACCCCCAGGGGAAGAAGGCTGAGAGCCAGGGGTATGGTGCTGGCAAGACCATGAGTGGTCAGAGGGAGAAGACGGGGCAGACTGGGAGTTGTCAGGAGCAGAAAAGGGAACAGGGTTTAGTGAGCAGGAAGAAGCTGTGGAAGAGAGCAGTGCAGACACAGAGGCTGGAGAGGAGTGGGGTCAAGAGTCTGAGTGTAGGCAGGCCTCCCCCTTCTGCTGTGACTAGTTCCCCTCCCCTGTCCCAGTCTCCCAGAACACAGGGAGAAATGAAGAGGGTAGAAGAATGAGAGGCAAGGTCTTAGGCTACTGGGGAAGGAACCAGGGTGGGAGCATTAGAGAGTGGATGGAAGGTATGGGCCATCAGTCCTCACAACTGCTTCATTGGGGCAAGGCCTATTGGGAAGAGTTGCTGAGATCACCAGGCCTGAACTGTGGTTTGCTTCCTTGTATAAAGAGTTAACTTCACTGCCCTCAGGTGATTTATTGTTTTATTGCTGACCTACGCTTGACTTCAGCCTCGACACTGAGGGACCCTGGAACAAAGTTGTTCAGGGCTTTGTAAATGAATTCAAGGATCTTGAACCTGGCTCAGTAGTAGATGGGCAGCCAGCACAGATGCTTTAACAAAGGTGCCTCAGGTTGCTGGGCAGATGCCCCCATCAGTAGTCTGGCCACTGCATTCTGCACTAGCTGGAGCTTCTGAACCAGACCCCAGGGCAGCCCCACAAGGAGTGTATGCCAGCCTTGAGGTTACCAACACAAGGACCACAGTGGCCAGACTTTCCCTATCCAGGAGTGGCTGTAGTTGGTGAACTAGACAAAACTGGTAAAAGGCAGGTAGCCTTTATGGGAGGAAAGGGTATGCCAGTAGTGGGTGGGGCTAGAGGCAAAAATGACCAGAGCTCTTGTTTTTATAGTATAGACTATGTTTCAGCCATGCAAACCCAGACGCTTCCACACCACCACACAGGAGCCAACTCCTAAGGGCCAAGGGGTCTTCGCCCTCCCATAAAATATTTGAGGGGGCCACTGCCCCCCAAAGTTGATGGGCATTGCCACTGAAATGGTGTGCGTGCACCACGTCGTATGGGCCCCCCAATATTATATTCCAGTTGGCACCCCTGCAAACACAAACAGGGGCATTGCAACTGTTCATTCTAGCCAGGCACAAGCACAGAGGGAGGCACATTCTAGGTGAGTCCTGAGGGCCAGATAGAGAGGCCTGAAGGGCCACATTCAAGCTCACAGGGTTGTTGTGAGGAGAGGAAGGGCCATGTATACCACCTCGGAAGGTGGGATAGAAATGTAATAAATAAATAATAATCATTGAATTGTCTGCCACTCTCCATTCTTCCTCAATATATCCCATCCCCAGCCAGTTCTGTCCCTACTACTTGAAGATGCCTCTGCCACAGCTGACGTCCATTCCATCCTGCTGTCTACCCATCTTCCATGGGATCATATCCTTAGCGAGACTAAACTGATGCCAAACTATTGACTTTACTGAGGCTACGCCTTGCTTCGACCCACCGAGGATAGCTCATTATTTCACTTTGTTGTGTGGTGGGGTTTTTCTTTATGATTTTTCAGCCAAATCCTCAAAGAAGCTGCCTCACTGAAATTGGATTGGCTTTATGCCGGCAGCATAAATTGCGGATTGGAGTTTTTGATATAAGTTTCTGTGTTTGAAGTCTGCAGATCCTGCGGTGCAGATAGCAAAGAGAGCTTTGGGGAAAGAGCTTCTCCCTCTCTCTTTTCAGCCCCCCGACTGAGCCCCTATGAGAAAAAACAGGGAGGAGAAGTCTACTTTGTTCCCAAGTTTTCCAAACACTAATAATTGTATGTGTGCTGTGTTTCTTTGCTGTCTATCTTGGGAGAAGCGGAGGGGAGAGAGCGGACACTAATATTTTGTAGAAGTTTTTTTTAAAAAGGAACAGAAACAATATATAAGTAGGGGGCAACAAAAATATGATTTGCATCTCCCCTCTCTTGATGGTTGGGGAAGTGAGGTTAGCAGTGACAATGAAGCTTTGAATGGTGATAAACACTCAGAATATTATTTATTTTCCCCTTCCCTGCATTCTTTGCTTCTGGGTATAACCACTGAACAGCATAGACTGAGTTTTCTAGCCACTATTTCCCTTGATTCAGGGTTTCCTAATCTCTGAGTGTTTTTTCCCCCTACTCACATTGCACATTGTTGAAGTAAAAAGGTAAAAAGGTAATGTCAGGGAACTGCCGTCAGTGCCGGAGCGAGAGAGCAAAATCCAGACGGATTCCAGAGAGCGTCCCGGGATTGGGAGAGGCAGCCCATCTTCTGGGGAAGAGAATCAGCGTAGCACCAGTGGAGAAGGGGGGCAGATGGGGGAAGCGGCGAGGTGGTCCCATGACTCCTTGCCGGGGACCAGTGGGAAGAGTAGGGGTCCTCCGCTGCCTACGCCCTCCTTGCGCAGAAGGCTTTTGCGCAGTGAGAGTAGGAGGAGACTAGGCGTCAAAGAGCTTCTTTGCTGGAAGAAGTTTAAGAAACGCCCACTGACGGATTCTGCCAGCGATTGAGACAGCCACGGGTGAGTGGCTGTCCGGACAGAAAAGGTTCACTCAGGCAACCCAGCCAGGTGTTTGCACCGGCCTACACACGAGCAACCCCTAGAACCATTACAGGTAAGGTCCAATCAAAAGTGACTATGGGGTTGCAGCGCTCATCTCGCTTCAGGCTGAGGAAGCCGGCATTTGTCCATGGACAGCTTTCCGGGTCATGTAACCAGCATGACTCAACTGCTTCTGGCTCAATGGAACAATGTGATGGAAACCAGAGTGCACGGAAACGCCATTTGCCTTCCCGCCGTAGTAGTACCTATTTATCTACTTGCACTCACTGGCGGAGGAATGGGGGGCGGGGGAGCGTACTGCCCCCAGCACCATCAGGGAGGGGGGTACCATCATGGCCGCCCCTGGACACGCATTGCACATTCCCTCACCACACTGGGCGCCACTCCCCCGCGGTCGGCACGCCCCGCCCCGGCCATCCAGGGTGCACACCACACGGGGCATCGTGCCATGCCCCTGTCTGCTCTCTGCCCTCAGTGCTGGAGCATGCAGCACTGGTGTGCTTTCGAACTGCTAGGTTGGCAGAAGCTGGGACAGAGCAACGGGAGCTCACCCGTGGGCATTCAAACTGCCAACCTTCTGATCAGCAAGCCCAAGAGGCTTGGAGGTTTAGACCACAACACCACCCACTCATATTGCTGAAGTATACACTACATAGGCAACCCTCCTACTGTAGGCCCTCGCATGTACTACAGGTTCCACTCAAAGGATTCTGGGATAAAAATGAGATAGCTGCTCCACATCTCTTTAACTTTTCTGAAATGAGGAGCAGCCATTGCTACTATATCTCAGACTCCAAAGTGTGATATGTGTAGTATTTGCGACTAGGGAAAGGTAGATCTATCTACTTTGGTTTCTCTCTGTTTTTCATTTCTTAGATCTTAAGGTTGCATCTAATGCAATGAAGGGGCTTCATTTAGGGGCTTTTTAAAAATCATTTTAAAAAGCATTTGGGGCTTTTTAGTTTAGACAAAAGGTGAGAAAGAGGTGACATGGTTGAAGGTTATAAAATTATGCATGGGGAAAGTGGGCAGAGAAAAGTTGTTCTCTCTTACTCATAACATTACAACTTGTGGACATCCAACGGAACTGAATGTTGGAAGATTCGAGACAGATAAAAAAAAGCACTTCTTCCCAAAGAGCACAGTTCACATGTGGAACTTGGTGGTGATGGCCACCAACTTGGCTTTAAAAGACGATTAGACAAATTCATGGAGGAAAAGCCCATCAGTGGTGACTAGCCATGATGGTGCTGCCCTGCCTCCAGGGTCAGAGGCAGCAATGCTTCTGAATACCACTTGCTGGAAACTGTTGGAAAACTCCATTCCACTTTAAGGATTGGACATGGGATTGTTACATATCACATGTCTGTTTACATTCCAGCACAGTCTGCTGGGAACTTCCGTTTGTGTATAGTTTTTGCTTTTTACTCTCTTTCTGAGGAGAAGAAAGGGGGGTGACATGTTTTCTTTGTCCTGATTTATGCTTAATAAATCTTTAGCTGTTAGTATGTTTCCACAAGCCTCACGCCTGTTCTGTTTGCGCAGTATGCTCTGCTAATATAGCATGCTCAGGCTTTTCAAATCTGAGTCACTGATTTACGTTGCACCAGAGACTGGGGGATCATCATGGCTGGAAGGACATGATCAAGCTGGCGGCTAGCCAGCTGGCATCTCGACCCCCCAAAGGATGCCAACAGAAACAACATGAGGGGAGAGTGCTCTTGGGTCCTGCTTGCAAATTTCCCATAGGCATCTGTGTGGCCACTAGGAGAAAAGGATGCTGGACTAGACGGGCCATTGGCCTGATCCAGCAGGATCTTCTTATGTTCATCCTATTTTGAGTATACCCATTGAAGATAATGGACATGGCTAACTTATGTTCATTAACTCTAAATGGGACTGAGTTGGATGCCATCAGTCCTCCTGAGAATTCACCAGCATTTTAGGGTGAATTTCTCCTAATGCACATCTTTTTCTATGCAGTTGTGCCTAATATACACACTTTGGCAGGCAATTTTGCCTAATATAATGTGTTGTCATATTCAGTTTTCATTGTTATGCACATACTTGTTTTTAGACACTTTATTTGGTTGGGAAGCTCAATTGCAAAATTTGGGTACATGCACATTTTGAAGTACAGTGGTACCTTGGTTTAAGAACAGCCCTGTTTATGAACTATTCGGTTTACGAACTCTGGTTTGCGAAGATAGGATAAGATAAACTTTATTCGCATTAGCCAACGGCCATAGCAACATAAAACCAGCAATATATACAAATAAAAAGACAGAAATGGGTAAAAAGGGCAATCAAATGGCCCTTAAACTCATTGCACCCTCGACCTGGTTTGCGAACTTTACCTCAGTCTAAGAACGGAATCTGAATGGTGGAAGGGCACCGGCGGCGGGCGGCCTCATTAGGGAAAGCGTGCCTCACTTTAAGAACAGTTTCGATTTAAGAACAGACTTCTGGAATGGATTAAGTTTGTAAATCGAAGTACCACTGTATAGCAGTGTTTCAATTTGCATATTGTTTCAGGAGGTGAAAATCAAGTAGGCTCCTATTAAAATGCAAGCCACAATTCCCCCCCCCCCCACATCCCTACATAGGAAGCTGTCTTATACTGAGTCAGTCCCATTGGTCCATCTAACTCTGTATTGTCAACATGACTGGCAGCAGCGCTCCAGGGTTTCAGGCAGGTGTCTTTCTCAATCCTGCCTGAACATCCAGGGGTGGAACATGTGGACCTCCTGCATATATGTTACTAACTCATTATCAAGAGCTGGGAGATGCAAATCAATTTTGTTGCACTTATTTATAAATTTATTTCCATATGTGTGTGTCTGTTTGAAAAGATCTGTATGGAAGAAAGAGAAAAGAGAAGAGAAAGACAGCTGCTGGGATCTCAGCAGCTCAACTGATGTCCTACAGGCTTTGATGATACCACCCTGTCTATTTTTTCTGTTATTCATTCCCAATTCATGCAACTTCCACAACCAAATTACTTGTACAAGAAAAGCTCAAACATGTTGCTCTTCAATTAACAGGATGGGGAACACCTCTTTACTATTGCAAATGAGCTTATTTAGACATTAAATCAAAATCAAGTGCGCGTGTGTGTATGTGTGTGCACATGCTTTCAGGGCTGCTTAAAAGTCTGATAATTAATGGCATCTTTGGCAGGCATTGTCTCGTCTGCGGTCTGTCAGCAGCCCTGCACATCTTTGATCGAAAGCATTTTAAGTGGTTTCAGAAGCTGGATCAGGCAAGAAGGTGGGGGGGGGGAGCGAGGCGTGGGGAGAGGAAGAACAACGTGTGGTAATTCTGTGCCTGAGAAATAAATAATAGAGGCTTGTAACATTTATAAGTGCAGTGTATCAGCTTGTCAAATTGTTTCAGTAGGGCAGCGTGCTGGGAAGCTGAGAAATTGGGTAAGTGATGGTCTCATTCTTATTTTTTGAAATACAGCTCTTCTGTACTAATCAAGCTGGCCTTAAAAGTGAGATTGGCTTGTTTATTTGGATTTCTTCGCCACCCGAGTTTGAGGACGCCTTGCAGCATTTTAAAGCAGCACATCCCACCCCTGGTTTCTGCCATCCTTTTCACAGCTGCATTCCTTCATGGTTCATCCTCATCTCCCCACCCCACCCCCAAGACATTTTTCTTGTTAGGGCTATGCAAGGATCTCCCCAGGGCCAGGCTGCCCATGAGGTGGACTGAAGCAGACACCTCAGGCAGTGAAATCCTGTGGGGTAGTGCCACACGGCCTCCCACCTTCTGCTGCTGCTGAGAGGGGCATTGGAAGTTGGGTCTCGCCTTTGCGTTTCGCCTCAGCCAATGGAATGGGACAGGCTGTCCCTGGACCTCCCAGATCTGATTTAGAGCACAATTTGATAATCTTCATCTGAGCCCAATCCTGACTCAGGTCTTCAACTGAACTGGGGACCCATCACAGCCCTAGCACTGAGTAGCAAGGAGAAATGGAGGAAAGAAGGAAATGGTAAAGTCTTGCACACAATGTTTAGTTGTCATGCCTCCTCACCACCTAACTGTATGCTTAATATCCCCCACCTTTGTGACTATTCTGGATCACTCTCAGTTGACCCAACCTGATACAGGACTGCCTTAACCCACCCGAGAGCAGTCTGGATGGGCTCAATGAAGTTTAGGATCAGGTTAGGGCAGGTGGGTGGGTGGCTAGGCCAAAGCAGCCTCACAGATCAAATGGAAAGGTCTGCCAGGCCAATTTGGGCCTGCAGGCTGGAGGCTCTCCACCTCTGGGTTGGATAGTGTCACAAATTTCACTCACTACAAGATTCACAATTGGGTGGGTTTGTTATTCTCAGGAAGAAGGCTCAGTTAAAAAAATATATGGTGCCAAGCAATGGTCAAGTGGGGCCAATAAGAAATCCAAAATCAAAGCAGGTGAACACTTAGGGCCACTTTAGTCTTAATAATAATTTATAATTTATACCCCGCCCATCTGGCTGGGTTTCCCCAGCTTTCAACAGAATATTGAAATACAACAATCTATTAAACATTAAAAGCTTCCCTAAACAGGTCTGCCTTTGGATGTCTTCTAAAAGTCTGGTGGTTGTTTTTCTCTTTGACATCTGGTGGGAGGGTGTTCCAAAGGGCAGATGCCACTACCAAGAAGGCCATCTGCCTGGTTCCCTGTAACTTGGCTTCTCGCAGCGAGGGAACCACCAGAAGGCCCTTGGCACTGGACCTCAGTGTCTGGGCTGAACGATGGAGTGGAGATGCTCCTTCAGGTATACTGGACCAAGGCTGTTTAGGGCTGTAAAGGTCAGCACCAACACTTTAAATTGTGCTCGGAAATGTACTGGGAGCCAGTGTAGGTCTTTCAAGACCGGTGTTATGTGGTCTTAAGGTTAATAATTATAAATCTCCTCCAATCCCTTGGAATACCTCCAGAGCCACAGCCACACGAAGTACGCCATTGCTGTCCAATCTGAAACTTAACAGCACAGCTATCACAAATACCCACACGATCAGAAATGAAGACATGATTGAAACTTTGTACTTTATGGAAGCCCTTCCTCATCAGACACTTGCAAATCCCTTTTCACCAGCAGCAGGCAAGGCAGCAATGATTAAAACTTGATGTGGTTAATATGCTTTAAGTGGATTAGACAGCCAATGATATACTGATTACCCCAAAGCCACTAAGTCTGTGGAGCACTGATGAAAATGGATTACATGCTTTGCCAGAACTCACACAGTGTTATATACCAGTAGTGTTAGCTTAAAAGCAATTCATATATCACTTTCAGTCGCATGAGAGAGACATCCACATAGCTGTTTCCTTCTGTGATTGTGTAACATGTAATTGAGAACCACGTGGGAGAAGCTAACATGTCTCCTCAGCTTGAGAAGATCATCCTGGGGCAGGGAGGAAATCATGCCATTGGCCCTTACTACACAGTTTCTGGATCCAAACATTTGCAGAACTGGGTGGGAGGTAGCCATAGGCAGATTCTCCACCCACAACTGAGAGCCTGTTCTTGGGCCAATTAGCTTAAAAACTGGGGTTGTTTGGGAAATTTGATTGTTGTGATATGAAGTGACCTGAGTCACACCTTTTGGACTTATTTATGAACCAGTTATCTGCTGGATTTTCCATTTCTCTGAATATGGTGAAGCTGTTTTCAGCATTTTAAACTTTTCAAAATATGCAATTTAAAATGTTTTTAAATACTTCTTCCACTTCACATTATTATATCAATTTATATTAATATTGAAACTATACATTTAAATATTTTGAGGGGAAGTTTGCCAGTTTTGAACATTTTACATAGTTGGTTAAACCGGTTTAATGATTTCATTGTTTTATTCTCTGTAAACCACTTTGAAGGAATTTTCCCCTCAAACAAGCTGTGTATATATTTTATGACATAAATAAATGTGGAAACACAATAAAATGAAATTATAGGTAGCATACAAACACACATGTACACACACAGGTTACTCAGAATGGAAATAGATTCACTATCCCTTCTCTGTTCTTTACAGTGAACTCAACTGAGCAATTGCCATCTCAGTGTGTCATCCTGCTACAATATGTATCCTCAGTAATTAATGTCATTTGTAGATTTCAGAGCAACTGGCAATATCATTTTTATAACTCTCCCACAAATTACTTTTATTACTTCGTAGCAGACAAAAACCAGACCCAACTTTAACTTGTGATGGGTGGAAATTTCAATTTCAGTTTCTCTCGCATTCTCATTTTTTTCCAATCTGAAGGTCTGTTTTCCACATTTCCACACTGCTTTGCAATTTATTAGGAGTGTACAAGCCTGGGATGGCCTATTCTGACTGACAGAAACTCCAGAGTTTCAGACAGAGTTATTTCCGCCCCCTGCCCCAAATCTGTTACCTGTTTCTCAATTGCCACCCTCAAAGAAGGCAAGGATTGAATCTGGGACCTGCAACATATGTTCTCACACACTGAACTATATCCATCATATGAAACACAACTGAGCAAGTGAATTCTGCAGTTAAGAGATTAATTTCATCGAACGTTTGAGCTTCTCTAGTACATTTCACAAGAAATGAGCCACTTACTAGCTTAAGGAGCCCTGTACAGACCTGCTCAGAGCTCTCTATTTATTGATATTGTGAGGTTACCCCCACACTTGATATAACCAAGTCCAAAGTGCAGTCAACAACCTGCACAAATGTTTTAAATTGAGGTTGCGGTAAGCGTAGGAGCATAAATTATCAGAATTCCACATGACTTGGAGTGCTATTCCATGCATGCAATTTCATGGAAGCTGCAAAGTTCTAAATAACTTGATCTGGACAAGCCTCATTACATTAAATACCAGTTTTGTTTGGGTTTTTACTGACCTGTGCATATGCGTGTGCATGCGTGTGTGTGTGTACACTTTAAAATAAACATAGGCAAATCCAAACCATCTTTTTAAAATTCTGATCCTAACCACAGCTTCAGCTGAGTTGTGGTGCCTGCAGCTTAGAGTGGGGTCACACCCACACAATATATTTAAAGTGTTCTTATACCATTGTTCAAAGTCACAGCTTCCCCAAGAGAATCCTGAGAACTGTAGTTTATTGAGGGTGCTGAGAGTTATCAGGAGACACCTCAAAGAGCTACAATTCCCAGCACCCTCAACAAAACACAGTCTCCAGGAAGTTAAAAGTGGTAAGTGAGGATTCCCAGGTAAGATCCTCCCTCTATTGTGTGGGCAGGTAGTCCCTCACCTACCTGGCCTGGTCTCCTTGGCAACGCTTCCCCCAGGTGGGATTGGATAGCTGACTGAGGTGGGCGGAGACCTCCAGGTATCCCACCTGAGGGAAGGCGAAGCCAAGCCTATGCTGATGGAGCCGCTCCAGACCCAAGGGCTGCGTGCGTCCACACAAAGGGCACCCCCCGTTTTATGTGGGGAGCGGTCATTATTGTATGGTGTGGATGTAAATGGTAGACTCTGCACATCAACAGGAAGTCCTTTATTACAGATTCAGAACCTTGTAAGTGATGTCTTAAGAGCAAAATCAGAGCCAGCACTATCATGAGCCGCCCTGAGCTACTTATCACCAGTATACAACTCCCATCATCCCTTATCACTGGCTATGCTGTTTGGGGCTGATAGGAGTTGTAGTCCAGAAGCATATGGATGACCACAGGTTGTGCACCCTTGCCCTAAGGCAAACATAGTTCAATGCAATCACATCTCCCTTGCATGCAGAAGGTCTCAGGTTCACTCCCCAACATCTCTAGTTAAAAGGATTTCATTGCAGGCAACGTGTGGAAAATTCTACATTAGTCGTGTCCATTATTTTCAATGGGTCTACCCTGAGTAGGATTAGCATTGGCTGCAACCCCATGATTTTAGTCATGTTCAGGGAGCATGTTCCTGAGGGGGGGGGAACTGGTTGGTAAAAGACCTTTTTTTCTAGTGTGCATTGATAATACCTGCAGAAGCTGTTTTTAAAAATAATAATAAAAAACCCTATCACGTTCTCCTTGCATCCCTCTCACATGTGTAGCCAAGAAATAAATCCTTTGGAAATGGAAATCAGGCTTGAAGTAAACAGATTAGTAATGGTTATTTGGTAACACTTTATTAATTAAATGTCTTAAATACATTTAAACCTAGGCATTTAATTTAGATTTATAAGGATAATTTAGATTTATAAGAATCATTATGATACATTAAGTACAGTAAATGCCAATTGATTTTTATAGACAATATTTACTGAGGTGTAACAAAAGCATGGGAAATGTAATTATCTGCACACTTACTTTAAAAGATAGTAAGCAGAGTGGACTCAAGGACTAAATTTAACCCCCCGTGTAAAACGAATGCTATCTTTTTTGCGATTTGCAACACATTTTAACTGGGTCAAAGACTATCTGCAAATCTGTGGACACAGAGGGAACAATCTGTAATATTTATCACGAAACTTGAGCTGCCTGGCATCTATTATGAGGAATGTTTGGGAGAGACCATAATAGGAACATTGGTGAGAGCCCATAGCTAACAGAGAAGGTTCCAGGTTAAAAACAGCAGTGTAAAAGTGAATGTCTGACCTTATGGTGATCATACTCATAGACAGTGGTGGCTGATGCCCACTGGGTCAGGTAGGCAGTAGCAGGTGGTGGGGCAGCACAGGCAGGGTGACATTGCTGCCCCCATCTCCAACTCCAAGTGTCTCTGTTGCTTCCTGGGAGGGAAAGCTGCTCTTCTTCTTCACTGAGTTTATATACAGTGGTACCTCAGGTTACAGATGCTTCAGGTTACAGACTCTGCTAACCCAAAAATAGTACCTTGGGTTAAGAACTTTGCTTCGGGATGAGAACAGAAATTGTGGTGGCAGCGGCGGCAGTGGAAGGCTCCATTAGCTAAAGTGGTACCTCAGGTTAAGAACAGTTTCAGGTTAAGAACGGACCTCCGGAACAAATTAAGTTCTTAACCCAAGGTTCCACTGTTCTGCCTTATACCTGGAGGTTTCAGGGTGGTTCACGGAAAATATCACAATATATATAATCAGAATAAAAATAACAACCCAATAACACCCCCCAGAAAAGAGCCACATTTTAAAAGGGTAAAGGTAAAGGGACCCCTGACCATTAGGTCCAGTTGTGGCTGACTCTGGGGTTGTGGTGCTCATCTCGCTTTATTGGCCGAGGGAGCCAGCATACAGCTTCCGGGTCATGTGGCCAGCATGACTAAGCCACTTCTGGTGAACCAGAGCAGCGCACGGTTTTTACCTTCCTGCTGGAGCGGTACCTATTTATCTACTTGCACTTTGACGTGCTTTCGAACTGCTAGGTTGGCAGGAGCAGGGACCGAGCAACGGGAGCTCACCCCATCATGGGGATTCAAACTGCTGACCTTCTGATCGGCAAGTTCTAGGCTCAGTGCCAAACAAATCAACCAAAGGCCTGGTTAAAAGGAGTGTTTTTGGTGCCTAAAGGTGTATAATGAAGGTGTCAGGCATACTTCCCTGGGGAGAGCATTCCACAGATGAGGAACCACTGCAGAGAAGGCCCGTTCTCATGTTGCCACCCTCCAAACCTTTCAATGGAAAAGGAGTCACACTAAGGAGGACCCCAGAAGATGATCTCAGGGTCTGGGTAAGTTCATATGGAAAGAGGCGGTCCTTGAGGTATTGTGGTCCTGAGCCGTTTAAGGCTTTATACATCAAAACTAGCACTTTGAATTGAGCCTGGAAACTAATTGGTAGCCAGTGCTTTCGGACCAGGATGGGTGTAATATGCTCAAACTGTCTTGCTCCGGCAAGCAACCAGACCACTGATTTCTGCACTAGCTGAAGTTTCCGTACTGTCTTCAGAGGCAGCCTTACGTAGAACACATCCTTATTATTAATTTGCTTCCTTATTATTCACTTGATTCCTGATTATTCACTTGCTCCCTATTTTCTTTTATATGTATAGATAGAAGGATAAACAATAGCATCACATTACACTCTCGATTCATTCAGGAGGTCTTTGAAACAGTGTGTGATTGGATACCAATCCGCGTTGACTGCGGGAAGTGAGGTTGAATGATTGCTGTGGGAACTTGACAACACTTGGTTGCTATGCTCTTCCGGGATACAGATTTCTGAGCTGCATCACAGGATTGATTCTTCTGTTAGTGGAACTCAATGAACAACAGAATTAGCTCCCATCAGTGGATCTGCATTACGTTCAAGCAAGAATTATGTTCTGGCTGCTCACATGAGAAACCGCTGCCGGCCCTCCATTTCATTTGTTTAGAATTCTATTAATATAGCCATTACATATTTCAGGGTGTGACTAAGCAGAGAGGAATACAAGCTCATTTTTGAAGAACTGTTCAGAAGAGACAGAGATGAGGTTGCCCAACTTGCAGCCACACTCCATTGTGGACAACCTCCCAAGAGTTCCATGCCAATGCTGGGTTGAAATACAAAAGTGGTGGTGCAAATAATGCCATTTTTACATTTGTGCAGTAGGTTAATTTCTGCACACAGTCACACACCCCTTTCTATTCCCCAAAGCAAAGGGCATTACAGTGGTACCTCGGGTTAAGAACTTAATTCGTTCTGGAGGTCCGTTCTTAACCTGAAACTGTTCTTAACCTGAAGTACCACTTTAGCTAATGGGGCCTCCCGCTGCTGCTGCGCCGCCACTGCACTATTTCTGAAGCAAAGTTCTTAACCCGAGGTACTATTTCTGGGTTAGCGGAGTCTGTAACCTGAAGCGTCTGTAACCTGAAGCATCTGTAACCCGAGGTACCACTGTATCAGAGTTCAAGGACACATCCCAGCAGTGGAGCCTGGTCCTTTAGGGCAAATGGGAGACCAGCTTCTTATTTTGGCTTCTTATTGACTGTACTTTTCCGTGTATAACACACCCCCATGTGTAAGACGACCCTTATTTTGGGGGACTGAAATTTAAGAATTAAAGAAAATGGGGGAAGATTGCCAAAAGTTGTTGACCTGTTTTGTTGAACTTTTTTGCTGGGGGGGGGGAATCCCCACAGTTGTTGAACATCTTTGGGGGGGGTGAGATGTCGTGCGCATCGCACGACAGGCATTGCAGCTTCAATGGACTCCTCCTCCAGAGTGCTTGGCCTCCTCCAGCCGACTTGACAACGCACACATTTGACACCACACTTACGCAACACACACCAGGCCCCTTCAGTCTTGGGGGCAACCTGGCCCCTCTGCCATTTCTGCTGCAAGCAAGTTGTATGAATATGCTTTGGTTGTAGCTAATGGCAAAAAGCTTTCTGAGAACAGGGTGGAGGGTCAGGTCAGTGGAAGCCGGGGGAAAGAAGGACTGGTGTTTTTTGAGTTATTGACACAGTATGGTTTTATTTTGTATGTTTTGGGGAGTTTGTTCTAAAACTCAACATAGTGGAACCTCGGGTTACAAACGCTTCGGGTTACAAATGCTTCAGGTTACAGACTCCGCTAACCCGGAAGTAGCACCTTGGGTTAAGAACTTTACCTCTGGATGAGAACCGAAATTGTGCTCCGGCGGCGCGGTGGCAGTGGGAGGCCCCATTAGCTAAAGTGGTACCTCAGGTTAAGATCAGTTTCAGGTTAAGAATGGACCTCTGGAATGAATTAAGTTCTTAACCCGAGGTACCACTGTATTTTATTTTTTAAGAAAAGCAAATAGGTTTCCATTCTCACTTGATCTAGAATCCTCTCTAAGAATATTAAAACATAAGAATAGCTCTGCTGAAGCAGGCCAAAAGGCCATTTCATCTAGCAACCTGTGGTCACAATGGCCAACCAGATGCCTATGTTTAACCCATAAGCAGGACCTGAGTGCAAAAGCATCCAGCTGTTAGAGGGGGCTGCTGATGGAGGGAAGATGTCAGCACTCAATCCTCACTGGTGCGTAGCTAGCTCTCATTACATGCAGAGACGATTCATTTTCCAATTTAATTTCCCTTTGTAATATCTACGGCAATGCTGACAATTTTAATCTAGCAATATCTTAATTTCAATAGGAGGCTTCATTTTTTTAAAAAAAAGAATCCTGTAGAAATATCACCGCATTGTTGGTGTTACTGTAGATCTGAATATCAAGTAGTTATTAAAGAATATAGCGTACAATGCAAAGGAGCAGGTACTAGGGAAGAGAAATCTATTCATGAAACATCAAAGCCATCTTATGTCATTGAACTCTTCATTCATAAGTCAGAAATCATTCACAAATCAACTAATCAGATCTGAAGAAGTGCCTTGAATATTTGAGATGTGTTGCCGATTTGGACAGTTTCACTGAACAATGGTGGATGACACCAGTGTTAGGGTGTGTTGAATTTTTCAACTTTCAGATTCCAAAAATGTGGGGTGATAAAAAGTCTCAACGTCACTTCGGAATTAAAAACATGTTTTGGTTAAATTAATATAATTTAGTTTGGCTTGGTAAGTAAGACATGTGTAAAATTGTATAGAAATCATTGAAAATGATTGCAAAGTACTTGCAGTTATTTTTTATTTTTTATTTATTTTATTTTATTTTTTCTATCTATCTATTTTATCTATCTATCATCTATCATATCTATCTATCTATCATCTATCTATCTATTTTATCTATCTATCATCTGTCTATCATATCTATCTATCATCTATCTATCTATCATCTATCTATCTATCTATCTATCAATCTATCATCTATCATCTATCTATCATCTATCTATCTATCTATCTATCTATCTATCTATCTATCTATCTATCTATCTATCATCTATCTATCTAATCTATCTATCTATCATCTATCTATTATCTCTACCTGACATTTTCTGAAGGTAAAGTTAAAATTCTTTGGTTTTCCAAGATCATGTGCCTTTCAATCAAAACATAGATTTAGCAAGTTGAATATTGTCCAATCACAGAAATAACAGCAGATTTGAATTCCTCGCACCCAAAAACATATTTTTAAGACCTCTAGTGGAATAAATTTGCAAAAATTAAGTGTTACAGCCTAAGATGGCATGCCCTAACCAGCACAAATATTGTTAGTGATTATTCCCGGGGCTGTTAAATTTTTGACTTTTTCCCCAGGCTCCAGATTTCTTTCCTCTACCCCCCCCCCCTTAAAACATCTTTAAAAGCTTTCTTACAGGGCAGCTTTCTCTCTGAAGGTTGGCCAAAATGTGCCTCTGTACACACCACAAACACATGTATAAATTGCAATTATATGCAAATCACCTTTCATTTCAAATAAATATCAAGGCAGTTTACAGGAGGCTGCAGAAGGGCTGGGCTGGGCTCAAAGAGCCTCTCATGGCAACTCCATTGGGTGTTGATTTATGAGTAGAATTATGTTAACCCTACGCCACTATTGCCATGCCTTCCTCCCCCAAAACTGTCACCAAAAGTCATCTTCCATTCAAGCCTGGTGGTAGAAGAGGAACCCTGGGCAGAAATCTGTTGTAGCCCTTGCATTTTTCTCTCTGCACAAGGAGATTATTTCTTTATGAAAGTGCACAAATATTTCACAGGAGCATGAAAGCAAAACATCCGACCATGAATGCATGTTCTGACAAGTGCATTTTACCAAGAAAGTGTTCCCAATGTCAAATGGATTATACTCCAGCACCCAATTTGTGCCATGTAATTCTCATGTAATGTTGCCCTCGGCAATAATAACGCAAGATTTAATATTCACCTCGATGCAGCCACATTGAAGAACGTTCACTAAAAGGAAGGAGGTTGGCGGTGGGTGGGGGGGGGAGTGTTCAGGTGCCCTATTGCTACAGGAACAAAATGATCCCCAAAACCCACCACACAGATTTAGAAATCTCAGACCTCTGTAGCCTGAGCTGCTAAAAAGAGAGAGCGAAGCTGGTGGCTGGGGTTAAATAATGGGATTTCCATCAGCTGAAATAGAATTGGAGAGTCCCATGCGTGAAAGGAGAACACGACAAATGGTAGCTCAATGTATAACATGAAGGGAAAGTCAATCATATTTATTTATCCACGTTAAATATAACTATCACATCACAAGGTCATGAGACGGCCAGTGGCTTTGTGCGGGGAATAGAGAAGCAGCTCGAAAGGAAAGAAATAAAGGGAGCTGATTGAGTTTTGACCGAAAAGGTCCTGAGACGTGCCTAGAATTCCACTCTGGGGTCGTTTCCAGATGACCTGTTTGCTGAGCATTCCTTCTGATTTGATTGTACAAACTTTGCGAGGAGGTTAGATGATACTAGGTGTTTATTGAGTATTTATCCTGATCTGTGTTTTGGGGAGATTAGATGGTAGTGTGTCAAGCAAAGCTTATCCCACATTTTCCACCCATCAGGACTCTTATCACAAAAAGTCTGATTTGCAGGAGATTGTCGAGGAAGACATCCCAGTCAACTGTACTTGCGCAACCTGAATTTGCTGACATACGATTGAATCTCTCCCGATAATAAGGAGACTCTGGAAACACCATGGAAAATTATGGTTTTGTTTTCTGAATATGTCCACAGATCATTATTAATTTTATTTCCTTATTTAACATACTAATTACCCACTCTTCATTGCCGTGACTGAATGGGAATGTAGATCTTCAGCTGTCTCCTAAGGCTTTATAAGAGTTAGTACCAGTTACCATCTCAGAGGGGTGGGAGTTCTATAATTGTGGTGCCACCTCTGAGAGGGTCCTCCCTCAGCTTGCTACATAACACATCACAGATTAGTGAGTCCAGTTTAGTGGTTTCACTTAAATCACGCATGGGAAATCTATGGCCTTCCAGATGTTGCGGGGGGGGGGGGGAGAGACCAAAGGCTGAAATGGATGTTCTAAGGTATCCTTTAATAAAAGGCAGTCAAAATTAGCTCTCCTAGTGCTTCAGTTGTACATTTCTGTAGCGCTTAAAAATCATTTTAAAAATTCAGTGCTTTAGTGTGAGTTTCTTCTGATAAACACTTTTTTCTGTGCAGTTTTGCCTAACATCTGTACAAAGCAATCTCCCCTAACATAATGCAACTTTAATACATTGTTTTCACTAATTATAGGCATTTGTTAACATTCTTCACCCTAACGTGCATTTTTATATCCAACTGCACGGCAGTTGCGAAGTGTGAATCGCCAAGGGTTGTTATACATATTGTTTTAGAAAGTTCAAATTGAGTCATTTGCCTTTAACAGGGAATGTAATCACATTTTTGCACCATCCCAACCTATAGCAGACCATCAAAAACCCAATTTGGATCATAGGGATATAATCTGAGGAAGATTATATTAGAGGAAATAAAGCTAACATCACTTTCTGCCTTCACTTGGCATGCACTTCTGTTTCATTTGCTAGGGTCAGAGGATGGGTAACTGGTCCACTCTGCTGCCAAGGCCAGTTGTGTAATGTTGGCCTTAATATAGCTGACACAGATGTGTTGCACATCTTATTTCCCCTTGAAATTATAGGAGTTCTAGCTACGATCCTCACTATCCCCAATATCTGCATATTTCATACAGCTCAGTGCCTTGGAGCCCGGTGGCTTACCCTCTTTCCTGCTGTCAGAGCTCTCCATCACACACTGACCCTGGGGTGTTTGGTTTTTTATATATATATGCAACAACTATATATCAACCTATGATTTTCCTTTAGGCACGTCACTAGAGATGGAGGCCTTTGAAAGTGAATGTCAATACGAGCATTGCAGACCAGTGTTGTCTGAGCAAAATGAAATTTATATATCTTCAGAGCAGGGCAAAAGGGTTGATTAAGGAGATGAGATTTCTATTCCCGACTGGAGTCATTTGCAAGAAGACTGTGACAGCCTGCTAGGGCCACTTCCTGCTAGGACCACTTTTCATTTACAGGAGTGCTCCCAAAACTAACTCCCTAGACCATAATTGTATCTCTTTCAAGAAAATTGGATCGAGCCACCCTTCCTCCACTGTTTCCTCCAGAGAGAAGACAGAGAGCAAAGATTCAAATGGCCAAAATCCTCAACAACAAAGTTTAATCCTCCTCTCCTTCATTCTCTAACGTTGAACAAGATGGAAACTGGAGTTGAAAATATCTATCCCGCTGAAGTCACCAGCATGATAGGTGCTCAAGTCACCAACCTGGATTGCTTTAAAACAGGATTGGAGAAATTAATGGAGGATAGGGAGATCAGTGACATGGGGAGGCAGTAATGCTTCTGAATATCAGTTGCTGGGAATCTTGCCTCGGTAATGAACTGGATGAGAGCCAGTGAACTGAAGCTCAATCCAGATAAGACAGAGGCACTGTTAGTGGGTGGTTCCCTAGACCAGATGGCTGGGAGGTCACCTGTTCTTGATGGAGTTACAAATCCTCTGAAGGAGCAAGTTCATAGCTTGGGGGTACTCCTGGATCCTTTGCTGTCACTCAAGGCTGCTCAGATGGCCTCAGTGACCTGGAGTGCCTTCCTTCAGCTTCAGCTGGTGGCCCAGCTATGCCTCTATCTGGACAAGGATAGCCTAACTACTGTTGTCTATGCTCTGGTAACCTCGAGGTTAGATTACTGGAATGTGTTATATGTAGGGCTGCCTCTGAAGATGGTTCAGAAACTTCAGCCAGTGCAGAATTCAGTGGCCAGGTTGCTCACTGGAGCAAGACAGTTTGAGCATATTACACTGATCCTGGTCTAATTGCACTGGCTACCAATTAGTTTCGGGGTCCTATTCAAAGTGTTGGTTTTGACCTATAAAGCCTTAAACGGCTCAGGAGTGCAATACCTCAAGGACGGCCTCTTACCTGGACTCTGAGATCATCTTCTGAGGCCCTCCTTTGTGTGCCTCCTCCTCTAATGAGAGGTTCAGAGGGTGACAACATGAGAACGGGCCTTTTCTGCTGTGGCTCCCCCTCTGTGGAATGCTCTCCCCACGGAGGTTTGCCTGGCACCTTCATTATACATCTTTAGGCACCAGGCAAAAACGTTCCTTTTGAACCAGGCTTTTGGTTGATCTGATTGACATCCCTTTTAAAATGTGGTTCTTTTATTGAGGGGTGTGTGTTATTGGGTGGTTGTTTTATTTTGATTATATATATTGTGGTTTTTATGTTGATCTTTTCTGTGAAATGCCCTGAGACCTCTGGGTATAGGGCAGTACATAAATTCAACACATCATCATCGTCATCAAAGCAGGAGAGGAGAGCTGCCCACCTGTCAATCACTAGATGTCATTATGACATCAGGTGACACTGTGCTTTGACGTCCCAATTGCTCTGACTGCAAAGTGCAACGCAGAGCTTTTTCTCTTCTCACTATTCTTTAAACAAAAAATGTGGAGGTTCAAAAAGCAGCACTGGGAGGGCTGAAACTGCTATTAAAACGGAGATTTCCCCCTCCATTTTTACAACAGTTTCAATGGAAACACGTTCCCCTTCCTGGAACAAGGTGTGCTCCCGCCACCCATCAGCTGGGCAGAGGGAGTGTGCCTTGCACCAACAAAGGAACTTTTGGGAGCTTACTTTAAGCTTCCCATTGTTCCTTTGAAGCTCTGCCCTTACCTGACATCATGAAGGACATTAGGTACAGGATGGGTGTACATGGCTTGCCCCCAAACCATGCTGTGGGCCAGGTGAAGAGATGTGGTGGGCCCTTATTTAAGGAGATTTGACTCTCAGCTGAATGTTCTTGGCATTTCTTTTTATTCCATCTGCAGAGCACTCTTCAGACAACAGTACAATCTCCTAATAGATACTTAAATATTAGACTTTGAAATGCCTTCGGGCAGAACACAAACTTGATTTTCCTTCTTTTCTGGCACATTGACTGATGGAGACCATCCATGTTTGTATTTTAAAGAGAAAATGTCAAAACAGGGAGTAATTTTTAAAAAGTGGGGTAACCCAATGCCTTTCATTATTCCTAGCTGACATAGAACACAAAGGCTATTTAATGGGTTTGAATGTTAAATTTTGCCAAGGAAAATTGGATTTAGGTTGAGGCTCACTACAGTCGTAGCACATTTGGTAAAACACTCCAGTCGCTTGTTCCACATTTCGTGCATCTTTAAATCCAATTAATTTCTTTGGAGTTCCAACACGTGCTCTACGCACTTCGTTAGAGAGAGATGGATTTTCGGTACTTTCCTGGCTGCTCTTGTAGTGATATTACCAACAGAGGAGAATTGGGTGTCCCTTCTTATGATGATTCTACTGAGGCTCAGACAAATCCCCCCCACAACCACACAATTTTGCTGCCTCAATCACAAGTGGAAAAATTCAGGGGGATCTGGGGGAATTTTTGGGACGTTCAAAATTTTCTGCCTCCAGCACAGAATTATATAGGCAGCATCAATTCCCTTAATTATAGATTAGCAGATGGTGTTGATCTCCAATCTCCTTTTGCATGCAGAAGGTTCCAGATTCAATTCTTAGCATCTCCAGGTGGGACTCAGAGAGAACCCTGTCTATAATCCTGGACAGTCACTGCTAGTTAGTGTGGCCACCACACCTCAGTGGTACTTCACATCAAATAAGATATTGTAGAGTTACAAATGGCAACCAAAATGAACAAGGGGATAGACAATTTGATCTGAGACCCTGAAATCATCATCTGAGGCCCTTCTTCATGTGCTTCCTTCCATGAGAGGTCTGGAGTGCAGCAACACAAGAACTGGCCTTTTATGTTTAGGTGTTGGACAAAACCATTCCTGTTCTCCCAGGCCTTTGGCTAAATAAGCAATCTATGGCTATTTAAGCTCTTTGTGTGGCAAGGGTAATGTTTTTGTTACTATGTTATGTAGTTTTGTGTTTTTACATTGTAAACCACCCCGTGATCCTTGGATGAAGGGTGGCATAGAAATTTAATAGAAGACAATTAAAAATAACAAGAAGCATCGAGGCGAGACACATCCATCAGAGTTATCCTCACTTTGTAGCAAATGTAAAACTCCAGATGATGGGCAAGAACAAAGGACAGAGAAGGAGGTTTTGCCTGTGCCTGACTACCTCTATCTTAATACTGGGGTACGTGTGCACTGATTATCTGGCCACTTTTCTAAGCAAGTTTCCAAAATGCATTCAGATATATGTCATGTTGTGACCTTTAGATAATGACTTTGTGGTGTGATGGGATGAAGTGTAAGGCATGCCTGTTGTTGTTTTGTGTCTTGTGGTGGAGGCTAGATTTTCTCTTCAACTACCCTCCATGAATAATTATATCTCAAAGGTCTGTATTCTTTCCTGGGGAACTATCCTAGGCTGAATGCTAGAGGTAAAGGTGAGCAGAGCAATGGAGACACACCTGGCTTTGACCTAAAGGTAAATGTAAAGGGATCCCTGACCATTAGGTCCAGTTGTGACCGACTCTGGAGTTGCGGCACTCATTTTGCTTTATTGGCCAAGGGAGCTGGCATACAGCTTCCAGGTCATGTGGCCAGCATGACTAAGCCGCTTCTGGCGAACCAGAGCAGTGCACAGAAACAGCGTTTACCTTCCCGCCGGAATGGTACCCATCTATCTACTTGCACTTTGACATGCTTTCCAACTGCTAGGTTGGCAGCAGGGACTGAGCAACGGGCTCTCACCCCATCACGGGGATTCGAACCGCCGACCTTCTGATCGGCAAGTCCTAGGCTCTGTGGTTTAACCCACAGTGTCACCTGCATCCCAGCGGCTATGACCTAGGGATGGGCAAATCAGTCAATTTCAGTACCTATCAGTTTCTCATTTCAGTTCTCTGTGCTTCCACATCAGTTTGCATTTCAAAAAATCATAGTATTGAAAACTAGTCAATGCTTCAGTGCAACTTTCTCCTAACATACACATCTATGTACAATTCTGCCTAAGAGAATGAGCACTGTTTTCACCCATGTACACTTTGTCTTAGTGTATGCACTTTTATACACACTACTACTGCAAAATTCATAGAATTTCCAATCTTGAAGAATGGCTGTATTTTGGTTTCCTTTTTGTTCTGGGGATGCAAATTGGGTAGATTCACCTTTAAATGAGAGCTGAATTGAATGTCTCCTACTATTCCTCTTCACTTTGTTCAGTGGGCTGTTTCAGCCATGCTAAACACCCATCATCTCTCCAGCCACCATTTGGACAATCAGGAAGCACTGCCATAGTTCAAGGATACATTCAGGTTAGGCAATAACACTTGAGGAATAAGTAGAGTAGGGTAAGCAATGGGCATGGCTTGCAGACCATCCTGAGGGCCAGGGTGAATTTCTTTCTGGTGGACCATGTTTAGCACCCAGCCTGAGGTTCCCCACTCCCGATGAAGAGAAACCAATTCTGTTGCCACTCCTGCAGATTGGTGTTGCAATGTACGTCTTCCCCAAAATATCATCTTCTCCCTTATCATTACTTATCATTGTTATTATATCATTTGTGTCTTTGAGGCCCCTGAGGTTCCAGGGCTACATGGCAGGTCGTTGGAACCCAAAACCCAATCCATACATTGAGGTGCAATAAGACCATTGGGTAATGGGGCCACATTCCACCCCTAAATCATGTGTAAGAGCAACACCCAAAATAGCACTTTCAGGTGAAACCCTAAAGCAATTCTAAAAGGGGATGTGAATTAAAAAGGGAGAGGAACCTGCCACTTTTTAGTTTGATGGATGGTGGTTCTACCAGGCACGTCCAACAGGTAGATCATGATCTACCGGTAGATCAGTGGATGCCTGTGGTAGATCACTGGTAGCTTTGTGGCTCCCCCCAAAGAAGCTCAGCAAATTTGACTCCCCCCCCCCCAATAAACAGGGCTTTCCTCCCTAAATAAAAGCTCAACAACTTTGAGGGGTAGATCACTGCCAGTCTTTAACTCTGTGAGTAGATAATAGTCTCTTGAGAGTTGGCCACCTGTTTTTTTGTAGCACCCATGTCTATATTATTACTATTACTATTTTGATTGATTACTCATCCTTTACCCTAATTTAAAACACAACGTTAAACCCATTTTAAAACAAATGACAATCACATGAATGGGATGGATCCTAAAAAATATACATTTCTAGTGTCAAAAGCCATGAAAAAGCAGTGCATCTTCAGCATATGATGAAAACTGAATGGTGAAGGTGCCAGGCTCACCTCCGTCCAGAGGGAGTCCCACAACTTAGGGGCTGTCCCTGAGAATGACCTCTCCTGGACCATACACAGACACACAAGTTTCTGAGGGTGGTGGAACTACCCAAATGCCCCCCTCTGCTGCTCTTGACACTCAAGAGGCCCAGAAGAAGGTGGTCTTTTAGGGCCTTAAAAGTCATTTAGGGCCTTAAACACTAATGTGAGTACCTTAAACCAGGCCTGGAAATAGACTGGCAATCAAGTTATTAGAGGATGGAGTCTTTGCCAGCAATCTAGCTAGTATATTTTGGATCAGTTTGAAGTGCAGATAGAAAAAAAAAGTCTCCCTGGGCTACTGAAAATTACAAAACTTCTCTAGCAACTGAAACACACAGGGATTGAGTCAGTGCACAAATGAAAGCATCCGTGAGTGGGGAGGTGGAGAGATAGCGGGGCCTATCTGCAGCTCCAAACGTTTTGGTCGAGAGAACAGATAAGTTCTCCTTTCATTCAAAGTGGTTAATGGCTCGGTGATTTCAAGCCTCTTTCCCATCAAATGTATGAATTTTTAATCCTGTAATTGCATGTCATCCTAAATGCCCCATGTGCTTTTCTTATTTATCCATCCATTTCTGTTGTAACAGGTAAATGCGCTCTCTCTCTCTCTCTCTCTCTCTCTCTCTCTCTCTCTCTCGTGCTTTCGTGGGAGAGGGGGAAAGAAATCTCATTGTTAATTCTCTCTCTCCCCCTCCCCCATCACCCTGTAATGGAACAATAGGATGAACAGTTTTCACTAGTGAATGTGCAGGAAGTGAAGTGGAATGGAGGGAGCTGGTCTCCAATGACTTCTTCATTCGAAGCAGCCCTCTGATGGAGCAAGCTTCCAAGAAATGCTGTGGTCTCTCTCTTTCTCTCTCTCTCTCTCCTTCCCTCCCCCCCCTCTCTTCTCCCCATTTACTCTTGAAAATGAAAATGGCATTGATGATAACAGAAAAATTAATTACTGCAGAGATTCCTGAAAGAAATAGTCTACAGATAACAAAGCCTGTGTCTGTTGGATACATCTGTTTCATTCTGCTGCTGCAAAAACTCCAGTGAAAAACTCTTTCTGAAAAGAGTTATGAAAGTTCAGGAATATCCAATCCTTTGTTTCAGAAACAGCAACTCATCTCCAAAACTTCTCCAATTGCCTTAGCTTTGTTAGGTCTGCTGTGAGGGTCTTGAGGAGAGACACTGCCTGCCTGATTGGGATTTTTTAAAAAAAAAACGGATAAAAACTCACCAAAGGTCATGCCTGGGTGTGGGAACTTTTCATTAGAGGCCATAACATCGTGAGACAACATTTGTTAGGAAAAAATGTAGCAGCAGCCATTTTAGACCAGCCTTTCTCAACCTGTGGGTCCCCAGATGTTGTTGAACTACAACTCCCATCACCCCTAGCTAGCAAGGCCAGAGTTCAGGAATGATGGGAGTTGTAGTCCAACAACATCTGGGGACCCACAGGTTGAGAACCACTGTTTTAGACCATCCCTTCCAGTTGCTATGTTTTACCTCCACTGTTGGAAGGTAGTAATGCTTCTGAGTGCAAGCTGTTGTAAACCACAGGAGGGGAGAGTTGGTCCTGCACTCAGGTCCTGCTTGTGAGCCTCCCATGGGCATCTGGTTGGCTACTGCGAGAACAGGATGCTGGACTGGATGGACCACTGGCCTGATCCAACAAGGTTATTACATTCTTATTAGGACTATGCACAGCCCCATTAGCCACCCCATGGCCCTGATCTGTAGCTCCTGGATCAGGTCAATCTTGTCCATTGCTATCCCAAGGACCTCCCAGCTCACATCAGATGTGCATGCAGGAGCCAGGCCCTGTGACTGGCAGGGCCTCGCAGGACTGGGGCCTTCCTGAGTTTGGCTTGGAAGGGCAAGGCGCGGCCGCACAGGTGAGGCTTGACAGAAGACTTGTAGCACCTGGTGGCAAGGGCTGGGATGGGTATATAAGACCAGCATTTCCATCTGGCTCTTTGCCATAGCAACATGCTACCCACCTAGCTGTGCTTCAGCTTCTTGGTTTCCTGACCCTTGGACCCTTGGCTTCTTGACTCCTGGTTTCCTGACTTGTGGACTATTGGCTTCCTGACCCCTGGACTGCTGATTCCTGCTTCCCAACCTTTACCCCTGTCCTGATGTACCAAGCAGGGACTCCAACTGCCTGTAACCTGGACCATGACACGTGCATCAGTACAGCAATTCAGGGGTTGGGTGAAGGGATTTTAAAACACTATTTTAGCATATGGTTGGGATGGAAGGAGGAGACATTTCATCCCTGTCTCCCCACTTCCCGACTGAGAGCAAGCAGGTTTGACCACATGGAGTGCTTCTTGAAAAGGAGTAGCAATTGCCGCATAGGAGGATCGATTCTTCTTACTGACCAGCTGGTAAGCAACAGGATTCAATCCTGTGCAGCGTAGAATCATGAGGCATTAAGGAGGAGAGGGCCAGCAGGAGGAGTATCCACCCCTACCTTCTGCAAAAATTCAGCTGCCAGTTTGGTCCCTCCTTTGCACAGTTTATTCTTTGCGCCTAACATTCCATCCTTTTACATCCCCAGATTACTCTGGATCGTCTGACCTGATGTACAGCAAGTTGAGGCTGACTCAACCCAACTCAGCCAAGACGCAGATCCCACCCCTAAATCAGCCCAATTTGGTTCGGGACTTGGCTAAATCCAGTGCACAGCCCTAGTTCTTATGGTGGCAGTGGCAGCAATGTTACTTCTGTCAATTCTAACAGCCATCACTGTTAGTATGGTATAATGGTGCTTTAAATGTATGGTTCTGAGATGGCCTTTGTCTTCTTAAGTATATTGTGTATTTCAGCAATCATCTTGTCACATACTGAATGCTGGATCATTTGAATGAACTTGGCTTGAACTGCAAATTGCAAACCTTCCAAGTGTCCCTATTTTCCAAGTACAGTCCTGTTTCTGTTTTGATCCCAGAATGTCCTTCTTTCCCTTAGGTTGTCCCTATTTTCATCAGAGAAATGTTGGAGGATATGGAGGTGTGCAACCCCCGAGCCAAGGAGATAACTAACGATACAGTCTTTAGAAGACCTCTGAAAGCAGCCCTGTATAAAGAAGTTTTAAATGTTTTATGTTTTGTTATACATGTTGGCAGCCAGCCAGAGTGGCTCAGGCAACCCAGTCAGATGGGCAGGATATAAATATTTTATTATTATGGAATAGGGTGTCACTATTTTCATCAGTGAAATGTTGGAGGGTATGAAACTGTACATGAAGCAAACAAGTTGCTATTGCTGGTTGTTTGTTTTTTTAAGAGATGAAAGTGAACTGGTACCAGTTCCTTTTCAGACCTGTTGAACTAGAACTGGCTCCTATTTAAAATGTACTTCCGAAGCTCCAGCCTCAGCAACATCAGGTGGGGAAAGGATGCAAATGAACAGAAGCAAAGGGAAGCTTCAGCAAACTGCAGCTCATCCCTAATTATTGGTTATAACATATGAACCATCTTTCTGCCTCCTTCTGTATTCTTCGCAATAATTTCTAAGCAAGTCACCAAATTGAAATGTGGGATGCATTAAGGAAAATGTTTGCTTAAGCAAGCTGGTTTCAACTCAAGAGTCAATGGATGGATGCTTCATCCTGGCTAATATCTAATATGACATGGCTGAGCAGGTACATGAGAAATTAATGGCTTTGTATTAGGATGCATGGTAAATATAATTTGCCAATATCATATGGATGAAGCGACCATTACTCCAGAGGCTAAATTTATTTTTTTATGCTGTCATAAATTTTATTTTCCTAGGGAGCTTGGCCAAGTATTGCTTCAAGCCCATTCCCCCCCTCCTAGTTATTGATTATTATTTTTTTGCAGAGTGGGGGTAGTATATAAACTAACTCCAAGGAGAACTACATATAATTTTGATTAATTACACAAGTATTCCTGGCACTAATTTGTGACAAGTGCATGCTTTGCTACCCATCAGTGCCTGTGCTTCAGTCAGGTGACCTTCTCACCCCCCTTGATTCATGGATGGGGAACACTTTGATGAATGAGATCTTTCTAGGTGACCTTCCACCCAAGAACACAGATGTGTTTCATCATTGGATGTATGATGAAATTTGGATGACTGCTCCCTCCTCCCTCCACAAAAACCCCTCTGAGAATGATATATACTGAAGAAGAGAGAGAGAAAGGGACAGGGAGAGATTGAAATCTGTAAAGTGTGTAATTTAATGCATAAAATCGAGTAGCGTCTCAGGGAGGCAAGTCCAGCCTATGGCCCAAATGGCAATATCCTTTGGTTAACGCTGGGAGGGAGTGTGGAGAGAGACAAAACAGTCCTAGTGCTTCCTAGGCAAGCTAAAGATCAAATAAGGCTGGGTGACCTGGAATTAGGGATGGTTGCATAACTCAGTTTCTGTTTCTGATTTCCCCAATCTTAAATCCAGTTTTCCGCATTTCCACATCAGTTTGTGATTCTTCTTTAATAATAAAAAAACTTCATGAAAATTAATCAGCCTTTTTTCACAGATTTCTTCTAATGTGCAGATTTTTGTATGCAATTTTAGTGAATATGCTTTTTTATTTTTACAAAGCAGTACTCCCTAATACATGCTTGTTGGTTATTTTCACTAATATATGCATTTGTGTGCACAACTTTACCCTAATATATGCATGTTTGTACATATTTTTTGGCTGGAGAACTGCACTGCAAAATTCAGAGGCTGGGCTGGGACATGGCCTTAGAGTCTGGAAGGGCAGACCGAGAGACCTAGAGAGCAACATTTGGCACCCAGGCCTGAAATTTTCACACCTTTACATCCAAATCATCCTAAAATAAAGAGCAAATAAGACTATGATACCATAAGCAGAGGTGTACCTAGGGGTTGGCAAAAGCGGCTCCCACCAGGGAAGCCTGGAAGCCCCCCACCAAAATTACTTACTGTATCAGACTATGGAGCATATGATGTACTTATGTGTGGTGACACACTGCTGCTGTTGCAGCAAGATCAAATGCAACAGAAGCTTCCTGTGCTTCTCGCACCACTGTGAGACATGTGAATTATTTTGCTCTTCCTCCTCGCCTCAACCTCATTCTGGATGCTTCAAGTACTTGGGTCATGTAGCAATTTCTAACGTGGCTATTGCAGTAAAATGATTTTCTGGGGGTGGGTGGGTGATCCAACACCTTGCCAAGAACACAAAGGACTCTGGGTACACCTCTGATCTTCGTGGTGGGTGCTTTTTGACTCACCTCCTAGAAATAGACCAGAAATTCTGTTCAGCACAATCCTGTGTATATCTACTCAGACACTCCATTGAGCTCAATGAGGTTTCCCTGCTGGGAACTGGATAAAGGGTTGCACCCTTAATCTGATTGCTGATTTCCACGGCCCAGAATTTAGAAAAGCTCAGAAAGCCCCTTCACCTCCTTGCCTTTCTGCTTCAATGAAGGAACTTGCCATATGCCTCGCCGTATAAGAAACCTGCGCTCATTACAATCTGACTTCAAAAGAAAGGAGGGGGGGAGCCCTCTTCCTCTCAGTGGATAATTCTGCCTCAGATGTGTTTAAATAACAGAATGAAATTCTATTATAAATGCAGCATAATTCAATACAACATCTCAGCATATTTCCCTTTAGTGGGGCAAATTCCTCCCAGTTAGACTTCAAGGGCCTTTTGCCGCTCGCTTCTAGCAAATCAGACCAACTTGGGATAATCATAATTTTGGTAAATCTGCTCAGCTAGGCTAAGTGTTTGTATCGGGAGATTTGTGGTTCAAGGCAGTTAAAGTATTGTGAAGGAAGGAAGGAGAACGTCTTTTGAAAATCCCCATTTAATTTAGTTATCCACTGTTGTTCTCTGTCAAACTGATGGTGACGATATTATTTTTTTTGAAAATGTTTATTTGGTAGGATCACCTTTAAATGTGAAGTTGAACTGAATATCTCCTCCAGTCCTCCTTGCATGATGGTATAAATAACGATTTGAGCGATTCTGATACTGCTGGTGCTTTTCAAACATGGTGTGGGACAAATTGTGACAGATGGCCTGTTGTCTATTACTGTTTCAAGGAAGCCTGGCCCTTTGTTATCAGGGACTTAAGGCTATTAGCAGTTAAACACCTTGTCTCTCCATCATATTTGTCACTTGGCAGTTTTGTCCGATTCCAAACATTGCCCCAATAGCATTCCCCATAAATAAATTAAGGAAGAAAAAACTCTACAGATGCAGCTTAAAGCCTAATTCCCCTCCACCGCCTGAATCACGGAGGGCTTTTCAGAGTGTTCAAAGCCAAATCATACTCCAGCACACAGGATTTAATTTGCATCTGCCAACTTCAGAAGGGGGATTTACTGGGCTAGGACATTTGAATTGCATAAAATTATTATTATTATCTAATTAAACTAAGATCATGGGTGTTTTTTTACTTGCTGCAGAGATAACCATGAAGGCAAAACAGGCACTTTGTTCAAGGGGGGGGGGGCAGCCTTCCCTTTTCTAGATATGTTGGAACAACCACTTTAATAATCATGGCTTTCTGAGAAGAATTATGGTAACCGCAGATTGCTGAGAGTTGTTAGAAGATCCTTATTCCGCTTCCCCCTGAGTTACACTTCCCAGAGTTCCCTGGGGATTGATTATTAAAACACGCTTGGAATTGAAGTTTTTGGGGGTTTAGAAGTCTCCTAAGAACTTTCAGCACACCAAAAGAATGCTGCCTCTTCTTCTTCTTCTTCTTCTTCTTCTTCTTCTTCTTCCTCTTCCTCTTCCTCTTTGGGTAAGGTAAAGGTAAAGGGACCCCTGACCATTAGGTCCAGTCGTGACCGACTTGGGTTGTGGTGCTCATCTTGCTTTACTGGCCAAGGGAGCCTGTGTACAGCTTCCAGGTCATGTGGCCAGCATGACTAAGCTGCTTCTGGCGAACCAGAGCAGCGAACGGAAACACCGTTTACCTTCCCACTGGAGTGGTACCTATTTATCTACTTGCACTTGGATGTGCTTTCGAACTGCTAGGTTGGCAGGAGCAGGGACCTAGCAATGAGAGCTCACCCCATCGCAGGGATTCGAACCGCCGACCTTCTGATCGGCAAGTCCTAGGCTCTGTGGTTTAACCCACAGTGCCACCCGTGTCCCTTTCCTCTTCGGGTAAAGGTAAAGGTAAAGGGACCCCTGACCATTAGGTTCAGTCGTGACCGACTCTGGGGTTGCGGCGCTCATCTCGTTTTACTGGCCAAGGGAGCCGGCGTACAACTTCCGGGTCATGTGGCCAGCATGACTAAGCTGCTTCTGGGGAACTCGAGCAGCGCACGGAAACGCTTCCTCTTCGGGTAGGGCATGTCTATTAAAGTAATTTAATAGTAAATTAATAGTGTTTTAAATGTAAGGTGGGGATGTGGCCTATGCCTTTCCTCATCTCATCTACCTTGGATCCAGACTCCCCAATGCCCCTTTGGCTGTTCCTGTTGTGTGTTTCTTGGCATCAAGCAAGGGAATATGTGGTGGTTGGTTCTGAGGACCTCGCTTCTATCTGTTCAAGATCACAGCTGTGGATGCACTGGTGCAGGGATGGGGAACCTGTGGTCCTCCAGATGTTGTTGGACTCTAACTCCCATCAGCCCCATGCAGCATAGTCAACAGTCTAGTATGATGGGAACTGTAGGTCAATAATGTGTGGAAGGTCATAAGTTCATCATCCCTGTACTGCAGGAAGGTTAGGTAGTAGAAAGTTACAACCATCTCATACACAAGAAAATCATGCTGGAAGTACTCAAATATGTCGGTCAAGATTTTCACTTACTACTGTGAAACTCAATACAGCATCACAAATATTGAACGTGCAAATTCCCACCACTAAAACCTAAGATTTACAAGGCAAACCCATAAACCTATTGAAAAATAATAAAACTGTGGAGCAGATGTGAGGTTCACAGTCTCTGTTGCATTGTTTCTCCTTTGATTTATTTGATTAACTTGCAGGGTAGAATTTCCTCAAGAAAACATAAACCACTAACATTGTAAATGTTTCCTTACTGATTGCTTTTAAATGCTGAATAGTCGGAAAGGTTAGCGCTATTTTTTGGTATCAATTTAAATTCACTCAGAGCCATTAGCATTGATCTAGTCAGATCCTCAGGACAATGACAGCTATAGAAAAAGTCAATCTGAATCAAAACAGTAATATGGTTGAATCAGGACCTCTGGTTTGCAAAGACATCAGACCTTAATTTAAAACCCCCAAACCATGATAAATGCTATACACCCAGAAATCAGTTCTTTTGACAGTTGTCATCAATTATAAAAGTTTGCATTTTGCATGACTATGGGTATACCAGATTGATTTTAGAGCCTGATTTTGCCTTAACACAGTTTCCAGGTCTGTTAGAAGATGACGTTGCTGCCAAGACCTGCCAAAGCTGGAATTGGTTGAGGGCTCCCCATCAGAGGAGGGCCACACCATGAACCAGGACTAGAGAAAGACTGGGCATCCCATAGGACTTTAACATCACACCTAGAGAACCTGCAGAATGACCTAATGTACCCCAACTGGACCCATATCCTCAGGAGCAGCAACAGCACAAAACAGTCCACATCAGTTCTACTCAAGAGGAGGGGCCATGGTGGGGTAGTCAGGCTTACCCCTGGTGGGGGAGAACTGGCAACTCTCTAGATGTTGTTCTGCTCTCATCAAGGATGGTGGAAGTTGGCTTCCAACAGCAGCTGGAAGGCACCACATTGACTCCCTTTGGTATAAATTCTCAGTGGCTGTCTGGAAGCGGTTGTAAGTGGTCCAGTCTTTACGACCTCAGCAGCACTCTATCACCTCATTCTGCAAGTATGGTGGATATGATGAAACACTTTAAAGTCCAGTTGATTTCGGTGAAAGAGATGTAAGCATGGGGGGTTCACCTCTTCCATGGGGGTGAAGGAGGGAGGGAACTATGGGTGAATCATATTCATAATAAATAAGGCTTCTATTCTAACTTTGCTTACTTGGGAGTAAGCATCATTGATTTCAACAGGGCTTACTTCTGAGTAGACACAGTTAGAATTGCACCATATGCTATCACGTAGGAGCAGCACAAGGTTCCTTGGGTATGCATGAAGAAGGTAGGAGCCTTGCCAGACTGCACATGGAGCATTAACCTTTTATGTTCCCAACTCCTGATTTATTGAAAACAAAAGAGTCTCCTTTGGCAGCTTTGACTAACCATTTCATTGTGATGAAAACTTTCCACCATGAATTTAAGGTGCCACAGGGCTGTTGTTCTTGTTTCAACAGTTATCCATGCAGTCACCTTTCTGATTTATCCTGCATTTAAGAAAACATGGTTGGATGTGTGTGTCTGTTTTCTTTTTTCGGAAAAAAACTGCCATCCCCTGACACTTTGACCCTCTGTTCCTTTGCCCAGAAAACGAGATTGCCAAACATGTTATTTACCACTGAGAATATTCATGCCCTTGTTAAACATGCTGCACACAATGCAGTACATCTTCCATTACTCCATTACTTTTACATATTGAATTTTAATATCCCCTGTTATTTATTTCACAGTGGAGTGCTTCTCACTTGCTGCACTTAGCAAAGTAAATATTGCATTTCACCTCTCTCCTTGGGAAAAGATCTGCACTACAGCTCGGTGGAAGTGGAACGGCTCCACACGCACACACAGGTATGCTAAACTAATTCAGGTACAGTGGTACCTCAGGTTACATATGCTTCAGGTTACATGCGCTTCAGGTTACAGACTCCGCTAACCCAGAATTAGTGCTTCAGGTTAAGAACTTTGCTTCAGGATGAGAACAGAAATCAGGCTCCGGTGGCATGGTAGCAGCGGGAGGCCCCATTAGCTAAAGTGGTGCTTCAGGTTAAGAACAGTTTCAGGTTAAGTACGGACCTCTGGAACGAATTAAGTACTTAACCTGAGGTACCACTGTACTAACACGGTGAGTTGGAAAGTGCTGGCGGGCAGAGAGGTGGAGGGCAGCTCAATTTTGATTGCCCCAGACCTTGCAAAATAGAATCATAGAATTGTAGGTTTGGAAAGGTCCTCGGGAGTCATCTACCCAAACCCCCTGTAATGCCTCGATCATATCTAAATACCAATCACACCTCTGTTTAACAACCTCCAATGAAGAAGTCTCCCCCACCTTCTGAGGAAGTCCATTTCACTGTTGAACAGCACTTACTGTCAGAAAGTTCTTCTTAATGTTTAGTCAAAATCTCCTTTCTTCTAACTTGAATCCATTCATTTGGGTCCTACTCTCTGGATAAGCAGAAAACAAGCTCGTTTCATCTTCCATGTGACATCCCTTCACATATTCGAAAATGGCTATCATAACACTTTTCATTCAGTCTTTTCTTCTCTAGGTACCCAACTCCTTCAACCATTCCTCATAAGGCTTGGTTTCCTGACCCTTTATCAACTTTGTCACCCTCCCCTGCACATATTCCAGCTTGTCAATATCTTTCTTTAACTGTGGTGCCCAGAACTGGACACAGTCAGGAGCTCAGTTGGAGCAACGCTATTATTGTAGGGACTGCATTCTTTTGTCCCTCTCTGTGAATACTGAATAAATTATGTGGTAAGAATTCTTTCGGTTATCTGCCTTTTGACTGTCACCGGACGAGGGATTGTGACTCTCTGAAGCCTTGATAGAGCCTTGACAAGAACAGAAATTTTGGTTTAATATGAATCACATATATGCTGGTCTTGACATAGCTTTCATGGCCAAATTTTCCCGCTGTTGTTCCAGCAAGCTTTAGGCTGGTGTGAGATTAGAATGCTTGCTTGGAGTCCTACCAGGAAGAAGGAAGGTTATAAACAGGGGGCTACCTATGGGATTTCTATTATCACACATTAAAAATGGTAGGATTTCTAGGTCAATGATATCCTGCTGAGATCTGGTAGGCATTTTGTTTTTGAAAGAGCATCAAAGATCCATCTCCTCTGTGCCAGCCCCTTGGTTATGGAATCCCCTCCCTGTCGAGATCCATCAATCTCTCCCCTGCTCAACATGTTGGCACCTTTTGAAGAGGTATCTGTGTACAGAGGCCTTTGGAGAACGATGCCCTTCTGCTATGATTTTGTTTTTCATCACCTGCTGTACTTCTTTGGTTGTTTAGTGATATTTTATTGTGATACTATTTTGTTCTATGTTCTATGGGCTCCTTTGGGGAGACTGGCAGCATGAAAACCATCATCATCAATCATCAATCACCACCATCTCTCTGTGACCTTTGATGGCTATTTTTTATTTTGCAGAAAAGGCGAGGAGACATGATAGAGGTGTATGAAATTATGCATGGCACAGATGAAGTGGATAGCAAAAAGCTTTTCTCCATCCCTCATGACACTTGAACTTAGGGACACCCAATGAAACTGAATGCTGGAAGGTTCAGGACAGACAAAATAAAGCACCTCACACAATGCCTAATTAAATGATGGAATATGCTCCCACAAATTAGGCTACCAAGTTAGACAGCTGCAAATGAGGATTAGATAAATTCATGGAGAACAGGTCTATCAATGGCTACTAGCCATTATGGCCATGTTCTACTTGCACTGTGAGAGGTGGTCTGCCTCTGAATGCCTGATGCTGGGAACCACAAGTGGCCAGAGTGCTGTTGTGCTCAGGTTCAGCTTCTGATTGGAAGGTCAGCGGTTTGAATCCGCGTGATGGGTTGAGCTCCTATTGCTCTGTCCTAGCTCCTGCCAACCTAGCAGATCGAAAGCACGCCAGTGCAAGTAGATAAATAGGTAGCACTGCGGCAGGAAGGAAACAGCATTTCCGGGCACTCTGGCACTCGTCACGGTGTCCCGTTGTGCCAGAAGTGGTTTAGTCATACTGGCCAAATGACCCGGAAAGCTGTCTGTGGACAAATGCCATCTCCCTCAGCCTGAAAAGCGAGATGAGTGCCGCAACCCCATAGTCGCCTTTGACTGGACTTAATCACCAGGGGTCCTTTAACTTTTTAACTTTAACCAGCTTCCAGTCTTACAACAGGCATCTGGTTGGCCACTGTGAGAACAGAATGCTGGACTAGATGGGCCAGTGGCCCATCTTAATGTAAATGAGGTTGTAAATCGGAGTTTGTATGCTGTGGGGGTGGGGGGGGCGGTTGACTACTGTGTTATTTTTATTCTGGTTTTAGGCGGAGCCATTGCCATGGAATAGATATTTAAAACACTTATTGTGGCAATTTACATTGCTTTCAATCATATTTGCTAGCAGCTTTGTAGGGGTATGTCTCAAAAAACAGATTATGTAGTTCTACTACTAATAAGGGTCGTGGGTGGCACTGTGGGTTAAACCACAGAGCCTAGGACTTGCCAATCAGAAGGTCGGCGGTTTAAATCCCTGCGACGGGGCGAGCTCCCGTTGCTTGGTCCCTGCTCCTGCCAACCTAGCAGTTCGAAAGCATGTCAAAGTGCAAGTAGACAAATAGGCACCGCTCCGGCGGGAAGGTAAACGGCGTTTCCGTGCGCTGCTCTGGTTCGCCAGAAGCGGCTTAGTCATGCTGGCCACATGACCCGGAAGCTGTACGCTGGCTCCCTCGGCCAATAAGGCAAGATGACCGCTGCAACCCCAGAGTCGGTCACAATTGGACCTAATGGTCATGGGTCCCTTTACCTTTACATTACTACTAATAAATAATTCCTTTTATTGGTCCTCTTCCAGCAATTAATAATCCTGCTTGGGTTAGTGCTAGGCAAGTCTTCCAATTTCTTCAGGCATTTTGATCCCTAAGAACTAGTTCTGTGGCAAAATCTGCCCTTTATTTTCTTGATAGCTTTCTTGCCATATGTAAGAGGCTGTTTATTCCTGCCTCAATCTCAGGGTGGTTTTTGAATGCCTTTAGAATTTCAGTGAGTGTGGAGGTTTGAGTTTACCTTGTCAGTGCAAGATGGCCAATAATGTGTCCCCCTCCTCTTTATCGTACATTTGTCTAGCACTCTGCAGCTTCCCCCAGACACCCACCCCGACATCTTCCCCTGGGCTTTAATTATGTTGCAAAGTTCAGACCATCAGGGAGATGATTTGAAGAATGCAAAAAATATTCTAAACATCCCTCAGCCACATCAATAGTGGCCCTGCACCCCACACATGAGAGAGTCATCCACTTCCCCTTTGATAATTTCCAAAAACAATTTATTTTCATTCTCTATATGTGAATTGGGTGGTTCATGTACATAGCCACCAGCCATTGTGCCCATTCCCTAGGCCACATGGAGAATGCGCACATAATCTATTAATGAAGAGAGATTTGTGCACATTGGCAGGAGATTATACTGGAGAATGTACACAATTCAGTCAATATATGTATATTTCCGTTGTTGATTCTGCTTAGCTGAATAAAGCACTACTAGGTCACTGCCACCAGAGCTATATGTGGAATCCCACAGCCCAATGACAAAAATCCACCAACAGTATACAAATCAATATGGGTATCCTGATCCAAAATACCTACCCACCCCACTCACACATGAAAACAAAGACCACCACAGCCAGCCACAAATGAACAACCACACCCTAGGCCAACCCCAACCTCTCTCACCACCAAAGGAACACAAGTGATCAGCAGAGAATCTGCACAAGCAACGCTGACACAAAACCCCACATATATTAAGTAAAATTGAAACATCGCCACCCCAACCGCACTCATATTTCTCCCCCTCCACCTGTTTCCCCCTTTTCTTCCTAATGTCTCGACAAATGGAACCGATTTGTAAAAAATGTTACATGGGGGGATGGGGGGAATAAGAGAGAGAGAGACATTGCAAATATTTTTGTAAATCAAGAAAATCTTTAATAAAAATACATTAACACACACACACACACACACACACACACACACAAAATGTACATTTCCCTAAGCCTGTTGGAGATTATGTATATTGGCTAGAAAATGTGCTCTTCATGGACAGATTATGTTCATATTCTCCATGAGGCCTGGGCACATTAGCCACTCAATTTACATCCCCCTCAATACACACACACAAACACACACACACACAGAGAGAGAGAGAGAGAGAGAGAGAGAGAGAGAGAGAGAGAGAGAGAATTTTCAGCACAGCATTCATGAAAATGAGAGTTCAGGGCCGATGAAATGGTTAGAAATGCAGCCTGTTCAAAAGCCGAACTTGGAAAAATAAAGCTCTCTCTCAGGACTTGAGATCTGAAAAGGCCAAAGTTAAAGGAGTAAAGGAGCAACTCTGAGAAACTGAGGCGGGAAAGAAAGAGAAGGTAGAAATAAATGCACAGGAAATGTCTGGAGCCTCTGAACTGGGCAATGTCTCAGTATATCGATTAGAGATGGTCATCTGGGGCTGCAGGCCAAAATTGGTTGTTGCAGTGCTTTTGTATGCCCAACACTCACATTTCCCATGACAGGTGAAATCCAAGCTAATCTCAGATGACAGATTAGTGCCAAATGGGCAATAATGTCATGGATGTGGGAAGAGGCAGCAATGAATTCTGGCTGTTTGACAGCACAATGTGGGGGAGAGCTTTCTGCAAATGATTGTATGGTGACCTTTTATTTCCTATACAGTATTAACTCTCTCTCTCTCTCTCTCTCTCTCTCTCTCTCTCTCTCTCTGTGTGTGTGTGTGTGTGTGTGTGTGTGTGCCCAAGGTATTCATTCATTTATTAGGGCACAAAATACATTTATTGTATCTAGCATTTACTCAGAGTAGATCCATTGGAATTAATGGCTCCGAATTAGCCATGCCCATTGATTTCAATGGGGCTGCTCTGAGTATGATTATCATTGGATACAACCCATTGCTGACAGTGGGAAATATTCAAAGCCTAAACTTACCTGATGGCCTTTTCACCCAATCCTCGGTGTGTAAGGAGGTGGTTGTGGATCATTAGCTTGCAGGACTCTGCAGTTTGAGGTGTGTGTGTAGAATGTGGCCTAGTTTACTGCAGGTGGTAAAGAGGAAGAACGAGTGTATGGGAGAGAGAGAGAGAGAGAGAGAGAGAGAGAGAGAGAGAGAGAGAGAGAGAGAGATTGGTGGAGAGAAGGGTTGGTGGTGCAGGGAGAGAAATGACCATTGGCTCTGGTTCTCTCACCTTTGGCTCTGGTCTTAACTGCTACTGGTATGCAGAAAAAGTTCCCCTATTCTGCTAGAGTACCTGCAAAGGGCATATCCATACCGCATGTCCTCTTCCAGTTTCAGAGCTCATAAATGAGCTAGCCTCCGAACTGATGCTCCTATTACAGAATAAGCATCTACCTCAGAAGGCATGTGCTAGATGATGCCACCCCTCCCTGAGCCATGTAAACTAGCCTAGCTTGTGTCTACTAAGCCAGTCTGCTACCTTCCAGAGTGGTGAATGATGGTGTCCCATCACTGATGCTGAAGACTCAGTTGCCAGTCTACTGAGCTTCTGAATGTGGGAAAGGAAGAAAAAACTGTCATTTTTTGCCTCAGGCAGCAAAATGTTTTTTGCCTCAGGCAGCAAAATGTTTCGAGCTGGTCTTGGTTCCAAAACAGTAAGAGGGAGAGGGAAGACTATAGCTCAGTGCTAGAGCATTTATTTTGCATGCAGAAGGTCCCAGGTTCAATCCCTGGCATCTATGGATAGGGCTGGAGTAAAGGTAAAGGTGAAGGACCCCTGGATGGTTAAGTCCAGTCAAAGGTGACGATGGGATTGTGGTGCTCATCTCTCTTTCGGGCCAAGGGAGCTGGCGTTTCTCTGCAGACAACTTTCTGGGTCTTGTGGCCATCATGACTAAACCGCTTCTGGCACAGCAGAACACCGTGATGGAAACCAGAGTGCACAAAAAAGCTGTTTACCTTCCCGTCGCAGTGGTACCTATTTATCTACTTGCACTGGTGTGCTTTCAAACTGCTAGGTTGGCAGGAGCTGGATCAGAGCAACAGGAGCTCACCCCGTCACAGGGATTCAAACTGCCAACCTTCTGATCAGCAAGCCCAAAAGACTCAGTGGTTTATATCACAGTGCCACCCAGTGCAACCCTCTAGGGTTGGAGTAGGAGTGGTTGGCCTACCAATGAACCCTGCAGATTTTTTAAATAGTCAACATTAAAATAACAGTTGCAGTTGTTCTTTTAGGAAGGCACCACTATATATGGGGATCCTTAAAGATTTTAATCTGAAGCAAAGTGCGGGGGGGCTACTACTCAGGTAACAAAGCTCTTTTCCCCCTCACACCAACATAGCACAAAGTGCAGTTCAATGTGGTGGAGGACTGAATAACAAACCATAAAGTCAGCAATACCATCCTTGTTTGGGTCACCAATTAGCTGCTCTTGTAACATTTCTTTCTCTGTATCCTGTCTTGCATAGCTAATCTCTGTTAACAAACACGAACACAAAAACTAATTGCTTCTATCCGTTAGCCCCAAAGACTAAGCACCATTGTTCAATTGCAGAAAGGGCATATTTAGATTTCCCAAAGCCATTGTTTTGTTTTGCTTTCCTGGTGGATGGCAGGTTGATTTACAAATCTGTGCAATGGATACATGGGCAGGGATAAGGGAAGAAACTCATTTCAGTTCCCATTTAAAGATGAGCCTTCCTAATTCACACCTTCCCAACTGAATTTTGCGATTCGGCTTTGCAGCCAAGTAATGTGTTCCGAAAGTGCATATGCAAGAGAAATGTTTGCACACACAAAATGCATCCATTGGTGAAAATAGCATACCAAAAATACATTATATTAGTGGAAATTGCTTTGCCAAAATGTGCACACTAGGCAAAATTGAATACAATGTATTAGGAGAAATTTCCACTAAAATGCTGGTGCATTTTAAGATAACCTTAAAAAATATGGATAATTCACAAACTTATGTGGAAATATGGAGAACTGAATTTAACATTGGAAGAATGAGAACCTGACTGAAACCAAAATTGATAAATTCACCCATTCTTATAAATAATCCAAAATAAATCCAATGAATTCTGGGCTGAACTCAGATGGGAAATTAAGTCCCTTCTTGTGGTAAGTGAATATACGATTAGAAGCATAAGAATGGACTCTTCAACTCCACCACCTTTAACTACCCAAAGTGTTCCTGCTCCCTCTTCTCTTTTTCCATATTTTCCCTTATGTCTTGAACTACATCCTAGAACACCTGCACGGCTCCACCTCTTTTCATTCATATCCCTTTTTCAAAACCTGCTTTCCCCTTGACCATAGTAACATCATAGTAACACAGCATCTTTTTGCCAAGGTTTTACCTGACTCATATGACCGGGCCATATTCCTGCTGCTTATTATCATTTTTTTATATTTGGTTATTTAATGAAATGTATATACCACTTGGGACACAGGTGGTGCTGTGGGTTAAACCACAGAGCCTAGGACTTGCCGATCAGAAGGTCGGCGGTTCAAATCCCTGTGAAGGAGTGAGCTCCTGTTGCTCAGTCCTAACTCCTGCCAACCTAGCAGTTTGAAAGCACATAAAGTGCAAGTAGATAAATAGGTACCGCTTTGGCGGGAAGGTAAACAGCATTTCTGTGTGGTGCTCTGGTTTTCCAGAAGCAGCTTAGTCATGCTGGCCACATGAGCCGGAAGCTGTATGCCGGCTCCCTCGGCCAATAAAGCGAGATGAGCACCGCAACCCCCGAGTCGGCCACGACTGGACCTAATGGTCAGGGATCCCTTACTTACTAAAACATAATACCTCTATGTGGCTTACAGCAGACTGTCTAAAACATTAATTGAAAATGTCAGTTACAAACCCAATATTAAAAAACCAAAGACTGGAACTGAGGGAGTCAGGGGGTGGGGGCAGGTGGGTTTTGTGTGGGAGGGGGGAGGGAGGAAAAATGGGGGGGGACAAGGATGATATGTTTTTGGATAATATGTCTTAATTTTGAATTTAAAAAATATTTTTTTAAAAAAAACAAGTTATAATATAATCAGTACTTTTAAAACACGTATACAGTCCTACCTTGGTTGCGAGTCGAACGTTTTGGCTCCTGGATGCCGCAAATTCAGAAGAGACTGTTCTGGTTTGCGAACTGTTTTTGGAAGCCGAATGTCCAATGGCTTCTGTGGCTTCTGATTGGCTGCAGGAGGTTTCCAAATGTTTAGGAAGTCGAACGGACTTCCGGAACGGATTCTGTTTGACTTCCAAGGTACGACTGTACCTACTAAAATCATGTGTCATCATTACGTGCTGAGTTTACATGTCTGAGTAGGTTTCATAGAGTGCAGGATGGTTTGGCAGGGGCTGGAAACAACATAATAAAGGTGCCTGCTACTAAATATCAATGGGCAGGGAGTTCCGAAGTGCCGGAGCCACCACTGCAATGAATTGATTTCTTGCAAGTGCAGAATGAACAGTATGCAGCTCTTGTAAAATTGCAAGTTCTGCAGATCTAACCTATCCAATCGGGGTGATCCTTCCAGTAAACATGCCCCATGCTGTTGTTGTTTAGTCGTTTAGTCGTGTCTGACTCTTCGTGACCCCATGGACCAGAGCACGCCAGGCACTTCTGTCTTCCACTGCCTCCCGCAGTTTGGTCAAACTCATGCTGGTAGCTTCGAGAACACTATCCAACCATTTCATCCTTTGTTGTCCCCTTCTCCTTGTGCCCTCCATCTTTCCATCTTTCAATGGCTAAGGGAGCTGGGCATGTTTAGCCTGGAGAAGAGGAGGTTAAGGGGTGATATGATAGCCATGTTCAAATATATAAAAGGATGTCACATAGAGGAGGGAGAAAGGTTGTTTTCTGCTGCTCCAGAGAAGCGGACACAGAGCAATGGATCCAAACTACAAGAAAGTAGATTCCACCTAAACATTAGGAAGAACTTCCTGACAGTAAGAGCTGTTCGACAGTGGAATTTGCTGCCAAGGAGTGTGGTGGAGTCTCCTTCTTTGGAGGTCTTTAAGCAGCGGCTTGACAACCATATGTCAGGAGTGCTCTGATGGTGTTTCCTGCTTGGCAGGGGGTTGGACTTGATGGCCCTTGTGGTCTCTTCCAACTCTATGATTCTATGATTCCCAACATCAGCGTCTTTTCCAGGGAGTCTTCTCTTCTCATGAGGTGGCCAAAGTGTTGGAGCCTCAGCTTCAGGATCTGTCCTTCTAGTGAGCACTCAGGGCTGATTTCCTTAAGAATGGATAGGTTTGATCTTCTTGCAGTCCATGGGATCTTCTTGCTGTCCGTAATTCATGCTGTTGTACCTCTGTTCTAATTATATTGTTTCATTTTTCATATTTTATACTATATACCATATATATATGCCTTAAAAAATACATTTAAATAAAAACCAATCAATCAGCCAGTCAATTTTACTTGCCTTCCACTCTGATGCCACTTGGCCGTCATATTTCCACTTGACTCTTCGTGCCTAAATATATTCAAATGCTCAAGCTACTAGGCCTTCAAAGCATTGTTAAAGAGTGAAGGATTGCAGGGGAAGGCTTGTCACATCGCTATTCAGAAGGAAACCCTCCTAGCAGGTACCTGCAGTGAACAAAGAGACTTCTCTTTTCAAAGGACAGAGCCTGCTTGTTAAAACTGTGTTAGGAGGACTGTTGTCACCAATGTTAACGCACGCACATATTACCCAAAATCATGTTATCAAATCCCAAGGCTTTCAGATTAAGGCTGGATTTAGCAGTGTAATATAATCAGAGCATGTCTAACTCAGTATTAATGGCAGACATGCAAATATATGCAGATGACTGTAAATAGACCGCATTTGCAGCAAAGATTATTAAAGGAACGGCTGTTTATAAGCAGCTTTTCATAATAAGGGTACAAATCCCACAACATCTATTATGGTGTAGGGTTGCTGTAAAGAATTGCTGAGCTGTTAGTCCTGACAGGGCTTCCAAGGATGCTGGTGGAGATGCTGTTGGGAGTTTGCTCATTCAGCAACCATTCACACACACCCCTCCAATTTTCTCCTTCTGGATCCTGCTTCTATCCCAAGTGATGCTGGTTCATAGGATCTGATATGATTTTTATTATATTCTGGAATCTGGTGTGGGATTTGGGAGGCAAGAGCTTGCAAATACAATTGGATCCTCAGTACATCAGGATCGAGGTATATACCAAAGAAAAATATCTAGAAAAGGGGTGGTTTCAAAAACAGCACCAGCAGCAACTTTTCAGTCTGAGGGCTGCATTCCCTTTTGGGCCACTTTCGGGGGGGGGGGTTGCATCCCAGTGCTGGGTGTGCCTAAATGCACATCATCATTCAGCCCGGACACTGAGGTCCAGCTCTGAGGGCTTTCCGGCGGTTTCCTCACTGCGAGAAGTGAGGTAACAGGGAACCAGGCAGAGGGCCTTTTTGGTAGTGGCGCCCTCCCCGTGGAACGCCCTCCCAACAGATGTCAAAGAAATAAACAACTATCTGACTTTTAGAAGACTTCTAAAGGCAACTCTGTATCGAGAAGTTTTTTATTTTTAGTTTTTGATGTTTTGTTTTTAATATTCTGTTGGGAGCTGGCTGGGGAAACCCAGCCAGAAGGGTGGGGTATAAATAATATTATTATTATTATTATTATTATTATTATTATTATTATTATTATTAACCAATGAATGTAAGCTTTACTTCTGAAAAGAAGGTTAGTATGAGGAGCCACCACTCATTAGCCCATACCATTGTAAGTATTTGCAGGAAGTTACCCCAGCCACCAAGGTCAGTCTGGAGGGCCCACCTCCTCTCATATTGTTTCTACACTACTTTTTCCTCCATCCAGGCAAGTAAGTGACAGTATCAGTGGTGTAGTGTCAGGGGCTGGAGGGTGGGGTTATAATCTTATTGATTTTGTATCATCTTTTTCACATTACATCTTACCTTTTGATCTTTCCCCATTATTACACCTTAGCTTTTATATTTATTTTCTTAATTGTAAGTGTTTACTCAAACCCTGCTAGTGAGTGCACTTCTTTACAATGTTTCTGTAAATACAACCTAAACGGTTCCCAGTCTTGGAATCTCTGTTGTCCTTGTCTCTTAGTTTTCCAGTTAACTTTGCCATTTCAGCATACCGTGGTACCTCGGGTTAAGAACTTAATTTGTTCTGGAGGTCCGTTCTTAACGGACTCTGGGAGGGAGGGCTCTGGAGGGATTCCAGAGAGCGTACCGGGAGGGAGAGAAGCAGCCCATCTTCTGGGGAAGGAAATCAGCGTAGCACCAGTGGAGAAGGGGGGCAGGTGGGGGAATCAGCGAGGTGGCTCCATGACTCCTCGCCGGGGACCAGCGGGGAGAGCACGGGTTCTCCGCTGCCCACACCCTCCCTGTGCAGAAGGCTTCCGCGCAGGGAGAGTAGGTGGAGACTAGGTGTCAGAGAGCTTCTTTGCTGGAAGAAGTTCAAGAAACGCCCACTGACGGATTCTGCCAGCGATTGAGACAGCCACGGGCGAGTGGCTGTCCGGACAGAAAGGGTTCACTCAGGCAACCCAGCCAGGTGTGGCGCCGATTTACGCACGAGCAACCCCTAGAACCATTACACCGAGGTACTATTTCTGGGTTAGCGGAGTCTGTAACCTGAAGCGTCTGGAACCTGAGGTACCACTGTATTTCATCAGTGTCCTGGGCATATTCTTTTGAGGGGATGCAACCAGGTCTCCCCATGACCGGCTCCCTCATCAAGGCAAGCCGTGCCCGGGCTCGGCCTTCAGGGCTGGGGGGAGGGGCAGCAGTTCCTTAGGGCCACCCCTAGGCTGACCATGTGAGAGAGGGAGGGCATAGCCACCAGACAGAAGCAGCGAAAAAGCAGAGATCCAGCGGCTGCTTCATCTCCCCTCTCCTGGCATCTGTCATGTGCGCGAGCTGTGGAGGCAGCTTCCTCGTACAATGACCCAACACCACCGGCTGGTTGCAGCTGTATTCCTGGGTCAGTCCTGAACCTCCACCTCTCCAGCCATCAAGACCCAAGGCTTCCTGCAGCAAGAGAGGGAGAGAAAGGTGTGACATGATACCAGAATGATGCATTTTAGTTCCAACATAGCTCTATATTCCCCCTTGGGGGTCTGGGCTGTGTCGGCATTCACTTTTCATCCTACCTCTTACCAGACCAATCAGTTCGTGCTGGGATAAAGGCATTAAGCAGAGGTTCCCTGTGAGATACATGCCATAGCCATATGCTGAAGTATTAAATTAGTATCTTCCAGGGGCTGGATAATCTAGCATTTTGCTTACTTGGCAGCGCATCCTGCAGATCATCAAGATGTTACAGAAGCAGGAAATTGTCAGAAGAGTTTATTGTAAAACGTGTGCAAAACTCTAAGGAATAGAGGAGTTTATTGAAGCCAGCTACCTTGACAGTCCATTGCAGAGAAGGAGAGGTAAGCAAGGATGTAGCAAGGTTGGGGTCATCACACACCAGTTATGCCGGGTTTTCAGCAGGGGACATTCCCAAATCAACCTGAAGATTTCAGAGACTGAACTTGGGGCCTTCTGATCTGCTACTGAGCTACAGTCCTTCCTCTAAGGAGCTAAGCAAAAATCCAGCAACATAAATAACTTAGCCATTTGAGAAGTAACTAGTGGGTTGCCTAGGCAAAGTAAACCAGGGTGTTTGAGCTGAGCCCCAGGTGATGCCCTTGGTAAAGAGGACACTGCTGACTGAATGATGTGGAAATGTGGTGAGCTGAGCTTAAGAGAGGATAAAGGAGAAAATGAAATTGACAGAGTCACCCATCCCTGTCAGGCTTATGCTGGTTGGTGCTGCTGCTCTGGAACTTAAAGGAGCATCATAGCTCATGAAAACTATTGAACCGAAATCCCACGTGTCTTGCTAAACAAGGCTCACTGGAAAGATTTCTGCTTCTACCCTCACAACTCCTGACACTGGGATGGCGAAGTCCCGCCTTTCTCTGCAGTCTTCTGTAGCTCACCACAAGGAGCACAAATGCACAGAGCTGCCTGTTCCCATTGCCAGAAGTTCACAGCATAGTGAACTTGCTAAGACCTCTAATCTGGGCACTAGTATATGCATGTTGTGAATGTTCCTATGCTGTATTTCAATCATCTTCTTCAGATGCATGACTGCCTTGATCAGGGATGGGAGACTTGTGTCTCTGCAGATACTATTGGGCACCAACTCCCATCATCTTTGGCCATGGGCAGTGCTGGCTGGGCTGTTGGGAGTTGGGATCAAACAACACCTGAAGGGTCATCCCCATCCCTTGCCTTGATCAACAGATCACCATGTATGCAGCTGCAATCACCCTATTTGAGAGAGCATATCCTTTTATGAAAAATAGTGTGCAGGCAAGCCTGCTTTCTCTGTTGAGTCTGTTATAGCTGGAGAAATGCCATCATTGCATAGAAATGATGGAGTGATGGGGATGATTCTCAGACTTGGTAGCCAAGTAGGGAGAATGCTGTTGAACTCAGGTCCTCCCTTTGAGCTCTCGATAGGCATCTGGTGGGTCACTGTAAGAACAGGATACTGGATTATATGGACATTGAACTTGATCCAACAGGATTCTTCTTATGCTCCCTTCCAGTTGTGGGATATCCTTTTGGGACATTCAGAGATTTCTGTATGTTTGTTGTCAATTTTCAATCTGTATCTGTCTATCCTCATGGATTTACTCATTACATCGAATGACATGCCTCGCTGTAGCTCTTGTTTAAGTCTTTGGGGAACTTTCATCACATATTGACAATTTACAAACCGGGAACAGATAAAAGGGGAGTCAACATATTACAAATTCATGAACTTTAAATTAAAAATTAATTGCTCTTAAAGTTCAGTAGAATCATTCAATTTTGGCTGATGCTCTCAAGGGGTCTAAAATACAAGTTCAAATATTTATCAAAAGGCCTGAATTTTCAAATCCAGTACTTGCCAGACTGGATTTTGAGAAGTTCTAAAAGGCACAATTTATGTTAGCCCCACTTTAAACCTAATTATTTCCACAAGCTTCCAGAGCTGACTCTGGAGGGGCTATCTATTTTGGTAATAGGATTTAGTCATCCCCTTGATAGAGTAATTTCTTTCTTTTTTAGAAATGTCTCAAAAGAACTAATAGCCAAAGAAGAAGTGCAGCTCAAACACTTTCCAGGCATTGCTATATGAAGATGTATCATTGCAGTTCAAATGACTTCAATTTTCTAATCGTAACTAACCCAAAGTAGAGGGCATGACCTCTCCTTCCACAAAGGAGGATGTGATGCCACAGCAGGAGTGTAAATCATGGAGAGTTGCGTTGTGGTTCAAAGCAACTGGGGTGAGTGCTCAAAGCTAGCCTAGACTGTGACGAGCCTTGGCAGATCCTGTCCCCTGTTCTCAATTATGAGACAGTTGCATTCAGAATGATAAATGCATGCTTTCCCGGCTTCATGCTATGAAGTAAAACCCATCCACTCACTCTCCCCTAGGGGGACATTTCCTAGGTCCTCTTCATGACCCCATTGCTTTGCGGCAGCTTGTTACGGAAAGCAGACAAGTGACTGTTCGGAGAGTGACAGAGCTGGCAAGGGCATGGATGAGCAGAAACTTAGTTGGTGGAAGTTCTGAACAGCCCCATTTGGAGGATGTGTGTGGAAAAGTGAGGAAAAACCACACTGAGTTGGAAACCCATTTGCTAACTATGGGTTGGGTCCAAAGAACCACAGAGAAAATGACCACTGGCCCTATTCAAGCAAATGCATGTGCAATCACTGCACAATAAGATATGCAGCACTACACTACATAGATTGTGGAGATCAGAAGCCACTGTGGAGGTATATGTCACCTTCCTGCTCTGCCCATCTGCCTGTAGGAAGATACAAAGGCAGCTGCTAGGGAGAGGTGTAAATTTAGGTAAAGACATAGCCTGTTCCATTCCATTTACTGATCCAGATCTGATTCCCCGCAATTGTCTAGTTTGTTATTCTCCTCTTCTCCTCATTAAAATAGTAACAATAACTGCCATGTTGCTGCTTCAACTGACATGTCACAGTCTAATCTAAGAAGAGGGAGTCAAAATATTATGGCAGCAATTGCGAATCAAGGACTTTTGCGTGACTGTTGTTTATACTTGGTTGTCAAAATAGGGGCACCGTTCTCTAAAACCTCAGTGAGAAAAGTAATGGCCTTTAGATATGAGGGATAGGGTTCCAATTCCTGCTCAATCAATAGTCTTGAGCCTCACCTGATCATCTGCCAAATTGAAAGTATGACCTTATTTCCTGGGAAGTTGTAGAATGGGAGCGAACTCACAGCTGTTGTCACAAGCTCCTTACTTTAAGGTTGGAGGAGAATTTCATTTGGTCTGCATTTTTAAGCACACCATCCTAATTTACACTTCTCAGACTAATGCACAGACCAGAATTTAATTAGCCCTCTGATTTTACACCTTTCTGAATTTTGAAATGCAGTTGTTGGCTCAAAAATGTATTAGAATACATTTGTGGGGGTGATTCATGCACGACTCATTCATTGGTAGCCTTGTGCTTGGACTGTAATGGGCTCTACATGGGGGCTTCCCTTGGGATTGGTCTGGAAGCTGCAGCTGGTGTAGAATGTTACAGGCAGGAATACTCCAGTTGGAGAACAGCCTTTACCAAAGGTGTCATGGGCTTTGAAGACACTCAAACTCAGGATGCAAGGGAGAAACATGCTAAGAGGAAGGCACGCTTGGCAAATCCACGCTGTGATCAACTCCTGCCCGGAAACCTATGTCCCAACTGTGGAAGGACGTGTGGATCCAGAATTGGCCTCCACAGTCACTTATGGACTCATTGTTAAAATTGTGTTTATGGAAGACAATCTTACTCAGCTACAAGTGATTGCCAAAGAAGAAGAAGAAAGACATCTCTGCTGATAAAACTGCATTGACTGCCAATCAGTTCAAGATTTTGATGTTAACATACAAAGCCCTAACAGATTGAGAATAGGCTACCTAAAAGGCCCCCTGTCCCTGTATGGACCTACAAGGTTACTTAGATCATTTGTATAGACCTGTGAGGTCACTTAGGACACTGTCTCAAAAACTGGCATTGTCCACTATTGCTCCTGTACTACAGAATGCCCTTCCCTCTGCCATACATGAAAAAGCAACTATAAGTCTTGTGAAGAGCTTCACTTTTTGCCTAGGCTTTCCCTGACCCATAATTTGAACCCTGTTCTTACTTGTTTGAATTCCTTAACTCCATGTATATATGCATGCATTTATACTATTGTTTTAGTGGTTTGTGTTATATTTTTGTTTTACTGATATTTTTACTGTTTTTATACCACACTGTTTAGAGATAAGCAACACGTCTAGCAGCATAGAAAAGCTTTTGAATAAATATATAATCTGTGCATAGAAATGTAAATATTGAAATAAAATAGATGCTTACAGTGGTACCTCGGGTTTCATAAGCTTCAGGTTACAGACTCTGCTAACCCATAAATAGTGCTTCAGGTTAAGATCTTTGCTTCAGGATGAGAACAGAAATCACACAGCAGTGGTGCGGCGGCAGCGAGAGGCCCCATTAGCTAAAGTGGTGCTTCTGGTTAAGAGCAGTTTCAGGTTAAGAACAGCCCTCTGGAACAAATTAAATACTTAACCCGAGGTACCACTGTACTTATTTTGGGACAAAATAAGTACAGTGGTACCTCAGGTTACATATGCTTCAGGTTACAAACTCCACTAACCCAGAAATAGTGCATCAGGTTAAGAACTTTGCTTCATGATGAGAACAGAAATCGTGCTCTGGTGGCGCGGCGGCAGCAGGAGGCCCCATTAGCTAAAGTGGTGCTTCAGGTTAAGAACAGTTTCAGGTTAAGAACAGACCTCCGGAATGAATTAAGTACTTAACATGAGGTACCACTGTATATTTGTACAATTTTTTGTGTGTTTAAAAAAGAAGAAGAAATGAATTTTAACCCCAAGGCAGGATGTAATAGACTTAGGAATGAACACACACAGAACTGACAGATGTCACCCCAGTGCTTGGAAGATGTGAAGAAGACACATTCCATGCCAGCGATCATTAGAAAAAGAACTGAAAATAAAACTGTCGATATCATAGTGCCGTTACACAAATCTGTAGCGCAACCACATTTGGAATACTGTGTACAGTTGTGGTCACCTCACCTCGGACATTGTGGAGTTGGAAAAGGTTCAGAGAAGGGTCGCCAAAATGATCAAGGGCATGGAGTGACACACAAACATACACACATGGACACACACCATGAAGAATGGTTGCAGCATTTGGGACTTTCCAGTTTAGAGAAAAGGTGTGCAAGAGGTGGCGTGATGGAACTTCATGAATTTTTGCATAGCATGGAGGAAGTGGATAGAGAAAAGTTTTCACCCCCCTCTCATATAATGCTAGAACTTGTAGACATCCAATAAACCTGAATGTTGGACGATTTCAGACAGCTAAAAGGAAGTCCTTCTTCATGCAGCACAAACTATGGCATGCAGTCCAAGAGATAGTGATGGCCACCAACGTGGATGGCTTGAGAAGAGCGTTAGACAAATTCATGGACAACAAGCCCAGCAATACCTACTAGCCATGATGGCTGTGCTCTGCCTGTTCCTGGAAGCCACAGGAGAGGAGAGCGCTCTTGCGCTTGGGTCCTGCTTCTGGGTTTCCAATAGGCATTTGATTGGCCACTGCAAGAACAGGAAGCTGGACTAGATGGGCCATTGGCCTGATGCAGGAAGAACCATAAATAAACTGGTTTCTCAATCTCAAACTAGTGGTTGCATTTTCTCCCCTTCCAGATGTTCCGGCAGCATTTCTCCAGATGGTGTTGGGGAAAGAAATCACAACTATCAGAAAGAGCTTTGGATGGTGATGGCCCATTTATCAGGCCGGCTCCATTTTTTTCTCCCTTGGCGGGAACGGGGAGTACCATTTTGGGGTTCACCTCAGGTGCCAAAATGTCTTGGGACAGCCCTGCCTAGCAGCTTAGAGAAGGGCTGTAGCCCAGCGGTGAATCCAAGGCTTCTGTATGATGGTTCTTGCCTCTCAGCATTTACCAAACAAACCATCAGGTTAATGGTGGTTATAACTGAATCCTTTATGTTCCATGTTCCATGTTTTTGATATACAAGTATACAGTATGTAGAGTTATTATTTTGTATTTTGTATGTGAGTTATGTTACTTGTCTTTGTATAAAACTATATCATATTATGTTCATTTATATAATCAAGTGTATGCCCGGCTAATGAAGCCGGGTTGGGCGAAACAATGAATTATCCTGGAAGCCTTGTCTTATTTTCTGCATGTGCCATTCTTCTAAGTCTTTCATCTGAAACCTGCATACAAGGAACGCCAGAATTCTTAAAAGCATCTTCACGTGGAACATTACAAGATTGATATAAGAATAGATATTGCTAACATAAGAACTAAATAGATTGTATCTCCTGGTCAATTTTCTGCACTTCTAATTTCTTATAATATGTTTTGTTTATATGATAAGTCGGTTTACAGAACCACATATTTTGATATGATATGTTGAATTGTATTTAAAAAAGAATTTAAAAGAATTTATATAGTTACATGCAGCCTGTCACATTGTGTGTGTTGTTTAGTTTTGCATTTACGTGACCAAGTGTTTGGTGGTGTTTTGATCTCAGCATTTACCAGCTAGAGTAGTTGCTTCACTTGGCCCAATGGTAGATCCAGTCCTGCTCTTGCCATCTTACTTCTTTTAAATTAGTACTCACAGCTGCAGTATGGACTGATTTGAACCAGGGCCCTGAAACCACTCCTGGGACAGCTATTTGCCTGAGAGTTATCTGTATCTACTTTGGGGGAGCTGGTTGTCTTTGAGGTCACCCAACATCTGCTTTGCATCTTGAAGATCTCAGGTTCAATCCTTGGCTTCTCCAAATAGGACTGGGATGGACTCCATCCTCAAACCTTGGAGAGCTGCCATGAGCTGGGTCAATGGGTCTGACTCTGCATAAGGCAGCACCCTATATTCTTGGGTTTGGAGACATAGAGAGCGATCAGAAACAAGGAGCTGGAACACATCTGAGAGCTCAAACCCCATGATCACCATACTCTTTTATGGCTTTCAGGGACATGGATCCATTTACTGAGCAGGGGTAGAATGCGGCAGTCAATCGTTAAGAGTGGTAAGCACTGGAATTAACCAGGATGGAGATGTCTCTCCATTGTGTATGCTAGAAATAATAGAGCTAGAATGAATGGTTATTCTCAGGTACTTGGACAATGATTAATGTTGGTTCGAAACAGATGCTACAAATAAAGGATGTTTGCAACCCTTCCTGATTTATAGTGGCAACCAAGGGACAAAGAGGGAAAAGAGCCCTAAACAAAAGGAGTGACAACATGTTATCTGAACATCTGTATGCTGGGGGGGATGGTTGATTCTCTGCCTTATAAATCACAACAGAAGGAACAGGCTTTGCTATATCCAGTGTGCTTGCTTGCTGTTTTATTGAACCTTAGAGTGAAATGAGGCATAAATTGAGGGGGGGGGTACCAGAGGATCCTGCTCCATGGGAGAGATTTAATTGTCTGTGTCTTGTGGAAAATAAAAACAAACTGGTGGCATTCTTAGCCATGGAATGATCCCACGAGTGTTATTAGGGTTTTCAAACTGGGAATGATGCAAAGTGAGTTTATGAATCTGTGCTAGCTATCAGATCTGCACTACTGCTGACTCCTGGCAAAGCGCTTAAAAGAAATGCATTAGGCTTCTTCACACAGGATGCTGAGCCTAGGTAGAAGCTGGCTACAGAAGTGCAAGTGTTGTGTGTAATATGTAGGATCAGGCACGAGAGGATGGCATAGCCTGCATTTGGGCACCCTGTTTTGTCCGTTTGAAGAATCACTAAGAGCTTACCCACACTCAGTGGCATCGCAATGGGGGGTGGGGGGCAGTGCACCCTGGGTGCCATGTCTGGGGGGGTGACAAGAAGGCACCCCATGGGGGCTCTTGGCAGTGTGAGCAGCCATCGCGCTGCTGCAGCCACATGTGGAGGATCCTCTGTTTGCAGCTGCAGCCGTGAGCAGAGGATCCTGGCACCAGTGGCAAACCACTATGTACAGTGCATGTGTGGATTCACATGCATGCACTGTACGTAACAATGCCGCACATGCGCTGTACATAGCGGTTTGCCAGCGACGCCACCCCAGCACCGTATGCACCTCAGTGAGATCCCTCCGTCGCCACTACAGCCAGAAAACTGCTATGTACAGCACATGTGCGGCGTTGTTACTTATGGCACATGCACTGTACGTAGTGATGCTGCACATGCGCCGTACATAGCGGTTTGCCGCCCCGGGTGTCATGACGCCTTCATTCACCCCTGCCCACACTTCCTGTTGTCCCACTGATTTCCCCCAGGAAAAACCGTTCTTTAGCAATCAGTTGGAGCAAATGGCAATCAGGTTTTTCGTGGACTGCTGTTTGTTCCAATTTGGAGCTAAAGAGTGGGTTTTCACTGGGAAAGGAGCAGGGCAAGGGGTCAAAAAACTGTTAATGTAAATGTTTGATTAGGGCTTTTCACTTGTCCCCCGATCACTGTTAGCCCATCAGAATGTTCAACTTCTCTCTGTCAATTGAAGTCTAGTTCTACACAAACAGGTTCTGGGCTCTACCACGTCAGATTGCAGGTGGACACTCCCATGAAGGGTCCTCAAAAAGAAAGAAAGAGAATCCTTGCATCTAGAAAAATAGCATGTCGAGAAGAATGGCTGGCCTTTTCAGTGGCATGCTTGGTTTCTGAGTGGATTGCATGGGTTTGTACAAAGGAGCAGAGCTCAAAGGAGACTGAGTAATAATAATAATAATAAAATGTTATTTATATCCCACCCTCCCCAGCCAAAGCCGGGCTCAGAGCAGCTAACAACAGTAAAAATAGCACAATTTAGATAAAATCACTGTCAATTAATTGAAATACATTCTAAAATCAATTCAGAATCAACTTCCGGTGGGAAATATCCATTTTTCTTAGGAAAAAAAACCCCCAAACAAAACAAAACCCATGCATGTAGAAAGGTAACATGCTAGGGAGAAGGTTATGTTTTTGCATGAAGGGAACATTCAATCATGAAAACTTTCCTCTGCCATCTGAAATGGTAGTCAGGACACAGCTCTACCACCTTGGTGAGAATAAGGCATATTTGATAGTTTTTCTTTAAGGTAAAGCCTGATCTATTGCATATATATATATTGCTGAGATGTTATTCTGTGACAGCCCAACACTCTAATTGCCCTGTCATTTTCTAATGTAAATCCATAATAAAAGCCTTTATAACCTTATAAAAAAGGACTCCCCTTTCATGTAACCTGTGTTCTAACCTTCCATCAAGTCGACTTTTATTGCTGACCAATATTTCTCCCTGACTTACCTCTGATCTCTCTTCCCCCACGTTGCTGAGGGGGGAAAAAAGGAGTCAATAGCAAAATTCATCAGTACATCAGTCTCCACTGCAGTCATATTTTCAAATGGATTTTGCATCATAAAAAAACCTTAATTGGCTCTTTTCTCCCTAATCAATGCTACTGCTGCCCCCCAGCCCCACCCCTAAAACATCAAACTGCATGCATGATTTATTGCTTGAAGAAAGGTCATTGGAACAGTACCATGGGAACAGACTTACCTTCTCCAGTGAACTCTATGGAGCCAGATCTTATGTTCCTTTTGGTCGCAGTGACATTTTAAACACCTACGAGTGAATGAGTGATATCTCCTGCGATCAGTATAATGGAATTGGGTGGGTCTGCGCGTGAGCCATCTAGGGTCAGTAGTTGGGGCCTGCAGCTTGGGCATTCTTCTGGACTTTGCTCTACTGAATGATGCTCAGGTGAACATATGGAGATGCCTTCTGTTGAATCATAACAGGAAAGATCTACAACTTCACATAACATCCAAATGCCTGGCGAGCTCGCAAATAATCCACACATTCCCAGTCACCACTTCTTGATTAGGTGGGAACTGCTTGCTCTCCTTCACCAGGGAAAGATACCCTGCCTGGATAGCTCAGGTGGCTAGAGCGTGGTGCTGATGATGCCAAGGTTGCAGGTTTGATCCCTATACAGGACAACTGCAAATTCCTGCATTGCAGAGGGTTTGGACTGGATCAGGGGTGGCCAACTTCCAAGAGACTGAGATCTACTCACAGAATTTAAAACTGGCAGTGATCTAACCCTGTTTTTTTAGGGGTTCAGGTCAAAGTTGTTGAGCTTTGTTTAGGGAGGGGGAAAGCCCTGTTTTTAGGGAGTTTGGGAGCCATTAGTTGATTAGCTTTTTTGTGGGAGGAGGGCGCAACATTTTTGCATTATTTGGGGGTCAAAGAGAAACAGCAACTCACCGAAGGATCGCTGGGGGGAAACAGCCTCGGTTTGTAAACTCCATCTTCTGTTCTCCAACAATGGAGGGTGAGGTGGGGCGAGGGGGCGGGGCCAGAAGGGGGCCAGCGATCGACTGCGATCGACCAAAACCTCACACGGATCAACCAGTAGATTGTGATCGACCTGTTGGACATCCCTGGACTAGGTGATCTGAAGGGTCCCTTCAACACCACAAATCTATGATTCTATGATTTTGTGCCCTCCTGTGTTTTTGAGAGCTCCTCAGCCAAATCAGGGGCAGAGCCATCCCCCGTAGCTGGAATAATGTCAGAAAGAGGAGTGTCAGATCAGACACATCAGATCTGGCTCTGAGATGTTCTAAGTAGAACTCCCCTAGCAAGGGGACAGGAGAAGCTGGCAAACTGGGAAGAACTGTCATATCTGAGTTGAAAGTGGCAGATGTTGCCACCGAGGGAGGGCAAACCAAAACCTGAACAGAAGCAGAGCTAACTACAATGTTGTTGTTGTTGTTTTGCCTTCATGGGCTTTAATTTTGCTGCTGCAATTCATTCCTGACAAGAGAATGTGGATTTCTTCTACGCCTTTCCATTAAACTGCAGGCAAAGAAGTCGTGTGAACAATAGCTGATTGTTAGCGGGGGGGGGGCATGGGAAACTGCCTAACCCCCCACTGAGAGCTAAAGACTAACAGTTTGAAAAGCTTGAGCAAAAGCCTAGAAAGGGAGGGATTCTGAGGCTACTGTGACTGGACTCAGCAAAGCAAAGGACAATACAGAGTCTAAAGAGGTTATAGATAAGGAAACAAGCAACAAAATAGGCCTCCAAAAATGAATGGGGAAAGAAAAGAGTGGGGGATGGAGCACTGAGGAGAAAAAAATAATGACGAGGTTAAACACAGAGAGCAGGAGCAGGAAATCTATGAAGACTCTGCTGGGACTCCACTTACTCTGCTGATACATCACATTGGTTGATACACCACACTGCCAAGAGACTTCTACAAGTCACCAACAGGAACCCTGTACTTCAGATTATAATTTATTTGTTAAGAATCCAGGGTGGTTAACAAAAACACCAACCAAACCAAACTATTAAACCATTCCATTTTAAAAATTACATGTCAGTGTTCCCCCTCAGTGCAATTGTGCTGTTTGCTTACAGGGGCATTGCTTCCAGCTCCCTGAATATTTTGATTGCCCCCCCCCCCAAAGTGGAACCTCTAGATTCAGAAGCAGTATGTCACTGAGATGCCACTGTTCCTGTGCCTCTGGGGACCATCTGGGTGCCCTTCACGGGGAATTTTGCAGGTGCTCGGGCACCCAGGGCCCCAGGGTGTTGGCACCTATGGGTGTGATACACTTGGTAGCCAACACTGTGTTCTCCAAATGCTGCTGGACTTCAAATCCCATCAGCCCCAACCAGCATTGCCAACCAATGCTCTGGGATAAGAATGTATAGATCTGTCGTTTGGGTTTCACATTACTTCATCCTTAAGTTCAGTTCTTCACATTTCAATATCAGGTTTTTTTAAAAAGGGTTTTATGAAAATTCATCAGCATTGTTGTGCAAATTTATCCTACTATTTACATTTTTTGTATGCCATTTTGCCTAATGTACTTATATCTGCAAAGCAATTGACCCCAACAGGGTGCATTTCCTGCACACTATTCCCACCAATATATGCATTTTATGCACATTTTACCCTAGTATGTGCAGAGAGGCAGTGAGAGATTTTACTTTCTTGGGCTCCATGATCACTGCAGATGGTGACAGCAGCCACAAAATTAAGAGATGCCTGCTTCTTGGGAGAAAAGCAATGACAAACCTAGACAGCGTCTTAAAAAGCAGAGACATCACCTTGCCAACAAAGGTCCATATAGTAAAAGCTATGGTTTTCCCAGTAGTGATGTATGGAAGTGAGAGCTGGACCATAAAGAAGGCTGATCGCCAAAGAATTGATGCTTTTGAATTATGGTGCTGGAGGAGACTCTTGAGAGTCCCATGGACTGCAAGAAGATCAAACCTATCAATTCTGAAGGAAATCAGCCCTGAGTGCTCACTGGAAGGACAGATCCTGAAGCTGAGGCTCCAATACTTTGGCCACCTCATGAGAAGAGATGACTCCCTGGAAAAGAGCCTGATGTTGGGAAAGATGGAGGGCACAAGTAGAAGGGGATGACAGAGGACGAGATGGTTGGACAGTGTTCTCGAAGATACAAACATGAGTCTGACCAAACTGCGGGAGGCAGTGGAAGACAGGAGTGCCTGGCGTGCTCTGGTCCATGGGGTCACGAAGAGTCAGACACGACTAAATGACTAAACAACAGCAACAATGTGCATATCACTTTTCCGCATTGCAAAATTCAAAAAAGTGCAAATTTCAAGGAATGGCTGTCTTTCAGTTCACATATTGTTTTGAAGGTTCAAATTAGGTACGTTTGCCTTTAAATGAGAACTGGATCAATGTTCTCCTAGACAGTGAGGATGGGAGTTGTAATCCAGCAACATTTAGAGGACACTGTGTTGACCAAGTCTGGTTTGACCCAACAGGACTCTTCCGCTGCTCTCACCACTCAGATTGAAGAACACGCTCAGCTTCTAATTTTGTGTACCCAAGGAGAGTGAATGTGTTGTAAGGAATAACTAACCTGTGCTAAATGATATTGAGTATGTCCTCTCATTGAAAGCTGCTTAGCACCTGGGATCTAGATGTTTGCACTTCCCTGATCTTTATTTAGTGGCGGAGGTGGGGGGGGGAGAGCATGTCCTCATGAATAATGCATCTCAAGGTGATAAGTGGGAATGTAAATTCAGAGCCACGGAATTATCTATCATGACACATCTTCCTGTTTAGCTACATTAATGTACACCCTTATCTCGTAAATGACTTTATATCTTCCTTACATCAGCACTTTACCTTTTGAAGTGTTGAAAAGGCTGTGTTATGTGGATGATGAGAAATTCAAGGAAGTGATTGACTGATGCAGCTTCTCAACACTGACTTTTATATATATATTTTTGCTGAGCTCTCCTTTTGACTGTCTGTCTCTCCCCCCGTGTGTTTAATAAATGACTGTTTACTGAAATCAAAGGCGTCAGAGCTTCTATTCTCAGTGATGAATGCAAGGTAAAGAGCTTTTCATATCCGGTGAAAACGTCAGGGACTCACCAGGATGCTAAATTGCCCTCCTGCAGCTGGCTTGTGTATGGATGGATGTTTTGAGGTTCAAAAGAATGCTGAGGTTACCACGGAGAAATGCAACATTTCCAAACAGAAAACCCACTGAGTTTAGATAATTGTAGGTACAATCCAGATGTATTTGTAGGAGTATGATACTTTTAATGTAGTAAATATAAGATAGCTGCTTCAATATAATATGTGATCTGAAAAATGTACCCCCATAGCTTTTTGACCTGGACAAGGGTGGATACCTGTGAACTGAGTGGAGTTATCTTTCTACCCTGCTGGCTTCCAGAATGATGCCAGTATCACTCCATTGGCACTGAGCACCTCCTCCATGTACAGAAGATATGGATGGATGGAAGCAGAGCCACCCTGCCCATTAGGCAAGGTGAGGTGACAGTCTTGAGAGGCATAAGCCCATGAGACAGTGCTCCTTTTGGCACCCCGACCACCCCTTTGCTTCCACTGCCAGCAGTGAAGCAGGTCGAGTTTATGGAGAGATCTCACTAAAATTGCACATGATGTTGTGGAGATCTTGTGAGATCTCATGGGGCTCTGCATGATATCTTACTGTCACCAGCACTCCTTTTTCCAATGGCTGGGGTGGGGTGCTGTCCCACCCCAGCCTCAAGAGAAGAGAGGAGAAGCACCATCTGCTTTTGGGTTCTGGCAAGATCTCACAAGAACATGAAAGCTGCTGCTGCTGCTTCTCTGATGGCAAGGAGGGTGGAGCCCCACCACCAAAATCCCAGAACCACACCCAAATCTGAAGCTGCACAAGCCCAGTAAGCAAGGCTTCAGTGGGGCAGCCCCGACAGCAGACACCTTGCCATTTGGCCTCAGGTGCCAACGTGGAATGGGATGCTGTGGGGTCGAAGAGCAAGAAGAAGTTGGCTCTGGGACCAGATAGGGTGGGGTTGAACTCGTCCCAAATCAACAGGATATGATGCCACCAAGCCCAAGCTGGGCCTGAACATGGTGCTAGCTTTAGGCTGGTACAGCATCTTAGCTGCTCACCTTCCAGTCAAGTTGCTGTGTGCAGCAAGACTGCAGGTGTGGTGTGGCTTCATCTCTCCATAAAGCCTCACGGGACAGGCAGAGGGGTTTGGGATTGATGGGAGTGCATCCTCTGCTAAACCAGTCCCAGGGACTTGAACTTCATGGATTCTGATATGAAACGAGGATCAGAACTTATTAATCTAATAGCTTTTGCACTTCCTGACTGTTCCAACATAGTCCCCTGCTCAAAAATATATCAAAACACTTCTGAAAGTGTGTGAGGGGAAAAGACAACACATTTAGAAATGCTTATTTGAAGATGAAATCTCTTCTAATAAATGCCTGTTTAAATGCATATTTAAAATACATTTAGAAACACATTTCTAGTACCAGTACATAAAAGACATGCTTACTTTAATGTGTCCTGAATCTTCCAACATTCAACTTATGAAGACCTTATGAAGAATTAGATCCATATATACACAGTATTGCAGAGTTCAAAGGGATCTCGAGGGTCATCAGTCCTTGCAGGAATCTCAACTAAAGCATCCAGGACAGGTTGCTATCCAACCTCTGCTTAGAAACCTCCAATGAAGGAGAATGCACCACCTTCCAAGGAAGCCCATTCCACTTGCAAACAGCTCTTACTGCCCGAAGGTTCTTCCTAATGTTTAGTAGGAATCTCCTTTCTTGTCACTTGAATCCATTGGTTGGGGTCCTACCCTATGAAGTAGCAGAAAACAAGCTTGCTCCAGCATCCATGGGACAGCCCTTCAGATACTTGAAAATGTCTACCATATTACCTATCAGTCTTCACTTCTCCGGCTAAACATTACCCTTAACACTTGGCTTCCAGGCCCTTTATTATATTGGTCACCCTCCTCTGCACGTGTCCCAGCTCGTCAGTTTCTTTAAATTGTGACTCCCTAAACTGGGCAGTGTTCTCGAAGCTACAAACATGAGCTTGACCAAACTGCGGGAGGCAGTGGAAGACAGGAGTGCCTGGCGTGCTCTGGTCCATGGGGTCACAAAGAGTCAGACACGACTAAACAACTAAACAACAACAAAACTGGATACAGTATTCCAGGTGGGGTCTGACCACAAGACCCTTCAGACATCCCTATGGTGATGGATGTGGGGAAGGAGAGACTAACAGGGGAGCTGGATGGTGGCACTTCCTTAAGCTTCTTGCTTCTCCAAGTCCTCTCAGGTTCCAGCAATATATTCCAGATTACTTTATTTTTGCCTTCATTTTCTTGTTTATGTTTCTTGATTGGAAGGCATGCTCAAAAAGTGTCACTATTTTATTTAATCCCTTACCAAATTTTCAACTGAAGCAACATTTCAGCATTAGCTCTCTGTTGGAGTTAGGCAGAGCAAGCAGCAAGTTCAGCTGTCCTGATCAGCTAGCCAATATTTATTTATTTAAAATATTGATGTGGCCATCAATCCTTCTTCATAACCATCTTGGAGCAAGGTATACTGTCAGATTCAACTTAAAGGACCCCAGGAATACACTAAATTGAGAGTGCAGCTAAAACAGTAAATACGATCAGCTTTATTAAGTTGAAGACTAGATACTTAGCTACTTCTTGATGAACCCTAGCTGACAGTTATAACCCACAATTGTCCAAGGAAACCACCACATTTTAAGTTGGTGCTTGGAAGAGGCTATACCCTCAGTGGTAGAGCACATGTTTTGCACACCAACAATCTCAGGTTCAATCGCTTATTCCTTCAAGTAATAATTTATTTAGAGCAAAGCAATAACGTTTTCATAGTTTGGTGGTTCAAAAATCAGTAACAGAACTAATTTGCCTCACTTCTCTGAGTGCAACATTAATAATAATAATAATAATAATAATAATAATAATAATAATAATTTTTCTCCTCCCCCCATTGCTTGCACATTTTCAAACTGTTGATATAGGAACAAGACTTAGCAAGTAATTATAGGCAGATATATAGCAATACAATTCAGACCTGCAGTATAATAGCCTCATAAAATTGCCCAAGGTTTAGATATACACGGACCCATTTCTCAAACTGCAAATGATTCTTTCTTTTTTTTTAAGAGCTATAACTTCACAAGAGTTCATGAATTTCTGGGATTCATAGCTCTTTACTAGCCTGAGAAAAGAGCAAGAAAGATATATCAGTTTCGCATTGGGGAACGTAAAAGGAGAGGTGCAGCATAAATCTATTGTGTCAGGATTTTTGAAAGCTCCTGGTACAAAAGCTGGAGTCTAAAGACCCGACACTCCCTATATGTATCATTTCTTAAAAGACAAATCTGTGCTGCTTTCTGCACTGTGCCTTTGAGGATGTGGTGAGAAACTTCTATTGATCAGAGGCCTCTGTTGCTAATTTGGCTGCTTGTCTTACCTCCCCATTCAACCTAGAAGTTCTGCAGTTGAACTTCGACAGTGGATGAAGTTCCCATTGTGATGCCGGCTGAGCTGTTGTCAGGAGTGCGTGCAGGAGCCAGGCCCTGTGACCATTAGGGCTTTGCAGGACTGGGGCCTTCCTAAGTTTGTTCTGGAGAGGCAAGGCACAGCCACACAGGTGAGGCCGCTTGGTAACTCACTGCACCTGGTGGCAAGAGCCGGGAAGGTCAGCATTTCCCTTGGGCTCTTTGCCACAGCAATGCATTTCCTGCCTTGCTGCGTTTGGCTTCTTGCCTCCTGATCCTTGGACCTCGACTTCTTGACACCTTGCTTCTTGACCCTCAGACCCTTGACTTCGTGACTCCCTGCTTCCTGACCCTCAGACCCCTGGCTTCTGGACTCTCATTCTTGCTCCCACCCCGACGTCTTGCCCCCGGTCCCGACGTCCTCAACCGGGACTTCGATCGCCCATAGACTGGACCATGACAGCTGCCTCTTGGTGTATCAGCAACTTTACTTCTGGAAGATGCCTGTGCGTGAATTTGTTTTATATGTGTAGATCAGTACACACTGACCAACACACAGTCTTCGCAGTAAGGGTCTGTTCCAATGGTATGAGTAGTCATGACGACCGGTAGATTCTTATCTGCTGCAGCCTTCATCTGCCTTCACAGCCATTGTAACTTACCACTTGTTGTCATTTGCCTGTTCTGCCATTGAGGACTTCTAGGATCATTCTTTGTCTAGCTCCTTCCTTTTGACATTACTGCCTTGGGTGACCCTGCAGGGAGTACAAGATTCCCGATGGCTTCACTCACAAGGGTCATAAGGAACATGCAAGCCCACTCACCACGACAAAGTGATGATCTCTATTCCAAACTTAAAAATGGAAAGCATAATGCTGGTGGTCAACAAAAGAGGTTTAAAGACCTTCACAAGGCAAATAATAATAATAATAAAGTAGTATAAACACCAACAATTGGGAAACGCTTGCAAGCGCTCCAGTTGAAGAACAGCCTTTACCAAAGGTGTCATGGGCTTTGAGGACACTTGAATTCAGGACGCAAGGAAGAAACATGCTAAGAGGAAGGCATGCTTGGCAGATCCACACCGTGATCAACTCCTTCCCGGAAACCAATGTCCCCACTGTGGAAGGACGTGTGGATCCAGATTTGGCCTCCACAGTCACTTACAGACTCATTGTTAAAACTGTGTTTATGGAAGACAATCTTACTTGGCTACAAATGATCACCAAAGAAGAGGAGCTTTACTTTCACTCTGCTGGGCAGGGGCTTGGCTCATTTTGCAATTGTGGCTGAATGGGCTCCAGATCCAAGTTAACAGATGCCGGCATAACTCACACCAGTTCCCTGTGATCAGGGCACTTGCTCCAACACTAACCTCGATACAGCCATCTTTACTGTCACATCAAGTTTCCCCCTGCCAAATATTTAATCAATACACACAGGCTCAGGTGCTCATCTTTACAGCACCACATAAAAATACAGTCGTACCTTGGAAGTCAAACAGAATCTGTTCTGGAAGTCCGTTCGGCTTCCAAAGCATTTGGAAACAAAAGCTCAGCTTCTGATTGGCCAGTCAGAAGCCCCATCGGGCATTTGGCTTCCAAAAATAGTTCGCAAACCGGAACACTCTCTTCCAGGTTTGCGGCGCTCAGAAGCCAAAATGTTCGAGAACTAAGCTGTTTGAAAACCAAGCTACGACTCTAACTATAAGCTACCATGGGTACAATCACATGAATACCATGTTTTCCCCTCATGTTTTATTAATATGCTGGGAATGGATGGATCTGCCAGTTCTCTCAATTTCTCCATTTCCTCCTCAACCTTAATTTCAGTTCACCACATTTCTGCATCAGTTACCTTTAAAAAAAAAAAGTCCTTGTGAAAATTTCTGAGCATTTTTGGTGTACATTTCTCCTGATATACATATCTTTAATGCAATTTTTATCTTTAATGCAATATAAACAATTTTTGTGCTCCATTTTGCCTAGTAATATTCAGGTCTGTGTTATTTTCACTGATAGGCATTTTTGTCACACTTTGCCCTAATATTTAATAAATCCCAATTTAAGAAATGATAATGGAAATTATTAGCTGTGGGGTATAGTGTTGTTTTTTATATGTCTTTAATGCTTTAAAATCCGAGATATCTATGCATCTTTACTTGCTGGTTTTCTTGTCCTCTTATTTTCCATTCATTGAGTTTCCAGGAATTAGAGAAGATCAGAATTTTTGTCTTCTCATAATTAATAGAGTTTTTAAATTTCATAGTAAGAAACCAAGCAGAGTAAAATACGATCCAAACCTATCCTCGTCAGTGATAATAGGGTCGCATAATCTGCATACAGTAAAAGTGGGACCGGGTTTTGGTTGATTTGGGAGGCATGTGATTCTGTTTTTTGGATGTGCTCTGGAAGATCTGATAAAAATAAATGAAAGAGAAAAGGGGCAAGAATACACTCTTGTTTCACACCTTTCGTGTTAGGGATATCAGAGGAGAGGTGACCTTTGATACTGAGTTTGATTTGGGAGATGTTAAAAGAATATAAATTGTGTATTAAGATCAACAAGAGCATTATATTTATCGCAATATCCAAATTAGAGTAAGGGATATTGAAAAGCAAAACAGCGAGTCAGCTGTAAATAAAATCTGCTCCCCCAAGTTCTGTGGTTTAAATACAACTGGTAACAGGATCACTTATATATCAAAGTTTATAATTCCAGCCCAATCTAGGGCATCTATGCTAGCCCGGCTGAACATTTTCCCCTCAGCTTTTGTTAAGAGCAGATATTTAAACATTCCTAGAAATGATAGACATTGCAGGTGTTATTTGAATGTGCTGGACACTGCAGAACACATTATTTTCTACTGTACACTGTACAACCAGCTACGTAAATGCGTGTTATCCACCTTTTTGGGGTAGTTTAACATCATGGCACAATGAAAATATCAGATTCTACCTGTCTGATATTAACCTGGAGGTAACTGCAAGGGTGGCTGAGTGTCTTTCAGTAGTATCTCTTAGAGTTGTGAATGATATGGTTCAGCAGGAAGACACTCCAATGAAAATTTCTGTTACTATATATCTTATATGGCTGTTCCTTTGTGTATATTTTAAAAAAAATTGTATATGAATGTTTTAAGATGGTCTCTATCTGTAATAAGTAATAAAGATAGAAAGAAAAGAAAGAAAGAAAGCCTTTTAAATCCTGTTAATTGGATTGTTTTCCTGCTTTCCTCTTTGCCTCCCTGTTGAAAGGGTATGATAGAAATGTGAAGAAGGAGAAGGAGAAGGAGAAGGAGAAGGAGAAGGAGAAGGAGAAGGAGAAGGAGAAGGAGAAAACATGGTTTCATTGGACAAACTCATCACAAAAATTTTAGAACTGCAATTTTTGAAGAAATGCTGCATTTTGGTTTGTGTAGATAACATTTTAAGAGGGGTTTCCTAATGTATCAGATCCTCTTTAGGAACAAAACCATGTATCTTGGAACTCCATCATCTAGGGAGCAATTCAGGCGAGGAGTGTTTCAGTAGCATCCCCAATGAGAGTATTAGAGAAAGGAAAGCGGAAGCAATAAATAGTGAGTGACGGGCTCAGTGATAAAAATCTAGCAGGGGACAGAGTGAAGGCAGACAAGGAAGAGCAGAGATGGAGGAAAGAAAACAGCATGAGGGAAAATGTATTGTTATCTCTTTCCAGTGAGGAGCTAACCCTTCCTCTATTCCTCACCTCCCAGCTTCTTTGATGGATAGTAGCAGCTGGCACTGGATTAAGACCTTTAGAGACCCTAAGCACTGAAGAGATTATGGTGTGTGTGTCTCCCATATCTGATTCAAAATAAAAAAACAATGCTAAACTGTAAAATAGAAAGTTACTTTTTTGAAAGGACACAAAACTTGCAAGTATGAGGAAATGTACATGCATTTATGCCATGTGCAACACATGAAATGAAACAATTACTTCTGCTGCCAACCCTTTCATCCCCCAAATAGCACTCCTCTCTTTCTACCCCACTTGCAATGAATAAACCACACACTGGTAATTAAGTTTAAAAACACTTTACTTAGAAAATGTTCCAAAGGTTAAATTCATGCCTTTATCCAAGCAGCAGCCAGGAGAGCACAGACAGAATACTCTTGGACAGACGATGCAAGGAAGAGAGCTTCAAACACACAGTCTAGGCTTGGCTTGGTCGGTTACATGGCATGGGGAGAGAAGGAAGAACAGGAAGGGAAAGCTTCACTTCCTCCATCATCGGAGAAGAGGGGGTGTGACCTAGCTGAGTCTAGGAATCCAGCTCCATGGTCTTAACCACTTCATGCACTACCTAACACTAGTTATGTTTGATTGCAATCTCCCACAGAAACAATATTTCACTTAAAGGCAACTTCATATACAAATCAAACATTATAGTAACGACACAGTTACATCAGTCAAGCAAGGGGTACTGCCTTAAACCAGATGCTTGGGAGAATAATGTTCTTAATTTGTGGTGGAAACTTTCATTAGCATTTGTACTGAAGGTGAAGGTATTCTCAAAGTGTGTACTGCTAAGCATTCACAGGACTATTCATCCCCCCGTTCTGTCCTCTCACTCCAACCATATATCTGGGATGCTGAGCATCATTTTTCTTCTTGTTTCTTTTATTTTGCAGAGGGTGGTGGTGGAAGGCATAATCTGTCTCAGCAATTGGGATCTGCACTCAGGCAGATGAGAACTTCTCATATCGTTATCCCCACTAAGCAGAAGGAGTGAGTAAATCTCTATTAGACACCCAACATTGCTACTTTCAGAGATCATACATCTTCAGTATTGGGTTGCCTGGGCAGAAATGAGCTGTAACATCCCCTATAAAACTCATTGCAAGTTGACATATAAAAATAACCCAGTGTGCTCTCAGCCTTCTCGGCCTCAGTGATACACAGGGTGCTAACAAGCGATGCTTGAAGAATTTGGTGGAATGGATTCAACAAAATGGACTCACATGATCCTGATTAATATGAGGATTCAGATCTGATCAACCTCGGAGTCTGCACTCAAAAATCCACAAGGTACTTTTACAATATTTTCTTTTAATTTATTTATGGCATTTATATCCCACCTTTCCTTCAAGAAGTTCAAGGTGACACACATGGCCCTCTCCCGTCCCCATTTAATCCTCGCATCAACCCTGTGAGGTAGGTTAGCCTGAGAGAGAGAGAGAGACACAGAATCATGGGCCCAAGGTCACACAATGAGCTTCACAGTTGAGAAGGGAGGCCTGGCCTTCCAGGTTCTAGTCGACCACCTTGACCACTACACCACATAGGCACTCTTGTTTAATCAGGTACTGGCAGCTGCTCTGGCACCCTCCTCAGAAAATTGAAGCAGAGGCTTTTAATTCTATCTTCTGGGCTGCATCAATAGGAGTATAGCATCTAGATCAAGGGAAGTAATAGTGCCACTGTATTCTGCTCTGGTCAGACCTCACCTGGAGTACTGTGTCCAGTTCTGGGCACCACAGTTCAAGAAGGACACTGACAAACTGGAACGTGTCCAGAGGAGGGCAACCAAAATGGTCAAAGGCCTGGAAACGATGCCTTATGAGGAACGGCTAAGGGAGCTGGGCATGTTTAGCCTGGAGAAGAGGAGGTTAAGGGGTGATATGATAGCCATGTTCAAATATATAAAAGGATGTCACATAGAGGAGGGAGAAGGGTTGTTTTCTGCTGCTCCAGAGAAGTGGACACGAAGCAATGGTTCCAAACTACAAGAAAGAAGATTCCACCTAAACATTAGGAAGAACTTCCTGACAGTAAGAGCTGTTCGACAGTGGAATTTGCTGCCAAGGAGTGTGGTGGAGTCTCCTTCTTTGGAGGTCTTTAAGCAGAGGCTTGACAACCATATGTCAGGAGTGCTCTGATGGTGTTTCCTGCTTAGCAGGGGGTTGGACTTGATGGCCCTTGTGGTCTCTTCCAACTCTAGGATTCTATGATTCTATGATTCATAGAATCATAGAATTGTAGAGTTGGAAGGGACCCTGAGGGTCATCTAGTCCAACCCCCCAAAATGCAGGAATATGCAGCTGTCCCTTAAGGGGATTGAACCTGCAACATTGCCATGATCAGTACCACGCTCAAACCAACTGCAATCCTGCACAGGGAAGAGATTACTTCCCTATGACCCTTTATTCTTATAGTATGGCACTGGGCACTTTCCTTTTTATATATATTTTTGGGGCCATCCTTAAACCCTTTTTCTGGCTCTTTCCAGTGCTTCTTGAGAGTCAGACATTCCCCCTGCCAAGAATTAAAGGGAGATTAAAGGTCTTAAAAGAGTCAATTTGCATTTCAAAAGCCAATCGGAGGCTGACATATTGGATCAAAGTCGAGATGGGCTTCGTCCTTATTGATCGTGCACCTTACACTCTCGAATCCCCCTTCCCTCCATCTCCAAACAAAGCAAGGGATCAAAAAACTAAGAGTCAACTGTGACACTGTGAGAAAAGTTCATCGCGGTAAAGGAACACATTGCTGTAATCCCGTATGCTTAAAGCTGTTCCCCTTAAAGAGAAATTCTGTTTTATAGTATAAAATCAATCCCTCACTTTGCGGACTTGCTTCTGACCTCAAGATGCCTTTCCATTCTTTGTGTGTCAGGATTCCAGCCCTTTGTACATTTTGTGTGTTTGTCCCTATTTTTTTTGCCAGCGATCAGTGTCTGAATCCCCTCCCTCCCATTACTCCTTGTAAAACAGTAGTAGACCATCTATCTGTTCCATGTTCAGTCCCTGGCATCTCCAGTAGGCCTGGGGAAGAGCCCTTTCTGGAATGCCACTGCCAGTCAGTGATGGGCTGATGGGTTCATGGAGTGTGTTTATGCCAAACTTATAACAAGTCTTTTAATCACCTTTAACTGAAAAGATGCCTTCAGAGATGGTGGAGCTTATGACCAAGACAGAACCTCTGCTCATGTATAAGTCTCAGTCAAAAGCAAAGAAATATGTGTGTGTCCTCCTCAGAACTTGCCACACTTGAGACAAAAAACATACGAATTAAACCAAACCAGGGCTCATGAAGTTCTATTTCATTATTTGGGTTATATAGATAAAATTCATTTTAAAAATGCTATAAGGGAGGAGAGGAGAGATTGCCATACTTCCAAAGCTTGTCTGTCCTTTGGTTCTCTCCTCCTTACCTTGCCTGGACCACTCACCTGGGTTGCCTGGCTACCCATTTCTCCATCTTCCAGATCACTCCTAGCCTCCATCATCTCCATCTCTCCCCTCCCCTCCTCTCCTTCCCTGCTCCATGTGCCTGACAGACCACCAGCTCATCACAGCACTGCCTGTCTGTGGCTGAGTGAAATGCACTCTGATCCCTTCCTTGTGAATATATACCCACCTATGTTCAAAGGCCCTTTCAGGAAGACGGGTTTTGTCTGGGCCATAGATGGGTGGAGTTTGGTTTGTGCATCTTTTTTTTTAAAGGAACACCTGGGAAATTAGGCAGCAGTCATTGCACTGCTAAGTTATGCTTCTTGTGCTTTCCATTGGCTTAATCCTTAAAACACAGACACCTGCCCATGGGAAGGCATTGATGCGATGCAAACAGCCCAATCCCTGAGACTGACAGAATGATTGCATCTCAGAGCCGTTCCCCTTTGATGCTGAAAGAGATCTGCTGCTTACAATGGCAGCGCTACGTTCCCACTAGGAATTGTACCTCCGCCAGTTAATTACAGATGCAAATTATAGGAATTAGCTATCTGGTTGCATCTGTAAATGGCGCAGTGAGGTAGCTAAATCCTGTCATTTGTGGCTTCAAGTTAATTGTAGTTGCAAAAATGTAGACACAGTTAATTGCAGGTGTAAATGTACTTGAAAAGATGCAGCCTATGCACTGAGCCCATTTAAGGATTCAGGGCGCGTAATTCTTTGAGAATTAGATACAGTTTCAATTCCATTGTCCGTATGCAAACACAGGCCTGCTTTCAGAGAACCGAGCACATCTCCAGTGAATTTGTAGGCGGGCAGCACTGGAAAAGTTCGAGTTTCCCTGGACAGTTCATTGTCACCTGTCCCTCATGGGTTTTTGAAGTTAACTTGCTGTGCAATTCTCTCACTGCTTCAGAAAAAAGTAGTCAATGGAGCATGGAAAAGAGTATCAATCATAATTTCTGCTCTCTCTATAATGTCATCTCCTGACTGAAGGGTCAGTTTCCCTGTTGTTAGTCGCAGTCCTTCTATTACTTCTGTAAGATGAAAGTGCAGTGATAGGAAAAGGAGGGGAAAATCATTTACTGTAGTACCACAGGTTAAGAACTTAATTCCTTCTGGAGGTCCATTCTTAACCTGAAACTGTTCTTATCCAGTGGTACCACTTTAGCTAATGGGGCCTCCCGCTGCTGCCGTGCCGCCGCCACACGATTTCTGTTCTCATCCTGAAGAAAAGTTCTTAACCTGAGGTACTGTTTCTGGGTTAGCTGAGTCTGTAACCTGAAGCGTCTGTATCCTGAGGTACCACTGTATAAGAAAACAACAAAAAGGCACATTGTTCAGGAAAAGTAGAGGTTAGTTTTCACAACAATTCTGTGCATCTTTTCCCCAGTGAGAGTTATTGTTGGGTATGGTTGGACAGTGTTATAGAAGCTATCAACATGAATCTGACGAAACTGAGGGAGGCAGTGGAAGACAGGAGTGCCTGGCATGCTCTGGTCCATGGGGTCCTGAAGAGTCGGACACGACTAAACGACTAAACAACATCAATGTGATCATATGCCAAAAAACAAACATGTTTTGGGTGTATGGATCAGCATATTTACATGTCAGTTTCACAAGTGAGCTCCTGTTGCTCGGTCCCTGCTCCTGCCAACCTAGCAATTTGAAAGCACATCAAAGTGCAAGTAGATAAATAGGTACCACTCCAGTGGGAAGGTAAATGGCGTTTCTGTGCACTGCTCTGATTCGCCAGAAACGGCTTAGTCATGCTAGCCACATGACCCAGAAGCTGTACGCGGCTCCCTCAGCCAATAAAGCAAAATGAGTGCCACAACCCCAGAGTCGGTCACGACTGGACCTAATGGTCAGGGGTTTCTTTACCTTTACCTTCACAAGTGTGCAATCCAACCCATTGTCTGAAGATTTTGATTAACGAATACATGAAAGTGTGCATTTTAATTGCACATATTTTGCAGGGGTTTTATATCGGATTCGGCTGGATGCTGAACCAAATCAGAGTGATTCAGGGGGAGCTCAGGCTTTGACTGAGTTGGGTGGTGACAGCCCTGCATCGTCTTGGGTTGGGTCAGGTCCAATGACAGATGTGGGACTGTCAGGTGGTATGATGGTCAGGTGGAAAGGCTGTAAACCCCAGCAGCATAGAATTGTCTGTTCCCCTGTCAGGCAGCAGGCTGGGAGCGATAGTAGCACAGGTAGGCACAGGGGGTTGCCATAACAATGAGGCCTCTGGGATAGGTCATGATAGGAGGTATTTGAGGAACTGGGATGCAGTCCTGGGTGTTCCTTTGCTTGAACTGAAGATGGTGGTGCAAAGGAACACCCTCTGTAGGTGGGGTTGAAGCTGCACCTGTGAAGGATTGACTTTTGGGCCACAAAATGGCCCATGGGAGTGGTGATCATTGTGGTAAGGATCCATCCCATTGGCTGGATCCTGTTGCCCACCCTGATGTAGACAGTAAAGAGCTAGATGGCCCTGTGGTCTGACTTGGTATATAGCAGCTTCCTTTGCCCTTAAAGTAATTTTTTATCTTAGCACAGCTCAATGCAATAAAATCCCTTTAAACATAGCATCCCTTCTAGATTCAGGTTCTGACTCTTTTGCAGTTATTCCCTGCCCTCTTTCACCAGAAAATATCTGGTTACTGCAGGCCTGATCACTATCTTCCCCTTCCCCAAATGAGGTCTTGTTCTTTGTTTTATACTTAACGGCTTCATTTCTCCTTTCTGTCCTGCTCTCCAGCTTTGGTGTTTATCCTATACTTACTCATCCTTACCCATTTCCTGTACTGTGCAGTTATATAGCATTTTGATATGCTATTTTCTTTTTAAAGACCGTCTTCTAGATTCAGGTCAAAGCAATGCCAGCCTTTTCCTTGAATTGTCTATAACAGACATCTTTCTCGCCCTAGCGGTCCCCTTATTGCAGCATTTTATGTAACTCTGAATGTTCTCTCAACAGTCAGTTTATTCATTTCAGAACATTGCCATGTGCTTCACCTTCCCTCCCACGCCAGCATCTCCACTAGGGATGGAATTAGTTCAGTCTGCTTCTCACAATGGACCAACCTGATCTGCCATTCTGAAGCTTGCTCATGGATTGGAATGCAGCACTCAGACAGACTACACATTACTCCAGGTTTCCCAACACATTTTCAGTACACAGAAAGTGTAAAAACAGCCCCCCTCTGACCCATAAATATTTCATGTAAAAAAGAAGGATATTTTAATAGGTGTTGAATGGGACAGTGTGTGTAGAATCCAATGTAGCACTATGGCTATCTTTCCATCTTGGTTGGCATCCATCTGTCATGGATTTCTTCTTGCAGAATGGAATGTTCTCCCCCTCTTCTCCCTGTGCATCTCGTAAATCTGTTCTTGGGGCCCCACCCCAACCCCCTGGAGCAGATTTTCAGAGGGTGTTGGGCATGCAGGATGGAGGACAGGTGGAGAAGTCCTATTGGGCAAGTAGAAATACTTGTGATGTGACTTAGAATGAATAGAATAATTATATGTGCATGCAATGGGAAGGATCCCACACAACAGGAGGGAGTGGTCTCATGGTTGAGCATTGGAGAGACGAAAATGCAATGGAACTAGCGGCTCAGCTCACCCTTAATCCCAATTCTTACTGTCCCAGATACACAGTCACCTCAAATTCCTTTAGTCCTTCACTGAGATCCTCTGATGACGTACTTCTGTATGTTTCCGATGCCCCAAGGTTCAGTTGGCCTTCACAAGAAACCAAGATTTTACTGTGGAAGGTCCTATCCTGTGGCACCTCCTACTAGTGGACGTTACACAGGAACCATCCCTCTTTTCTTGTAGATGTCTTTTGAAAACTATAGGGTTTAGAAAGACATTTGCAAAATGCATCTTCTTCTTTTTAACCTATCAGTATTCATTCATGTTTTAAATTATGTTTTTATAGATGCTTTGTGCTGATTTTATTCTTATATGTTTTGTACCACCTTGATACTTAAAAAAGAAGAAGCTGTGGATTATAAATCTGTAAATAAATAAATAAGTAAACCCTAAGCACATTTCCTGGAAATTCAGTACAGCTTATTTCTGTTTAGGATTTGAACCTAAGTTTCCACTTTATCTAAAGCTGTTTTGCCTTCCAGGGTGTGTTCCAGCTTCTTCTCTTTCTTTTTTATCTTCTTGACTACAAAGGACAAAAGACTGGCACATCTATGTAACCATCTTGATAGTACAGGTAGAAAAAAAATGTAGCTTTTGTAGACTTTGCCGTCTTTTGCTTGCAAATACGTATGGGGAAAACCCTCAACCTCTTCTCTTACTTCTCTGCTGAATCTGGTCGATCTTCCTTTGTCAGAAATCTCTGTAGTGATAAGCAAGACATGATAGTATCTAATTATGTTAACAAGATTATTAACGGGCAATTTCCCTTTCCTGGTACAACACTGGATCTTTAAATCCTATGCAAATGAGTTTCTTGTCTGTAGGGACTTCCAAAAAGATTTTTGCCCACTGTATGTGATGTTCAAATAATGTTTCAATGAATGAAAGAAGAGGGTCTAGCCAGGTGATGAGTAAAAGAGTGTTCAGAAACAAACAGGTATACCCACCTCTTTGGGGGAAACATGATGATATAATTCAAGCTAAAGAACTGTGAAATGACTGACAGTTTTGTTAGTTATTGCACACAGGACTGTAACAAGAGCAATTTCTCAGCCACCTCACCCCTCTTCAATGTTGGTTGTTTTAGTTTAAATTCTTTTAAGGGGAAAAGAACTTTCTTTCTATTTCCTTATTGAACTTTTTAGTTGCTTCTTTTGCTTAAAAAAAGGTGTCTAAGCAACTTCCAATATTTTTATCAGTGTGTGTGTTTATGTGTGGCTGTGTGGGCATGTGTATTTATTTATTCATTGAATTTGTAGACTGTTCTTCATCTGAAGCTCTAATGGTGAGGCACAGCATAAAAACACAAAATAAAAACACAAAATACATAATAAGAAAAAGAACAAAACAAACCCATAACGCCCCTCACCATGACTTGGATGTTAATTAGCCAAAGGCCTGAATCATTTTTTGCCTGGTGCTGAAAGATGTATAATGGTGTCAGGCAGGCCTTCCTGAGGAGAGCATTCCACAAATAGGGAGCCATTTCTCTCATGGGGGAGGCACATGGAAAAGGGCCTCAGATTATGATTGCAGGGAATATGTTCAGAGACGGTCCTTGAGGTATTGCGGTCCTAAGCTGTTTAAAGCTTTATAGGTCAAAACCAGCACTTGGAATCCATCTTGGAAACTAATTGGCAGCAACTAATTGGTAGGCCAGAATCAACGTACAGTGGTACCTCTGGTTAAGAACTTAATTCGTTCTGGAGGTCCGTTCTTAACCTGAAACTGTTCTTAACCTGAGGTACCACTTTAGCTAATGGGGCCTCCTGCTGCTGCTGTGCCGCCGCCACACTATTTCTTTTCTCATCCTAAAGCAAAGTTCTTAACCTGAGGTACTATTTCTGGGTTAGCGGAGTCTGTAACCTGAAATGTGTGCAACCCGAGGTATCACTGTTATAAGCTGAAACCATCTTGCCCAGTGAGCAACCTGGTTGCCAAATTCTATAGCAGCTGAAGTTTCTGCACCATCTTCAGAGGCAGCCCCACATATAATATGTTTCAGTAATCTAACCAAAGGTTACCAGACCATAGACAACAGAAGTTAGGCTATCCATGTCCAGATAGGGATGCAGTTGGGCCACCAGCTGAGTTGATGGAAGGCCATCTGCACCACTGAGGCTACCTGAACCTCAAATGATTTTAAAGCTGTCTTTAAAAAGTTTGCCTCTGGCAAGTGTTTCTCGTGTAGTGTGCACACTTTTTCAAAAACTGAGAACTATTTTGCAAAGAAGGGCAAAATCTGAGGGGGGCAGAGGGGCTGCATTCCATTCTGCAAATCAGACCAGAAGATCAGCCCAGTTCTTATCATGATTTGCAAAGAATGAATTTCTCAGGCATCCTTGGTCCTGAGATTGACAAGCGAGGAGGGTCACCCAGAGCAGTTTCTCATGCATGACAAAGAATATTCACATTTTTGAGCAACAGGAGATTTCATTTTTTTATGCCTACATTATAACTAATTTCTTTAGATTTGCCCTTCAAATGATGCTCCTTTGAACTCACCGTTGAGTTTCTACTATCCTTTTGTTACCGTTTCCCCTCTTTTGGACTTCTCTTCAGTGCTAATTATTAATCTTTATCTACCTTATCAACAAATCTACCATACAACTTAAAATGCAATTTGTACGAGAGTACAGTCCATGACAGAAGACTGTGCTCAGCACCTAAACATGAAGGGTATCTTTGTCAAACTAGCATTTTTATTCCGTTGGCTGCAGTACAAGGAGAAAAAAACAGCAAGTAATAAAATGCTTTCTTCATTTCCGCTAAAGCATTTCCATTAAAGTACAAAAAAATTCTACACTTGTTGCACATAATGTGACAGCAATTTTATTATTATTAGTCTGATTTGGCATGCGATAAAATTCTATACCTGTGCTCAATAGCTTACATTTCTCTGCTTCTAATCGATGAAAACCATCTATCAAGAAATAGTAAGGAACAGAGCAAGGGTGTGTTGTGGGCAGCAGTTGAATAAGCCGATTGGATGCCTGGGGCAGTACGCATGCCCTACACCCGGGGCGGGGCAAGCCACCTGCAGGGGTGGGGCAGCTGCCTGCAGGGGTGGGGCAGCCACACATGGGGGGCGGGGCTGTTAGTTTCTGTTTGCTACTGAGCAGCTGCTTAGAGTCACAGGACTCTGTTTACATTCCAGAGACCTTCCAGGCTGTTGGAAGTCTCATGGGAGACAGGAGACGGGATGTGACATTAGTGGTTTCCTGTTTCCTTTGTTCTTTTGTTTTTCAGTTGCTCTCTGCTTTCGTAGAGAGAGGATGTATATTTCTTTGTTGTCTGCATAGTAAGAAATAAAGCATAGTGATGTAGCCATAACTCTCATCACTTCCCTGTGCTTGATTCTCTGCTGAATGGGGGAACGTGCCTTGGAGCCTTATCAGAGGCTCAGGTCATTAATTATTCGTCGGAGAGCGATTCCGAAGGACTCGGCCGGAAGGTGAGCTTTATCAGCTTGGCCAAGTGGAGATTCCGACAGGGGCCAGCTGCTGCGTGGCAGGGCCAGCCAGGGCAGGATGCTCCGTGGGGCCTCTGAGGAGTCTGCCTACCTCCTCCCACTCTACAGCTACAGCTGAGGGGGAGGTAGCGAGTGGACTTCACTCCTGGGAGAGATGTGTAGTTTGGGCACGCTGCAGGCCCTGCGGTGAGTGCCGCCCGGCATTTTGTCACCCCCCTCAGTGATGACACCCAGGGTGGACCGCCCCACCGCACCCCCCCTTCCTCTGCCCCTGGATGTGGGGTCTCACTTGCTCATAAAGTCACAAGTTTCTGCTCTCCATTTCCACTAATGCAACCCTCCCTACAATCTCCTCTGAAAACTAGTTGCTGGGAATCACAAGTGGGGAGAGCGTTGTTGCATATGGGTCTTGCGTTTGGGCTGCCCACCAACTTCCGGTTGTCTAGCATTCAATAACAGGATGCGGGACTAGACAGGCCTTTGGCCTGATCCAATAGGGATCTTATGTCTACTGGCCATTTTCCCATACTTTAACACACACACACAAACCAACTCCCTCCCCAGGTCAAATTAGATCTGATGTTAAACATCTGCTTGCCCCTTGGGCCCTTGTGTTTTATATATATTAAATTTTAAAAAATGAGCATCCTCCAAATTGGGACTGTGTCTTATCTGGCAAATTGGGATGTCAGATAATTCCAATGGAAATGGGTGTGGAAATTGCCGATGCTTGCTTAATCACCCAACCTCTAGAACGGAATTCAATCCAGCAAATACTGTCAACATCCCCTGTTGTTTTCGCTCCGCAAATGATATATAATTGACTTCTTTGTTCCTTTTACATTGCGTTTTCTTTGCAGTGAAACAAAAGGTGTAGAATTGCAGAGTTAATGTGTGATCAGACACACACCACTCTCCATTCTGGCAAGCAAGAACTAATAACACAGTTCGACAACAGATTCCAGCCAGGGAAAATCACTAGAGGTACAGGGCAGAACAATGAGGGGCATGATCTGGGTGAAGCAGCAGGACCTGGGCAGTGCCTTGCAGGAGCCTGAGGCCACCACCTTGCTGAAGCTAAATATATCTGCAACTGGTCAGTGCTTGTATCCTAAGAACCATATGGATGTCACCTTGAGTTCCATCATGGGATATAAAAGTAATAAAGTAATTGATGTCAGGTGAAGGCTTTCATTTTGTAAAACCATGCTATTCCAATCTTTTAAGCCATTGCCAGTCTGTTTTATTGGCTGTTCTTACTCTGCTTGGTTTTTATATATATATGTTATCATCTCAGGTAATTTTATGCTTGCGGTGATTTGCAAATGCGAGCTGTCCTGAGACCACTTATGTGCTGAAGGGCAAGGCAACTGATTCTCTGGCAGGTGAAGAAACTCCATCAAATTCAGGATTGCTTAATTAACTGACTTCTAACAATCAGATTAGCCAAAGCTAATCAGAAAAGAAAAGCAAGCAGTGTTAGGGGCAGTGGTAGAGAATGACTCAGGACTAGGAAATGCTTTATGCCAGAGGTTTTTGACCTTTTTGAGTCTACGGATCACTTGACCAACTACACTCTTTCTGTGGCACCCCTGTGGGGCTCAGGAGCCCAGTTATGTCACCCCTTGCCTGCTGAGCTGGCAGCCCCCCACCCCTTTTCAAACACCCTCCCTTGTGGAGTGTTCCCTCAGCCTCCTCACTTCTCCCCCTCCTTGGGAGTCTTCCAGGTAGCTGCTGCTGCTGCCACCCCTGGTCTCTGAGTTGCCCCCCCCCTGCCCCAAAGAGAGGTTCCTCCTTACATTGCCCACAGGAGCCTGGGAAGCACCCCCTGGCCCATCCCAGAGGCACTATTCGCCTGGGGAGCTTGTAGCCAGAACTGCTCCAACAAACAGATTTGCAATCCTTTGGAAGACAGAGATGCAAGAGGGCATCAGAGGAGGGAGGGAAGGAAAGACGGACAGAGGCCAGTGTTGCCCACAGCACCCCTGACCATCATTCAAGGCACTTCAGGGTATCACGGCATAGTGATTGAAAACCACTGCCTTATGCATTCTATACCTGGGGTCCCCAACATGGCAGCTGTGGGCACCATGGTCTTTCCAGACACACACCAAGGTTCCCTCTTGCCGTGTTTTTGTTTGGAAAAAGAAAAAGTTTTCTTTTTTGTGGGGAGGGGTATTTGTGGTGCTTGTTTGGGGAACATGACCTGGACATCACCAAGTGTTTATTTTCTGTGAAATGAATATGTTTTGGAACTCATGACAGTTCCTTAGATTTCCAGATGTGTCCCTGGATCCAAAAATGTCGTACTGGGCAAGCACCAGTAATTAACTAGAAACCCTGTCTGAGGCAGGGAGATATTTCCTTATCTGCACCTAACACCATATGTATAATATGAGGTCTAGGGCAGGTAGGTATGGCTTGGGGAAAATGGCTCCTCAGGCCTGAATAAGACTGCAGGCTTATCCTAATTATGCCTCGAAGCTAGAGACTATACACTACTGAATTGTATTGTAATTTCTACTTCTACTGTTCAGTTGCTATTGATGGTCAGCCAAGCCCCCCATTACTCTCCCTTCTTAGAGACCTTTTTCTTTAAACCAGAGTTGGGCCAGATAGCCCCTCAAACAGCAGACTCCTTCAAATAGAAGAATGTCCCCTGATAGCTGTTGAAAAAAGTAAACTTCTGTCCTCTAACTGTGCTCCATAGAGAGGACTCTCTGTAAAGTAGGGCACATGCACCCATCCTGAGGAATGTAGAAGAAGGCCTTGCTTGGGTTGCATGCATGATGGCAGCTGGAGGAGTCATATTCTTCTTCTATTCATAGGAAAGGAGCAATGTACTGTATGCAGGGCACTGGCAAAATACTCTTTCCCTTCCTCTTACTTTGACTTTTGTGATTCTACTAAGCATTGCACTTTCACTTCCAAACGTATTTTTGTTTCCATAAATGCTAGAAACAATTTTTCTTTTTAAAAATGAACCCTTGTGCAGAAATAGACACAGGATTTTGCAGAATCCTATTTTGTTTCAATGCAGAATGTTTTCTGCAGAGGAAATCTGAAACCATCTGATCACTTTCTAGATATCCAGTTTTTTTTGCTTCTGGCTCAAAAGAAGAAGAAGAAAAAGGGGGAAAGCAGTTTCTGTGATTTTCAGTGCAATTTATGTAAACTTTAGAGAAAAGGATGCAATTTGTTTAAATTGTGGGGAATGGTGCACACCTATCCAACAAGGAATGGCAAGTTGCACTAAGCATTTGACAATATAATGTTCACAGCAGCGTGGGAAAATGTTAGTTGCTTCATAACCAATGATGCTGTTCAGCAGGCACCCACTACAGATAATAACGCAGATTTGAGGTTGAAATGAAAACAGTGGGGAGCTGAGATCTGTTTACAAATTACCAGGAGCAACATCACTGCAATTGCCTCTGCAGTTGCTCCCATACCTTGCTGGTTAACACACACATGTCTGTCGCTCATGGGACTGGCTGGATTGTGCAGGTCCCTCCCAACCTATCAACGAAGGGTGAGAAATCAAGGAGGATTGCTTGCATGAGTGAGAAACCCTGCTCTGATTCTGTAGCTGGGAAAGGCAGCATGGTCCATCTCGAGTGGGCTGTTCACCCTGATTACGCTTATACACACAATCACACACCAGCCTATCTCAATGGAAAAAATCTTGACTGCTTCAACAGCGACACGGCACTTTCTTGTCAAATGGAAGAGACCAGGCTGGTCTCCTTTCCCCCAGTGCTCTCCTAAAGTGCAGGTGCTTGCATCCCTTTTGAGCTGTGGTACCCTCTTCAGTTTAGGATTATAGAAGCTGAACATCTAAGATCCCTGATGGAAAAGAGCACTGGAATCAGCCCTATGAATGGTGTGGCTGAGCTTCCTAAAACGGACCCTTGATTTTGATGTATTCTGAGGGTGCTCAAGGGTGCCCAGATCTGGTTTTGGTGCAAGCAGCCTGCTGTTCACCCATGCCTATCAGGCCTTGCCCCCATAAGGTGGGAGGAGTCACACTTATAATGATGTCCGTTTGGTAAAATATGAGCTTCTAGAACGTCTGTTGAGCAGAGGATTTGATTCTGTGGACTGATACAACTCAGGACAGGATACCAGGCAGGAAAGAGGGACAGGTATTAGGCAGGAAAGGTCAGATAAGAAAGCCTCTAATGAATGAACGCCCTGCACCACAAGGCATCCATCCCCTACTCCTACCATATCCCAATAAAATGCAGCCAATTCAGTAGGTCTCACCTACGCTCTTAGGCCTTACTGCTGCTTCTCCTTCCAACCCAAATTCTCCTTCTTCCTCCAGGATGCCTTCCTCTCCTTCCTGCCGTAGTGATCCGGGGCTGCTTACATCCAACTCAGAAGAAGAAGAAGAAGAAGAAGAAGAAGAAGAAGAAGAAGAAGAAGAAGAAGAAGAAGAAGAAGAAGAAGAAGCAGCAGCAGCAGCAGCAGCAGCAGCAGCGAGTTTGGATTTGATATCCCGCCTTTCACTCCCCTTCAGGAGTCTCAAAGCGGCTAACATTCTCCTTTCCCTTCCTCCCCCACAACAAACACTCTGTGAGGTGAGTGGGGCTGAGAGACTTCAAAAAAGTGTGACTAGCCCAAGGTCACCCAGCAACTGCATGTGGAGGAGCGGAGACGCGAACCCGGTTCCCCAGATTACGAGACTACCGCTCTTAACCACTATACCACACTGGCTCTCCAGTCTGGACAGTCTGAAGTCTGGACACCCCCTGAATCAGCCCAATTTGGTTCAGGCTTTGAGCTTCAGCCAAATCTAGTGCACAGCCCTAGTAACTATGAGCCAGGAGAAAAGGTGAGGCAGCGAGGGTGCAGGAAATCTGCATTACACTCCAGGAACACACCAAACCAAAACTGGCAGGCAGGTGTCAAACACTGTGGGAGTAGCCCAGGCAAACAATATTTTTTGTGTATTAAATACCTGAGCCGAACCTGTCTCCCCAGTGAATGACCTCCATGAGGCTCCTGAGACCATCTCTACAGCAAAGTACCATTTCTTTTCTCTCTCCTATGCAAGTGTCTCCCCCTTCACCTGCATGATAATCTTGAAGCAGCAGGTAGCTTGGAAACTGCCACATTAAATTTCCCAGATGTTTTGGACTATAATGTCCATTAGCCCCATCCAGCCAGCTGGATGCCCAGTGCTGATGGGAGTTGTAGTCCAATAAATTTTTGAGAGCACCAGGTTAGGGAAGCCAATGGTAGTGATTTAAAAAACAAACAAACCTATAAATATAAAAAGCATTTACATTTGCCACTCAGTAACTGAATACAACAGCAAAATATTTAGATCACTCTCTGTGGATATGCCTAACATAATTCTACTTCTGCTGATTTTCCTTTAAAAAAACAGCTAGTACTATGGCATCCTTTTATAGTGATGGCATTTTAGCTGTATTGAATGGGGGGGGGGGAATTGTAGACATTTTGGACACAGGTTCTTCCTTCCACCTGAAACTAATAAGGTTTATGCAGTTGGTGGACTGAATTAAAAAGAAAAAGCTTTCCAATTAATAATTCTTGAATGCAATTTAACAGGCTGAGAAAGCTTTATTAACTCCATTTTAAACAAAGCCAAGGAATGCGTTTGATTAGTTCATTTAGCAGGCAAACATCAGGACTAATCAAACATGGATTTCAACTTTTTTAAAAAAATTAAAAATGTATCCATCCAGTAAAGCAAAATCTCTTTCACCTTCTGATTTACTAGGACAACATTAAAAATAAGCCACAAAACCTTCACTTTATTTTTCTTTTCTTTTTAATGAAGTTGCTTGCGACGGTAATTCAGAAGCAGTTTGAGTCCTGCAGCTTTAATAGAATAGTTTAATAAATCAGTATCTAATTCTAAGAAGGTAACAAATTACTTGGAGGTGTGTGTTTTTCTGAATTAAATTCCAAATAACATACGCTGTCTCCAACTAAAAGGTTTAGCTTGACTAATGCGAAATCTCTTACCCAGCAATTCCAAGGTCCTTGGGATGGTGTCCTGGGACAATTGGAAACATTGAGAAACATCTGAGAAGAGGTCTGATCTCTGAGAAAATACTCCAAGTGTGTGCACAACTCGCAATTGTTTTTGCTCACTTGGAGTAGTCATCAACTCTCAAGTTACCCTGTCCATTCACATGGATGTTGTAAAGATATAGAACAAGGCATAAAAATGCCTGCAAAGGGGAAATTGGTGCATCATATTTTGGCTGCTTTAACCAGACCAGTGTATCCTTGTTCTACAAAGGGTCATGTCTTTCTGTACACAAACATCACAACTTAGTATAGCTCCAAGATTTGACCAACCTTAACCTGGCCTGATTATTGCGTGTTTTAGATCCCTCTAAAATACACAATAAGAGAGCTGGACCATAAAGAAGGCTAATCGCCGAAGAATTGATGCTTTTGAATTATGGTGCTGGAGGAGACACTTGAGAGTCCCATGGGCTGCAAGAAGATCAAACCTATCCATTCTTAAGAAAATCAGCCCTGAGTGCTCACTGGAAGGACAGATCCTGAAGCTGAGACTCCAATACTTTGGCCACCTCATGAGAAGAGAAGACTCCCTAGAAAAGACCCTGATGTTGGGAAAGATTGAGGGCACAAGGAGAAGGGGACGACAGAGGACAAGATGGTTGGACAGTGTTCTCAAAGCTACCAGCATGAGTTTGACCAAACTGCGGGTGGCAGTGGAAGACAGAAGTGCCTGGCGTGCTCTGGTCCATGCGGTCACAAAGAGTCGGACACAACTAAACGACTAAACAATAACAAAACGCGTTCCAGGAAAAGATTAAAAAAATAAAACCAGCTCCCCCCCTCTTTCTCTCTCTCTCTCTCTCTCTCTCTCTCTCTCTCTCTCACACACACACACACACACACACACACAGAGGCTATTGACAATTACAAAAGACAGCCCCCTCCTTTCCAGCACCCTGCTTACATCTGCCATATTGGGATAGTGGTACCTTGGTTCTCAAACTTAATCTGTTCCGGAAGTCTGTTCCATAACCAAAGCATTCCAAAACCAAGGCATGCTTTCCTGTAGAAAGTAATGCAAAATGGATTAATCCGTTCCAGACTTTTAAAAACAACCCCTAAAACAGCGATTTAACATAAATTTTACTATCTAACGAGACCATTGATCCATAAAATGAAAGCAATAATCAATGTACTGTGATATAAAATATATAAGACAGTATCAGAGATGATTAAAAACAACAACATTTTTTTCTTACCTGCACTGATGGTAGTCATAGTTTGGATGGGGGGCTTTTATCCATTTCCACAATCACACAATCAATCACTCAATCAGTAGCTGAACTGGGTTCCACACAGTCACAAAAACAAATTAGCCAAAAAAGCCTCAAAAACAGAAACGTAAATAAATAGCAAAAATAAAAGCCCCAAACTTAATCCATTCTGGAAGTCCGTTTGACTTCTGAAATGTTCGAAAACCAAGGTACAGCTTCTGATTGGTTCAGGTGCCCCGGAAACAATAACCAACAGCCACATCAGATGTTTGGCTTCCGAAAAAATGTTCGAAAACCGGAACACTTACTTCTGGGTTTTTGGCGTTTGAGTACCAAGGTGCTTGAGAACCAAGGTACCACTGTATAAGCCCAGAATGACATTAAATTTGGCAGATGATGATGATGATGATGATGATGATGATAATAATAATAATAATAATTAATAATAATAACAAAATATTAAAAATACAATAAAACATCAGACATTAACAACTTCCCTAAAAAGGGCTGCCTTTAGCTCAACTGTTCGCACTCTTTCCTTTAGGATGTCTCACGTACCTGGGGTTCGGCTCCATTGAAAATAATGGGTTGGCTCCTAAAATAAGCAAACTGAAGGAAGTTCATGAAAGGAAAGTTTACTGTCTCCTCCCCCCATGGCAGCCACTTGTGATCACCACAAACCTACTTTGGAGACTTCCCTATTCCAACTTCTGCCATTCCTCCTTTGACTCACCCTGCACTCTGTGACTTCGCAGGACTAGTCATTACATATGATGCCCATTGACTTTCCTTGAATGACAGTAACAGAGATGTAAATGGACAAGAAGCATTTACTTTGTGTGTGTGTGTGTGTGTGTGTGTGTGTGTGTGTGTGTGTGTAAAACTTATTTACACACCCTCAGGGTCTCTTCCCAACTCTACAATTCTATGCTTTATTTATTTTATTCCATTCATGTGTCACTTCCCACAAAATCTATCAAAGTGATTTCACACACACACACAAAAAAAACCCCAGTGATAAAATAATTATCAGTTTCACATATAAAACAAAAACAAATATAACTATGAAAAAGAATCTAAGACACTTTTGTATAAAAAGGAACTAAGAACACTTTAATATGTAGAAACAATTAAACACCCAGCCACACCCACAATATATATACACATACATACAAACACCCCTCCCAATCTAATACAGTTACAGACTGGGATGAAGGTCTCCACTTAAAAGGCTTTTTGGAAAAGGAAGGTATTCCGCTGGCTGGTGAAAAGTCAACAGAGGAGGCATTTGTACTGGAGGGAGTCCTGCATTTTGTGGAATAGGATTCCCAACGTGGTGGTATCTGCTGGAGGTCCTCTCCTGTGATCAATGCAGTGATCAATCAGGTATATTGGACTTAACTGAGATGAAGTTGATGCATTTAATTAGAGAAAAATCATTATCGCTATTTACTAAACACTGGAAACCCTTTGTGGACTTTTTGCATGAAAAACAAAATGAATTTGGATGCCTGGGTTTGAGGATTGAATATTTATTTATTTTTGGTTTATGGAAAGTTGATTAGTAGGGTGTTAACTTTGGAGTGGATGCTTTGAATATTTTTCTATATATAGCTTCTTTCTATTTCTTTTTGCCTTTTTCTGTTTGCGTTTTTATTTAGATCAGTTTCTTTTATCTGATATTCTGAAAAGATATTGGGTATTTGATATTAAGATTTGCATATCTTTTTTCAAACTCTGTTTGAGAAGCTCTGGTCTCTGGAGTGGATACCAAGGGGAAAATTTTTGTGTTTCCAATTTAGTTGCAGGTCCCTTCTGGATTCTATCCAGAAGAGCCAAACCCTTAGTTGACACTTATTCAAGGTCAATGTGGAACTTTGTTCTGGAAAATAATAATAGACTAAAACATCTTGACAAGCTGCTTTCCAGAGTTGGTTATCACCCAATTCCATATAGCACAGCTCAGGAAAATGCTCAGTTGGCTTGGTAGCAATTCTTTTAATATACTTTAACAGAGTGCAGTCTGCTTTTGCCTTAATTGTTGGCCACCTATATTCTGTACAAATGCTGATGTTCTGGATGGTAGAGAGCATAGCTAATAATAATAATAATAATAATAATAATAATATTTTTATTTATACCCCGCCCTCCGGCTCAGAGCGGCTTACAAGCAATAATAAAAACAAGATGAATGATTACAACTTAAAAACAAAAAGAAAAAAGAAAAATCTGTGTGGTTTCTAAAACTTTACTGGAGTTTGAGTTTGGGGCTTACAGGTACTCTTATATTTTCCATTATTTATCATTAGGTTCAAACAGGACCAAGGTGAAGCAATAAAGCCAATTCCAAATAAAGATGATTAGTAAATTATATTCCTGCAACTCCTGGCTATTATGTTGATCAAAGGGCATGGTGCATAGATACTTTCTCAAGTATGTTCCAGATTATCTTCTCTATATGTTGACTGAATACATGAAAAGGAGGAGGAGGAGGAGGAGGAGGAGGAGGAGAAGGAGGAGAAGAAGAATCCCTCCTTCAACCTCCTCAATTCAGCAGAAGCTGAAGGATATCCTATGTGCAAACAGCTATACACACAGGCTTTTCCATGTAATCCATACACTGCAGAATATGGTTAGAAGACACATGATGCAACCAATGGCAGAGAGCAGGTGGGGGGCGGGGCTGGTGCACACCCTGGGGGCGTGACACACCACCTGCGCGGGGGGGGGGCAGCCATGATGGCACCCCACCGGGATCACACTGCAGGGGGGCGGTGCGCTCCCCCCGCACTCCTCTTCCTCCGCCAGTGGATGCAACAGCCATCCTGTTATGTGTCTGGTCAATACCAGAATGGGTGCCATCATGTTAACCCTATGTTTACCCAGGCAGTGTGTTGCACTGGCTAGAGTGTCAGACTAGGATCTTGGGAGAACAGGATTCAAATCCTCCTTCAGCCGTGAAACTCACCAGGGGCAGTCACTGACTCTCAGCCAAACCTACTTTACAGGGTTGTTGTGGTGATTAAATGTGATGGGAAGAATCATATATGCCACCTTGAGCAACCTGGAGGAAAAGTGGGCTAAAAATGCAACAAACAAACAAACAAACAAAACTCTATTGAGCTCTAACAGTTGAAGATAGGTGAGAACGTACATAAGTATAATTAAATTAAATTCCCCCCGGAATTTTCATTCTCGTTTTTTTTTGGGGGGGGGGGTTGACTTGCCATAGCTTCTCTTGACCCAGTAACTCTTCCTTTCATGTTGACATTACTCAGCTGCTTGGTATGCACTGTTCTGAGCCATTGGTGCATGGTGCTATTATTTTGCAATGTGTCACAACATGCCAATGACCTCTCGTGACTTCAGTTCATTAATCTAAAGTGCCTTTTTACTGGAGCTTTTAAAAATGGTGCCTGGACCGACATGCACAAATCTAAAAACACACACACACCCAAAAAAACCCCATGAATCAAGGAAAGTCTTATTACTACTCCTTTGACAACGCAAATAATGCAGGCCTGGGTGCCCTCCCGCCAACATTACAGCTGGCTACTGCCGTGGAGCATATGGAAGCAATGAGTTTGTATCCTAGCTCTTTCTCACCTCCATGCTGGGATTGTGCTCAGGAGAAAAAAAATATTTCATTGCCCAGCAGTAAAACATGATCTGATTGTTCTGCTTCCATCTGTCCGGTGGCTGCTGACAATTAAACAGCTCAGGCAACAACACAGGGATTTCATGTGGGGAAGAGAATTTCACATATATAAAGCACCATCACATATATAAAGCACGCTGCCCAAGAAAACATTCCTTCAGAAACTTCCTGGAAGCAGAGAATTGAGTCTATCAAGCAATGCCATCTCTCAAACACAGAAAGGTTGTAGCTCACGTGCCGAAGGTCCCACTGTCAATTCCTGGAATCCTTTGCGAGTATGAGTACATTAGGCAGCATTGCATGTAAACCACATATGCAGTGGTACCTCTGGTTACAGACGCTTCAGGTTACACACGCTGCAGGTTACAGACTCTGCTAACCCAAAAATAGTAACTTGGGATAAGAACTTTGCTTCAGGATGAGAACAGAAATCGTGTGGCAGCAGCAGGAGGCCCCATTAGCTAAAGTGGTACCTCAGGTTAAGAACAGTTTCAGGTTAAGAACGGACCTCCAGAAGAAATTAAGTACTTAACCTGAGGTACCACTGTATTAGGAGAAATTTGTCCTAAGAGGCTCATGACTTCTCAGGAGATTAAAAATAAATAAATCACAAAATGATATGGAAAGGTGGAGCAGGGGCGGACCTTGGTAATATACTGCCCAGTGTGAAGCCATTTTATGCCCTCTCCCCAATCCTGGTGCTGCTGGCTTAAGCTGAAATTTGGGGAGCAGGAATGAGGCTCCAACCGGGTCCTGGAGCTCACGTGCCTCCTTCCCAAAGCCTGGTAAGCACTTGCTCCACTTTGGGAAGGAGGCAGAATACTACTGAAATCCCAGTAGTTGAGATTTTTTAAAAAACAACAACAACCAAACATATTTTTTATTAAAGATTTCTTGGTTTACAAAAGTATATGCAATGTCTCTTTTTTCAAGTTACATTTTCTACAGATCAATTTCATTTGCTGAGACATTAGTGTCACATTAGGAAGAAAAGGGGGAAAGACGTGGAGGGGGTCATGGTGGGTGGGGGTGGGGTCGGGTGGCGATGTTTCTATTTTACTTAATGTATGTGTGGGATTTTGTGTCAGTGTCGCTTGTGCGGGTTCTCTTTACTATTGTGTTCCCTTGGTGGTGAGAGAGGATGGGGTTGGCCTAGGGTATGGTTGTTCGTTTGTGATTGGCTGTGGTGAACTTTGTTTTCATGTGTGAGTGGGGTGGGTGAGTGTTTTTGGATCAGGTTAGCCATATTGATTCGTATGTTGTTGGTGGACACTTGTCGTTGTCTTGTTGGGCTGTGCATATATGTGATAAAAGGGAGCCATACCGGGGTGAAGGAATCTTCTTCCATTTGTCCCCGTGTCAGTTTCAGTTTACTAGTTAGTTTTTTTTCTAATAAGGCCGTTTCCCCCATAATATTTGGTACCATTGGTCCATGCCTATTCCTGACAGGTCTCTCCAATGTCTGGCTATGATGTTTCAGGCTGCTGAGAGTAGGAGGGTTATGAGCTCTTTGTGATGTGAGTGGGCATTATTGTCTTGGAAGATGTTTAGTAGGGCCAGTTCTGGGGTAACTTCTAAATCTTGCTTAGTTATTTTGCTTATTTCTCGTATGGTTGTTGGAAGGTGTACAGAATGCACTTGTTCTCATGCTCACCTTGCAAGCTTCCCACTGGAATCCGATTGGTCACTGTGAGAGTAGGATACTGGAATAGATGGACCATTGACATGATCCATCAGCTGGTCTTATGGTCTCTCTCAGCAGAGATTCAGTAGACATCCTTACTTTTGACTTTCAGGCATCTCTTGAAGACTTTTTTATGCTGGCAGGTCTTCATAACTCCCCCCCCCCCTTATCCAGTTGTCTATTGATTATCTTTTTAATTTTTTATTCTTTTAAATGTGCTTTATGTTTTAACATTGTTCACTGCCCTGATATTTTACGACATGGTGGTGTAAAAATACTTCTAAAAACCTTCTAAAATCTTTATCTCAGTTGGTCTCTTTCCTGGATATGCATTTATCTGAAGCATGTGTTGCAGTTTTAAACTCTTCTTTTTATATAATTATAGTTACTTTTTAAAGAATTGCTTTTATCTGTAATTGTTTATTTATATGTAATTATTTTATTGATTTAAATCACTTTGAGGTGCCCATTAATAAATGAAATTAATAGTGCTAGTAGTGGTAGTGTAATAAATTAAAGTAACATTTCAGTGTCCCCTGGATTCTCATTCTTCCAACCTGAAGTTCAGCTCTCCACATTTCCACAGCAGTTGGCAATTAAAAAAATAATGTCCTTGTGAAAGTTCACCAGCTCTTAATGCAAATATCTCCCAATATACACATGTTTGCATGCTGTTTTGCCCAACATACAAGACAATTTTGCAAGGCATTCCCCTCTAATAGAATTCATTTTTGGATGCTATTTTCAGCAAGACATTTTTAAACATCCATTTGACTGCAGTATATTTTTGCATGTTTCTTTGCTGGCGAACTGCATTGCAAAAATTTGCATTTCCTCCTATTCCTTGCAGCTACACAATTCCTGGAAACTGGGAAGGGTGCTACATCATTTCATCTTCCCATGGGAATTCTGGGAAGCAGACTGTTGAAGTATTCCTCTCTTGCCTGCATCCTCATTGTTCATTACTCTGCCCTCCCTCCCCACAAAACTAAGCATAGATATCCTACAAGTAAATTTGAAAGTTTAGCAATCTGTTTTAAAATGCACTCCCTGTCAGATCATCCTGTCAGGTTGCATTCGCCATTGCAAAAATAAAATAAAATAACATTATCAAGTGCACCAGAATATGCCTGTCAAAAATCAATAGGAGAAAAGGAGAAAGTCAAATGCTGTGAAGGCGGAGGAGGGAGTGATGCTGTGTTCTTTTCTTATTGCCATTTGTCTTCCCAAGTGAAGAGAGACTTGATCACTCATGAGTGGGGGTGCCAAATGATCTTATTCTGCCTGCCAGGTGGCATCATACATCACCGATGACACGCCAAGGGCTGGATCTTCAGCACACGTAAATCTGTATTAGCTCTATTACAACCAAAGGAACAATTCCACACCTGGGGACCTGCTCTGGGCTCTCTCTCCACTGCTCAAGAATACAAGGCATAAAACATAGCCGAAACCCATTATGGGATAGCTTTTTTATTTATAACTCTAATTATTGTAAGGAGTGAGTCATTTCTAAGGGCAAAAGAAGAGGTGTTTTCTATATTAAAAAAACTACTCCCTTAGTTATGAGAAAAAGTGGGGTGAGACTGGTAGAAACAGATTTAACAGCTCTGAGTTTTTGATTCCCAAGGCAACTCTTTAACAGAACTTACTTTTATTTGGTTTTAAACGATTAACATGCTGCTTTGTGCTTTACAAATGTGTAACACATATGGCCTCAGTCCAGTATACCTGAAGGAGCGTCTCCACCCCCATTGTTCTACCTGGACACTGAGGTCCAGTGCAGAGGGCCTTCTGGCGGTTCCCTCACTGCGAGAATCCAAGTTACAGGGAACCAGGCAGGGGGTCTTCTCGGTAGTGGCACCCGCCCTGTGGGACGTCCTCCCATCAGATGTCAAAGACAACAACAACTACCAGACTTTTAGAAGACATCTGAAGGCAGCCCTGCTTAGGGAAGCTTTTAATGTTTGATGGATTACTGTATTTTAATATTTTGTTGGAAGCTGCCCAGAGTGGCTGGGGAAGCCCACCCAGATGGGCGGGGTATAAATAATAAATTATTATTATTATTATTATTATTATTATTATTATTATTATTAGGTGCTTAGAGATATTTTTGCAGAAAGCAATGAATAAATACAACAGGTAATAATAATAGCTGATTTTTTAAAAAATACTCTTTCTTGGGGTGGGGGGGTCTCTTTATTAATAATGAAATATATTCAGAGTCGAGAGTGGATTTCATGCTCTTTATTCAGCTCATAGTGGTGAGAAGGAATGAAAGTTTTCCCAAAATATCTGCTTTATATACATTATTTACACAATGGGCTGCAAGTGATTGGCTAATTCTGGGATTCTCCTGTAGGCCAATCAGGTTGTGGATTCACTTCCACCTGGAGCTGGATTGGGTGGGTCCTGCAGACCAATCATACTGCTGCATTCTGAATCCTATTATTCTAGGACCAATCAGAATGCTGCATTTTGGATCCTATTCAACTCAGTACATAACAAATAAACCTTGCCCGAAAAGCCTGCAATGGTCAGAGGATACTGCAGATTATTATTTTCCAGGACAGGTATCTTGTTTACATGACCAAAAGGCCACATGCTTGTCATTTGAGTGGAAATGAGAGCATCCACCAGGGATTACAAGCCAGTCAACATGAGAGCAGTGGCGTAGTGTGAGGGGTGCAGGGGGGGCCGACCGCACTGGGCGCAACATCTGGGGGGGCGCTCGCACTCGCAGCTCTCTGCCCCTACCTGGCTCACTCACTCTCTCTCACTGCAGTGCTGGCTGTGCGAATCCGATCTGAGCCGCCGGGTCGCCGCCCACTGTGGAGGGGGTGGGTGCCAGGCGTGTGGTGCGGAGAGAGAGCAAGAGACTATCTGGGGGAGGGACAGTGCAGCAACCGCCCAGCGCAGCGCTGAGCGCGGGAGAGAACCACACCAGACCAGACCAGGCAGCAGCAAGAAGAAGCTGGCAGCGGTGGCAGGTTAGGGGTTAAGGGGCGCAAATTACTTGCCCTGCCCCGGGTTAGCGGGCGCAAATTACTTGCCTTGCCCCGGGTGCTGACAACCCATGCTACGCCACTGCATGAGAGTTTCTGATATTATTCTCATACTGCAGATGAGAGCAGTAGTTGGCTCAGAAAGTGTGAGTGACTTGACTAAGAGTAGGACCCACTTAGTATGTGGGATAGATGAAAACAGCAAAAGCAAAAACGCCTCCTCCCTGCACACACAAAAATCCCCACAATTAGATATGTAGCTTTCCCACCATGTGGCCTTCAGCTGAAGACAAGGCCACCCATGTGCTGTCACTTCTGAGGATGAATCCTGGAATGGTTGAAATTTCCCTTGAGCCCTGCTGGACCTCCATCAACATATTGTAGCTTTTGCATTAAAACAGAGAGAAGGAGGCAGGGAAATTAAAGCAGTTTACAATGTATCAATAGCTTTTCTCTTTAAGCACCATTTGCTTGCTTAGGCATGACTCTCTTCTAGTACCTTTTAAGCAGCACAGCTTCAAATAAACTGCCGATGGAGCGTCAGTCTGAACCTCCTAATGGAGCCCAGTGTCTGATGAGCTGAGCATACAGTTGCTGCTGCTTTTATTTTTTAGTGAACGTTCCCTTTAGAGCACTTTCCCCAAGCCCTAAAAGCCAATCTGACTCTTCTTTGGTGCTCACATACTGCGCAGCATGCAGGGAGGTTGTCATGCTGCCTTTTCTCCTAAAGAAAGGTGGGTTCAGCTTAGAAAGTCTTGGTTTCTCACGCTGCTGCCTCGGCTGCAACTCACTGATCATTCAGTCATGTGAAACTTTGCTAAGCAGAAGCCCATCAGAGGAATGGGGGACATTCTACAGTCAGAGGACTGCATTTCCTTGTAGGTATCTGTGATGGGATGATGAGCTGCTTGTGCGTAAAATGCAAGTCCCTCAGAGTTTGATCAGGTTTTCAAACCTCTGCCTGTGACGGAGCCCCTCCAGCATGGCTGCGTCAATCGCTAGTAGAATCCGAAAGTGGTTGCTTTCGGAATCGTTTCCAACATAAAAGCTCTTTAACGGAAACACGTCTTCTGGACTCTCGGCGTGACAGTTTCTGGCGAGGAGTGGGTGTCCCTATAGGAGGTCCTGAGACCTCCCCACTGTTTTCGCTGGAAGCGTCTCTGAGCCATCCCTCCGACTCACTTTCCCTTGGAGTTCTTGCTCGCCCTCTACTGGTTCCCTCTTCCGCTGCTACTTCTCTCTCAACCTCAATGAGCCTTTGCACCTCCGGTTCTTTGGATGGCAGTTCCCTGACATCCACCTCCCCTCCAGGGCCCCCTTCACCCCCTCCCGTCTCCTCCCCTACGGGCGGTGAGGAGGTAAAACCCCTGAAAGAACCTCCCTCATCTTCCGAAGTCTCGAACACTTCCCTCCACTTGTTGCTGTCCCTGGTCTCTCGGTACTCTTCGTCATCGGAGTCCACTCCCTCTTCCAACTCCGACTCCGCGAACCCTTCCAGTTCCTCTTCCTCGTCGGTGGTGCCGAAATACTCCCTCCTAAACCTTGCTACCAGCTGAGGTTTCCTCGGGAATCTTTGGTGGAACGTTTCTGTTAAAACCTCGCATTGACTTCCTCTGCAATCACCCAGGTGTTTTCTGACTCCGGTTCCCCTTCCCACGCCACCAAATACTCCACCTGATTTCCCTTCCACCTGGAATCGAGGATTTCCGCTACATGGTTGCGGCGTTCCCTCTCTTCCAAGGCTGGTCCCCTGACGTGCTCCCCTTCACGTCCCCCCCTGTATGGTGACAGTAACGACCTGTGGAACACTGGGTGCAATTTCATGTGGTTGGGTAACCGGAGTTTGAAAGCCACCGGGTTGACCTGCTGAATGACCTCAAAGGGTCCCAATCTTCTGGGCCTCAATTTCTTACAACCCCCTTTGAACGGCAACCCTTGGGTTGACAGCCACACTTGATCCCCCACCCTTATGGTTTCACCTTCCCTTCTGTTCTTGTCTGCCTGCTTCTTATATTGTGCCTTGGCCCTTTCTAAGTTGAGCTGGAGCTGATGATGGATCGCTTCCATCTCTTCTACAAAATGTTCAGCCGCTGGGACGCTCCATCTCTCCCCTCCTTCCCCTGGAAATGCCCTGGGGTGACACCCGTAATTAGCCAAAAAGGGGCTCATCCCTGTGGACACATTCTCCGCATTATTGTAGGCAAATTCTGCCAGCGCCAACTTTTCGACCCAATCGTTCTCTCTGTCATTGACATAACACCTCAGATATTGTTGAAGAATGCCATTTGCTCTTTCCGCCTGCCCGTTGGTTTCAGGGTGCCGGGCAGTTGAAAAATTGACTTCCACGTGTAGCAAGCTCATGAGCTTCCTCCAGAACCTGGAAGTAAATTGTTTGCCGCGGTCTGAGATCACCCTCAAGGGAGCCCCGTGCAACCTAAAGATATGTTCTACAAACAACTTCGCTGTTTCTTCCGCTGTGACTGCATGTGAGCATGCTACAAAGTGGCACATCTTAGTTAACAGGTCTACTACTACCATGATGGCTGTTTTCCCCTTGGACTTCGGCAGATCCGTCATAAAATCTATTGATACCGCTTCCCAAGGCCGTTCTGGTGTGGGTAATGGTTCTAATAACCCTGCCGGTGCCCTTCTTTCCCCTTTGGCTCGCTGACATTGGTCACACCCTCTTACATACTCCCTTACATCTTCCCTCACCTTGGGCCACCAAAATTCCCTGGTAACCAACCACATGGTCTTGTGTTGCCCAAAATGTCCCGCCGTGGGGCTATCGTGCAACTGCTTGAGTACTCTCCCCCTCAATTCACCTTCGGGTATATACAGTGCCCCTTTGTAATACAATGCCCCATTTCTTTCCTCAAAACCTCCGGGGCTCTCGCCCTCCCCCCTGAGACCTCTGAGCTTATCCTGGGCATATTCATCATTTTCCGTTTCCTCTACCAGTTCTCGTTGCCCCACCAGCGCCGCCCCACACACCCAGCGGTCCTCAGGGATGACATGTCTCTCTTCGATCGCCCCCTCCCCTTCCCAATACTCTGGTTTGCGTGAGAGCGCGTCTGCCCTGACGTTTTCTGGGCCTGGCACATAACAAATTTCAAAGTGGAATTTGGAGAATTACTGTGCCCATCTCACTTGTCGTTGGTTGAGCACTTGAGCTGTTCTCCAATACTCTAAATTCTTGTGGTCGGTGCACACTTGCACCTTGTGTTGTGCCCCAATTAATAAATGTCTCCACCTCCGGAACGCTTCGTGAATGGCAAGTAGTTCCCTGTCATACACCGTGTAGTTCCTCTCGGATTTATTCAGCTTCTGCGAGAAGAAGGCACACGGTCTCCACTCCGACGTACTCCTCCCCGGTTGAAGAAGTACCGCCCCTACCGCCCGGTCGGATGCATCGGTTTCCACTCTCATGGGTTTTCGTAAATCCACATGCAGAAGTTGTTCTTCCGAGGCGAAAGCCCTTTTCAGTTCTTCAAATGCTCGCTCCGCTTCTGCCGTCCAAACAAATTTCTTCTTGCTGCTGAGGCAGTCGGTGATGGGCGCCGTCAAGTGGGCAAAGTTCTTGATGAACTTCCGATAAAAGTTCCCAAACCCCAAGAATCTTTGCACATCCTTCTTGGTCTTCGGTGTCTTCCATTCCAGTACCGCTTGGACCTTGCCTGGATCCATGGCCAATCCCTTGTCTGACAAGCGGTACCCCAGGAATTCCACCTCCTTGGTATGAAACTGGCACTTCTCCAGTTTCACCCACAGCTGGTTGGCTTGCAGCCTGCCCAACACTTCTCGAACGTCCCTCACATGCTGCTCCTCATCTTCCGAATACACCAACACGTCGTCTAAAAAGGCCACACAATTCTTGTAGAGCAAAGGTCCCAGAACGTGGTTAATAAAAGCTTGAAAGCACGCGGAGCCTCCTTGTAGACCGAAGGGCATAACGAGGTATTCAAAGGCTCCCAAAGGGGTGAACATGGTGGTCTTCCATTCATCCCCCTTCCTTATGCGTATCAGATTATACGCCCCCCGCAGGTCCAGCTTTGTAAAAATCTTTCCCTTCCTTACCCTGGTCAAAATGTCATCAATTCGGGGCATAGGGAAAGCCAGGGGTTCCGACACTGCATTCAGGGCCCTAAAGTCACACACAAGTCTCGGCTTATCTGTGTTTTTTTTGTCCACAAAAAACACTGGGCTGCCCCCCACCGCTCGGGACTCTCTGATGAAACCTCGCTTCAGGTTTTTGTCAATGAACTCCCTCAGCTCCTGCATCTCCCTGTCTGACATGGCGTACAGCTTGCCCACTGGGAGTTGGGCCCCAGGGAGTAGGTTGATTTGACAGTCAAAGGGTCTATGCGGTGGCAGTTTGTCTGCTTCCCTTTCACTGAATACGTTGCTCAGATCTGCGTATTGCGGGGGCACCTTCCCTTTGTCCATTACTTCCATCCCGGCTAGGGTGACTCTGGCTCCTCCCGGAACCTTCCCCTCCTTGCAGTGTTCTAGGCAATGCGCTGACCCAAAGGAGACCACCCTCTGATGCCAGCCCACTAGCGGATCGTGTAGCGCCAGCCAGCTCATCCCCAAAATGATGGGAGCTCCTCCCAAGGTGGCCACATTAAACGCTATCCGTTCGGTGTGCCTTGCCACCCTCATTATCATCGGGACAGTCTGTTGGCTAACTTCTCCCCCCAACAGCTCTCTGCCGTCAATCGTAGTCACCTGCAAGGGGTTACTTAAAGGGATGGTCTGTATCTGGTGCTCAGCTGCAAACTCCTTACTCATGAAATTACAGGAGCTGCCTGAATCCAAAAGCGCCTTGATCTTTAGCGGGTGTCCGTTTGGCAGTTCTAGTAACACCTCTATCACTAAAGCAGGTCTGGGAGGTTCCGGCGTGGGCACTTTCACTGCTCTTTGGCCTGGCTGCTGTGCCCCGACGGTGGCAGCCAGGCGTTGGCTGTTACTTGCTCCTTGCTTTCCTCTTCCTTTTCCCCAACAGCTCCTGCCATCCCTTGCCATTCCTTTCTTTGTGGGCAGACTCTGGCAAAGTGCCCTGGCTGTTGGCAGAGATAACATCTCTTGGCGCTCTTTCCCTCCTTCTTCCGCCCTTCACTGGGATTTGAAACTGCGCGCGCCCGCGCTGTTCCAACTTCCATCGGCTCTGCCGGCGGGAAAGGTGGCTCTGGAATGTCTGGAATGCGGAGCTCCCTCCAACGGTCTCCTTTCCCTTCCCGCTTTTCCAAAGCCCTTGCCTCCTGGCGCGCTCCTATGGACAGCGCAGATTTGGTCAGCTGATCCATAGACTCCGCCCTGGGCCCCCGGGAAAGTTCATCTTTGACGGCCGAAGAAAGCCCCTCTTCGAAAAGCATCTGGATGGGTTCCGCCGATAGGTCCCACCCCAATTTATGAATCAGCATAGTAAACTCAGTCCAGTACTCACGGACAGATCGGCTTCCCTGCTGGCAAGCCATTAACTGCCTTCGCACCACCCCCTGCTCAATGTCGCTGGAATACATCAGGTCCATGGCACGAAAAAACTTCCTCGTGTCCTTTAGGATCTCATTATTCGCTGCCATCAGGGGTCTAACCCAGTCCTTCGCCCCCGATTCGAGATGGCCAATTACAAAAGCCACTCGCGATTCCTCGTCGGGGAAGTCATCAAACTGCAGGTTGAGAGCGTATTGCATCTCTGTTCTAAAGGCATGATAGTTCCTGGGATCCCCCCCGAATTTCTGCACCAATCCTGGCACCTTTCTGGCGAGCGGGGTGGTTTTCTCCTTTCCCTTTTCTGCATCCTGAGCCCTCCTCTCCTCAAGCCTCGCCGTTTGCAGCGCCAGCTGGATCTCCAACGCCCTGTACCTTTCTTCCAGGCTTGGACCCCCTCCAGCTGCTCCTGCTCCTCCGGTTCCAGCTGGGTTGCTCATGATGCCTCTCCCTGCACAAGCTGGCTTTCGGAGACTTTCGGATTGCTGTGATGGGATGATGAGCTGCTTGTGCGTAAAATGCAAGTCCCTCAGAGTTTGATCAGGTTTTCAAACCTCTGCCTGTGACGGAGCCCCTCCAGCATGGTTGCGTCAATCGCTAGTAGAATCCGAAAGTGGTTGCTTTCGGAATCGTTTCCAACATAAAAGCTCTTTAACGGAAACACGTCTTCTGGACTCTCGGCGTGACAGTTTCCGGCGAGGAGTGGGTGTCCCTATAGGAGGTCCTGAGACCTCCCCACTGTTTTCGCTGGAAGCGTCTCTGAGCCATCCCTCCGACTCACTTTCCCTTGGAGTTCTTGCTCGCCCTCTACTGGTTCCCTCTTCCGCTGCTACTTCTCTCTCAACCTCAATGAGCCTTTGCACCTCCGGTTCTTTGGATGGCAGTTCCCTGACAGTATCTTTCCAGATGCCAGAAGGGGGATGGATGTGACTCTTAACTTTTGTTCAGCAGGCTACATTCCAGGCACACACAAGTTAGAGGTTTCCGCACACTGTGCCGCTCTCCAACCTGAAAAACAATATGAATTATCAGAGATGGACACATTTCAGACATGCAAACACAACTGAGGAGGGTGCCAGTGATGGGGAAAGTTGTGGGATGTGATCCACGAGAGGCAGTCAAGTACAACAGAACAAATGCCATCCCAGCTCACAACAACTGGGATTCATGTGCAGTTCTCTGCTCTGACTTGCCAACGTGGCAGTGCAGGGACTAGGAACCCAAGGACTGCACCTCAAATTTCAGGATTTAAGAGCCACAATGGCTACCTGTTGACCAGCTTTGTATGACAGTAGCACATGGCTGCTCTATATTTATAGGAAGTCAAAGCCAAAGCCCCTAGGAGCATCAAAGTAGGATGTCCTGCCTTCCATTCCTATGGTCTGCTGTTCCAAATAGTTTTCTTTAAAAAATACATATGCACTGAGATATCTACTTAATCACTCTAGTCCCCTGATATGTTGTTTTTCAGATATAAATCCCAGGCACTGTGGGTGAATGTATACTAATGATCCCCAAAGCGTGCATCATCATTATGCATTATCCTTCATTACTATGCAATCATCCAGAGATTCCTGGAATCTCTAGTGCAATTCTTGATTTCTTTTTGTTCTCAAAAGTGCTAAAAAAGCAAACCTAAATGAGAACCCCAAACTTAGCCCCTGTGCTAATGTACATTGGGCTTTTTGCTTTATTAGCATGCATACATTTTTTATGTACCTTTTCTAACCTGCTCTTCTTTTTTTTCTCACAGCAGAAGCCAAGGGAACACTCTGCACTGCGTTCACTATTAATATGTTAAGTATTTTTATTATTTATTTTATTTTTTTAAGTATTTTAGGGACGCGGGTGGCGCTGTGGGTAAAACCTCAGCGCCTAGGATTTGCCGATCGCATGGTCGGCGGTTAGAATCCCCGCAGTGGGGTGAGTTCCTGTCGCTCGGTCCCTGCTCCTGCCCACCTAGCAGTTCGAAAGCACCCTTAAGTGCAAGTAGATAAATAGGTACCGCTTTATAGTGGGAAGGTAAACGGCGTTTCCGTGTGCTGCTCTGGTGCCGGTTCACCGGAGCAGCTTCATCTCGCTGGCCACGTGACCCGGAAGTGTCTGCGGACAGCGCTGGCTCCCGGCCACTAGAGTGAGATGAGCGCACAACCCTAGAGTCTGTCAAGACTGGCCCTTACGGGCAGGGGTACCTTTACCTTTACCTTTTTATTTTTATTGCAACAGCTGCTTCTGACAAAGCCATGATGGGTTCCATCCCCTGGCACAGAGGTGAGGGAGTTTTGGCCCTCCATATGCCATTAGAGGGGACTCAGGTGGTGCTGTGGGTTAAACCACAGAGCCTAGGACTTGCCGATCAGAAGGTTGGCGGTTCGAATCCCCGCGACGGGGTGAGCTCCCATTGCTCAGTCCCTGCTCCTGCCAACCTAGCAGTTTGAAAGCACGTCAAAGTGCAAGCAGATAAATAGGTACCGCTCCGGCGGGAAGGTAAACGGCGTTTCCATGCACTGTTCTGGTTCGCTAGAAGCGGCTTAGTCATGTTGGCCACATGACCCGGAAGCTGTACACCGGCTCCCTCGGCCAATAAAGCAAGATGAGCGCTGCAGTCGGTCACGACTGGACCTAATGGTCAGGGTCCCTTTACCTTTACCTATGCCATTAGAGTACTACTTCTCCATTCATTCCAGACCATTGGCCATGGTGACTGGGGCTGAGGGCTGTGGTCCAATTTTAAAAAATGTACTATTGAAATCAATCCAGACAATTTATAATAAGAAGAGTAGGGTAGGTCCTAAAATATATAAATCTCAGGTGTCAGTGGTCAGGGTAAAGAGATGTTTAGATGTTTCTTGGGCATATGACAAAAGCTATACAGTGAAGGTACCAGATGCTCCCCTTTGGGGAGAGAATTCCAAAATTTAGGAGCTGCAGCACAAAATGCCCTCCATCACCTTGAACTTCTGAGGTTGATGGAAGTACTAAGAGGCAGATGTGCCAACTTGGCCCCACTACCGTGGGTGCCAAGACCCATTGGTGCTATGCAGTGTGCATGGCCCTGGCACTCACATTTGTGGGTGTCTGGCCCCTTCATGGGGAATTTTGTGGGTGCTTGGGCACCCAGGGCCCCAAGGAGTTGGCACCTATGCTAGGAGGACCACATGTGCCAATCTTAATACCTCTGTTGATCTTAATGAGAGTTGGGAAGGAGGCATTCTTTCAGATATTTTGGGCCAAAGTGGTTTAGGACTTTAACCACTAATGCGAGCACCAGAAATTGGGCCCAGAAATGTAATGGCACTTGGGATTGTGTTAGTTCTAAATGGAACCCCAGCCAATAATCTAGCAGCTGCATTTTGGACCAGTTGAAGTTTCCAAGCCATCTTCAAGGGTAGCCCCATGTAAAGCCCACTGCAGCAATCCACTCTGGAAGTTACCAGATATGGGAGACAGTGATGGAGGCATCTTAGTTCAGAAAAAAGAAAGAAAGAAGGAAAGGGAAATTGTTTTGATTTGGAAATGTTTGAAACTCACTTTTGCTCCATATGTAATCCCTGTTCCAGAGGTAAGGTGTTTGAATAGTGAGGATATATGGTTACATCCCTGCAGACATATTTGAGTTAGCAGACTTTTGTGAGGCTATCCCATCCCCCTCCATCACCACACAGTTCATTTTTAGCTCTAATCTAGGATGTCACCTAAACATCAGCCTACAGCTGGGATATCAGAGCTGGAGGAACTAGCAGGTGATGCTTCACTGTCAGGATAAAAAGGACTTATTCCAGGCCCTCTGCCGATCTTGTGAAAATGAACCACAGATCACTGAAGGCCTGAATCTCTGATTAACTGTCCGCCATTATCTGCAGTGCCTACATTTCTCTCAGAGAGCCTCCCACCCCGTCTCAATTTAGTGCTTGAAGGGGGAAGGAGGTCTGGAGCCACAGAGGTATCATAATGGCCGCAATCCAAGCTGCTTTTCTTTCCCCCTCCATAAGTTACACCTGTTTGATGTCTAAGGCGAACAGAAGAGCTGCACAAATTGGAAAGGGAGCCACAAAAATGATGAAATGGCTCGGAGAAGCAGACTTGTGAGGAAAGGTTAACTGACAGGACGACTCAGCCTGGAGAAAAGATGACTGAGGAGAGAGGCTGGGAAACTGCCTAACATTTAGAGAAACGGCTGTTCGGGGGACAGGCCGGGGAGGAAATTATCCTCATTAGGCTCTGGTGTCAGAAGAAGAATTTAGGGGGTCTGAAGCAGAAGCAGGGAAATGTTTAGGTTAAATGCCTGAAGAAATGTTATGAAGCTTAGTGCAGTGAAGGTAATCAAAGGGAGACTGTAAAATAGAGTCTCCATCTTGAGCAGGGTGGAAAAAAGACACTTCTGCTTAGCAGAGAACCATATTCCACCCTGGAGACAAGGGATGGTTTGCAAAGAATTTCAAGGCAGAAGCAGTAGGTTGATATATTTTGGGGATTTCACCTTACCCAGGAGCACATATGGCACCCATATATATTCTCCCCCATGGTGGAAAATGCTATTTGGGCAAATTTTAAGTGATGGAAGGGAAAATGTTGGGCAGCCCGTCCTCCATGGCAGTTTTCCACCACAGACTGAACTTCTCAGTGCTATATTTTGGAGAAGAATAATGGTGATTTCATGAGGAATCAGATGATGGCAATTCCTTACCAATCAGGTCAGCTGCATAACATTTCATTCCTTTAAAGCAGATTTGGAGAACTGGCTCCAACCAGCAGGCTGGTGATTGATTGGAGGTTATGGAAGCCTATTTTAAGGGTACAATTTTCCATAGTGGTTTAACCATCAATCCTTCTTCACAAGGAATTATAGGTGTGAAAGGGGGACAGAGGTCTCCTAACAACTCTCAGCACCCTTAACAAACTACAGCTTCCACAGTGCTTTGGGGGAAGCTATGGCTGTTTAAAGCGGTATCACAGTACTTTAATTGTATGGTATGAATGGAGTCCCATGGACTGCAAGAAGATCAAACCTCTCCATTCTGAAGGAAATCAGCCCTGAGTGCGCACTGGAAGGACAGATCCTGAAGCTGAGGCTCCAGTACTTTGGCCACCTCATGAGAAGAGAAGACTCCCTGGAAAAGACCCTGATGTTGGGAAAGATGGAGGGCACAAGGAGAAGAGGACGACAGAGGACAAGATGGTTGGATAGTGTTCACGAAGATACCAGCATGAGTTTGGCCAAACTGCAGGAGGCAGTGGAAGATAGAAGTGCCTGGCGTGCTCTGGTCCATGGGGAAGAGTCGGACACGACTAAACGACTAAACAATAACAACAACAACATGAATGTGCCCTTAGTTGGATACAACATTAGGATTGCAGTTCCCGGAAAATTGGAAGGCAGTTTAGAGACACCCCCCTCCTCCCGAGCCTTGCCTCTCCACACTACGAGGCAAAGACACATTACCAAATATAGCAGTTCAATGATAAATGTATGTTTGTACAGGCTCAATGGGAAATCAAATCGCTGTAACAAACTTCTCAGTTCCAGTGGTATTTAGGACCCAGGAAAGTGAGGTATAACGGGAGTGAGTGAGCCCACCATAATCCCTTAGAAGTAGAGTCCTGTCCCATCCACAGGGCCTTCTCAAGGTGTTGTGACCGGTTATATCCTGCCCCAAGAGTGCCAGACAGATAACCATCTCAATCACAATGCCTACCCGCCCCATAGTGGGACAAGACAAAGGGATGTGTTTGACTTGACTCAGGGACCAGGAAACAGTAAATACTTTCCTTTGTACTGTGTTGGAGTATGTGTGAAAGACTATATTTGAGTGACTGGGGCATGCCTGGATCTCCACACCTTTTTCTGTGACATATCTATGATGCTTCTGGAATTGTATTATGAGAAACTTTAAAATACTGATATAAACATTGTTCGGGGCTTCTCTCTGCTTCTTCTATGTGGTAGTTTGAAGTCCTGTTGCAGCAATAAAGATCAGGCCTACTGACCCCTGTTTTGCTTCAATCTCCTGGCTGAAGACTCTTGCTTGTAACCCCTGACCTGAACCTGTGGGAACCAAGATTAGGCAGTTGTGGGGTGCTCCAAGGACTCCCTTATACACTGTCTAAGCTAAGCAGCAATGTCCCTGGACTTCCTCACTACGAAAGGAAGTGGGGTGTGTATAACAGTAGCTTATTTTTTCTGTGGGAGCAGGGTTTCTTGCTCATTAGCTGTGTAAAGACTGAATGATCTTTGCTGGACACACAATGTGCAAAAGTGAAGTGCTGATGTCATAGAAACTGGTGCAGAGAATGAACAGAGCAATTTTATTCACACACACATATACACCATCATTTGGGAAAACATCCTCAGGTTAGCTTACTCAAGGGGCATTCTGAAGTTGTCAGCAGTGTCCTGCAAACATGTGTAACAAGAGACATTCGGACAGTTTTTTTTTGTTCTTGCTTATTAGCACCTGGCTTTAGCATTGCTAAGGGTCTGCTGTGTGAATCTAATATAGTCAATTTGCAACCCAAACTCTTCACTTGTGGCTCGTCTGTTAATTATATTTTATTACTTCATAAGCCAGCTACAAATGGAGCCTTAACTGAAAGCATAAGCCATTTTTATTATACATGCAGGCTAAATAATGTGATAAATTGTTTTTCCCCCCACCATTAGATGCAGTTATGATGCTGCTTTTAACCACCCAGCCATATCGTTCAGTATTTCATTTTTTATTTTTTAAAAATCTTTTAAAATTCCATTTTCTTCTCATTTCTGAAGTGTCATAATAAAAAAACCCATTTTTATTTATTTTAAAAACCACACACTTAGAATATGTTCCGAAACCAATATGCCTCTTACGGAGTCCTGTTTTCACAAGAGAAATTGTAATGTATACTTGATCTTCCTTGATAATGTTTTGAATAAGTAAATGAAGGAATTATTTCAATCACCAGGAACATCTCTTTCTTTCTCCCTCACTTCTTCCTTCTTTTTAAAAAGGGGATCTACAAAGTTTGTTAATTTTAGTGATGAACATATACCAGGTCTTTTCTCATTTGTATTCTTCATAAACCCTCATGCACAAGTGTATGATGTTCTTCCAACTCACAGCGCATACACACACACACACACACACAGAGAGAGAGAGAGAGAGAGAGAGAGAGAGAGAGAGAGAGAGAGAGAGAGAGAAGATGCAATAATACAGGGCTATAATGATGTTACATATTATTACGGTTTCATTAATTTTCTCAAACTACAGCAGAGCACATTTGGTTGTCTGCTATGAAGCATTAGCATAAATATTAAAACTAAATTATGCTTGTCAACTAAATGAGCACAGTACACAGTGTGATACATTATCTTGGTTGTTTATATATATATATATATATCATGGGATTTCCCCCCCCCCCTTTTTTAAACACTTCTCTGTGTGTGAATTTACAAAAATTCAGGCATTTTTTCCAACTGGTCCCCCAATCATTAGCACACATTAGTGCAATTCCATGGTATAATATCTTAGGTCCGAAGAGGATCAAACACACCATTTCAAAGCACCTGTTCTTCATCTTCTAGTTGATACAGCAATAGCGAAACACCTGCTTGTCCAAACCAATTCTTCTAGAACACATGATCTTGGCACCCATGGACCATGTTCATACAGAGAAAGTGAAGGATAGAAGAATCTGTCCATTTTCTTTCTTTCTCATTTACACCCCCCCCCCAGTAAACCACGTTTAAACAGCCATTTGAATAATAATAATAATAATAATAATAATAATAATAATAATAATAATTTATTTATACCCCACCCATCTGGCTGGGTTTCCCAAGCCACTCTGGGTGGCTTCCAACAAAAGATTAAAAATACATTAAAACATCAGTCATTAAAAACTTCCCTAAACAGGACTGCCTTCAGATGTATTCTAAATGTCATATAGTTGTTTATATCCTAGACATCTGATAGGAGGGCGTTCCACAGGGTGGGTGCCACTACTGAGAAGGTCCTTTGCCTGTAGCTTTGCTTCCTTCTCTCAGTGAGGGAACTGCCAGAAGGCCCCCAGCACTGGACCTCAGTGTCCGGGCTGAACGATGGGGGTGGAGATGCTCCTTCAGGTATACTTGGCTGAGGCTGTTTGGGGCTTTAAAGGTCAGCACCAACACTTTGAATTATGCTTGGAAACATACTGGGAGCCAATATCTACCAGCATGTCATTGTGCATATCTCCTAAATTACATGGTTTTGCACACAATTTTTGTCTAATACTGTCCATTATATGACAACAGTGGAGGTCCAGAATGCATGCGTGTGCAGACGTTATGCTGGTGAGATTCCCACAGGAGACAAGAAGCAGGAGGCCAAGAAACATTGGATTATGAACTAAACCAGCTACCATGATGGGGCTGGCCTAATCACTGCACTAGCTCCAGCATGGTGCAGGGATATGTCTAGCCCTTCACACTTTTATGTTTTCTTTTCTTATTCTGTCGCTGTCCTTTTCATACCTTGCTGTTTCTCATGTTGCTGTCTGAATGGCTGTTTGACTGTTATTTGGAAAAGGTGGAAAAGGTTGAAATGCTTTAGGTAAATTAATCAAACTATTGCTTTAGATTCAACGTTATTAAATAGAAAAATCGTCCAGTAGCACCTTAGAGACCAACTATGTTTGGTCTTGGTATAAGCTTTTGTGTGCATGCACACTGCTTCAGATACCAAGAACAAACTTAGTTGGTCTCTAAGGTGCTACTGGACTTTTTATTTTATATATATATATATATATATATATATATATATATATATATATATATATATATATATGCTTTCGTAGATTTTCACGGGTACAGGAATGCAGGTTTTGGTGTCCTCGGGTGTCTTCCCGTGTAAAAGTTGGGGTGTCTAGGCGACGTTTCGACGAGGTCTCACTCGTCATCTTCAGGCTGGTGCTTTCGGCTTCTTGTTACTGGAACAGAGCAGGATCTCAGTGTTTGAGTTCCTATAAATACTGTTGAGGGGGTGTGGTGTATAGCCTCCAATGTTCTGGGCAGAGAGGAAGTTCCCAGGCTAGTGTGCCTTTTCTTCTTTTGTTCCTTAATTACTTGAGGGATATCTTGAGTGATTTCTTGAGTGATATCCTGAGTACCACTTAGGTGGGTCATTAGGTGTGGATTAGTTGCTAAAGTCTTTGTGTCTTGACCTGTTCCAGTAACAAGAAGCCGAAAGCACCAGCCTGAAGATGACGAGTGAGACCTCGTCGAAACGTCGCCTAGACACCCCAACTTTTACACGGGAAGACACCCGAGGACACCAAAACCTGCATATATATATATATATATATATATATATATATATATATATATATTGACTGTGTCAGACCAACACGGTTACCTACCTGAATCTAGAACTATGGAAGTCATTAACTAGCTCCAACATCAAGCTAAATGGTAATTTAATCCATTTAGGTTAGACCTGTACAGTTACATTGAACAGAGTTCCCTGGGAAGAGGGATTGACTATTAGTCCACTCTGAGAGTTATGGGGATTAGGAGTCTCCTAACAACTCTCAGTACCTTTATCAAACTACAGTTCCCAGGATTCTTTAGAGGAAGCCAGGGCTGTTTAATGTGGCATGATATTGCTTTAAATGTAGAGTGGGGCACTGAGACCCTAATCGTCTCCTGTCTACTTTTATAAAAGTCCTTTCAAAGATCTAATCCACCACTTCATAGAGTTTGTTAGAGTTTGTTAGATCTGATATGATCACAGTTCCATTGATTCACACAGAAAAGTTCCCTTCTGATATATAGAAGAAACTGTCAGAGAACAGAACACCACAGCTACCCTACTTTTGAAATTATGATTTGGCAAACTCCACGTGTATTTCTTGCTCAGTAGGGAAACCTGTAAGCTATTCTCTTCTTTTGCCTGGTGGGAATTTGTTCTTGGACTCTGATAATGCCTCTTCCTTGTCTGAATAGACAGGGGTTTAAGAGTATGTGTTCAATATATATACTTAATTTACTTAATTTTATTACGGTCCAGAGACCCAACAAATCATTACAAAGCAACGCACAATTCATACTGCCTACCTCCAGGTTAAACAAGCATTTTGTTCAAAAGATAGGGACCATGGGTTCTTGCAACCACTGATAAAAACTTTGCCACTGCTAATGTTCTAGCGTTTGTCCGGTCTTCCAATAGGAACCTGGCATAGTGAGCCTTTGATTTTCCCGGGAAAGGTACCAGCAAGGGTAATATCAGTTCAGCCCTGGCTTGCTCATATTTTGCACAGTGCAGCAAAATATGTTTTATGCACACGAGCAAACTCTGTCCTGGTAGGGAACTCCTCTCAACCTGCCATCCAACACTGCAGAAGGAAAGACGTTTAGCCTGGCTTTGGTGAAAAGCCTTCGATAATTTGGTACTGTCAGGTTTTTAATGTAAGATGTTAACATAAAGACATGCCCATATTGTACTCCTACTGCCAGTGGACTACAGACTGCATGTGAGCGAGATTGCAAGTCACTGTGTGCATTATCCCATAATCTTTGCTTTAACGTCTTTAGGGCGCCTTCATAACCCAGGTAATACAGTTGGGGGGGGGGGTGACAGACCGATAGAGGTGGCTTTTCTAGCCATGGTTTTCTGCCATTTGCTGACAAACTCCCCATTGGTCAGGTGTTGGTACAAACCCTTCCCTAGATCAAACACTGAAATCCTGAGCCAACGTTTTAGGGCAGCCCACCATGCTTTAGTTGAAATTGGCCATTCACCAGCTTCTAACAGAAGTATGGAGTTGGGGACACAGTTGGATACCTGCAGCAGAGATTGTAGAATTTTTGCCTGAAAGCCATCTAGCTTTGGAAGGTCCCCAATATGCCAGACATTTGCAGCATACAGGAGTTGGGAAATGGGTTTTGCGTTGAAAACACTTAAGTCAAGTGTGTGTTCAATATATATGCACATTGCTCTGTCCATTTTTGCCTCTGACCCCTGCCCACGACTGGTATGTGGCCCTCAGAAGGTTGCCAAGAAAGGAATGCAGCCCTTGGCCTGAAAATGTTTCCTCCCTCTGCTGTACCTGGTTACCACCCTGTGGTCTGTTTGCATGAAAAAGTTGTAACACAAGTTCAAGAGTTGTAAGGGCTAGGACAAGTAACGTTCAACTCTCTATGCAGCTATCCCTGCCCAGCAAAGTATTCTCAGGTGCCTCTGGATTGGTCCCACCCAGTGGAGACTCCTACATAGAATGAGCTATGGAAACGCATCATGTTTGGGCTCTGAATTTGCATGAACAAAGGTGTTTTCCTGTGTTCTCCTTAGGAGTCCAACATCTCCTGGGTCCTCCCTTAGCCATGACAGCTCCCAAGAGCCAAGCAATGGAAGCTTACTTCCTATGCAACCAAGACTGTCTACCTGCTACACCATTTGTGCAATCTGAATTATGTTCCACAAGGGTGCCACAACATCTGTAAAACAAGATGGTTTAAAGCTCAGTACACTGACCCAAAGGACTCCACCATTCTGACTCCACCAAGCCTTATACAAACCCAGCCTCAGGGCTTAATCTTCACTCTAAGCAACCTGTCTTACTAGAGGGAATCTTGCTCCTTTCCCTGGCAATGCTGCCTTTGAAACTTGACCTCCAGCCTGCCCTGGATTATTCTACTCCCTTTTGTCCCTTCTGATCTTCAATTGTTGTTTGCAGAACTTGACCCTTTCCCTGACCCAGATTGCCTGTAGTGTCATCGGACTGATAGCCAACTCCAAAGGACCCCAAGACTTGGCCACTTGGGACCTGGCCTCTGCTGAACCCTAACAATATCTTTCCAAATTATTACCAGCCTTTCTACTGAAGAGCTCATCTTTCCGGCAATGACATAATAAAACAATAATGTATAAAATGAAACAACGGTTACAAATTGGGTAAACAAAAGCCACAGTGGCAGCCACATTTGACACATTAAAATGCAGCACTGGATCCCACTCCTCTGCAAGAATCAGCAAAAAAAAGGAAAAAAAGGTTACATCAACTAGTATTTGCCTTACGGAACAGCAGAATTTACAGCAGAAAAGCAAGAAGAAGGAAAGGACTCTCTTTCAACAGCCCTTCATTCTCAGAGTGAAGGCCTGCATCCAGAGAATCTACAGCGTCTACAGACGCTTCAGGTTACAGACACTTCAGGTTACAGACTCCGCTAACCCAGAAATAATACCTCGGGTTAAGAACTTTGCTTCAGGATGAGAACAGAAATCATGCTCCAGCGGCACAGCAGCAGCAGGAGGCCTCATTAGCTAAAGTGGTACCTCAGGTTAAGAACAGTTTTGGGTTAAGAACAGACCTCCAGAATGAATTAAGTTCTTAACCCGAGGTACCACTGTATGTAGTTTGTCCGTCCATCTGTTTGTTTGTTTCTTCCCTGTACATTTGGACACCTATCAGGGTATCTTGGCCAAACTTGGCATAAAGGTTCCTGAGATGCAGGCAGCACTCTTTGTCAATGTTTGGATGCTGAGCACCATTTTGAATCAAGATGGCAGACTGAAAAGTGACTTTGGCATGACTTCACACTTTTTTGGCATAGGTTTGGTTGCCTCTTGAGATATTGTCGCCAAACTCTGCATGAGCGTTCCCAACATGGGGCTGGCATTCTTTGTTGATATTTGGATGCCAGGCATTATTTTGATTCAAGATGGCAGTCTGAGATGTGACTTCACCAATTCTTTGCCATGGGTTTGACACTGCTCGAGATATCATCACCAAACTCAGCACGAGGGATGCCACCGCGGGGGTCTCCATTGCTGTTTGGATGTCAAGCACCATTGTTAGAGGATCGGACAAGCAAAAGGAGACCAAGGTTCAGATCACCACATGGCTACAAAATTCACTGGGAGTCACTGCCTCTTAGCTTAATATACTTTACTTGCTGTGGGGATTAAATGAACAGGAAAAGAACCATGTATGCCATTTTTCGCTCTTTGAAACAAAAGGTGGGATAGAAATGCAACAAGTAAATGGTGCAATTAAGGAAGACTGGTTTCATTCCCTTATGTGCTGGTCCAGGTTACCGTGGGGCGAGGTCCAGGACCTGAGTTGAGGGTCGCCAGACAGTCCTCCTCGGGCAAAACGGGGTCCACAGCGAGAAGCCAGGCAAGGACAGGAACTCTGGGGGAACAGGACTGGATGCTGGCCGAAACAGCTCATCAACGATGTTGCTCCCACAACCTGGGACCGGGCTGACTGGCCTTTATCTTCTCTGAGGCCAGGGGCAGTCCCGGCCCCCAGGAGACCCGCCTCTCCTGGCCTTAAGGTGAGCACTCCTCCTGGGAGAAACCAGTTCCCTTCGCCTCTCTTCCCTGGGCCTCTGCAGGTCAGGAGAGGCTGAAGGGTTACTGGACCCAGGGGGAGACTCACCTGCAGGCACTGAGTCCTCAACCACCTCCGGAGCCAGAGTGGATTCACCTGGTGCCTGCTCCTGAGGATCCGGCACAGGTGCAGGCGCTTCAGAATCAAGGCCCTGCCCCAGTTCAGCCGGCCCTGGAGGCGGGGACTCCTGTGCAGGCTGGGATTCCTCCGGTTCAGCCTCTGAATCGGATTCCCAGGCCATCACACCTTATTAGATATTGCCACTAAGGGATAGAGGGAGGGGGAAGGGAGCTCAGTTCATTGGCTGGGGTGGAAATGCTTCTATGCTGGACCAGAAAAGAAAATGCCTGTCGTCAGCTATGCAGGCCAGCCACATGGTGTTTCATTACAGAAATGGTGGGAAAGCATTTTCAGCCCAAGGGCCACATTGCTTTCTGGGCAACTTTCTGCGTACCAAATGCTAGTGATGATAGTGGCCAGAGGCAAAAGTGACCAGAGCAATTAATGTAAACATTACCTTTGTACAGCAGGCTAGTTTCTACACATGCTCACACATCCAGACAAGGAAGAGCAAGTGCCATAATAAGGCAAAAGGACTTGTGGAGAGTGTGGAGCAAGGTCATTGAGGCCTGGGGAGAGGGGATGTGGTGTGGAGGAGCATCCCAAGGGTCAGACAGCGGGATTTGAAGGGCAATACGGAGCCCTGAATGTCCCTCCCCACTGACACAGCATCCCAGAAGCCTAAGCAATATCAGCTAACGCAACCCACAAGTAAACTTTGTTTGCTGGCTAGACTTCACTCTTGGCTACCTTTTTCACAAACCGTGTCCTGACGTTGTCTTCCCATTGGCCCTGTGGCATCTTTCCGCAGCTTGAACTCCAGAGCTGAAGACACTTTTGGCCTTATCTCTCTCCAAGCAGAGAAAGAGGTGAGCTTTCCTCCCTGCTTGAGCTGCTCTGCGTAAAAGGAGAAGTCACACATTCACCTTTGCTTAAGACTGAGGTCAAGCACATTGCTTGCCAGATCCTGTCAAAAGCACCGAAAGAGAAATGGGATTCTTTCCAGCCCCTCTTTCGTCAGAATGCTGTGCTAATCTCTCTTTCTCTCTCTCTGCAGTGCTCTTAGAAATGATTGTGTCATGCTTCATTTTGGTCTGTCAAAGTCCCTTTGCAAGTGAGCATTCCAAGGCAATACAATAACTGTTCCATGTTTGATCTCTGGCAAGGGCAAAAGCAGAGAGAGCAGGCCAGCTTCGGATGTCATTTCGACTGGTGTAAGTCCACCAGCTTTGCCCTTAAAATGAACAGGGTGATCCTGGGTTTACGAAGGTATTGCTGAGATTTAGGCCGAGGCCTGGCCTAGTGACAGAAGGAGAAATTATCTCTTCCTCTTGATTGTTTTTATTCTAAAGTGGAGTGAACAGCCGAGCCTTTTCTGCCAAAGCTGATAAAACCGGCTGTCATCGCAGAGGGATTGAGATGTGGTGGGCACAATGGGAAGACGGGGGTTTCCGGAAATTGTTTTGTACTCAGGCTATTTCAAATTAGATTGTGTGCTTAAGTGAATCCAGACTTCCTGCAAATTGTATTGCGGACTTCGATGGACGGGTCCATTGCAACATTTCCCTCTGCTAAGACTCTCTCACATCCCAATTTCCAATGTCTTTGTCCCTGCTAAAGCCTGGGGGAACTTTGTCAGCTGATGGCCACATTCCCGCACTTTCTGCACATTCCTGCACTTTCTGGGGGACATGTGCCAGTTTGGGTTTGAGCCTGAGGCAACAACTGGGCGTGACCAGAGACAAAACTGGGCAGAGCAAAAGATGTGACTGTTACCTTGATGCGGTAGAGTGTGTGTCAAAGACACCCACCCACCAACCCTCTATCCAGGAAAGCAAAAGGCATGGTCAAAGTTTGGGGGCATATTTCAGCCAAGCAAAAGCATTAAAGGAGAGTGCAGGGCAGAGACAGTGAATATTTCAACCGAGAGGAAGGACTGAGGTATGAGGAGGGGGCATGACCTGGGAGAGTCCTGGGGCAAGAAGGGGAATAACTGGGGCATTACATTTTGGAGGCTGCTCCATTAGGGCAAACAGGTCAAGCCCACTTGATTGCTTTCTTACAACTGGTCCAGATGGTAGCCCCGACTGTCAGTTTCCTTTTCCTTCATCTCAGCATTGCCCTTGAAAGAACTCCTTGTAGAATTCTCCTTAGGGAGGAGGATGGGGATAGAATTACAATTAGTTCTGCCATTGACTTTGACTCCATCTACTCTTGGCTTCCTTGCTGTCTGCCCCATTAGTCCCAATGGACACCAACCATCTCTGGTCCCAGGCCTGAGGTTCCCCACCCCTTGTGTATAGGAATTCACACAAACCTCACCACACATTTGAAACAAGACACAGAGGGAAAAGTGAGGCTGTGTGCCAGGTAGGAGGTGAAAGTCCTTTGCCTGAGATCCAGGAGAGCTGCTACAATTCACAGAAACTCAGGAACCTGCCTTGTTCTGTGGTAGACCATTGGTCCGTTTAGTCTAGTATTGTCTGTGCTGACTGGCAGCAGCTTTCCAGGGTTGCAGACAGGGTAGAAAACCTAGCCCTACTTATACCTACCAGGGACTGAACCAGGGAACTTTCCATGCAAAGAAGATGCTCTTCCACTAAGCCATTGCCCTTCCTCCATGCAGAGCAGAGAACACAGAGCCGGATGAACAAATAATCTAAGCTGATATAAGGCAACTTCCTGTGCTCCTTTTAAAAAATTGTTATTAAATGTTTATAAACATTATAGGAAGAGCAATGGAATGGGGAATTAGAAACACAGATTTAAGGTCTCTTAAAGGAGTCAATATTTCTAGCTTTACAGTTTCTTATGGTTTGCTTTTCTGCCAGTAAGAAATAAAAAAGATGTCATCTCTCCAAGTATGACAGATGGCTGCTTTTGTTCATGAAGTCTTATATTAGTTTATTCCATGGTCATTCTTCCTTTTACACACAGGTTCGGTGTCCTTCATTTTCATGTATGGTTGGGTAAACCATCCATCTGAAAGCTTAGAGACCCACTACTGGCAAGGAGACCAGGAATAGGGAAGCTGTAGCTGTCCAGATGTTGTTGGACTCCAGTTCCCATCTTCCCTGATCATTGGCCATGTGGGCTGAGGCTGATGGAAATCAAAGTCCAACAACATCTGGAGGCCCACAGGTTCCTCAGCTCTAGTTTAAAGTACCTGTTGGTCTGTACAGTACCTGTTTATCTAAATTTCTCTCTGAATTCTGGGATTCAGAATGATATGAGCCTTCTTGTAACATGTTGCATAGGTAGGGATGGGCAAATAAGTCATTTTCAGTTTCTCATTTATCTCATTTTTTAAAAAGTTCTCATGAAAATCCATCAACATTTTAATGTGAATTTCACCAAGCATACGCATTTTTGCAAAACACCGTTCCCTAATGTAATGCATTTTTGGGTATATTATTTTGATTGTTTCATGCATTTTGATGCACCCTTTTTGCCCCAGGATATGCGCCTTTGTACACATCACTTGGTTGGAGAACTGCACTGCTAAATTTAGGGGAAGTGTGGATTTTGAAGGATGGCTGCATGTCAGTTCACACACTTCTTCGGAAAGTGCAACTTAGGTAGGTTCACCTTCAAATGTGAAAGGAATCAAAGTTTTCCCCCATCTCCACTTATAGAGGGCAGTAAACACTCTGGGGATCAGTGGGAATAAGTACACTAAAACAAATGGGAATAAGTGCATAGGTTGTGCCTTCCTCATGCTGAGGGCCCACTAGAGGAACATAGGAAACTGCCTTATACTGAGTCATGCAATTGGTCATCTGGCTCATCTACATTGACTGATAGGGTATTGGACAGGGAACATTCTCAGCCCATCCTAGAGATGCTGGTGATTGAACCCAAGACCTTCTGTGTGCAGAGTGGGTGCTCTCCCATTTTTATTTTTATTTTTTATATTTTTGCAGATTACGCATGTTTACTCAAAAGTAAATTTATGTAATGGGACTTGCCTTGCTCAGAAATAAAGATGCATGGGATTGCAGCTCTGGACATTGAAATGGTTTAAGATGGTGCAGGAGGAAAATACATCTTATTGAGAAGAATAAATCACTTTAACTTTACATACATACATACATACATACATACATTTCAAAAACTATCTGCAAACACAGCACAACCCCACTGTTTGCATTACTGCAGTGCATTGTACTTGGGGTAGCCTTTGAAAACTGTTTAGAAGCAACAGTTGGTTCAAAATACAGTAGTTACATTACTGCCTGGAACAGAATGAATTATAATCCAGTTCTTTTTTTAAAAAAATCCCAATATATTTTCAAATACAGTTTAAGGGAGGGGTAGAGAACCTGTTACCTTCCAATTGGTTTTACACCCTCCAAATCCCCATCAGTCTCGGCTAGCATGGCCAACCATTAGGGATGCCCCAGAGGGTGCTTTCCCATTGAGCTATAGTCCCTCCTGTGATGCTGGGCCTGCCTTCTGAAGCTGTCAAATGGATGCCCCACATTTGCATCTATTTTCTTTCCCATCTATTCATTCTCCATAACCTCTGCCAGCCGTATCAAGTATTTCAGCCGCTGTCAATCACACGTCAATTTGTATTTTACTAGGCTCAAATCAAGGCAGATGTTTTGACAAAAGGGGAAATGGAGCTGTCAAGAGTGCAAAAGATGGATAGAGAAAGATAAATAATGGGTGGCGAAGATGGAACGGTAGTGAATATCTATCTTTCTTACGTACACTCTGTTCCACAGTACATATTATGTGTCCAGAATTGTCTGAATGGCTAAGTCAGTCTGGAGGATATCATACTGATTTCCTAAATTGGAATAGAATAAAATTAGGAGATGGAATCTGAAGACTCTGGGATGTTACATAGGGTTGGGCCGTTCCTATTCCCTTTGCTGTTTCATAGTAAGTGAGCTTTTGAACATATGAAGTGGCATTTAGCTGATTCAGATGTTATTTCTAGCTCAGGAATGAGAAATCTTCAGTCAGCTAGGTAAAAAAGGTAAAAAGGGTAAAGGACCCCTGGATGGTTAAGTCCAGTCAAAGGCGACTATGTGGTGCAGCGCTCATCTCGCTTTCAGGCCGAGGGAGCCGGCGTTTGTCCACAGACAGCTTTCCGGATCATGAGGCCAGCATGGCTAAACCGCTTCTGGCTCAATGGGACACCGCGACAGAACACACATAAATGCTATTTACCTTCCTGTCACAGCAGTACCTATTTATCTACTTGCACTAGCATGCTTTCGAACTGCTAGGTTGGCAGGAACTGGGACAGAGCAACGGGAGCTCACCCCATCGCGGGGATTCGAACCGCCGACCTTCTGATCAGCAAGCCCAAGAGGCTCAGTAGTTTAGACCAGTGTTTCCCAACCGGTGTTCCGCGGCACACTAGTGTGCCGCGAGACGTTGCCTGGTGTGCCGTGGGAGGGAGGCGGGCGAGTCAGATCTCCCCCCAGGAGCACAAGGCTTGCAGGCGGCAGCTGGCAGCGCGGAGCACGGGGCGCCCTTCGGAGGACGCCCCGTGCTCCGCGCTCGTGTTGGCAAGCCTTGCGCACCTGGGGGGCGCGTGGGGCGCCCTGAAACAGAGGGTTCCCCATGCTGCGGACTGTAGCCTGCCGCCCGACGCCGGGGCGCCCTGAAGCAGAGCGCCCCTCGTGCCAGGCAGACATGGGCCAGCCCCACAAGCTCGGGGGACAGCGGGGAGGTGCAGCACCGCCATCCCACTGTTCCCCGACCTGGTTTTGGGGGGGGGGAATAAAGGAAAAAATTTTTTCCTTTATTTCCCCCCCCCAAAAAAGTAGGTGCGTCCTATGGGGCGGAGCGTCCTATGGGACGAAAAATACGGTACTTACTATTTCATAATAAAGTAATTATAAAATACTTTCTTTGTGTTTATTTGATGCCTATTAAAGAGAGTTACTTTATATATAGTCAATATAGGCACAGAGTTAATTTTTTAAACATTTTCTAATGGTGGTGTGCCTCGAGATTTTTTTCATGAAACAAGTGTGCCTTTGCCCAAAAAAGGTTGGGAAACACTGGTTTAGACCACAGCGCCACCCACGTTGCTGAACTATATATCCCCCATTCTCCTTAACCATTGGCTACTGTGACTGGGGCTGATGGGATTTAGGAGCCTAACTACAACCAGAGGGTCCAAACCTCCTTATCCCTCTTCTATTTAGACCAGGGGTGAAGAACATTTTTTCCACCTCGGGTCCAGAATGTCTCACTGAAAACCTTCTGGGGAACACATGTCATTGGTGAGTGGGACCAAAGGCAAAAGTGGGTGGAGCAATGAATATGACTCTTACCTTTAGTATAGTTTGGCCACATCTGCACCATAGATTTTAAGCACTATTGTGCCCCTTTGACTGCCATAACTTTCGTTAAAGAACCATAGGAAGTGTAATTTGTTAAGGAGATCTAAGAGTTATTAGGGTACCCCTATTCCCCTCACAGAGCTGTGATTCCCAGAGCGGTTTATCAATTGATCAATCCCTCTTTTCAGGGAACTCTTGGAACTGTAGCCCTGTAAGAGGAATAGGGGTCTCCCAGCAGCTTTCAGCCCCCTGAGCAAACCACAGTCCCCAGGATTCTATGGGGGAACCCATGACTGTTAAAAGTGGTATAATTGTGATTTAAATGGATGGTACGGATTTGGCCTAAGTTACATTCCACCCGTGCAAAAGTCAGAGGTTTCTCCATCCAAGCAAGCAAGATGCATTCTCACAATTCAAAGAAACTTCCCCAGTCAAGCAAGGGCAATTGAAGAGGACATGGAGCAAGGTTGATTGCTGTTGGTTACAGCCTGGGGGGAAAGAGTATGTTCTTGGGAGTTGGTGTCACCCAGGGAGACAGAAAGGCCTGGAGGGACACATTTGGTTGCCCACTCCTGTTTTAGACCAATGTACCTTGACTTCTAGTACAACAGAACACACTTGAATTGATTGGGAATGTTTTGTGTACAATAATTTCAAATGGCTAGTATGAAGAGAGAAACATTTTACAAATGAATGCACACTCTTAGCAAAGAAAGAACGAAAGAAAGAAAAGGAAAGGGGAAAAAATGTTATCCTGCCAATCTTAAAAAAGCAGTCACACTTGTTTAAGAGGAGATAGTCCTTTTGTAGATCTTTAAGAACCGGCAAGTTCTTTGAGAAGGAGATTGTCCTTCAATGTGTCCTGTCCTGAAAATCTTAAAGAACATGCAAGTTCATATAAGAGAATATGGCCCTTCAAGTTATTCTCTCCTAGAAATCTCAAAGAGCTTGAAAGTTCATTTCAGAGGAGATGGTACTTCAGGTATCTTCTTCTCCAGATCATAAAGAACATGCAAGTTTACAGTAGATGGTCTTTCAAAGATCATATAGAAAGAGATTGTCCTTCAATGTGTCCTGACCCAAAGAACATTGAAGTTCACATAGGAAGAGATGGTCCCTCAGCTATCCCGAGCCCAAGCCATGTTCCATCATCAGTATACTTACACCAATGTTATGAACTGGAAAATAATGTTTGGGAAACAGCCATATATTTTCCCCCAAAAAATACTCATTGCAAAAGCTAATAAATTCTGAATTGAGCCTAGGGAATCTCTCCCATCACTGGTTCTGAGCAGCAAGCAACACAATAGCCGGTTGCATTTGATGCAGATAAAAGCCTCAACTAGCACATCGCGTTGAATTACATGACATCAACCATTTCTTCTCTGCGAATCAGACAATCTTTCCCAACTCTTCTACTGTCTCCACCCTGCAGCCTTTGTCTATATACGAATCTGATATTCCACAGGGTACATCATTATCAGGAAGCCGAATACATAATTTATGCAGAGACCTTCTGATTCTATGCCTGGATGGGCAAGTGACATTTCCAAAAGAAATTTAGTCAAACAACAGAGCTGAGCTCCCATCGCTCTTTGACAAGTTTAATAAGCTCATTTTGATGTTTGCCAAATAGCCTGACCTTAACTTTACCTCTACCACCAAGGGGAAAGCGAAGTGATATTTGTATTAGGAAGTTGCAGCTCCGTTAAAAAATAATGAGCACAAATTTAGGCTTAAGCTGCAAGAAAACCAAAAGAAAAAGAAAAAAGCAGTTTGTCTGATTTGTTTCTTCAGTATTCCTAGGGGCCAGACATCTTAAGTTCATGACTGGCAATTTCTTTTGTGCCCAAGTTACATTGCATATACCAGTTCTTCGAAAACATGACAAGTCAAAGCCCGTCCCACCACGACTCGTATTTAAACCTACCAGTATGTTAAAATCCACCACTATTTGGAGCCTAGAGCAGCCATTTTGCCAACCTTTTTAGGCTCCTGTGTACATTTGGATTTTAAAGTGTGTGTTGTGAGCACCACCCTTGCCTGATTGTTTCTCCCGCCTCCCCTGGATCAGCCTCCTTCTCCTCGAGAGACAGAAAGAGAGGGACAGAGTGCAAATAGACATTCTTCACTTTCCCAAGGGATTGGAGCAAAACACAGATCTGCTGGAATTAAACAGAGCCTTGAAAAGCACAAAGAGTTGAAGAAGGAAATGAGAACGAGGATCACATTTCCAACTTCCTCTTGAAGTTCTGTGTACTTTGCCACCTAATGACTAAATCCCAACAACGTCAGGAGGATGTCAGGTTCCCCACCTCTGACATGTTGATACTGTGGGATGAGGGACTCCCAAAACAGACTATGCATTGAAAGCAACAATAAGAAGCTAATTATTTAATGACTTCTGAAAGATGTTGCAGAGTGGAGCTTGCCTAAGCTCAAGCGGAATCATGTTCCATAACTAATTTTCAGATAAGAAGGGAACTTTTCCTTTCATTGGAAAGACATTCTTGTGTGGCAGCATTTGTTGTTGTTGTTGTTGTTCAGTCATTTAGTCGTGTCCGACTCTTCGTGACCCCATGGACCAGAGCACACATTTAACTGCATTTAATTAGAAACTATGACATATGTACTTAGGCTGCTGTCATTTTTTTTAACGCCTTGAAAAACTGAAGAGTCTGAATCTAGTTTTGCTCCAGGATGGCAACTGCAGCACATTTTAATAGGATAGCCTTCCCATGTCTGGATAGCTCAGTAGGTTAGAGCATGGTGCTGATAATGCCAAGGTTACAAGTTTGATCCCCATATGGGACAGCTGCATATTCCTGTATTGCAGGGGGTTGAACTAGAGGATCCTCAGGGTACCTTCCCACTCTACAATTCCAGGATGAAACCACAAAGATGAGACCTCGTGCACTTCAGAGGTTTCAGAGTACAACTCCTACCATCTCCAGTCAGAATAGCCAATGGTCAGAGGAGATGAGAGGCTGTAGTTGAAAACTTCTGGAGGGCACCAAGTTGGAGGAGGCTGTAACAAGAGAAACTTTCACCAAGTGTGAGCTCTAGAACTTTGTAGACTAGGCATGGCCAAACTTGGCCCTCCAGGTGTTTCGGGACTACAATTCCCTTCATCCCTGACCACTGGTCCTGTTAGCGAGGGATGATGGGAGTTGTAGTCCCAAAACACCTGGAGGGCCAAGTTTGGCCATGCCTGTTGTAGACCCACCATGATCAAAGATTATGTGTTCCAATGCTCTGTTGTGCTTGTGAGTTTCTGTTGAGATGTATCTCCTTCTTCACCTCCTCTTCCTTTATCTCTTGCAACAACACCAGCATTTTTCCCCTCATCAAGATTCCTGCTTGGTTTTCATGAAGAGGCTGATGTTAGTAAAACACCATTAAAAAAACAAAGGGTCCCCCCCCTTCACTCCTACATTTCAACTAAACATTAGTGAAAACTTCCTAATGGTAAGCTCTGTTCAAGAGTGTGCAGGAGGTTGTGGGTTCTGTTTTGTTGAAGCATAGGCTGCACAATCGTTCATCAAGGCTATTTTACTGGCTTGCTGCACTGCAGATCTTGAATTGGGCAAAGGAGCTGACTTCCTATAGGGTCTATTATTCTCTAATTTTATAAACAGCCTTACTTCATATTATACAGCGCCCACCATGGCAAATACATTAAATGCAGGGTGACCCAAAAGTAGGTATACAATTGAATCAATGGAATTCATCTCAACAGATTATATGGGTGCACATAACTGACATAAATTCCAGGCAGGCAGTTGGAAAGAATAGTGGAGTCAGATAAAAGGATTGTTTGTGAATGGTGCAAATTTGAGTCAAGAACAAAGAAAGTGGACTCCAAAGCGGTATACCTATTTTTGGCCCAGCCTGTACGCATGGCAGATGCATGAATCAGCCTTGAAATGGGACACATCTGAAAAACACTTCAGCATGGAATCATCTAGGAACACAGAAGCATAGGAATCTGCCTTATACAGAGTCAGAGTTTCAGACCACCCAGACCCCACCATTGACTGACTGCACCTTTCCAGTTTCTGTCCCTCCCCTGAGTAGGGACATTCCCAGCCCTACCTGTGAATGCTAGAGGTTGAACCTGGGACATTCTGCATGGCAAGCAGATAACAAACCCTGTAAGTGTCCCTATTTTCCAGGGACATCCCTCATTCAGAGAAACCATCCCAGTTTCTGATTTGATTTTGAATAGAATGTCCCTATTCTCATTCGAGAAAAGTTGGAGGGTATGGAGTTATCGGACCCCTGAGCAGTTTGAAGGCAATCCTGTATAGGGAAGTTTTTAAATGTTTAATTATGTTTTTTATACATGTTGGAAGCTGCCCAGAGTGGCTGGGGCAACCTAGTAAGATGTTTGGGGTATAAATAGTAAAATTATCATTACGGAATGGGATGTCCCTATTTTTATCGGAGAAGTGTTGGAGGGTATGAGATACTCTACCCCTAAGCTGTGGCGCTTCCCCATCTAACAACAGTTCTCTTGCCACTGCCTGTAAAATATCCTTAGGTTAAAAAAATCACTGGCTCCATCGTGCAAAAATTAACCTACATCACTGGGGAGACAGCTGCAAATGATTAATGAATGCATCTCATGTGTCTGAGGTGGTGAGGAAAAGGAGTTTGCTAAATTGACAGCTTTTAAAATGTTGTGCCTCCTAAAATGGAAAGGTTGGCAAACTATAGCATGGGCCAGTGACCCAGGTTAAGTGTGTGGCCTATGGACCAGTAAATTGTACATCATCTACATTCAGATATACAGGCTTGTAGACTCTCTGGTCCACTGAACCTAATAATGAAAGAATTCAGAGCTGCCCAGGACACAAGATTGAGCACCTTGGTTGTTCAGGTGTTGATAAGATTTCATAGGAGGATTAATTTTATTAACAGCATCTCTGGTTCGTTATCTTCCACCTGGTCTGAACATTATTGTGCTGCCTTTTTTCGAAGAGCAGTGAAAGAACCCCCCACAGCTGACAGAGAATGGAGGCAGCCTTTATGTGCATGTAGAGACAGCCTGAACAATGCAAGGTGTAAGTCATTTGGCTCAAAGAGAAAGGAACCTTTGCAAAAGCATGTCTGTTTATAATCATGCAGAGGGTGATTTGTGAAGATTGCAAAGGAGACTGTCAAGTTTTCTTGCTTTAAAACTAATTTTATGATCTCTTTTTGCTAGGAGCTGCAGGAAGCTGCAATGTTTGTTTACTGAAATACGTTTTCCTTGGTGCCTCTTAGCCCCTCTTTCAGTCCGCCACATATATAGATGAATGCTCTTTGCCCCAGGTAGCTAGAATGATGCCTCCCAGATGTTTTGGGACTCCAGCTCTCATTATCCTTAGCCAGCATGCCCAATGATCAGGGAATGGTGGGAGTCCAACAGCATCTAAAGGGCACTGCAGTGGTGATGTTTGATCTACTCAATGCAGAACAGGTCTTCAGGTGAATTCAAGGAATGCTGAGAGTAGTGCGTGTTTGTTTCTGCTCCTTTACAGCAAGCATTCACTGGGAATTTAAAAAGAAGTTATTGGCTAAGGTAGCACTGTGATGTATGCAAGTGAGAGCTGGACAACAAAGAAGGTTGATCGCCGAAGAATTAATGCTTTTGAATTAAGGTGCTGGAGGAGACTCTTGAGAGTCCCATGGACTGCAAGAAGATCAAACCTCTCCATTCTTTTTTTTTTTTTAATAATAATTTTTATTGGGTTTTCACAACAAAAAACATAAAAAGAATACAACACAACAAAAGAGAAAGACAAAACATATACACAAAGAAAGAAAGAACCTTACAAACTAAAAGACTTCCCCATACCTCTCCTACTCTGCATCCTTGTTTTACAATTTTTTAGCAACCCTTCAGTCCGTTTCTATATATCTCCTCCTTAAAATTTATTCCCTGCAATTTATAGTTTACAGCTGTAATTCTTTATTTCTTACCCCTCGACATCTTATCAGTCCTTTATTTGACAACAGTTCTCAAGATACACTTTAAATTTTCTCCAGTCCTCCTTCACCGCCTCCTTCCTCTGGTCGCGGATTCTGCCGGTCATCTCTGCCAGTCCCATATATTCAATCACCTTGGTCTGCCATTCCTCCAGAGTGGGTAGTTCTTGCATCTTCCAATACTTTGCTAGTAAAATTCTTGCTGCTGTGGTAGCGTACATAAAGAATGTCCTATCCTTCTTCGGTACCAATTGGCCCACCATACCCAAGAGAAAGGCCTCTGGTTTCTTAGGAAACGTCCACTTAAGGACTTTCTTAATTTCATTATAGATCATTTCCCAGTAGGCCTTAATCTTTGGGCAGGTCCACCAAAGGTGATAGAAGGTTCCTTCAGACTCTTTACATTTCCAACATTTATTCTCGGGCAAATGATAAATCTTAGCCAGCTTGACTGGGGTCATGTACCACCTATAGATCATCTTCATTATGTTTTCTTTCAAGGCAGAACATGCCGTAAATTTGGTGCCGGTGGTCCATAACTGTTCCCAGTCAGCGAACATAATATCATGACCTACATCCTGTGCCCATTTAATCATAGCTGATTTTACCGTTTCATCCTGTACATTCCATTTCAACAGCAAATTGTACATTCTAGAAAGATTCTTAGTATTGGGTTCCAATAGTTCTGTTTCTAGCTTAGACCTCTCACTCTGGAATCCTATCTTCCTGTCTTGCTTAAATGCTTCATTTATCTGATGATAGTGCAACCAATCTCGAACCTTAAACCTTAGCTTCTCATAACTCTTAAGTTTATATTTTTCACCATCATGTTCTAGGATTTCACAATATTTTAGCCAATCAGAGTCCACAAACCTCTCCATTCTTAAGGAAATCAGTCCTGAGTCCTCACTGGAAGGACAGATCCTGAAGCTGAGGCTCCAATACACGACTAAATGACTAAACAACAACAGCACTGGGGAACCTTCTGCCCATGGGCCCAATTAGGCCTATCATGGGCACAGGGCTTTGCAAAGGTGACAATCAGCTGCTCACTGGTGCTTCGCAAAGCCTTGTTGCTGACCATCTGTGAAATGCTGTCCCCCGTGAGGTCTGCCTGTGCCTTTGTAGGCATCTTTTCTTTGCCAGGTAAAGGATAATGCATATGATCATGTGCTAGTGGGGAAGGAATCAGGATTGGCAGATAGGGAACTTTCTCACCACATGGTAGCTGAACCTTCTAATGGAACATGGGGCCTCTTGCATGCAAGCCATGTGCTCTGACACTGAGTTATAGTCTCTCCCCAGGTTCATCTGAATTTCATGCACGGCTTGACCTGAAGGTCAGAACAAGTCTGTACTCATGCAATTTTATATGTATAGTATCCGTATAAGCAATCAGGGACTTTTTCCAGGGCTATGTTGGGAGACCCTCTGCGCATGCAACTTGAATGTGGGCAGGGTTTAATAAGATCTTCAGATGAATTTTCCTGAAATGCCTCTTTGGCCACGTAGACCCTCCTAACGTGCTGCATCCATTGGACCCTTCAAGGTAAGAGAGGGAAGGAGGGAGGGAGGGGCACGACAATGCAGTAATGTGCTGAGGGCCATGCTAAACCTCATAGCACTGGCATCCAGTGTTGTCCATTCTGGGATATTCAGGATGAATACTTCTTCACCCAACCCACAGTGAAACAGTGGAATACACTCCCACGAGATGTAGTGATGGCCACCAACTTCATACCCCTCAACTGTCTTTTTTTTTTTTTTTTTTTTTTGCACATGACAGCACAGCAGCTATTTTGGCTGCTGGAATCTCACTCTGAAAAACGTGCTTTCTTTGGAGCCACAATCTTACGTGATTTGTAAGAGAGCGTGTCCCAGTTTTTCACCTCAATGTGTTGGAAGGTGTGCAACTTTAAAAAGAGGATTAGACACGTTTATGGAGGGTTAGGCAACCAATGGCTGCTATTCATGATGGTTAGATTCTGCTTTCACTGCCAGAAGCAGGATACCTCTGAAAAGCAGGTGCTGGGAATTGCAGGAGGACAGAGTGCTGCTGTCCTCAGGTTCTGCTTTCAGCCTTCCCATAGGAACATGGTTGGCCACTGTGAGAACAGGATGTTGGACCAGATGGGCCTTCACTAGGGTTTGCCTTATGTTCTTATCATGGCAAACCACTTTTGAAATGGAAGTTGCTTTCAAAAACAGCAAGTCTTCATTACTGCATTTCTTTTCTTCTTTTTATTTTTGGTCTCCCTCTATGGATCTTGAGGGTAGCATTCCTCGTTCTGCCCTTCACAGTTTTACCTTGATCCCCATTCACTATTTACTGATATTTAAATTATGACTAACTGTGATTACAATGGATCTATTCTAAGCATGGCTAAGTCCAGATCTAACCTATTATTTGTGTAACTTTGAGTCATTCTTAAATATGTACATTTCATTGTTTACTTTTAACTTTGAGTTTATTTATCATTGCCTACATTCCTTGGGGATTTGGGGGGAGTCCAGGCTCTCCCCCCTTTTCAGGTTCTTGAAGTGAGAAATCATCCATAAGGCTCTTGCATAGATTTTCTCTCTCTTGTCATTGTATCTATTGATCGAGTGATGAAATGGTAACCAGATGGCTGGTGTGATAAACTTCTGAAAGATACCTATGTTCATGAAAAAATATCCCCAGGAGTTCAAAGCTCAAAAGCAGGGGATATATAAATATATATCTCCTTCCATCCATATTGGCAGAATCTTTGCTCATTCATTAGATCTGACATCTGCTATTGATGTAAATTGTGGTAATTAATGAAACATTTCCCAGGCACTGGTTGGCATTTCATCAGAAGCTTGATGGGTAGGCTGCTTGATGATATTATCCACCAGCATGGTGGATTTATTTAGATGGGTGAATGGGCTTTGCGTGGGCTGGGCAGTCAAAAGCTCCTGGATTAATTTCTACTGTGGACCACCAATTAAAATGTAAAATGGATATGGGGGCAAAAAAGACATCTACAGAGATGTGTGATGGATGGAATTATCTGCTTCCATCTGGGCTGATAAGGAACTTTCTCACCACCTGGGAGCTGAACCTTCTAACGTAACATGGGGCCTCCTGCATGCAAGGCATGTGAGTTACAGTCTCTTCCCAGCTCCGATAGAGGGGGACAAAAGAGGACGAGTGTTCTCGAAGCTACCAACATGAGTTTGACCAAACTGCGGGAGGCAGTGGAAGACAGGAGTGCCTGGCGTGCTCTGGTCCATGGGGTCATGAAGAGTTGGACACAACTAAACGACTAAACAACAATATATGGGCTGAACTGCAAGCAGTCTTCAGCGCCAAGGGACTCCAAGTCACAGCTGAAGGAAAAACCAAAGGAGCCAGGAAGAGCAGGCAGTGCCACTAGCAACAGGAGAGGAAGAAGATGGACTAGGATAGCTGACAGCATTCAGGAAGAAGATGGACTAGGATGATCCTTGTGCTGGTGGGTGACTATGGATGACCATTACAATGAGCTTGTGCACTCCCCACCGCCATACCTGTGGAGCCAGCCCTAGGCCATCATGTATTGGGATGACTTCATCACAGTGGTTCTTAAAGGGCCATGGCAATGCACCTGAAACCAAAGCTATCATATCTAATTCTTTTGTCCTCTTGTATATTCAGAAGTGCTCCCCTCTTTTTCAGCACAGACCACAGAGGGCAACTTCCAAACAACTTTCAATCAATGCAACCTTCCCTGATGGTTCTCACCCTTTGCCTGACATTTCATAAGCTGGCATTTCCTATATAGATCCAGGCAGGCTAACTGATATAATTCTGAGTAATTTCCCAGGAGACCCACAGGGCAAAGAGGAGCAAGCTGCTTTTGTTTGTCCTGAGAAGCTTGAGAGAAACTACTATAATCTTCCTATAGCTCACAATGAAATTATTTTGTCCTTGAGAATTCTTTAAAACCGTGTGTGTGTGTGTGTGTGTGTGTGTTTGTGTACCAAATGTTATTGCAGGGAAAGGTGCTAGCTTAGTGGCAGAACATCTCCTTTGCATGCAGAAGGTCCCTTGTTCCATCTCCAGGTGGGAATGTCTCCTTCTTGAAACCCTGGAGAGCTATTGCCATTACTGAGTTAGATGGCTCAACAGTCTGACTTGCTATAAGGCAGCTTCCTTGGTTACCCTGGTCCTCAAGAAAAGCAACAAACATCAAGAGCTGGATGGATGTTTTGGGCAGTACCCAATGTCCTCTTTCCATTAGTGCAAGGATTTGCACTTGTGCCACGGAACTCTCCCCTCAATGTGTAGGCTGCACCCTCCCCAAATCTGCTCTGTAGGGTTGGGGAACCCCTCTCCTCATACAGATTTAGGGGGGCACAGAGGCAGGAGAGAAGGGAAATTTCAATTGCACAAACATAAATCTTACACTAACTGAGCAAGAGACTTGGGCCTATTTTGGATACAAGCCTTCATCCCCACTGAACGAAAAGGAAATGGTAACTGAAGCATTTGTCGTTGTGAAAGACTGGTGGTCCCATGCCTGCCTGATCTTTAGCTCCATCACAGACTCAAATCCAGTCAGAGTCTGAAGAATACTCATGGTGCCAACCCTCAGAAGCAGGAATGGAAATCAATGGTGAAAGTTATTAATTGGCTGGTGAGGATTTGGCAACAAATCCCAGGATCTTATTTGTCTATTCTGAAGGTGGTGAAAAATGTGGATCATTACACAGTGAATTACGGCACCTTAGTAGAGTCACTTCTGGTGCTGACTGTTTTCCCAGGTTCTTTTTATTAATTCACCACAACGGTGGATCCAAAGCAATCATAATCTCCCTCCACTTCGGAGCAGCTTATTTATTTTATTGACATTCCCCCCTGTGTTCGTCCCTACAGTATCCAACTGCAAGAAAAGATTAAAGATACTTCATCTATTTCTTGATTTTTGGGACCCGCTCTGAGAGACAAATGTTGTGTCTGAAATATCCTTTTGAACTGGAGGGGGGCTAACTGCATTCTCGACATGACCCAATGTGGGTTTCTTTTAGGGGGCAATGAAATGCCGAAAGACACTTTCTCCTGCAGTATCCTAGCCAGTATTAAGCCCAAATAATATACTTCCTTTCATTGTTCATAAAAGAACATCTCACCAAGTAGAAATTGGGCGGGGGGAGGGAAGATGGAATTGCTCAGAAACCCCAGAGACAGGAAATTGAAACTCTAGAATGACAGCCCTGAATGAAATGAAGGGGCAGTAACAATAAAGGAAAACAATATACCGTTCGTTCTTTGTAATAGCACCGGTTGTTTGTCTTCTCCAACTATTTCCACTAGACTGTATCAGCGAACTGAAATGTTTTTCATTTTGTCATGGCGTTGTCTCCAACACCCTCACTGACTTAGATCACATTCAAACCATATATTCATAGCACTATGATGCCCCTTTAAACAGTCATGGCTTCCCCCAAATAATAATAATTAATTTATTATTTATACCCCGCCTGAGTTTCCCCAGCCACTCTGGGCGGCTTCCAATCGAATGTTAAAAACAATACAGCATTCAATATTAAAAACTTCCCTAAACAGGGCTGCCTTCGGGTGTCTTTTAAAGATAAGATAGCTACTTATTTCCTTGACATCTGATGGGAGGGCGTTCCACAGGGCGGGTGCCACTACCAAGAAGGCCCTCTGCCTGGTTCCCTGTAACCTCACTTCTGCATGCACACTTTTAATTTGCAATCTTTTAAAGGGGTGGAGAAGTGTGCTGCAAAACTTGAAGAAGTGCAAAGAATAGCTACCTTTTGGTTCATGATATGTAAATTAGGTAGCTTTGCATTGAGATGCGAACTGAACAAATCTCCCCCATCGCTAGTACGGCATTGTGTCTTTCTCAATGCTCACTGAGATGAGTGCTGTGCTATGAAATCTGAGCTGGCACAAGTTCACTGCACTTGGAAATGCCTCATTACCACTTAGAGCCGTGCAGCTGAGGGGAGCTTTTTGATTTGGGGAGGGGGTTGGGGGGGGGAGAGATTTTATGCTTTTCCTTTTGCATGCAGAGTGGCAGCGCTCTTCCCTCTTCCAATCTGACACGTGTCCAAGTAAACCTTTGAAAATTACATTTCACTCTTTTTTCTATGTGACCTTTGCTTCTTTGATCAAGTGAATATTATATGATATGGAAGTTTAAGACGTGGGAACAGCAACAAGCTATCGGAAGCATTCCATTTCTACTTGCAAGTTCATCTTTGGCTTCCAACCGTTCAGTAATGATATGCATGCCACAGCAGATGAACAGAGTATAAGAGAAAGAGAGAGAAGCTTTATCCAGGCATTTTAAAATAATGCACGCAGGAATGAAAGTGTGGAGGAATGCTGGGCCGCATGTGCCTTCTGCACCTCAAAGTCTGCATCCTCACTAAATCCACCCCCTGGACTGGTAAATTATCTGTACATTCAGCTGAACATGCTTAGAATCTGTAATTGGGACATTCACCTGAATGTATGAATAGCACTCATTCACACTTTGAGCCTTGCCACTCAAAGTTTGAAGCATGGGAGTGGCGAGAGCACATAGAGCCCTGTGCTTCCTCCACACTTTATTCCCACATGGTAAAGGTAAGGGTGACTATTAGGTCCAGTCGTGACCGACTCTGGAGTTGCGGCGCTCATCTCGCTCTATGGGCTGAGGGAGCCGGCATTTGTCTGCAGACTGCTTCCGAGTCATGTGGCCAGCATGACTAAGCCGCTTCTGGCGAACCAGAGCAGCACACGGAAACGCCATTTACCTTCCTGCCAGAGCGGTACCTATTCATCTACTTGCACTTTGACGTGCTTTCAAAATGCTAGGTTGGCAGGAGCAGGGACCGAGCAATGGGAACTCACCCCGTTGCGGGGATTCAAACCGCCAACCTTCTGATCGGCAAGTCCTAATCTCTGTGGTTTAACCCACAGCCCGACCCGCGTCCCTTTATTCCCACATAGATTACCCTGAATAAGGAGAGAGAGAGAGAGAGAAATCTGCTGTCATAATGTCTTGCCAGGAATCTGGGAATGGGGCCAATTAATTATTAGAATGATATAATTGTAGAGTTGGAAGTGATCCTGAGGATCAACTAGTCCAACCCCCCCAAGAATTCAAGAATATGCAGCTGTCCCATATGGGGATTGAAGGGCTGGCCACACCAGCTGCCTGGTGTATTTATTTTAGAGAACTATTTAATTTGGAGATTTCTTTCTGGTGATTGGAAGTGCAACCTATACAGGTCTCCTGCCCCCCCCCATTGGCATGTGAAGCACATTTCTTTTATTATTATTAATAATAATTTTTATTGGAATCTTATTTATGACATAACCCCCCACCCCTCAATACACAATCAACCCTCATTAAACGTGAACATAACATACAGTGAGCATAACATACAACAATGCAAACAGTGAAATAAAAGACTTCCTTTATCCTGTATCTGGCCTCCTTATTTACTTCTTATAAACTGTTTCCTTTATGAATAATTATTAAGATTTTTCTAATCATAACTTAAATATCCACAAAGTCTCCTGCAGACATTAATCGAAACAAGTCCAGGTATGTATTTTAGGGCACTGTTTTGTGAAGTATTCTCTGCATTTTCCCCATGCTTTTAGAAACTCTTGTCCCAACCCATAGCCGCAGACATGCCTTGGACCTGGTGTTTACCTCTATGGATGTTGGTGATCTGACACTAAGTAAAAGTGAAACGAAAGAAGTGCCATGGTCAGATCACTTCAAGGTGCAACTGGACTTCTCCGTGACCTTTCCCCTCTGCAGGGAGGTGGGACCGATTCGGATGGTTCCCCCCCCCCACCACTTAATGGATCCAAATGGTTTCCAGAGAGTGGTAGGGGATGCTTTATCTCATGTTGATGGCCTTTCAGCTGATTCCCTGGTGGCCCTCTGGAATGTGGAGTTAACCAGGGCTATTGAATGTTTGGCTCCAAAGCACCCTCTCCGATTGCATGGAGCCTGGACAGCCCCGTGGTTTTCCACGGATCTGAGGGCAATGAAAGAATCACTGAGACGGCTAGAGTGCCGGTGGCGAATAACTCATTCTGAAGCTGACCGGACACGGGTTAGAGCTCAATGGCGAGTCTACCAAATGGGGGTAGCGACGGCGAAGAAGACTTTCTTCACCGCCTCTGTTGCATCTGGCGAAAACAGCAGCAGGAGACTTTTTCAGGTGGTTCGCAATTTAGCGGACCTGCAATGATTTTGCAAAGTTTTTTGCAGATAAAATCAGTCAGATTCGGGAAGAGGTAGACTCCAACGTGGGAGCAGGGCCAGGGCGGGAGAGTGCTAGAGTCCTGTCTAGTCAAGTTGTGTGGGATCAATTCCAATCTGTTACCTCTGAGGATGTGGACAGGCTGCTTGGACAAGTGAAACCAACCACTTGTCTCCTTGATCCTTGCCCATCTTGGCTTATAAAAGCTAGCCGGGAAGGGCTGGGCAATGGGCTTTGTGGGTGGTGAATGCTTCTCTCTGTGAGGGAGCCTTCCCAGACCCACTGAAAGAGGCGGTTATCAAACCACTTCTTAAAAAAAACATCTTTAGATGCTGCCAATATGGCCAACTATCGCCCAGTCTCAAATCTTCCATTCTTGGGCAAGGTGATTGAGCGAGTGGTTGCTGAACAACTCCACGCATGCAGGGTTGCCCACACAGACAAAGTCTCTCTTCATAATGTGCCGTAGCGTCTATCCAAGGGCATCAATTGCAATCGTAATTCTGTGAAAGCGATTCTAAGCACGGCAAGTAGGAGCTTTGACAGGTAACTGGTCCGGGTATGCTCTGCTTTAATAAGTGGGAACCATGGCAAACTCTTGGTAGAAGCCATCATGGTTAGATCCCTTTCTGCATCAGACCTAAAGATACAATCTCTTAAGTGCTTCTTGTCCACCTTCATAGTCACCTGAAAATCTTGTAATTGATATTGGGAGTACTTGTTTTTGTCTTTCGCAAATCTTCCATCATTCAGCTTCATGGGATGTCCATAGGTGTTAGTGGTATGAGAGAGGAATAAAGCTTTTCTCTGTCGGCTTTCTCTATGTCATGCATTGTTTTATAAACTTCTGTCATGTCGCCTCTTGCTCACCTGTTCTTTACATTCAAGAGTCCCAAATGCTTCCACCTTTCTTCATAGGGGAATTGTCCCCTTCTTCATAGGGAAATCACACACCACACCCTTGATTATTGGGGTTTCCCTTTTCTGAACCTTTTCCAAGTCTACAATATCCATTTTCAAACAATGTCACCAGAATTTGCATACGTGCAGAAAATCAAACTGCACTGAGCTGTGTTGTTTTCATTATTCCTTTATAAATGACCAAGCAGTCTTAGAAAGGAACAGGAATCGCCACAATATTGATCACTGGTCAAACAGAGATAGCTTGCAGGTAACAGATCGGGTTATCTCCTTCTCAAAAGCCAAAAATGGTTGATATAGGTAATGATCTGTACACCATAAAAAATTATACAAGCAATTTATTTTTATTTTAAATGGTTTGGTTTTTTAAGCAAAAGCTAGCACAGCATGTCCTCTGCTTCAAAAACCCTCCAGTACTGATCAGTGAAGCCTGGGAGGCATTCTAATCCACTTGGCTAATTAAGCAGAAGCACTTGGATTTAATCCGATTAGTGCGCTCCCTCCCACGCGTGTTCATTCTACTCTCTGTGTCATACGTCAAGGGCTATGGGCGCTTCCTGTTTCAGCACCAGTTTGGGTATAGGACATATTTTGCAGCTCTCAGGTGCTGTTGGAATGTTCAAAGAGCTTCCCCATTTGGTGAGCCCAGTGGCATAGTGTGGGGAGGGGGGATGCAGGGAGCACACATTTCTGAAGGTGCACATCCAGGCGCCTCCACGACAAGCACCCTCATAGAGGCTGGAGCCACAGGGAAGCAAGCCGTGCCGTGCCATGCCTGGGCCTTTGGGGCTGGGGTAGTGATGGTGCCTCTTTCTTCTTGTGGCTGGTGAAGAGGAATCCATGTGTACCTAGTGGCGGAGCTTCAAGGTCCAGCGGGGGGGTGTGGAAAGCAGGTGGGGGCATGGCTGGTGCGTGGCCTGGGGGTGTGGTGCGCTGCCCACAGGGGTGTGGCATGTGTCCTGGGGGCGTGGCATGCCGCCTGCGGGGGCATGGTGCCCAGCGCAGTGGGGACACCTGCGATGGCACCCCACCGGGTAGTGGTGCACTCCCCCCACACCCCTATTCCTCCTTCAGTGCATGATCCAGCCAAGTCAGAGGGCTGATTGTTTCCTGCAAGGTATACAGGTGTGTCCTGTCTTGGCAGGTTTTTTGTTTTGTTTTGGGCAATATTTTTTCTCACTGGTTTCCTTCTCAGCGAATCTCAGAACTGTAGAGTTGTAGGGCACCCAAAGGATAATATAGTCCAACACCATCCAATGCAGGAATCACAGCTAAAGGATTCCTGACATCCAACCTCTGTTTTATGTTATTGTTGTCTGGTTTGTATTGCATGTAATGTATCATTGTTGGTTTGTCTGAATAAGTACATTTATTTCATTTCATTTCATTTCATTTTGAAAGGGGGAAGAAACCTGGACTGAATCTTGGAGAGGATAAGAAGCCAGAGAATGGGTTTAAAGTCAGAGCATCACTTTACTAGTGCACTGGGAGAAGTGAATGATCTCAGCAACAGAATAGTGTTCAGAGGAGAGGGTACCAAAGTGAGACAACTAAAGGATAGAGAGATGACTATGATATTCTCAGCAAGGAATTTAGGGACACAGGAGGTTGCTTTATACTGAATCAGACCTACAAATGTCAGAGAATTCTGAGGGAAGCTGAAAAGGAAGCAGAAATTGCTGCAAATTGCACGTTTCTCTGTTGCCATTCACAACATTATTGGGGTTTTGGTCTGCAAATGCAGGATTGTGACTTTTGAAACATTGTTTTGCCACTATCTTTACCTTGGAATGAATGCAAGTTATATAAATAGTTACCGAAGTTACAAAACTTATATTAAATGGTAGACAATGAGAAGAATTAGAGTATTTGGTGGAAACCAAACTAGCAGAACAGAAACAGCATTTATTATAACTAGGGCCGTAATCTTGATTCTTCTGAAGCCCAAACCAAATTGGCCACATAGGAGGAAATGTGAGCTTCACCCTAGTTGGGTAGAGACAGCCCCAGATCACCACTGGTTAGGCATGGCAACTCAGGGTGATCCAGGTAGAACATAAGGCAGAAAGTAGAGGTAGGCATTGGGAGTTCAAGCAGGAAGAAGGAGAAGAGGGAGAAAGGCCTAGGTGAGTACAATGAAGGATCTACTGCACAGGCTGCATCTTCCTGGGAGAAGTTGGGAGGTGCATGCCTTTGAATACTGAGTGCAGGATGCTCCTTCAGTAATCACCTTCCCACCTGACCTCTTCTTCCTCCCACCCAACACCTGCCTCTCCTTCCTTCCCAGTGACCTACTCCTGAAATAGCACTCCACAAGACTGAATCCTCTGCTCAACAGCTTTTGAGAAGAGGGTTTGATTCTGCAAGGTGGCAGGCGCTTCTTTGCAGGATTGACCTCACCGCCCCCGCCCCCACCCCTGCTCTCTCTTGGGTAGGGTTGAGAAGAGACAGCATCTCCTCCCACTTTCCCCCCCCCAGCCCATATGTTTAATTGGGGTTTTTAGAAAACCTAATTGAACATGAGCTCCCACCCCAGAATTGATTCAGGGCTGGATCTGGGGTGGGGCAAGTGGTCCCTGGAATGGCCAGGGTCAGTTCAGTTCAATGTGCAGCCCCAGATTGGGGGGCCTGGATCAGAAATGGGGGTCTGCACAGCACTAATTGTGACTGATATGGATTGGGGTGAAATTGCTGCCTTCTTACATCTATAGACTCAGACCACAGGTCCAGCTAGCTGTCCTAAACCCCAGCATGCTCTGGATTAAGTCCCAATAGTCTTCTGATGTCCCTTGAGTACCTCCTAAGCCCCCAGCTTCCTCTTCCCTATCTTCAGCCTGTTCCGGTATGTACCAATTATGGCTACATCCCTTGCCAGGATCCTCTTTCCCTTCTTCGGCATCCTGCCAGTTCAGAAGACTAGCTCAGGATTGTTTCCATGGAATGGCAGTGGCTTTCTAGGGCTTTAGGCAGGGGACTGAACTAGGGACCTTCTGAATGCAGAGCAGAAGCTCTACCATGGAGTTATGACCCTTCCCATCTAGGCTAAGCCATGTCACACAGATGACTTCTGGATGTGCCTTTGGCCTGAGAGAGAGCAAGCCTGAACTATTTTTTGCCACCTTCAAATCCTTACAGCCCCCCAAGCATTTTCCCATGCTCCTGGCAAAAATGGAAGAGACAAATGTTGCAATGCACTTTTACAAATACCTCGTTCCCCGAGAAGTATAATCTGCTCTCTTTGTTTTATAGACACTTTGGCTTTCTTAATGACATAAAAGAAGACAAGCTGCCTGTCTGGATATACAGCACAGATTGCCTCCTTGTAATGATTTGAAACCTCTCTCTCTTCTGATGTTAATGTCACTTTTAATATTTCAAATGCATTAAGACACTGAACCAGCAAAGTTTAAATTATGTCTTTACATGTTTACAGTCGACCTGGTCTCTCCCCGCCCCCGCATTATTATTTTGTTCTTTTACCCAATTGTATCAGAAAGGTGCTTTAATTTTTTCAAATAAATATAAATGGTAATTTTAACATTTGCAATAGTAACTTGATTTCATCTGATTTTCGGGGAGTCACATGCCCCATATTTTACAATTTAGAAATCCAGTTTGAAAATGTCAGCTTTCATGAGTGGGTTGATGTGTCATTTAAAGCACACTGAAGGTGTTCATGAGATAAGAAATAGGGGGACTGAAGAGGCATTTAGAGGTGATTTGCATGAGAGGCGTCGTTGGAAGTTGTCTAAACTGACGGCAGAGAGGCCTGCTTTGCCATCATATGGAAATAACAGCCTATAACAAGAGCCAATGTCATCAAAACAGAATTGCATTCTGAAATCCAATGAAAAGCAACCATTTAATTTGGTTCATTGACTGCTGGTCCAGTGGTGGGTGGGTGGGAATCAGTTCCATTTTCCATTCAATCCAAGCTTTCCATGCAATATTTTCTCACCTCCAGAAGGTGCCTGCAACAACAGTAGCTGAAACATCTTGTCAGTTTCGGTTTCTCACGTTGCCAGTATTGATTCTAGCTTACCACATTTTCTGAAGAAGTTTGAGTTGCTTATTTTGAAACTGCACACAATATCAGTGCACTTTTCACACACACTTTTTTTTTGGCAAGCAGGTTTACCTAATATGACCCATTAGTGTATGTTGTCTTCAACAATTAATGCAACTCAAGGCACACTTTCCCCTAACCTTTGTACACATTGGGAGTGGGGTGAGGGCTGGCAGTCGTAAAACTGTGCCACAAAATTCAGAAACTTAAATTTTTGAAGGGCAGCTGTGTTTCAGGTTTTGTATTTTGGGGTGTACATTTATTTTTGGGGGAAGTCTGCTGAGGTAAGTTCACACTGCTGAAGCCGGTGCATTCTGTAGAAGAAGGTGCAATGGTTTCTTACCCCATAGGTGTGAACGTATGTAAGCTGTACATGCTTTTTAGTTTGTTCAAAAATAACCACTGACTCATCTGAGGTGGGTACCATTTGCGGCCTGGTGCACAGCACCCCTGATCAACATCTTTATCAACGACTTGGATGATGGACTCAAGGGCATCCTGATCAAATTTGCAGATGACACCAAACTGGGAGGGGTGGCTAACACCCCAGAGGACAGGACCACACTTCAAAACGACCTTGACAGATTAGAGAACTGGGCCAAAACAAACAAGATGAATTTTAACAGGGAGAAATGTAAAGTATTGCACTTGGGCAAAAAAAATGAGAGGCACAAATACAAGATGGGTGACACCTGGCTTGAGAGCAGTACATGTGAAAAGGATCTGACATCTTTTTTGTTTTGGCCCAGTTCTCTAATCTGTCAAGGTCGTTTTGAAGTGTGGTCCTGTCCTCTGGGGTGTTAGCCACCCCTCCCAGTTTGGTGTCATCTGCAAATTTGATCAGGATGCCCTTGAGTCCATCATCCAAGTCGTTGATAAAGATGTTGATCAGGGGTGCTGTGCACCAGGCCGCAAATGCCTTATTGCTGAACAACTCCAGGCACGCCTGGAAGAAGTGGACCATTTGGATCCCTTCCAGTCGGGATTCAGGCCTCATCATGGGACTGAAACTGCCTTGGTCGCACTGGTTGATGATCTCCGGCGGGCTAGGGACAAAGGTGAGAGCTGTTTCCTAGTTCTGCTGGATCTCTCAGCGGCGTTTGATACCATCGACCATAACATCCTTCTGGACCGTCTTGAGGGGCTGGGAGCTGGGGGCACTGTCCTACAGTGGTTCCGCTCCTTCCTCCTGGGCCGTGTTCAGAAAGTGGTGGGGGGGATGAGTGTTCAGACCCCTGGGCTCTCACTTGTGGGGTGCCTCAGGGTTCTGTCCTCTCCCCCATGCTTTTCAACATCTACATGCAGCCACTGGGAGAGATCATCAGGAGGTTTGGGCTGGGTGTTCATCAGTATGCAGATGATACCCAGCTCTACCTCTCTTTTAAATCAGAACCAGTGAGGGCAGTGAAGGTCCTGTGTGAGTGTCTGGAGGCGGTTGGAGGATGGATGGCGGCTAACAGATTGAGGTTGAATCCTGACAAGACAGAAGTACTGTTTCTGGGGGACAGGAGGCGGGCAGGTGTGGAGGATTCCCTGGTCCTGAATGGGGTAACTGTGCCCCTGAAGGACCAGGTGCGCAGCCTGGGAGTCATTTTGGACTCACAGCTGTCCATGGAGGCACAGGTTAAATCTGTGTCCAGGGCAGCTGTTTACCAGCTCCATCTGGTACGTAGGCTGAGACCCTATCTGCCTGCGGACTGTCTCGCCAGAGTGGTGCATGCTCTGGTTATCTCCCGCTTGGACTACTGCAATGCACTCTACGTGGGGCTACCTTTGAAGGTGACTCGGAAACTACAGCTAATCCAGAATGCGGCAGCTAGACTGGTGACTGGGAGCGGCCGTCGAGACCATATAACACCGGTCTTGAAAGACCTACATTGGCTCCCAGTATGTTTCCGAGCACAATTCAAAGTGTTGGAGCTGACCTTTAAAGCCCTAAACGGCCTCGGTCCAGTATACCTGAAGGAGCGTCTCCACCCCCACCAGTTTTTAACGTGTGATTTTACTGTATTTTTGGTTTTTATGGAAGCCGCCCAGAGTGGCTGGGGAGGCCCAGCCAGATGGGCGGGGTATAAGTAATAAATTATTATTATTATTATTATTATTATTATTATTATTATTATTATTATTATTATTATTATTATTATTATTATCTAGGAGTCTTGGTTGACCACAAACTTGACATGAGCCAACAGTGTGATGCGGCAGCTAAAAAAGCCAATGCAATTCTGGGCTGCATCAATAGGAGTATAGCATCTAGATCCAGGGAAGTAATAGTGCCACTGTATTCTGCTCTGGTCAGACCTCACCGGGAGTACTGTTCTGGTGCCAGTTCTGGGCACCACAGTTCAAGAAGGACACTGACAAACTGGAACGTGTCCAGAGGAGGGCAACCAAAATGGTCAAAGGCCTGGAAACGATGCCTTATGAGGAACGGCTAAGGGAGCTGGGCATGTTTAGCCTGGAGAAGAGGAGGTTAGGGGTGATATGATAGCCATGTTCAAATATATAAAAGGATGCCACATAGAGGAGGGAGAAAGGTTGTTTTCTGCTGCTCCAGAGAAGCGGACATGGAGCAATGGTTCCAAACTACAAGAAAGAAGATTCCACCTAAACATTAGGAAGAACTTCCTGACAGTAAGAGCTGTTCGACAGTGGAATTTGCTGCCAAGGAGTGTGGTGGAGTCTCCTTCTTTGGAGGTCTTTAAGCAGAGGCTTGACAACCATATGTCAGGAGTGCTCTGATGGTGTTTCCTGCTTGGCAGGGGGTTGGACTCGATGGCCCTTGTGGTCTCTTCCAACGCTATGATTCTATGATTCTATGATCTTCTGGGACACACGCTGGTTGGCTTTAGCTGGCTCACCTCCCAGCATTGCAGAGCGTTGTGGGTTCCCACCAAACTCCACTTTGAATAAGTCTATCCACGGTGGCGCTGGGGGCGGGGTCACGAAAGCGAACCAAGAATGAGCAGGCTTCACTCAGGTCTGCACCGGTGGCTTAAAAGGGGGTGGAGCCACCGCTTGGCGTGCAGTCTGCTCCAGAGCTTTGCCCACCCTCCCCTCCCTCTGATCACTTGCAGGTTAACCAATTTTCTTCCAGATCATTGGCGTTGCTGCGGTCTTTATGATGGTTGCTGTTGAAGAGCTGGGAAGGAATTTTCCCTGCTCCACAGGTTTCGCCTTCCCAGTAGCAATTGTCACAACTTTGGCAGTGGAATCCTTTAGTCTATTATTCCAATGGGGGGGGCGTGAAGTGGTGGCTCACACACTCCTGCGGTGGCATTTTCAGGGTTCAATGAAGGGAGTCACTGAAAGGTTGTCAGTGAACTTCCCAAATCTGGCTGTGTAAACATGCATTTTGCAATGCCCCTTCTGATCTGATTAACCCTGCTGAGCCTCAATGTGGGACTGTGGGACTGAGAGGGATACACGCCCAATGCCTAAGTCAAGGTTTCCTACATCTGAAATTTAATAAAGTTGTGGCCATGTGTGTTTTATTGCTCTCGGTCTGTCGCCTGAAGGGCACGCAATTATGTTCAGTAAGTGGTCAGCAGCCAGATGGCCATGTTTGAGGATGACACCCAGGGCCAGATGTAGGTTTGATGAGGCCCTAAGCTACTGAAGGTAATGGGGCCCTTTATATGTCCAGCTGTCCTTTGTCAACAATAATATGTTGTTTTGTGTGTTGAATATTTGCTATATGGTAATTTATGGTCCTAATAGGTATCTAAAGCCATTTGCACATGCAGAATGTAGGCACCCTATATATAGAAATGAGCAAACGGAGCAGGCTAGCAGGTGGGGCCCATTACTTATATCATAGGAGCCTACACAACACAAAACACTGTTGCTGTACGTAGGTTTTATTTTATTTGTTTTTTAATCTTATTTTTTTGAACTATACATCCAGTTGTTTTTTCTTTTACATTTTTTTGGGGGGCCCCAAGAGAGTGGGGCTCTAAGATATAGCTTGTTTAGCTTATGCATAAATCCGGCACTGATGACACCCAATTATTCAGAGTGGTTAAAAAATAAAGAGCGATTGCAAAAAGTTTGAAAATAATTCATCCAAACTGAGTTTGAGTTGAAGAGATTGTAGCAGTTTTTTGTCACAGTAGGGTTGAGAATGGGAAAGAAGTGCAGGAGAAAAGGTTTAAACATTTTCTGCCCCATCGTCCCGGCTCTGATCAAAATCTGTGGCCACTTCAAAGTGAAAATTTCCTCCTTTGGTGATTTTCAGGCAGCAATATCAAGGGAACCGATGATATCAGGTGATATATTGTCAGCAGGATCATGAACCAATATATTTAATAGGTTGCTGGCAGAACTCATTTTGACACTCCGGTCACATCACCCCTCCACCAACCATGGCTCTTAAGAAGAGCCAGAGACATTCTGAAGAACTCAGCCATGCTGACTGGAGTTGGTGGGCATCTGCTTTGCATGCAGAAGGTTCCAGGTTCAATTACTGGCATCTCTAGAGAGAGACTCTTGTCCAAAACCCTGGAGAGCCACTGCCAGTCAGTGTACACAATTTTGGCTTAGGTGGACCTATGATTTAACTCAGCCCAAGCTTGCTTTTTATACTCCCTCTTCCCTTCCCTTTCTTTAACAGATCTCATTTTCAGGGGAAATCTCAAAGAAGACAAAAGCCTGTGCCCCCCGAAGGCTTAGGAAAAGAAGCAAACAGTAACACACTCAAAGCATGTTATTTAAATTAAATGTCTGGGTGCCAGAGACTCTGACAGTATTAGCATGCGCCTCACAACAAGCCGGGTGACTGCAGATGGAGAAACAGAAGAGCAAAAGGTGTGAGAGGGCATGAAGGCAGACTGCATCAGGAAGGATGAAAGTTGTTGACATTTCGAATGCCAGTGTGGCAAATTTTATAGACATCTTTGGCAGCTTGGACAAGCATCGCATGCTGCCCATTCCTTGGAGAGCCAGGCAGAGAGGGACACACAGTTTTGGTCCCTTCTCCCCCCCCCCCCGCCTTTTCAACGTTATGCGCTGGGTCTTACACAACATTGCTGGTTTTGTTATTCCTAGCCTCCAGCACTCAAATTGTGTCACGCTGCTTTTGCTTTCAAACTTAGTCTCATTTTATTCTGTCCAGAACTCCTGAGCATTACAGTGACATCACCCAGAGAATAACGAAAGGCACTTTGAGTGAGTTTATAGGATCATGCGGATTTGTTTAAATTCTCTGTCTTACGTGTGGGCATGATTGTTTATCTCTGAAGCTGGGGGGGGGGAATGCCTCCTACCACCCTTCAAAGCAATCTGTTTCCTAATGAAAGTCCTCCCACATAATTGTCCTCTTCTGTTTTGCTTCCTGCATAATCATTCGATTGTGTAAAAGAGTCTCATCTATAAACCCGTTGAAGTTTCCCACCTGAAATTCCATTCCTGTCACAAGAGATTATATGAAAGACTAGCCCTTTCCATAGGAAGCCTCTGTGTTTCTGTCAAGCAGCTAATTTCTAGCAGCTTCTTTCTAGAAGCTGTGATATTTGTGTTAGCTGTGTAAACAGCGCTACAGTGACAACTAGTGACAGAAATTAGTATTATTACGTATACAGCAGGTTTAGTTTCCCAAAGGCAATAGGTGAATTAGAGGATCTTCTTTCGGTCTGTAAACTTATCCATTTGCTAGGGATGGACAGAACAAAAATAGTTTGCTGTGGAATGTGTGTGTGTGTTGAAGGATTGTGTGTTTGAGAGGGAAAGCTAGCTTTGTGATAATGGTACATTCTTCACCTGCATTGTAATAGCAGCAAATTAAATTTGGGCCATTAGCAATCAGAAATAGACAAAGACTGTTCAGATAACATCCTGTGATAGATGGATTGAAGAGGAAACTGCATTCTTTTAAGGGATACTTTAGGGAAACAGTTTCCATCATAGACTCATGTTTTCTTTCCCTCTAGTGTACATTTCTGCATTCAATTATAAAAAGCAATTATCACAAGCATCAATTTATGCTAAAATTGCCCTCGTTAATAGTTTTAATATATTTCAATACATCCTTGGTTTTTGACATTATATCATAAAACTCTTTACATGCACAATTGAAATTGGCTTTAACTTGGTAACTATGTCTTAACGAAATCTGTGCTAATTACTTGCTTTCTGCAGTCTCTAAGGCAGCTTGACTTATTCTGCTAATTTGCTGGAAAAGGAGGATTCTTTTTGTGCTGACACTTGTAGGTCAAAGGCAGAGGGTGAGAAGAAATCTAATGATGGGGGGTGGAGTATAAGCAACTGTGAAGTTTCACCACTAAAAGCACAAGCTTCAGCCTGGAGGGAATTGAGAGCTAGAGATGAGAAAGGCCTGAGCCCCATGCAGATGTTTTCCTCCCTATGTTGAGACTCTGTAAGCAAAAGGGAGTAGGACTCCCTCGTGGCCCTGTCCACAACTGTGCATACTTCACCTGCCCTGAAGATGTACACAATTGGCAGAACACCTGTGAAGGGGTATGGAGGCCAGGGCCTAAAGCACGCCCCCGAACGGTGACCCCAGGGGAGTTCCTAGTTGACGTGCATCAGCAGGGCTCCCCTTGCTGGAGTTAACCCTTCCTGGTCTTGAAGCAACCAAGCTGAAGCCGGATAGTGGATAGGACCAATGCCTAAGCCAATGCTCTTACCTGTAACCAATAAAGTTGTGGCCAATTTAAGCCCATTAACCTCATTCATTGGTCTCCTGTGTCTTTATTTCCACCAGAGGGGAGGAATTGGCACAACACCTGTGAAGGGGTGGATGCACATACAGCTGTGTGAGTATAGGATCTCAAATGAGTGGACATCGTAAACAGACACAGTTCCTATTCTCATGAAAGTCTACCAGGGATGGAGCTGAATGCTAGATCCCATCAGCTGCATCCAGCATGGCCAATGGTCAGGGATGGTGGGAGTTAAACAATAGTTGCAGGGGTGCAGGCTTCCCATCAGTCAATCAAAAGGTATCCCTGCCACTGCACTAAATCATAACACATCCCAACCCACACTGGGAAGCTGAGTTTTTACTAGGTTTCTTTATTTAAGATGAAGTTTATTTAAAGATGTTTTATGCCATTCTGAAAGGATCCTGGTCCTGAAAATGGTCTTGTATTTTATTTTTATTTTAAAAGAAAATCAAAATCCACCCCCAATCCAATCATTAAAACAAAAAACACAAAAATCTGAGTTGTTTAAAAATCTGAAAACAAACAGAATCAATTTTGGGTTTGGGATGGCAACTGCATCATGAAGCCCAGAGGCTAGCAAAAGAGCTCACTGTTCAAATTGTTAGAGCTGATCTGCCATTTCCAAAAGGAAGGAATGCCTGTAGGCAGCAGAAGAAACAAAATGGATCACTGGCATTCCAGTGCTGATACATTTTCAGGAGAATATGTGTGTGTGTGTGTGTGTGTGTGTGTGTGTGTGTGTGTTTGTGTATGTGTTTAAATCAAACTGCTGTGCAAATGTGGAGAATCAAACTTAAGACTGAAAAAATGAGTAACTGTGGGAAGCTGAAATTGGCAGATTTGGCAATCCTTACTAAATTCATCACCAAAAAAGAGGACATGGATTTATGTAAGCTTATTTATATGTATACATGCAAATTTGGAAATAATTGGCATACTATAATGAGAAATAAAACATATTTCCCCATATTGGGGAAGAGGTGACCCGATGACCCATATACCTGTTCATTTTTGTTGCCAAGGTGCTACTCATTTGGCATAGTCACAAAAATGAATATGACCTAGAAGTCATCTAGTCTAACCCTCTGCCAAGGCAGGGATCCTGGTCCCTCTCCTTATGGTTCTTCTATCTTTGAATACAAGTTTCAACCCTAGAGTAATATTATTATTTCTGCTGTTTGGATTGAGAGTAGTTCAAAAATGCCTTTCATTTCCAAATCCTCCACCTAACCTTCAATTAACGACCTGGACTTAGAAGGTGGGGCTGCACTTTTGCAATGTCTTTTGGATTGGAAAAACTCATTAAAAATCACTAGCTAAAATAAGAGGGAAGAGATCAATACCTGAGATAATGACACAACTGTTTTTAAAAAGATAAATGTGGTTCATCACGATTAGGTGCACAGATATTTGCAAGAATAAGCTCCCTCCCCTCATATTTAGCAAGTAATATAAAATATCTCCCTCCCAGATCAATGAGGGAGGATAAAAGGACAACAGGAAGGGCTTTGTGTATTAAAATAAAATTGCAATCGCCCCCTCCCCTCTGTCTTCTTGAATTTCCTGTACAATTGGCTTCTCCTAGCAAATGTTTTTGTATCCTGTCATTTGTGTCAGAACAAATGAGAGCTGATCGTAAGTCAGCTGTTTGAGCCTTGTTTCTCTTTAAATAACTCAGGATCTGCTTTCATGTGTGAGGTCCACTTAAACCTTTTTTTAAAAAAAGTATTTGCATTTCTGGCTCTGAGAGTTACAGATATCTACAGCAGACTCCCTTCACTTGGAATACTGTGTACAGTTCTAGTTGCTTCACCACAGAATGGAGATGTTGAGCTGGGAAAAGGTTCCAAAAATGGCAACCAAAATGAGCAAAGGGATGGAGCAACACCTCTGTGGGGGAAAGTTGCAAAATTTGTGGCTTTTTACTTGAGAGAAAAGGGAAGAAGAGACATGATAGAGGCATGTGAAATGATGCATGGATTGGTGAAAGTGGATAAAGTTTTTGTTGGCAAAACCTATTTGGTGTTTTGCAACTTTCTGACTAGTTGCAGGACCTTAGCCAGACCTAGCAGAGTAAACGCAGAATCCACGGAAGCAATTGGCAACTTGGCTGCAGACAGGATAGATGAAGCAGGAACCAGGAACTTGTAGTTGGGTGTTTATTATATACAGTAGACTATATACAGGAACAGAACACGGATCTTATGCTAGCTCTCTCTGACACGACTCACAACACCTACACTGACACACTGAACCACTGAACCTCTGAACTAACACATTCCAGTTAGTGGGCCATTAATTATCACTCCCTTGAAAGAGCTTGACCAATCAGGAAGCTGTCTTCATGTCTCTGTTATCTCCAGGCAGACTTACTCCTTCAGATTGCCTTCTGGCTGTCTGCCAAACCTTAACTGACTCTGTGTGAGTAGCTGCACGTACACAGTTTCCCAACAGTTTTTTCTCCTTCTCTCATGACATTAGAACTTATGGATATCCAGTGGTGCTGTATGTCAGAAAAATCAGGACAGACAAAAGAAAGTACTTCTCCACACAGTGCAGCATTGAACTATGGACACTGAGGTCCAGCTATTAAGGCCTTTTGGTGGTTCCCTCACTGCAAGAAGTGAAGTTACAGGGAACCAGGCAGAGGGCCTTCTCGGCAGTGGCACCCTCCCTTCAGATGTCAAGGAGATAAAGAATCACACAACTTTTAGAAGACATCTGAAGTTTTTAATTGGGAAGTTTTAAATGTTTGACGTTTTTAATATTCTTAATGTTAGACATTGTATTATGTTTTGGTTGGAAGCAGCCCAGAGTGGCTGGAGCAACCCAGCCAGATGAGCAGGGTATTATTATTATTATTATTATTATTATTATTATTATTATTATTATTATTATAATATTTACTACCACAAGAAGTAGTGGTGGCCACCAACTTTGATGGCTGTAGAGAACGACTAGACAATTTATTAGAGTTATTTATTATGTTTATCGAACATTTTCTCCAAAGAGTTCAATGTGGTGTACAGACTCAAAGTCACCCAGTCAGCTTCAAGGCTGAGTGGGGATTTGAACCTTCATCCAGCACTCTAACCACTACTCCATACTGGATCTCATGGAGGTTAAGGTTATCAGCTGTGACTAGCCAGGATGTCTATCTTGTTCCTCTACTGTAAGAGGCAGAATGCCTCTGAATGCCAGATGCTGGAAACTACAAGTGAAGTCTATTCCCAATAATAAATGGGAGGAGGCCCTACCATGCTGATTCCTGAGACTTGTCTCTGAATCTCCTCCTACTTCCAAAGTGTCTGGATCCCATCCTACACTCGAGTAGGACCCTGGTAGAGACACATGCCCGACTGGCACGTTCTCTCCCTCCTGGCCATTTGTTCGGGAGCTTCAAAAGCTTTCTTCAGCCCTAACATCACAGCGACTGATGCCAACAGACACCGGCATACTGTAGGGATCTGCAGAGCATTCGCAGTTTGCGTAACAGACCTCAACAACTCAGCATTTTGGCTAATCTACTTTATTTACATATAAACACACACGGAACACTGCAACATGGCTCCCTCTCTCTCTAGCATCAGACAGCAAAGAGAAAGAACAAAGGACAATAGTCCCACTTCACGGAACACAGTAACACAAACATTGTGTCCCCGTCACTTCCCACTCTGTGGAATCAAAACATACACCATCATGTGATAGACAACAATCCCATGACTGCAGACACAGAGCAGAAATCTTAACAATGATCACATCAAAATTGTCTGTGTGTGTGTGTGTGTGTGTGTGTGTGTGTGTGTGGTGTTTCATTCAAAAAGTACTCCTATCTGTGGTAAACAGAGACAGTTGAAAAATATGTACCCACTGTTTGAGTCATACTCCAGGAACTTCTATCTCAAGAATATTTGATTGTCAAAAGGATGCATAAACTCAGTTCACCCAACAGCCACACACTGAGTTCAGAACCTTATATTATTCCAGAAAGTAAGCTTACCATAAATGCCTGTAATTCACATGATCTTAGAGTTCCACATCCTCCTCCTAAATCTATTTCTCTGTTTGTTGTTGTTGTTGTTGTTGTTATTTCCTTGACACATGCTGTTTACATCAGGGAGCTCAATGGAAGCTTACATAAAGAAGATTGCCCCAAAATTGCAGGTCTTTATGAATGACTGAATTGGTGACTCCAGAAGCCTTTCTGAGGGGTGGTGTTTATTGTGTTAGATTCATTGTTTATAACGGTGGTGTTTCTGTTCTGTTTTTTAATGCCTTTCATAAGAACTTAAGAAGTACCTTAATCAAGCCAATCACCCATCTTATCCAGCAACTTGTTCTCATAGTGTCCTGCTAGATACCTGTAGGAAACCAAGAAGAAGGATTTGAGCACAAGAGCGCTTTCCCTGTCCTGTGGTTTCTAGCCATGCAATGCATACTGGGGTGAAGTATCCATAAAACTCCATATATTGGTGAAAATAGCATACAGAAATGCATTATATTAGGGGACACTTTGGACATAATTGCATACATGCAGTGCTATTTTCGGGGGGCAGGGGGACACATACCCCTAAACACTTTGTGAATCTTTGTACTTTTGTCCATTTACTGCATTTATTTTTCCCAATTTGAACTATAAAATGGTGGTTTTCTTGAAACAAAATGAGAGTACCCCTAAACATTTTTTTAGAAGAAGAAAAAAAGCACCACAAACGTGTAAGATAAAAAAGGTAAAGGACCCCTGGATGGTTAAGTCCAGTGAAAGGCGACTATGGGGTTGCGGTGCTCATCTCGCTTTCAGGCTGAGGGAGCCAGCGTTTGTCCACAGACAGCTTTCTGGCTCATGTGGCCAGCATGACCAAACTGCTTCTGGCGCAACGGGATACCATGACAGAAACCAGAGCACAGAGAAACACTGTTTACCTTCCCACCACAGCGGTACCTATTTATCTACTTGCACTGGCATGCTTTTGAACTGCTAGGTTGGCAGGAGCTGGGACAGAGCAACGGGAGCTCACCCCTTTGCGGGGATTCGAACCACCGACCTTCCAATCGGCAAGCCCTGAAAACATGTGTGCGTATATTAAATTCACCCCAAAATGCTAATTAATTTCCACGGGCACTTAAATAAAATCACAAAGTGTTGTGCAATCTGGTTCAGCTCATAAAGCTCATTTGCACATGGAGTGTCATTTTAAACATTTTTAAAAACCTCTTCTTCAGCATCTGGTCTACCCAGGGATATTGGGGACTGCCTTAACCTTCCATGTGTTCAGTCAATACCTGAACAAGGCTTTAAGTGTCACGAGCAACAGGGTGAGTGAACCTGAGTGCTGACTCCTCCTCTCCACTTGTGGAACTGAAAAGATGGCTGGACACCTCCCATGGTGTCGGTCCCTAGTGATGTAACCTGGGCGTGTTTGCCTGATCCCTTCCGTTGCTTAAAGTGATGGAGCTTCTTCTGTTGGCACAATAAATACTAACTCCTCTTGGCAGGTTTACCGATGGGGCTGTATGTATCTGATTAGTAATTGAATGTGGGGGGTCAAGGGCTTATTCAATTGAAAAATGATCCCTGACAGATTGTTAGAACAGCACAACTCCAACAGGAAAACAAAAGGCAACGAATAATTGGATCTTGCCAGAGGCTGGAAATAAATCACTCCAAATGGGCCGTCTGCTACCTGCCCTCTTGTGCTGCTCTAGGGGCTCAAAATCCCACTCCTCGGATAAACAGCATTTGCTTTGAGTTTGTGGGTGATACGGGGATGCCAGCTTTTCTAACCAACACAATCTGAACATAACCCTTGAAATACAGTAGGAGAAAGAGTTCATTAGCTTAATATTGACAAATAGATGTTTGATTTCTTTATGGGCAGCAGGCAAGGGGGAGATTGAGTGATAGAAAACAATTTATAATTTTTTATGATCAATAAAAAAAAATTCTGCCACAAGATGTACCTGTCACCTATGCTTTTAGCTTTTCCCATTTTATCTGTAAGCTGCCTTGAGTATCTGTGAGGTAAAAACGGCAGGGAATGAATGAATGAATGAATGAATGAATGAACGAATGAATGAATGAATGAATGAATAAAATAACAATCACCCACTGGGCTTAGAAAAAATTATAGCTGATAGGTCTATCAACAGCTATTACCCAAGAAGAACAGCTGTCCACTGCCTCATGTGGTAAGCTTCTTAACTGCAACTTCTTTGTAAAGTACCTCCTGGCTGGATCTGTGGGCAACTGCCCCATATGGGGAACTGTAGAACTATAGCTTCTTAGAGAAGGTCCTTCCAATTCTGGCTTGGTCCCATCCATCCAGGCTTCCCATTGGCTCCCCCTGAGCAAGAAGAAATATAGAGGAAATATAAAGCTGGCTCCATCTAGTACATCTTGCATTTCTTTGGTCCTTACTCCCAGCTAGTTCTCCAGTTCTTCCTTCTGGTTGCCTTCAGATCCCAATCGCTCTTGGGGTCTAGTTTCCAGTTGCTGGTTCTCTCCAAACCAGACCCAAGGACAACCCAAGGCCTTCATGTCCTATTCATATGCTGTCCTTTTTCATTCTCTTTTGAGGGGTACTTGAGAACTTTGGAGAAATTCCCTGGAAGCTTTACCTCAGAGCTGCAGAGTGAATTGTTGGAAACAAACAAACAAAAACCCCATACATTTATTTGCAGCTCCACACGAAAACGTCTTGCAATGTCTTACAATAATAAAAGCACACATAACATAATTTTTTAATACATCAAAAATATATTTTTTAAGTTGAGTAAAAGTACTCATCCTGAAATATTATAAAAAGGAGAACTCCTGCCCTACCCTAAGTGAAATAAAATGTTAAATGGATGAATAGCCTCCCCCCATCACTTTCAAATGCTCTTCAGACAACCTTCATTTGCTGTAAATGGGCTATCTAGGCAACCAAAGAGCAAAGGATGCTCAGGGATTCTTAAAGGAAGAACACACACAACCCTCAGCCACAGGCTAATTGTAAGAAGGTAAATGCAGAAGACCTGCATGAGCAAGTTCTGGCATGTTCTTGCCTCTTTCCCCAAATGCAGGAGAGATTTATTATCAGCCCTTGCCTGTTAGGTATCATTCATCAAGAAACAGGAAAAGGGTGCAGATAACTTTAAGGACATTTTCTATGAGTTTTGGGTGTGGTTTTCCCAGCTAATTAGACAAAGCTGGTGATGCGTATAAAGAGAGAAGAAGTTGCAATTTGCAACTGCCTGCAGAAAGAGAACACCCACATGCTTTGTGTTTGTTGTTTGTACAGTCGTAATAAATCTCTTGTTTGAGTATATAAAAAAATAAAGAAATTGTCCAGTAGCACCAGTAGCACAGTTGTTAGGTTTACCATACCCATTGAGTCAATCACCCATCTCCTACTACCCTCCTGAGAAAAACCGCACCCTCCCACTATATATAAGGGTCTGGTGACTTCTGTTTCAGTGTATCTGAAGAAGTGTCCATGCACACGAAAGCTTATACCAAGGGCAAACTTAGTTGGACTCTATGGTGCTACTGGACAATTTTTTTATTTTTATTTATATATATATATATATTGACTGTGTCAGACCAACACGGCTACCTACCTGAATCTGGTTTGAGTATTTTACACCAGTATTATGGTTCTGCCATCTGCTGCCTAGGAAAATTTGCATCAAACATTGCCCTAGTACAGAGAAGGGGAGCCCTCTAGGCCTCTCTGTGTGGCTCTCAGGTCTGTCTTCAGGCCAAGTTCCTCATCTATCATGCTTTGCACCCTATAGGAGTCTTTTTCCCTGGCTGGAATGAGTCTTTGAACTCAGATGACTCTTGATTGTCTGGATGGAGGACAGAGAGGGGTTTGCAGATGTGTGTGGATACTTGCCTAATGTCCATATGTGAAATCCACATCCATTGCTTGCCCACTTTGGACCCATTTACTTTTTGCCTCTGGCCCGTCTTTCCACAAGGGAATGCAGTCCTTGAGTTGAAAACACGTCCCCCAGCCCTGTCTTAGTGAATAGTTGGGGGTGGAGGAAAAATGAAAATATTGGCACAGTGCTAAATTATATGAGATACCAATTTGTATGTCACAGCTCTCGATTACGGCCCCAGGATCCGCATCTCTTCCTTTTCAGAGAAAGGAAATCTGAGCCAGCTATTAAGAAAATAAATCAGAGGACTAGAGAGAACATTTGTTTCAAGGTGTGAATCAAATTTCCCTTAGGGAAAGAAGGACCAAATACCTGTTTTGTCATTACAGCAATTCATTCTTCTTCATATGCATATATTTATTTTCTACATTTCATCATTGTCTGGTTTTGAATGATGTAAGGATCCGTGGATGGAATGATATGCCCAGCTTGCTTGGAACTGAAATCACCACATCAATATTCAGGATCTTTGTGTGAGCTTAAATGTGGATTAAAAATGCATTAATGGGTTCCCCCTTAGACAAGTTACTCCCTCAGTATATCAAATATTTGAAAAGAATTTGGTATCACCACCTATTGTCTACGACGGGACTGAAGGTTGGAAAAGGAGTGTAATTGAGGGTTTAACGGAGTGTTTCCTCTGGTTTGTTCAGCCCAGGGGTGCCTGATGGGAGAATTGTTTTTATAAGTTTATGGACAGCATCTGAAAGCTGTACACCTGAGATGCATATTCCTTGTGATAAATATCTGGAACACAAAGTAGGTTTGAGAATATGATTGAAGGTCTTGTGAGCCAGGTGCTTTCCCATAGTTTAATGTACTTTCTGGATAATTTTTGAGACCAGGAATGTGGAACGTCTCCACCAATCTGAGCATTCTTTTCTTAATGTGTAGATCAGTCATCATACTAAAGTTATGGGCTAAACTAGGCATTACATTGGCTACATATCTGTGTCCTCACCAACTGCTTGTGTGAGAGAATGAGATGGGTTTGATACAAAGTAGGACTCTAGCATGGGGTAGATGGATTGTACTGCTTATCCGACCCCACCAGGGCTGGATTTAGGTTTGATGGGGCCCTTTATATGTCCAGCTGTCCTTTGTCAACAACAAATTTTCACTGTCTTTTGTGTTGAATATATGCTATATGGTAATTTATTGACCTAACAGGTATCAGAAGCCATTTGCACATGAAGAATATAGGCACCCTATATATAGAAATGAGCAAACCAGTGATATTTTAGGGAGCAGGCTAGCAGGCAGGGTCCATTACCTACATCATAGGAGCCTACACAACACAAAACACTGTTGCTGTATGTAGGTTTTATTTTATTTGTTTTTTTATCTTATATTTTGGAAATATACATGAAGTGAAGGGCATGAGGCAGGAGTTGATAATGCAGGTGAGCTGCGCACAGGTGAGCTGCAAGCAAGCTGCCGGCCAGCTCTGTGGAGACTTCTTTTATTGACACAATATGCAAACCCAGGAAGATACATTTTCAGCTGTGACCTTTACACATCTTCCAGTCCCGAGATAGTGGGGTGGTACAAAGTTATTTTGGCACCTGTTTCCACCGCGTCATTTCCCCCCTGCACAGTGTATGACGAAGGAGACAAAGGACACCGCAAACTACTGAGATCTCAAAAGGTTAGACAGAGGGCAAGATGTTCAGACAGCTGTGGCTTTATCTGTGATGGAGAGTGTGCCCCACACCCCAAGGTCACGCATGCAGACAGCTGAGGCTGCCTTCAGGTGGGGAGTGTGTTCCGCACCCAGCGATCATTCCTACATATACATCCAGGTTTTTTCCCTTTAAATTTTTGGGGGGCTCCCAAGAGAGTGGGGCCCTAAGCTGTAGCTTGTTTAGCTTACATGTAAATCTCGCACTGGACCCCACTGCCCCAACTATGGTTGCAAACTGGATTGTGTTCTCCTCATCTGCATAGGGGAAAGGAATGAGGAAAGTGAATGGGAGTTGTTGTCCCCCGCCCCCATTGCAAATTGCAAAGGGGCGTCTTGATCCAGAAGTGAGCCACAGTGTGTGAGGGTGACAGAATTAAAGCTCCATATCCCACACTAGGGTCCCAATCCAGACCTGTAGCCCTCTGCTGTGCCTGTCAGACAAACAAAGGCACAGATATGCAGCTATCATAAGATGTGATTTGTCCCATAGCCAATTTTCAGGCTATTCCACAACTGAAGGAATTCCAAACTTCAAAAGACATCAGAATCACGCAGGTGAAATTGACCTACAAATGCTTTTTAATTTGCAAAAGATGATCTGTCCACCCAAAACTGCAGGCAGTGAATTCCCAGAGCCACAATGCATAGCTTAATTCTATGTGCACGTCCATTTGTATTCATGCCTTGTGGTATTAGTGATTTATGTGCACATCCATATCATGTCAATGGAAACTTGCAGGAAATTGCAGCTGATTTTAAAGAGCTCATTCAGCCTCACAGCTCCACAGCCTATTCCCACCAGCACCCTCTGGGTCGAAGATGCAACTTTGTGGATCTATGCCTGGATTATCTACTGCTCTAAAAAGCAGAGTTTATTAACTCAGATTGCTGGTATGGAGGTGCTAGCAGTGCTCACAGGCAGAAGAAGTGATAGCATCTGCTTTTCTCTTCTTTTTGCCAAGCACTGAGGCTATTGTTTGTTAATAGATTACTTCTGAAAAGCTGCTCATAAGGGACCTTGGGAGTTTCAGAGGTAATTAAAACTCTGTCTATGCAAGAAGCAAGATCTGATTATTTTTCTTCCAGAGAAAGCAGCTTTTTGAAAGAAAAAAACAACAACCCTGAAAATGGTAAAAGTTTATTTTCTCATATTGGATTCAGGGTTTGTGGACTATATTCCACATTAATATGCATTAATCAGGGATTCTAAAGCTGCACTTTTTGGGAATTTGCATCTCTCCAAATTTTGTACTGTATTCATAAAATGCAAATGACATACAAGAATGCATTATATGCAAAATATGTGTGTTATGTAAAATTGCACACAGAAATGTATATATTGGGGGGGGGAATGCAATAAAATGCTAATTAACTTCTACAAGGGCTTTTAAAAAAATGTACACTAATGTGGAGAACTTAACTTGAGATTGGTAAAATGAAAAGCTGAAATTGACATATTCACCCATCCTTAGCATGAAGATACATTGTAATGTATACCTTAATATGCATATCCTTTAGCATTTTTATCCTATGATTGTTTCCAAGGTGCATCTCTCCCCACACCCCTGGATCACATTTACTAAGAGGCTCCAAATTATAGTTTGTCCACAACCTATTTCTATACAATATTAGACTTGCCAATGAAGTTTGCATTCACCACCACCACCACCATCAACAACAACATAGCAATTAAGCAGAATAGAGTAAATCTACTACTTACTCTATTCTATTTACTCTATGGACGCGGGTGGCGCTGTGGGTTAAACCACAGAGCCTAGGACTTTCCGATCAGAAGGTCAGCGGTTCGAATCCCCATGACAGGATGAGCTCCCGTTGCTCTGTCCCAGCTCCTGCCAACCTAGCAGTTCAAAAGCACGTCAAAGTGGAAGTAGATAAATAGGTACCACTCTGGCAGGAAGGTAAACGGTGTTTCCGTGCACTGCTCTGGTTCGCCAGAAGCGGCTTAGTCATGCTGGCCACATGACCTGGAAGCTGTATGCCGGCTCCCTTGGCCAATAAAGCGAGATGAGCGCCACAACCCCAGAGTCAGCCATGACTGGATCTAATGGTCAGGGGTCCCTTTACCTTTACCTACTACTTTGGTGTTCCCCATTCACTAGAATGGGGGCTCTTTGACCCCTTTGTCCAAAGTGGCTTGAATTTGCAGGCACAGGATTGGTTAAGTCAGCCAAATTGCCAATAAATAGGTCCGGTGGCTTTTTGTTGGGGACATAAAAGAGCTAAACCATTTTTCTCAATGCCTTATAGCAGGGGTGGCCAACTCCCAAGAGACTGTGATCTACGCACAGTGTTAAAAACTGGCAGTGATCTACCCTCTTTTGGAGGGGTTCAGGTCAAAGTTGCTGAGCTTTCTTTAGGGGAGCCAAGGTTGTTGAGCCACTGCTCTACCAGTGATCTACCACAGACATCCAGTGATCTACCGGTAGATCATGATCTACCTGTTGGGCGTGCCTGCCTTATAGGATATGCAGTAGGGGTTTTCCTATTGCTATTTCTTATTTTAAAACAATTAAGAGGTGACTGAATGATGTGTATGATTGCTTGTGCAGTTTTTAGAAATGTGCTGCTTCATACTGGCCTCTCTCCTCCAATAGACCTTGCAATGTGGGGCAATACAAATTGTTATCTCTGGAGTTCTGAGGAGCTGTTTTTTTTGTTGTTGGAGGCTTTGCTTTAAATAAAAATGTAAATGAATCTTACAACCTTTTAAAAAATCAACTCTAATGCTGTACTTTGACAACAAATCAGGGCTCCACAATCAGCATTTTTAGACAGCCTCGTTTCCTGCAAAACCCATTGACCTAGAGCAAGCCTCCTCAACCTTGGCCCCCCAGATGTTTTTGGCCTACAACTCCCATGATGCCTAGCTAGCAAGACCAGTGGTCAGGGGGGATGGGAATTGTAGTCTCAAAACATCTGGAGGGCTGAGGTTGAGGAAGCCTGACCTAGAGAAAGAGAAAGATACTCATAGTGCTACCTGGTACAGAAATGACAGTGTGACATGAGGCTTTGTGGGGGCCCTGGTCCAACTGGGGGGGTATTGACATCATACTTTGATGCAGGTGGGGAACAAGATCCATAAATCACCCCTTGTTCTTCAGCCCATAAACCGAGCCAATGAACACCCACAAGGTCTCCTCCCTTCCCACTCTTCTAATCCTCAACTCCGCATGTACCTCTTGAACATGTATACAAATGCCTGAATGTGTTTGTGTACCAACATGCCATGGCAGATGGGCAATAATATTTTATTACTGATCAGAGATGGAATCTCAGATTAAAATACGTTAAGAAAGATTATTATTTTTTCTTTAAAAAAAGTAACAGACTCTAAATTGTCTGTGGCAGGGACTTAATTTCCAAGTGATAATTGCAATAATTAAAAATTCTGTTATCGACTTAGACAAATATATTGCACATTGGCAATATAGATGAAAATGGAGGCAGTCGGTAGTAATGACAAATCAATTCCATGTAGTTCAAACAAGCTCCAGAACAACCCTGGTCTTTCTTCATCTTTTCTTTTCCTTTATTTGGGTGGGGAGAGCTTCTACGCCTCCTCCTCCTCCTCCTCCACCACCACCACCACCACCACCTCTTCCTCCTCCTCCCCCTCCTCCTTCCTCATTCTTCCCTCATTCTCTCTCTCTTTGAGAGCAATCATCCATTAGCGTGGTCACGTTGGAGTTGCTGCAAACAGAATCCTTGATCTGGACCTTGTGCGGAGTAGAAATGAATGAGCTCTCTCTCTCTCAAAAAAAATAGATTTACAAAGCTTTACTGACTGCAAAACTTTCTTAAACTAGTTACAAAATAAACATTGAAAAATACGAAGTAATACAATGCTCTTTAAGCAAACTGGCAGTGCAATGCAGTCTTTTTAAAGCCCTTAATTCAGTTCAAGAACTATCCTCTCTCTGTTCCCAGAGAGAGATCTGAAGCAACTTTCTTGTGCAACAGTGCTGACCTGAGCTCCTCTAACTGCTGCTGGCTCCCACTACTGCTGAGATGCTGAGTTCTCAGGTTTCCCAGGGATGAGTAATCACTTAGCATACACACTGAAAATGAAAATCGCCACATTTACTTGGAGTTTAACTTCCTGCCTAATGCAAACCTCTCTGCAAATGCAACACTTTACGTAAGTTGTTTTTTTAAAAAACAAAAACCCAACTTCAATACATACAAACTTTGCAATTTATTCACATTAAACTTATGTCTTTAACAGGTCAATTGGCTTCTCCAAGAAAAATGACAGTGGGAGTCATCAAAGAAAATGTTTGAAGCCATCTATTTCTTTTCATCTCTACGTGTATGCAGATGTTGGTGAGAACAACTGAGAATCACACTTGCAACTCCTGATCTTGACCTCTGTGCGGTTTTTTGATCTGCCAAATTTCAGATGACTAAGTTCTTCTGAAGATAGGATAAATATAGAGAGCTCAGGAATTAAGGGAACCAGAGTAATCCCAGCCCCAGCCCATGCATTCACTGGCCATGTAAAAATCTTCATTGGTAGCAATGCCAGTCTGTCTGTGACAGCCTAAATGTTTTTTTTTCTATATACTTTTTGGTGTATGAACTGCAAGATGGATTGCTTTAAAACATATTCATGGAGGATAATGGCATTGATGGCTACTAGCCTTGAAGGCTATGCTCTGTCTCCACAGCTAGAGGCACTAATGCTTCTGAATACCAATTGCTGGAAATGGTAGGAAGAGAAAGTGCTCCTGTGTTTTGGTCCTTCTTCCAGCTTTCCCACAGGCATCTGTTTGGCCAGTGTGGGAATAAAATGCTGGACAAAATGGGCCATTTACCTAATCCAGAAGGCCTTGTCCATGGGTAGGCAAACTAAGGCCCGGGGGCCAGATCCGGTCCAATTGTCTTCTAAATCCGGTCCACGGATGGTCTGGGAATAAATGTGTTTTACATGAGTAGAATGTGTCCTTTTATTTAAAATGCATCTCTCGGTTATTTGTGGGGCATAGGAATTCGTTCATTTTTCTTCTTCAAAATATAGTCCGCCCCCCCCCACAAGGTCTGAGGGACAGTGGACTTGCCCCCTGCTGAAAAAGTTTGCTGCCCCCTGGTTATGTTCTTATGTATAACCATTACTGGTTTTTATTTTTTTTGTTTTGTCCATGAGTTCTGGCACTCGTCATGGTCCTCCAGGCGTCAGTAGCATTTTAGTCCTCCTGGCCACATGACCCGGAAAGCTTTCTGTGGACAAACGCCATCTCCCTCAGCCTGAAAGCGAGATAAGTGCCGCAACCCCAGAGTTGCCTTTGACTGGACTTAGCCCGGGCTTCCTCAACCTCAGCCCTCCAGATGTTTTGAGACTACAATTCCCATCATCCCAGACCACTGGTCCTGCTAGCTAGGGATCATGGGAGTTGTAGGGAGACTTAGGAAGTTCAGAGGTCCTTTACCTTCTACCTTTTACCTATGTGAGCCTGAACTTCAAAGCCATTCGATTTGAAAGGGGAAAGGGGTGGAGTTCTATTGACTGCTGGCTGAGGCAGGATGATGGCTGTAAAATAAATTGAAAATAGAACTGACAGACATTGTCTGTTCTCATGGGTTTTTCTTTTGTGCTTCCCTGGTGGAAAAGTAATTGCTGCCCTGTAGGAAACCATTCAGATATACAGGAGCTCTCAGATGTATGTTCGTTTATTTATTGGAATATTTACTTTGTTTCTCTCTACCCAAGAAAATTTATTGAAGATCCCTAGGAAAGGCAAGGGCATTCACAAACACCCACCACCCACCTCAAAATAAGGTAAGCACAACAAAAAACCTGCACCCCAACCACGTGAATTTCACCAATATTTTCTCTCCCCTTTTGCCACAGCACTAGAACAAACATATGCAAAGCTGAAATGGAATAGAGATAGCCTCCTAGAGATGAATTATCCATTTCAATTTCTCTCACTTTCTCTCACCCCCCCCCCAGTCATAAATTCAGTTCCCTACATTTCCACATCACTTTGTGATTATTAGGAAAAAAAACACTGATGGAAATTAATCTATATTTTCATTTAGATTTATCCTAATATACACAGTTTTGCAAAACAATATCCCCTAACAGATCACATTTTGGGGGCATGTTATTTTCACCAATACATGGATTTTTATGCACCTGGTTTTTTGCAGTTTTGTGAACATTATTTGGCTGGATCGTTGCATTGCAATATTCAGAGAAGTGTAATTTTTGAAAGATATCAGTGTTTCAGGTCAAATCTTGCTTCAGAAAGTGTGAATTAGGCAAATTTGCTTTTTGATTCAAGCTGAAATAAATTTCTTTCTGACTCTATGAAAGTGGGATCCTTAGAGTCTTTTGTTTTTGTAATTTTATTTTCAACAGTCTCTTATTGCACATTCTGTAAAAATCCAAATGCCATGGGACCTTTATTTGTGCTGAGACCTTAGGCAGCTATTAAAAGGCAAATGATATTAGCAAAACCATATCTTTCTCTGCTCCCAACACCCTTGTATTTAGTCATCAGTTGGAAGTGGGTAGGAGGGAGTCTGTTTATTCTGGTGGTTGTTGATGATGTTGAATTTTGATTTATTTTTGTTAAGCCTGCAGCACAGGATGCCAACAGCCTATCAAATAATGCAGACTTTTAAAAGTACACAACTAAGGTTAATAATGTAGTGACATTGAAAATGGCAAATACTGTAAATAATCAACATCTTTCCAATGAGCCAGTGAAGGGTTTAAAACCAGCTAATTACAGAAATATGAAAGGGAAATGGCCCCATTGATTCAGCAAATTACTGAATGGAAAAGCAATTTCATTTAAGACTTGGGGCAATATGCTAAAATGCAAAGAAACCCCTCTCCTTACTTTAAAAACAAAAAAGGAGAGAGATATTCATTTTTGTAAAAACTAGCAATGATAGATTGTGCCTAACAGGCCTGAAAAACTTGGTTTCCTGGTTTTCGAGACTCAGTTGTATTACATGTTGAACTCCTTTGCTTTGAAATGCTTAATCCATTTGTAATGGAAATTGAGACATTGTGTGTCTCCTCCATTGTCCCATCATATGTCTGTACAATTTGAGACCTTCCAACCTAATTAGGTCTGTAAAAAAATAATCATCCATTCCATACCGAGGCTGTATTCACATGGCAGTTTATTCCATTATCACAACTTTCCCCGACTGTTAAGATCAACATTATATTTGAACTTCCGTGTGATGTAAAAGCCACTATAGTGGCAAATTTAGTGTTCATTTACATGTTATTTGCTCCCAGAAAAAACCACACTTTATTTAAGGTAGATAAGGACAAGATGAAATTATAAAATTGAATATATATATAGATGGGAAACGGCTATGCATTGTACTTCTCTACTTTTAAAAATTTTCACCTATGATCTTTTTCTTTTACTTCTTTATTTTTTCTTTGTTCTTTTTTTCTTTTTTTCTGATATTTTATCTTTCATTTCACTCCTTGATTGTGAACAGCATTTTATAGAGGTATAAATAACTGTAAATATGAAAAGAGATAAAATCTTCTCTAATTTTTTTCCTTGCTTATATGTATTTTCTTTTTCTTTTGTATTTTCTTTTGTTTAAATATGTATGTTTTCTAATTTGTACTTAATAAAAATATTTTTTTAAAAAACAAACAAACAAACAAACAAACACACACACACACACCCATATGCTAATATTCTGGAAATGAGCACTAAACTTGCATCATAGATCACAATTTTCTACTATAGCTCTGGAACTGGCTTTTAGATTATGTGGAAATTGACAGGGAAATGTCATGAGAATGGAATGAACTGCCATGGGAACCAGAGCCCAGGCAAGGACATAAGATTACAGCTTAAAATAAGCTTTCTGGATCAAATAAAAAAACTGTTTAGTCCAGCATTGTGCTATCTGCATAGTTACACACACAACCAGTGCTGGATTTATGTATAAGCTAAACAAGCTATAGCTTAGGGTCCCACTCTGTTGAACGCCCCCCCCCCAAAAAAAAAAATTAAAGGAAAAGAAACTGGATGTACAAATCCAAAATATAAGATAAAAAAACAAATAAAATAAAGCCTACATACAGCAACAGTGTTTTGTGTTGTGTCTGCAGTGATCATACTTTCTTGGGTTCCATGAGTACTGCAGATGGTGACAGCAGTCACAAAATGACGCCTGCTTCTTGGGAGAAAAGCAATGACAAACCTAGACAGCATCTTAAAAAGCAGAGACATCACCTTGCCGACAAAGGTCCGTACAGTTAAAGCTATGATTTTCCCAGTAGTGATGCATGGAAGTGAGAGCTGGACTTCGGCTGATTGCCGAAGAATTGATGCTTTTGAATTATGGTGCTGGAGGAGATTCTTGAGAGTCCCATGGACTGCAAGAAGATCAAACCTATCCATTCTGAAGGAAAGCAGCCCTGAGTGCTCACTGGAAGCACAGATCCTGAAGCTGAGGCTCCAATACTTTGGCCACCTCAAGAGAAGAGAAGACTCCCTGGAAAAGACCCCGATGTTGGGAAAGATTAAGGTCACAAGGAGAAGGGGACAACAGAGGACGAGATGGTTGGACAGTGTTCTCAAAGCTACGAACATGAGTTTGACCAAACTGCGGAAGGCAGTGGAAGACAGGAGTGCCTGGAGTGCTCTGGTCCATGGGGTCATGAAGAGTCAGACATGACTAAAAGATTAAACAATAACAACAGGCTCCTACAATGTAAGTAATGGGCCCCGCATGCTAGCCTGCTCTCTAAAATATCACTGGTTTGCTCATTTCTATATATAGGGTGCCTGCATTCTGCCTGGCATGCTCTGGTCCATGGGGTCATGAAGAGTCGGACACGACTAAATGACTAAATAACAACAACACATTCTGCATGGACTGGGTGCATGGCAAAGGACAACTGGACATATAAAGGGCCCCATTACCTTCAGTAGCTTAGGGCCTCATCAAATCTAAATCCAGCCCTGCTCAAAACACTGTCTGCTCCACCAGAAATATATCTTATCCCCCCTTGTTAAGATTTCTCTCCCCACCCCCCACCTTGAAAACTGACATACAGAAGAACTTGGTGTAACTTCAGAGCTGGCACAATTGCCTGGGGAAATGAGATGGCCATAATGAATATCTTACTATAATTTAAATGGTAGTAAATTGTATGCCACCTGTTTTCATCTGTCTCCCCTCCTGATCGGGCTGAGGAGGAGATTTGCCGTTGCAAAAAATGATGCAGTCTTTTGACTCTTTCCTCACTCCAACCTGACAGGCTGCTTCTACGTAAAGCAATTCCACATCTACACCGCTGTAAGAGAGTGGAGAATCTGCATTTGCTGCACAGCAGGAGGTCTTGAGGGGACAGAAAAGCACATTCTTTGAGAAGCCATAAAGAGGGAAGAAAAGGGATGAAAATAAACTCCCGTGCTGTGCATGATTTTGTCAAACTCCGTTAATCGTCGGGAATGAAGTTGTAATGGTCCTTTTGGTGCAATGGTTCATTGTTTGCTTCATTTATATACAGGGAGTTTACATTTGAAGCAATCTGAAAGCCATTGGAGAAAGTTTCTTTTCAGGCTATTGAGAGATAGGGAAGTGGAAACAGCCAATCCTTTGTGCAACTGTCTTTCCCCCCTTTCTTCTACTTTCTGCTATTTGATGGTTTATTATTGTCAGGGGCATTGCCGCTATTGTTCGGAGACCCATAATGTGCAATTGTGCATTTCCTTTCTCTTCTAAAGACTACTGGTTCCTTTTTATCTGAGGTTCCCTACTGAATGAGGCTGTTTGGATTCCAGCTTTCTTCTATTTGTCTGGTTTCACTTTACTATTCCAGGCCTATTGGTTTAAGAATTTCCCTTAACAAAAAAACCCAAGATCTCCTCTCAAAAGAACCTTCCCCCTCTCCCCAAATCACCTCCAAGCGCATATAGGTGTGTGTTGAGTTAATATTATCTTACTCTAATTTCCATTAGCCCAAACCATCAACAGTGTTGTCTGAAGTCATTGATTCTGCAAGCATATTTTCTGAGCTCACCACTTCAAAATGGAGGTTTATGATGTAGAAAACAGCAAGTCTACAGTGTGTCCAATTTCTACTATGCATGGAAATATCTTAAACATTTGGAGTAAAACTGCATACCTCTAATAATAATAATAGGTAAAGGTACCACTGCCCGTACGGGCCAGTCGTGTCCGACTCTAGGGTTGTGCGCCCATCTCACTTAAGAGGCCTGGGGCCAGCGCTGTCCGGAGACACTTTCGGCTCACGTGGCCAGTGTGATGAAGCTGCTCTGGCGAGCCAGCACCAGCACAGCACACGGAAACGCCGTTTACCTTCCTGCCACAGCGGTACCTATTTATCTACTTGCACTTTTGAACTGCTAGGTGGGCAGGAGCTGGGACCGAAAGATGGGAGCTCACCCCACCGTGGGGATTCGAACCGCCGACTATGCGATCGGCAAGCCCTAGGCGCTGAGGTTTTTACCCACAGCGCCACCCGCGTCCATAATAATAATAATAATAATAATAATAATAATAATTCTCTCTTTCCATCAGCGTGAGATGTACAAATATCCTGCTTTCAGAATTGACTAAAAATCAGCCTGTCTTGGTGTACATGTTATACTGGACTGAAAAGACTTGGGTCTGAATCACTTTGCACCCATGAGGCTCACTGTGTGGCCCTGGGCAAAGGTCAAACATTGCAGAAAAAGTTTTCATATCAGCCATTGTTAACTGAAATACAGTACTGTCAAGTTCATACAACAAGGTGTCACAATTAATAAGAAGTAGAACAGTCCCTGCCCACATTCTTGAAATCTAAGGAGAGTGGGAAGAGAGATGATGATAAGAAAACCAGAAAACAAGCAAACTCAACCCCCTGTTCTTAAACTAGCACAATAGTTCTTATGATTACCAGCAGGAACAGAAGCCAGTGGTGTAGCGTGGGGGTGCAGGGGGGGCCGGCTGCACCGGGCGCAACATCTGGGGGTTAGGGTTAGGGGGCGCAAATCCATGGGTTAGGGGGTGCAAATTACTTGCCTTGCCCCGGGTGCTGACAACCCACGCTACGCCACTGACGGAAGCAGTTGATGGTGGTAGGAGTCTCTCAGAACCAATTGAATGGACTTGTTTTCAGTCTCCTCCTCTACTGTAGCCAGATAGAATAGCTTCTGCCAGATGGTCTTACTTACAGCAACACTATGGCCGGAGCCCAATGGGACATAAATAACAAAACGATCCCACCATTCATTCCTAACTGAAAAGAACTTTGATTTCCCTGTCCACCAGTGAACTTGGTGCCTCTGGCTTCCTGCTGATAAGCTTGCTGTAGTTGCAAGGAGAATCAAAGATGTATTGGCTGCCTTCTCCAGGCTGCCATATCAATGGGAGAGCTTTGCTCTTTCCAGGTTTATGACTTTGGAACTGTCAGGTTCACCACAGAGGAAGAGAATGGGAGAGGTAATGGATTCATTCGTTTGGCTTATCCGGCATGGACACTGCACCTTGTGCAAATATCCACATCTTGAAATGTCCCCAAGAAAGGCACAAAGAGAAAGAAACTCACCTCAGATTAATCTGCAGGGTTTGCTCAGCTTTATCACTAAGACAAAAGCACCGGAATATGGCTTTATTTAAAAGAGAGATAGAGAGAAATGAAGTTTATGGGCTGTTGCTGCCACTCATCTCTGAAGCCAACTGGAAAATTCAGAACAAGGAGCAAATATGTGAGATGTATTCATTTACCCCTTTTCCTGCCCAGACATTCAATTTTTTATTACTAAAACAGAACAATACATACACCCGTTTTCTGATTCCCCAGCCCACACAATCTCCCCGTGAAGTTGAACCATCACCGTAGAAATCTAATGGAAAATATGTTGTATCCAGTAGTGTCACCAGCAGGATTTGATGCTACATCTGGAGCAAACATAAATTTGTTTCAGCTTTCAGCTAACTCATGTTTCTCCCCCTCCCTTCTGTATAATGCACATGGCAAAACATAGTAAAACTTAATAACAATGCTGATCTACAATTCCATTGGGATTTGTTTTTCTTGGTGTCTTACCAATCTTGCTGTTCATTTAATGTGCATTAACCGAACCCTGCCAACTAGGTAGTGCTTTCATCAGTGCACAGAAATGCACATGACATCAGTCAAACATCAAATGAGAGGAAATTTTGCTGGAAGTATATGAACTACATCGCTGTTGCATTTCTCTTTCTTTCTTTCCTTGCTGTGATTTGCACATTGGTAAGGTAAGGTGGGGAGAAGACACAAAGGAACTGATGCTGCGCCCTTGGCAGATGCCCAAGGATGCTGACCCCTGACACTGGTCCTCAATTGATAAATTCATATATAGCAGGGGAACCTATGGCTCTCCCGATGTTGCTGAACTCCAGATCCCATTAGCCTCAGCCAACAAAGCCAATGGGTCCATGTGAGCTTGAGTCCAGTAATAGCTGGGGGAGCCCAGGTATGTAATATCTATACCAGTGGACCCATTGGGAGAAAACTTGTAAGTCGCAAGCAGCTAATCTTTGGGAGGTGGTAGGATGTCATTCACTTCTCTGGAGATGTTTAAGCAGAGGCTGGATGACCATCTGTCCAGAATCTTGTGGCTGCAATTTGTGCCTTTGCTCGGGGTTGAACTGGATCAGTAGTTTTCAACCTTTACAGAACTGGGATATACCTTTAACCCAAAGATAAATTTGGGGAGTTGTTCCTTTAAAAAAGAAAAGAAAAGCCATATAGTGATGCAACAGTTGCAACCCACATTAGATCAGGCAAAGTTTTGGGTAATGGGCTCTGACCCACCAGTTGAAGATCAATGGACTAGGCCCCTTAGTATTTGAGTATTCCATGATTCTACATATTTGGCTTTAGCGATCAAAAGTTGGTAGCCCCTGCTGGAAAGCAAATTACAAATGTAAATAATAAAACGCTGATCGTTAATTGTTCTCTGTTTCTAAGAATTTTTATTTTTGCATGTGGCAACAGCAAATCCACAATCATATTATAAAAGTGATGCATAACTTTCAAGACAGGCAGTGATTCACTATTCTAAAACTCTGCTGTTTGAATTTGCTCTCCCCCCCCCCCCGTTGTGGGATATTTCCTGAGAAGCTTTGTTTATCAAAAATGAAGATCAGCTCTTCTGGCCTGCAAATCCCAACTTGCCACAGAGCCATTCCAAATGGGACTGATGTCACACTAATAGGAGGCTTTGTGTTTAGGCAGAATACCTTGGGGTTTGATGGCTTGTATTCAGGAGTGAATCTGAAGCCCATGTTAAAACAGGGTACATTGTACCTCTGAGATGTGCCTTGAGGTCCAACCCCGCTGCAGGGGTAAATCAGGAAACACTTAATTGAATTTGGTGGGTTTACACTCACTTACATCAGCCCAGGAACTTTTGCTGAGAGCATGATTCCAGATGGCATTTTGTAAGCATGGGGATTATTTAACTGTGTGGCTATTACCCTTGCATTAATGGTTTACAAATAACCCCTCCAAGGAGCACCCACCTCCACATCGGGACAAACAAGCGATTGAGGTTTTAAGGGTCAGCACTTCTTCAAAAATATAGTTTCGTCTTAATAAGCTAAGAGGACATCAGCATATCCCCCGTGCCTAATTAGGAGATGCTGCTCAATCTTTCTTTCTCAAACATAGCAGGGCATGGAGTGTGGGGAGAAATGGAGAGCAAGCACAAAATAAACACCTGGTCGAAAATGCATAAGCTGCAAAATGGAATGGGCTCCTTCTGATTATTAAAAACTAATGCAATGTGAACATCTCAGGTGGAGAGCAAGCCCTAGTTACAGAGAGAGAGAGAGAAAACCCATCTTTTTTTCAGAGATCTTAGCAAGTGGGACACAACTCACCCACCTAGAAATATACTTTGTCCCTTTTATACCTTCCCCTCCCCTATTTTTATTCTGGCACCACCGTTGCCTGTTTACCTGAGGCCCCAGATAAGTCTGAGCAGTCCAGAGGTGAGGAACCTTAGGCCAGTGGCATAGCATTGGTTGCTGGTGCCACGGGTGGGTGCGAGCATCTGGGCAAGGGGCGCCAGCCCATCCCTCTCTGTTGACACTGCTAGAGTGCTCCCACCCCCACCAGAAAAAGTGGGGCCCTGCTGAGCTGCCTGCCCGCCTTTGCAGGGGGGAGCATGGCTGACTGACACAGCCCTTGGCGGGCAGGGAGCAGCACTGGGCCAGGCCCACTAGCGGTGCATGGGTGTGTGTGCCTGGTTCATGCCCCCTCAAAAACTGCACACCTGGGGCCACCACCACCACAGCACCACCCACGCCATGCCCCTGCCTCAGGCCCAGTGGCCAGAGGCTTCACTGTACCGATTGGAACTCTCCGCAGACCACCCCCCTGACTGGCCAGTTTTAGAACTACGTAAGTGTTTTTGTCTGCCTGAAAGGTTCCCTTGAAATGCCTCTTGCTGGCCTAGGTAGAAGATAGAGGGGTGTGGGTGGGTTGTGTGCAGAAACTAGCACTGTACACAGCTCCTCGGCTAAATCCAGGGCCCTAGATTGCTCTGGACCCAGGCTAGACTGGCCTGGGGAACAACCAGCCCAACCAGAATCAATTTGAGGGCAGGGTTAATGTTTGATATTGGTTTGTTTAATTGGGGTTTCCCCATCTCCTGACTGCACTGCAGAGTAGGAGGGTCAAACCTGTTGGTTGCTGCTTCACCAGCGCATTCCAGGTTTGGAATGTGCTGGGGAAGCAGATGCCAGAACCATGGAGGACTGAATCATCCACTGGTGAGTGGAGGCAGTGGCGTAGCATGGAGGGGCACAGGGGCCGTTGCCCCAGTCGCAAAATTGTTAGGGGAGCAAAATTTCAACACCTGGTGTTGCCTCAGTACAGCTATGTACTTCCATCACTGGGCTTCATTCAAAACGGCTTCTGCATGTGAACCAGTAAGCTCCCTCTTCAGACAACGGCTTTTCTTTTCTTATCTCTGTGGTTGTGATCTCCTGGGTGAAACAGATGCTGTTGTGTGTCCCTCCCTCCCCCTCTGCACGGCCCCGGGTACTGGCAACCCACACTATGCCACTGAGTGGAAAAGTCAATCCTGTTCAGTTTGACTGTACATGTGTATTCCCATGCTAGGATCATCCAAACTTTATTACTTCCTACTACAATACTCCCTAATGTCCCTGGATTTCTCCGATTTGCTGTTATCTGGAGCTATCTCCACCTGCCTCAACTGAGGCCTAGATCCTGACAAATTGCCCCGATTCTATTCAAGATTCAGGAGAAACTGGTGCGCAGCCCTAATTGAAATTAGCCTCCTTGCTGGCAGTGTTGTTTTTGCGGCCTTTCCTTAAAAACAGCTCAATTTTTGTGATTTTGCTGAAAATGGTCAACAACTGTGGGCAAGGCTCAGAAAAGCTTGACAACTTTTCTGTCCAGAATTTCATGGTTTGAAATATGACAATCCTCCTGCTATAGAAAGGTGCATTGTATGTGTGTTGCTCCACCCACTGACTCTGACTCTGCCCACTGTTGCCTGTTGCCCACAGAAGGGAATGTGGCCCTCAAGCTAAAAAATGTTCCCTAACTCCAGAATTTACCTCCACCCCTTGGCCTGGTAGAAGGCAGCTTTCTGCATCTCCAATGACAGCCAGTCTGGTGTGGTGGTTAGAATGCTGGACTATTCATATCCCTACTTGGTCATGATGCTCACTGGGTGACATTGGACCAGTCACTGCCTCTCAGCCTAACCCACCTCACAGGGTTGCTGTGGGAATAAAATGAAGAAGAGAATGACCATGTACACCACTTTGAGCTCCTATAAATGCAATAGCTAAATAAAAGTTATTTATAAAATTTGATATTAATGAAATGAAATGAAATAAAATGTCATTTCACTAAATTTAAAAATGTAATAGCCCAGTGCAGGGGTTTCTTCAGTCTTCCAAATAGAATTCATAAATAAATGAGAAAGTGGAAGAAAGGTGTGATTTCACATTCTTCCAAAGGAATAGATAAATAATGAAGGCAAACAATCCTTGGCTCAGCTTCTGTCAGGAGTACATACCACAGCAACAGCCTGCCGGCTCAGAAATAAACATTGATGACAAATAGAGACAGAGGATCAACCGGCAACTGTGACTGACACTGAATAAATGAGTGAAGGAATACATGAATGAATACATGCTAAAAAGGAATGTGGCTCTCCTATGAGGGAAATGAAGCTTATCTTCTTCCCTCTCCCCCTTTTTATAGAAAGTTGTGCTGGGAAATGAAAGGGGGGGGCATCCTCTCAGTTCCTGAGAGGAGAGAAGTTGGCTGGAGAAAACTGGAAATGCAATTCTTGAAATGCACTAAATAAATAAATAAAGGATAGTTCAAGAAATGGTTATATACAAAATGCAGAGCAACACCAAGGGGATGGTGATGGGGCCCTCTAGATGTTGCTGAACTCCAACTCTCATCATCCCCAGTCAGTGTAGCCCAGGGTTCAGCAAACTTTTTCAGCAGGGGGCCGGTCCACTGTCCCTCAGACCTTGTGGGGGGCCAGGCTATACTTTATTGGGGGGGGGATGAACAAATTCCTATGCCCCACAAATAATCCAGAGATGCATTTTAAATAAAAGGACACATTCTACTTATGTAAAAACACGCTAATTCCCAGACCATCCGTGGGCCGGATTTAGAAGGCAATTAGGTCAAATCCGGCCCCCTAGGCCTTGATTTGCCTACTCATGGTGTAGCCAATGGTCAAGGATGAAGTCCAGAAACTAACTAACTTTCTGAAGTCCAGAAACTAACTAACTTTCTTTCTTTCTTTCTTTTTTTCTTACGCTTCACCCCAAGGCCCTGGGGCAGGTTACAGCATTAAAAGACAATGTTAAAAATAGTTCAAAAAACAGCTTCCAAACATGGGGGACCACTACAGAAAATGCCCTCTCCTTGGCCACCATATCTAGAGCTTCTGAGGGCAGAGGAACTACCAAGGAGGGCCCCACTGCCAATCTCAGCACCTGAAACGGTTTGTAGGGAATTAGATGGTTTTTCAGATATTTGAACATCTGGAGGGCCACAAGTTCCCTGCCCCTTTGTTAGCTTCTGTTGAGAATTGGAGGCAGCCATGTTTCTGAATACTAGTTGCTGCATGCCACAGGAGGGAAGAATGTTCTAGTTCTTGAATTTTGCTTGCAGGTTTCCCGTAGACATCTGGTTGTGAGAAGAGGATACTTGACTAGATGGGCCATTTGCCCAAACCAGCAGACTCTTCTTACTTCTTATATGTTCTTAACGTTCCATTCGCTCAACAAGCACTTGTCAGCTAGTCCAGTGATTAAAAAAAGCTGAGGTTCTTGACTATATCCTGGTTACAAAGAGATTTTTTCCCTCCCTGACACCCTTTCAATTGGATTTAGCATGTATTGTTCACAGTTGGGTTTGTTTTCAAGGAAGGGACCATTTGATGTCACACTATTAATCCAAAGTCTTCCCCTCCCCTCCCCAGTTGGACTTGATCAAAGAATGTCAAGAATGTGTCAGCTTTAAAAGTGAAATGTTTCAGAAAATTTGCATTTCTGGGTTGTTGCTTTTGGGGGAAAAAATAAACCACACATTTCATTTCAGTTCTATGTCAGAATATGAGCTCCTTTTCAAGTTAACAAAATTGTGAAGTGAGAATGGAACAGCCTAGCGCTATTTAATGAATGTGTGACAAATCCGTCTCTCTATTTGTTTTCCTAATTGTAGCTTGCAAGCATTTCTGGGTCTTCACTATGTCAGGAAAGACTCACTGAACTCCAGTGTCTATGTTTTTACTGCTGGGTGACATTACCACACACACACGCACTGCCCCAGAAAACCCCCAAAAAACCTCACCTCATTTGCAAGTGGTGAATTTAGGAGCAGGCAGTTTACAAATTTGGTCTTGAGCAAACATAGGGCATCTTTTCCTGCCACGGCTCCTCAGGTTGCATGTTTTTGGATCATATGAAGGGAACCCTATGCACAAACAGGACTACACATTCAGAGCTCATTGAGGAGAAGGAAAACTTTGGAAGTCTGTGGCTACTGGAGTTGGATGAGCAAGGGCAACAGGGAAGAATTGTCAGGCCATGGGAAGGGTAAAGCCATGACGGGTTTTAGAGGTATATTTTTTTTCTGGATTCAGGAGGGACAAGAACACAGTGTAGGGATCTCAGGAGGTGTATCACATGGAATCAATGACCATTGGGGAAGTAAGGAAAAGGCCTTCTCCTCCAGCCCATCACTGAAGCTGTTGAGACAGGTCTTGCATTTCCAGACCAGTTTAGACTGGTCTATTAGAGAAAATGGGGCTCTGCTCCAGTCTGACTTCAGTTCAACCCCACCTACTTTCCTTCTTTCTTACAGCTAATCTAGGGGCTGGCTCTGACAGTCCACTTCCTCCTCTATAGAATTAGTTGTTGTCCTTGGAGAACTCAGCAGGGATGAGGTTGGGGAGCAAAGTTGACTGGCTCTGTCAATGGCTCAACCTCTGCTTTCTGATGGTCTCTCTGCCCTCCACCCTAACAGGTGCAATGGACAAGAGCCACCACGGCCAATTTATGTTGAGTGCTCTGGACCAAACCAGGAGCTTTATCAGGAAGGAGTGGGAATAGGAGAAAACGGGCCCAACCTGGCCTGTTACTGATGGTGACATTGTTAAAATCTTACATGCTGAAATACTCAAGGATGTTTTCATGCTGAATGTGTACGTGGGAGGAGAAAGATCAATTTTGAATAAAAAGAATTCCACATCTCAATTCAGAATGCTCCCAGTCCTTTTGCTTCTGAAACTCACCAGCTCTAAGTCTGCCCCTCCAGCTTCCTTCTGCCCCCAGCAGGACACCATTAGGTTCATGGGACCCCACTATTTAATGCTTTGCAGAAAGTACCATCCTTGTCTTTACCACCACCACCCTTTTGTTGTTAATTTTAAAACATTCTGTTAATCTTTGGTCAGAAACAGTGTCATATCCATTGACGATACCCTTTGGCCTCCTACTAATAATACTGAGGGCATGTAAGTGAAAGTCAATTAACAGCTATGGGGAGAGCCTGTTGTATATTCATGAAGAAGCACAGTGTATCAATTTATCTCATAAATGTTCTCTTGTGAACTCTCACTCCTGTCTCGCTTCTGCCTCATCTCACTTCACCCCAATCCCCACCTGCTTACTTTCTCCAATTCCTTCCAAACCAGTCATTCTTTGCCTTTGGCATTCCCATTCATTTCGACTGCACTTCTTGGCCCATTTAAGTCCAATTGAATTCAATAGGATTCTTCCTTTCTTTCTGAGTAGCTCTACATATGATCACATTGTTAATCCTCATTCTGTATCCCAGTCGGTAGCATTTCTATAGTTTGCAGTAAGAGGTGGGGGGGTTTTTGGGTTAATGTTTTTGAATAAATCTCTAAACTTATTCAAGAACATATTGAATTCACCCCAGAACTGGTATTCCTTTCTTTATTTGAGAAGGCTAGTGATGACATGAAATCCAAAGGTTTGCTGACTTTTGTTTGTTTGTGTCTGCAAGCTCCTCAATTGTACAAAAATCGAAATCTTTGAACCTCCATGTTTCTTCTTGGTTTATAATGCTTGGAATACTGCTCTTCTAGAAAAAACAAACAAACCACATTGCACACAAGAGCCTTATGTGGTACAGCAAGACTAGATTCATTTCAAGCTACATGTAGGATGTTATTTCATATACCACTGCAGAACAAGTACAATGATCTTTGCCACCTCTTTCATCAGACATTTAGAATATGTGATTTAAAACAAAGAAACTAAGGATACTATTATATCGTGTTTGTTGACACCCATGAAAATATGAAATCAGTACAATATGCTTACACCCTCTCTTTCTGTATTTTGTATTATATTGGGTTGTTTGCTTTCCTAAACCTTTTGCTTAGCTAAGAATCAATAAAATTATATACCGGTAGTTAAGGAGGTAATAGTGATCAACAGATCAGTTCAGTTTTGTTTTGCTTTGATGGTTCTCAGATGCCTAGGGGTGTAATAAGGAATTATTTTCTGTTTTGCCCTGAATTCATCACACACATCACTGTTTCCTTTTCACTGTAGTTCATCTTCTGCCAAAAACTATTTATTCATCTCTCTGTCCACTATGGTGAAATAACTTACGTTACTTATGTAATTAATTAATTAAATTGCATTGTGATGATGTTATTCCACCCTGCTCACTTCAGTGAAAGGAAGTGCTGTGCAAATGTGGGGGGGGGAGAGGAATTTAATTAATTTCATATCATTTGTGAATTGAAAGCAACAGCAGCTAATACCGATTGTATTTGCTGGATTGATCTCCACTCTGGACATGGGGTGAATAAGTGAACATCAGCAGTTTCTGCTCCTCATTGGAATTCTTCACCCTCCCTACAGATGCATCCCTGAGGTCCTTGCAAGAACCAATAGGTACAAATGGAATAAATTAAAGGCATGAATAGGAATGACAGAAAAGTATCTTGTTTGCATTTAATCGTTGTAGGCAGAATAACACGGGAATGATTTCATAAAATGGGGACACTCTCCCCAATGCTGTTTTCTTTCGAAATGACTTTTGGCAATTTTTAAGCGTTAATCGACAAAGCTGCTTCTTATTCTTTCTGCCTCCCAGTGCAGGGGGTGAAATAGAAGGGACTGTTCTTCATAGGACCATTACAAGTGCTAGTGATTCTCAGGGAAGCAAGTTGTAATTAGCAAGCAGTTTCACAGCAGCTGCCGGGGCAGCACTTGAAGAGCAAAATTGCTTGCATTTATCAGTGTCAAAGGCTTTTGACCAGATGGACTGAAGGGCCATAGGGAGGGGAATTATAGCAAGCATATCACTTGTAAATTCTGTCGGAAAGCAGCCTAGAATGCCAAGGCTAGGAAGCTCAAAGAGTCCAGAATTCAGTGTTCTCTGATTTAAGAAAGCAGCAGCTCGGCTTGGCCTCAGCTTGGAACTATCCTTTGTACATCAGTGCTGAAAGTACAACAAAAGAAGGCACAAATTCATAAGAAATGATTCCTCAGTACCCCAACTTTGGGGGGCTCCAAGCTACTGACAACCAATGTCTCCTTGCCATTTCCCACATTTTCTGCTAATAAAGAAGGGTGGGGAATTCTATCTGACTTTTTAATTGAAAATTCCTCCCTCTAAGAACGAGAGGGTTTTCTCTGTTTTGATTCTTTATGGCTGTGCTGCTCTAAATCATGATTCTCTCTATTTCCAATGTTTTGGTTGGGAGTGCCAATGCATGTTTACTTATTACCTTTATATCCCACCTTTTCCTCCAAGGATCTTAAGGTGGCATGTGAGGCTCTCCCCCTCATCAAACAACCCAACCATGTCAGGTAGGTTAAGTTGAGAATGAGCTCCTAGCCATGATGGCTATGTTCTACTTCCACTGCCAGAGGCATCATCGCTGCTAGAGCTCTACCTCTCTTTTAAATCAGAACCAGTGAAGGCGGTGAAGGTCCTGTGTGACCTTCTGGAGGCAGCTGGAAGATAGATGCCAGCTAACAGATTGAGGTTGAATCTGATGACAGAAGTACTATTTTGGGGGGACAGGGGGAGGGCAGGTGTGGAGGACTCCCTGGTCCTGAATGGGGTAGATGTGCCCCTGAAGGACCAGGTGTACAGCCTAGGAGTCATTCTGGATTCACAGCTGTCCATGGAGGTGCAGGTCAATTCTGTGTCCAGGGCAGCTGTTTACCAGCTCCATCTGGTACACAGGCTGAGACCCTATCTGCCCGTGGACAGTCTCATCAGAGTGGTGCATGCTCTAGTTATCTCTTGCTTGGACTACTGCAATGCGCTCTATGTGGGGCTACCTTTGAAGGTGACCCGGATACTACAACTAATCCAGAATGTGGCAGCTAGACTGGTGACTAGTGGCCGCCAAGACCACATAACACCGGTCTTGAAAGATCTACATTGGCTCCCAGTACATTTCTGAGCACAATTCAAAGTGTTGGTGCTGACCTTTAAAGCCCTAAATGGCCTGGGCCCAGTATACCTGAAGGAGCATCGCCACCCCCATTGTTCAGCCCAGGCACTGAGGTCCAGGGCCAAGGGCCTTCTGGCGGTTCCCTCACTGCGAGAAGCAAAGTTACAGGGAACCAGGCAGAGAGCCTTCTTGGTAGTGGCGCCTACCCTGTGGAATGTCCTCCCATCAGATGTCAAGGAAATAAACAACTATCTGACTTTTAGAAGACATCTGAAGGCAGCCCTGTTTAGGGAAGTTTTTAATGTTTGATGTTTTGTTGTATTTTTAATATTTTGTTGGAAGCTGCCCAGAGTGGCTGGGGAAACCCAGCCAGATGTGTGGGGTATAACTAATAACTTCTTCTTCTTCTTCTTCTTCTTCTTCTTCTTCTTCTTCTTCTTCTTCTTCTTCTTCTTCTTCTTCCTTCTTCTTCTTCTTCTTCTTCTTCTTCTTCTTCTTCTTCTTCTTCTTCTTCTTCTTCTTCTTGGAAGCTGCCCAGAGTGGCTGGGGAAACCCAGCCAGATGGACGGGGTATAAATAAATTGTTGTTGTTGTTGTTAAATATCATGCCCCTGAATGACCATTACTGGGAAAGACAGGTGGGCAGAGGGCTATTGCCCTCGTATCTGGCTTGCAGGTTTCCCACAGGCATCTGAGTGACCATTGGAGAACATGATGCTGGATCAGGTCATTGGCCTGAGTCACATCCATTGCTCCACCCACTTTTGGTTTTGGCTCCACCCAGAAATAGCATGCGGCCCTTGCAAGGCAGTGTGGTTGGAAAGGGCTCCATAAACCTGTTCCTTAATATGTACATGCCACCCAAGAAATGGCAGCTACCAGTTTGGAGGGGATGCTTCTGCCCTCCCAACCCCACCCCACCTATCCTGTGTCCAGAGTGTTTTTGGAGATTGGGAAAGTCACACTTTGCATTGGGTGAGCTTCAGTATGAATACAAACATGGGCATGTTGCACAACACTGACACCAAACTGACTCAAGTGATGCACTCATGTATCATTTCATCATCTATCTATAGCTATATAAATTCAGCTGGAAATAATCCTCATGGGAGCCCAGGGATAGTTTGATTGCTATTTCCTGTGTGTGTACACACACACACACACACACACACCTATATAGCTGGTCAGTGAACTGTCTGGTGCTTTCCACTAAAGCTAGATTTAATTGAACAACAAGGAACAAGCAAACAAAAAGAATCTGACACTGAACAAAGGTCATTTAATAAATGTGGTTTGATCACCAGTAAGGGGAAAAAACATCAGCAGCTGTTCCTCACTACAAACCAGGCTGGTTAATAAAGCTCCCAGGCTGCAAGAGAAGCATGTTAGAAAGGAACTTCATATGTAACCCTCAAAGAACCAACCCAAGTAGAAAGCAGAAATACACTGAATATCTGTGCCAGATTAAGGAACATAGGAAGCTGCTTCATAAGCCAGAACGTTGGTCCATGTAGCTCACTGCCATCTCCATTGACTGGCAGTGACTCTTAAGGGAAGCAGTCTTCCCTCGCTCTATCAGCAGGTGCTGTGGGGTTGAACTTGGGACCGTCTGTCTACAAAGCAGATGCTCTTCCACTGAGCCATAGACTTTCCCGTCTGGGTGGGAAATGCACGAACAATCTCTAGGACTGCATTTGTGTTGCAGTTCTGTTCCTCACACATCTCAACAGCCTACACCCCAAAATACAATTCACTATGGAAATAGAAGCCAACAACCAACTTCCCTTCCTTGACGTCCTAATCTACAAAAAACCTGATGGCTCCCTAGGACACACTATCTACCGGAAAAAAACACACACCAACCGCTACTTACATGCACAATCACACCACCACCCTGCACAAATAAACTCCGTAGCCAAGACTCTCATCTCCAGAACCAAACGCCTGGCTGACAAAGACCACTTGACAACTGAGTTACAGAATCTCTCAAATGTGTTAATTGCCAATGGATACCAGCAAAACAGGGTTACGAAGCTAATCCAAAAAGAAACACCCCCCAAAAACCAAGACACAGAAGAAAACAATGGCATGGCCCTCCTTCCTTATATCAAGGGCACTACAGATAAAATTAGCAAAATCCTCCATAAACACAATATCAAAACAGCCTTTTGCACCAACCAAAAAATAGCCAATATCCTCAGAAACCCCAAGGATAAAATCCAGTTGGAAAACCAAGGGGTCTATGAAATACCCTGCAAAGTCTGCCCAGCCACGTACATTGGACAAACAAACAGACGAATAAATGCACGTATCGCAGAACACAAGAATGCCGTCAAAAAAGAAGAAAAAACTTCCTCTCTTTTCCAACACATGAAAGAAACAGGACACGAAATTAATTTTGCAGATTCCAAATTGCTCTTTAACATGGAACATCACCACAAGAGAATAATCATGGAAGCCATCGAGATAGAGAAACACCCTCACAACATGAACAAGCGTGACGACACATCCCGCTTGCCAGACATCTGGAAATTAGCCCTCCCCACAAAAACTGACACCAGATCCAGAGGCACACAGAACGCCATCACCAATCAACCACACCAGACCCAAACCCAGACCCTCTCCACAGATAAATTACAGACACCATCCAGTAGCCAAACCATGGTGGCACCTCCGGATGCTGCACCCCCCTGCAATCCCTACACAGATCTGGCTGACACAGGCCACAAAACCAAAGCTCGCCCCTATACACGAAGCCAAGCCAGAGCACAACTAAGTGCAGTACAGCCATCTTCTCAGAAAAACTCTTCACAAAGTTCAAGAGGTCAAGACACAAAGACTTTAGCAACTAATCCACACCTAATGACCCACCTAAGTGGTACCCAGGATATCACTCAAGAAATCACTCAAGATATCCCTCAAGTAATTAAGGAACAAAAGAAGAAAAGGCACACTAGCCTGGGAACTTCCTCTCTGCCCAGAACATTGGAGGCTATACACCACACCCCCTCAACAGTATTTATAGGAACTCAAACACTGAGATCCTGCTCTGTTCCAGTAACAAGAAGCCGAAAGCACCAGCCTGAAGATGACGAGTGAGACCTCGTCGAAACGTCGCCTAGACACCCCAACTTTTACACGGGAAGACACCCGAGGACACCAAAACCTGCATATATATATATATATATATATATATATATATATATTAACACAGTCCCTTTCAAGGTTGCCGGGAACAGTATCTTTCAGTCACCAAATGTCTCTTTGCATGGACGCAAATGGTAGCCATCGTTTCAAGGACAATCTAAACTGCCTGCTTTTATTCCCCTGTTGCTTTGAAAAGTGCTGCTATCTTCTTCTTGTTTGTACAGGTGCTTCGCTAGGCAGGTGCAGCTACGCATGTTCCCTTTTGTGACTCAGTGGCTTTGTCTGTATGATGTACAGCAGCAACCATCAGCCAGGTTGCTGGTCCCTCTGCAATGATGGTACAGGTTTAAAATGTAAATATTTTTCAGTATGTTTGGCTTTTTAGGCGGGTGCATTTTGTATTGATGAAAATGTTTGTTTTGTCAGAGAATAGGAAATGTCATGTTGCGGGGGAGGGGGATTTCAGCATTTAAAAACCAGAGAGCTTAACCTACTGCTCTTTTGTTACTTGCAGGCTGTGTAATATCAGCTTTTGGCCTAACCAAGAAGGAAAAAGAAAGATATTCAAATGTGTCCTTTTTTGCTATTTTATTTATAATGGTAAGGCATGGGGGAGAAAACCAATTCACTTTGCATTTGAATCTACCCAATTCACACTTTCCAAAACAATACATGAAACAAAATGTAGCCATTCTTCAAAATTTGCACTTCTCTGAATTTTGCAATGCAGTTCCCTATCCAAGTAACGTGTACAGAAACCATTAACTAAGGCAAAGTGTGCATTAAAATGCATATAACAGCACAATCCCATTCATGGCCCCAATTTGTAAATCCCAATCAGACCAGATTTGGTCCAAACCAATCCAGAACCAATTTGACCTGCCTTGGATCCAAATCCAGATCGTGATCTGCAAAATGCAAATTTTCCCATAGGAATCAATGGAAATCACTGGCTCGTTATGCAAACACTTGCCTAACGAACAGTTTCCAGGGAACTCAACGTTATTTTGGAAAGCAGGACTTGCATGTGTTGTTATATACTTACTGCTAAATAGACTTCTAAGTGGTTTACAAAGTTTACCAACCAGTGGAACAAACATAAAATATAAACATCCTTAATTAAAATGCCCAGCAAAAATTCCCGTTAAAAGATTGAAATATAAAGATCCATAAAGATCCCATTAAAACAACACAGCAAAAGCAGGAGATTCAGATTGAGAGGTCAAGGGTATGCACCTATTTAGATACCAGCTGATGCACCTATCTATACTACACAGGCATACACTTGCCTGCTAGAAATGTCTAAATACATAGAATTTACCTCTTACTAGCTCTGGCTCCAGCTACTGTTGGTCTCCCTGCCTTCTGCCCCACCCGTCCCAATGGGCACCAGCCACAACTGTGTAAACACACAAACACAAAAAAGTCATGTGTGCAGGAATATGATGGTTCCAACTGTACCTTGTCCACCTACTTGCAGTACATATTGCAGAGGCTGACCACTCACTGTCCTGAGACTCCAGGCTGTTGGGGAGTGGTAGGGTAAGTGATTCGCTGACAGCGAGGGGCCTGAAGTTTGCAGACTTGCAACATGATTTTGTGGCAGCCTCGTCTTGCATTGCATGCATTTGGCTATTTCTTGGAATTAGAAAACAGCCGATAAAATGAGATGAAGCTAATCTCCCCATTGCTTGAAGCCTAGCACTACATGGCTCCACCTTATCTAGTTGCTTGCCTCGGTGGTTGTCACCATTGGCGCTTAGCATTTAGATGATGCACCGATTAGCACAGATAATAATGAGACTTGGCTGGCAACACAGTATTACCTGCAAGGTGTTAGAAGGGAGATATTCAAATTGGTGCTGGACATTCCTAGCATCTGAGGAACTAAAAGACTGGCATTATGCATGAAATGATGGAAATGAAGATGCCAGTATTGGCATAAAAATATTTTGTGGTGATGGGGAAAAGGCAAGGTAGTGCCCTACATTTTGAGGGAAGGGCATAGTTCAGAGCTAAGAAAGGAACATAGGGAAGTGCCTTACTCTGAGTCAGACCAATGGTCCATCTGGCCCAGTATTGTTTACACTGACTGGTAATGACTGCCTGCATCTCCAGCTAAAAGTACTCAAGTAGCAGGACTTGCAATGGCTCTATTGAATTATTATTACTATTATTACTATTGTATGATGATGATGATACTGTCCTTCATCACAAGATCCAAGAGTGGTTCACAGGGTAAAAACACATGTAAATATTTTAAAATAAAAAAAAAACCCAAAACCCACTTAAAATGCTATAGACTATAATCAGCCAAAGGCCTTGTTGAAGAGAAACGTTTTCACCTGGCACCTAAGGATATATAATGAAGGCACCAGGCGAGCTGCCCTGAGGAGAGCATTCCACCAATAGGGAGCTACTGCAGAAAAGGCCCGTCCTTGTGTTGTCTCCCTCCAGACTTTCACATGAAGCAGGCACACAGAGAAGGGCCTCAGATGCTGAAGTGCTACTGCTAGCGAGAGTAGACAATGGAGGGCCAGGGGGAGCCAATTAGCATAGCTTTCTTTGTTCTTGCTTCTGTGATATGTTATTCTAAGGATGGAAGAAAGAGACAAAATGAAAATTGCTTGATCCAGAGCAGATTTACGTTTAAGGGCTCAGGAAGCTTTCCTTTTTTGCCATGGGAGATTTGGTACAACAAGGGTGTGGAACCTGTGACCCTACAGCTGTTTTTGGAACGACAGCTCCAACCATCCCTGACTATTGGCTATGCTAACTGGGGATGATGGGAATTCAACAACACTTGGAGGATCACAGGTTCCTCACCATTTTGTATAGGAACCTGGTCTCAGGGTCAAGAAGGCTGTTGTACATTGCACAAGCCATTGCATGCTAAGTGCAGGGATCAATATGAGCCATCGCTGGTCTCTTGAAATCTGTACTGAAATGCGAATTTTATGCAGATTTAAACATAAACACAAAAAATTATTGCAGAAATGGGGTGGAATGGACTTATTAACAAACACCTGCAAAAAAAAAAAGAAAGGATAATAGACTGATGCATCTATCCCCATGTTCTGGGTGCTGGAACAAGCTGGAGAGGGTATCTTTCATAACCAGATGTTCTAGACTACAACTCTCAACTTCATCCAGCATGGTCAGGGATAATGGGGAGAGATAGACTGACAACATCTGGAGGTCACCAGGCTGCAGGAAGACTGGTTAAATATGGAAACTTATTCCTCAATGGCAGAGATGGCGTGGATACATTAAAGCCTGCTGAATGAAGTGGGGTGGCCTTATGGATGCCCTTTCCAGATGCTCATAGCTCTGTGACTAAGTGCTAGTGCCAGCTGATTGCTATGCTTTCCAAATGATGGAGCCAGGCCGTTTCCTTTGCTGTAAGAGAGACAATGAGGGTAGAGGAATTCTGGTGTTTTTATATATCACTTCCCCCCACTGGCAGTTAATGGGCGGTTTAGTAGCACAAATAGAAAATGCTGCATATTCATCTTGCATGTCATAAGGCATCGAAATGTAGACAACTAATCAGGGAGAAACGCCTGGGGCTCATTGTTACAATCTCATCCTCGGCAGCAATCCTGGAAATGAAGAATAACTTAATTACCACATATCACTCGGTCTGCTTTATTTGCTCTTTGTGGCTGTCCCTTGACACCGGGGCCCACATTCTGACACATACACGGCAGGCAGCAAAATCATTGTTTGATTAAAAAGCCCCGTGGAATGACGATCCCTGACCTATTTCAAGCTTGCATGGAGCGCGACTGAACTGCACAAGAGCCAGATATCACAGGGCTATAAAAATATGCCTGGCCCTACAAAGATAAAGGAGTGAAATCTATTATCCTACCTAGTACATTGACTTAGCATACTGATGATCCAGCCTGCAAAATGATTGGCTGGATGATCTGCACCAACTCAGCTGGAAGATGAGTCCTGGAAAACCAGAACCACAATGAGCTCGACTGTGTCTTGTACAAGGTTAGGGACACAACACACACACACACACACACACACACACACACCTAAAATGAAGGAGGTGATCTTGGAGAATCGCCCAGTGGAGTTCTAGGTGGTGGTGAGCCTGCATGTGGTCTTCCTCTTGGCATCTGGTTGGCCACTGTTAGAACAGGATGCTGGTGTCAGGGGCGGGACTGAGGAGGAATGGTGGGGATCGCCCCCCCTTCTCCTGAACTCCTCCTGAGACCAGGAGGACAGTATAGATTTAGATCAGTGGTTTGCAGAAGGGCATAGTTCAGAGTCTGAAGAGGGGAGAAGCTGGGAAATATTGGAAGAGGAACAGCAGGAAGAAGAAGCAGCACCAGGGGAGAGACTGCTAACAGACTCAGTGTCCTTAGAAAGCATTCCTGACCCTCCTTCTCCCAGGACCAGACAGGCATTGAGGATAGTAGAACAGAGAGCTCAGTGGCAGAAGGCTCAAATTAGCCGACAAAAGACTGACGTAGGTTATCTGCTTCCTGCACCAGGGGAGGGAGCTGATTCCACAAAGCCTGGCAGCTGGATTAGATGGGCCTTTGGCTTGATCTAGCAGGGCTCTTCTTACATTCTTACATGGGGAAAAGATCCTTAGCTTCATATGGATTCAGCCCCACATTTGTAAGCTTTCGCTCAGATCTCTCAAGATCTCATCAAAGCTTTGCCATTGAAAGAAAATGTGTGCATCCCAGATGGAAATGCATGTGTGGAGAATTACAGGTCATTGAGTTTCTCTCAAAACCAGGCATTTGCTTTTAGCATTCTCCATTGACGCTTGTAATGGCTGACACCATTCCAAATGGGGTCAAAGGAAGTCCACCCACCACTAGCTGAAAATGGTAAGCAATTAGAGGAGGAAAGTTTGATAGGAAAGATGAGTAAGTCCTTCCTGGAAAGCTAAGACAGGCAAGCAGAAATGCCAGGTGAACAGTTGAAAACGTGGGAGAGGTTCATGGAGGAAAGGTAGAGAGGTAAATCTAGGTACCAGCAGCATATAGGTGTTATAAGTGAGACCTGTGGCAAAGGTCACAGTGTGATGTGCTCATGCTCAGGGTTCCAGTCAGTCAGTCAATCATGTCCTCTGCTCGTATATTCCATTCCATCCATCCCCCCACATTTTCCAGTGTTTTGCCCCAACACGTAGTCAGCATTTTGAGTCCACTGTTCAGTCCTTACTGGATAGGTTTTTTAGGGTTCCTAAAAAGTCACTTCTGCAAATTTTGGGGCTCCCTCAAAGCTTTTAATACTTCCCTCTTGTCCATAGCTGATGTCATTTGGCTACATAAACAGTGGTACACAGATAACAAGTTTGCTATTGGTATAAAGGATTGTCTGTTATAGGCTTTTAATGAGATTGCCCATTGACAGTGGACTGAAAGAAAAGTTGATTAAAAGATTTATTTTTAATTGTTTGTTAGAGTACAGAAAATATTCGTGAAAGATACCAATATCACTCCCCCAATCACTGTGGTTCAAGTGCCCTGGGAAAATAAACACTATGATTTAAACTTTGATTTGTCCATCAAAACAACTCCTCCCTACCAATTCCCCATGCAGACTCAGAGTATTTCCTTAGTCAACTTGGTTTTTCTTTTCCTTTTTTAAAAGGTAGCTGACTTAAAAAATAAATGTATTTTTATATTAAAAAATAAAATGTAGTGGCCACTGTATTTTAAAGTACAAAATGCAGCATTTTTGAACACTTGAGTCCACAGAATGACCCAGGGCCTTTCAGGAGTCTCCAAACTAATTTGAAACTCCATGTTACTGCTGCATTCCAGCCCAACTGAAGCAATCAAAACTCATTGCCATTCCAAACACGTCCCTCAAAAAAAAGAGGAGCCCCAAGGTCGGTTAGGGGCTCCCCTTAAAATTCCTACTCAGCTCTCAAATGGTCAACAAGCAGTCCATGCTGTGTAAAGAAAGAAGGAGAGTGCTCTGAAGAGAAGCATTTGGGGAAGGGGACTTCAAAATCCTGCTCCTCTCACTCTTCTAAATGGCTCAACCACTCAACTAATAGAGTCTCCCTTCTAGGAGAATCTGGGTGTGGCAAATTCACCCCACTCAAGTATGAGAGTGGCAATCTCTTCGTTTCCCATTTTTCCAGTCCTCAGTTCAGTTCGTCATATTTCTAAATCAGTTTGAGCAGGGTGTTGTTTTTTAGAAGCCATCCTCCATATTGTCAGCATTTAAGTGCAATCCTCCCCCCCAAAACCCCCACACTCATACAAATTTGCTTCAATACACACTTGCAAGCACCTTTCCTTAATGTGGGGCTGGGTTATTGTTTTTGTTTGTTACTCTGTTATGTATTTTTTGTGTTTTTATATTGTAATCCTCCCTGTGATCCTCGGATGAAGGACAGAATAGAAATAATAAATCAGAATTACACAATGGGTTTTGTGTTGTTGTTTTTTTTTTTTTGTTTTTTTGCTGTTTTCACAAACCTAAGCAATTTTATGCACACTCCCCCCCAATATGTCCCCCCCTTTTTTGCTTGGAAACCTGCATCACAAATTTTGGAGAAAGGCTGATTTGAAAGGATAGCTGTGTTCCAGTCTACATATTGTTTCAGGAAGTGTGAAGAAGACAGACTTCACAATTAATTTTTAAACAGTAAATACCATTTTTGAGCAGCTGGTCGCAAGATTATTAACAACCCCTCCAGAACTGACAGGTTAACATAATGACAGTTAAATGGAAATGTTAAATATGTTTTATTTGCAAAGCCACAACTGTCACTCAAAACTAATAAATAAACTAGGGAAACCCTTTCCCCATGAAAAGGAGGAGACTGAGAGGAGATATGATATTGACAAACTGGAGCGTGTACAGAGGAGGGCAACCAAGGTGATCAAGGGTCTTGAAACCAAGTCTTATGAGAAATGGTTGAGGGAGCTGGGTATGTTTAGCCTTGAAAAGAGGCTGAGGGGAGGTGTGATTGCCTTCTTCAAATATCCAAAGGGCTGTCTGTCACCTGGAAGATAGAGCAAGGTTGTTTTCTCCTGTACTGAAGAGTGGGATCTGAACCAATGACCTCAAGTTACGGGAAAAGGAGATTCTGACTAAACATCAGGAATAACTTTCTGATGGTAAGAGCTGTTTGACAGTGGAACAGACTCACTCAGAAGGTGGTGGACTCTCCTTCCTTGGAGATTTTAAGCAGAGGTTGGGTGGCCACCTGTCATTAATGTTTCAGTTGGGATTACTACATTGCAGAGGGTTGTCATTGATTATCTTCAGGGTCCCTTCCAACTCTACAATTATATGATATGAAGATACATATAAATTATTTCAGTGCCCTCATTTTCTGAATATTCAAATATAAAATTTCGAATGTGGGAACAGGCATTTCATGAGATCTTTTGTTTATTTCCAAATCCCCCATGAGAGGGGAAGAATTTATTTCTTAGTTTATTTATTTGCACAATTTAAATCATGCACCTTCAACATAAATGTATGTTCCCAGGATGGCTAATAATGTCCTAGTAAGAAATAATAAACACACACAGAGACAGAGGAGGCAATAATAAAGCAAGCAAATGAATATGAAACACATACACACACACAAAATTAACACCAATCTATTCAAATAAAAAATAAAATAAAAACTGCTTTAAGTTTAAAATCGGATTGTTAGCAGTTTATAAACACCTGGGGGAAATCTGCTTTTTCCAGTGTTTACGTGTTTTTTTACGTTATAAAAATTCAATTAAAAAGTTGGGGGAAATCTGGGGATATAGAAATGTTTTCATCTGGCACTAGATTCAGGTAGGTAGCCATGTTGGTCTGACGCAGTAGAAATATATATATATAAAATAGTAATAATAATTCATGTAGGTAGCCATGTTGGTCTGACGCAGTCAAAATATATATAAAAATAAATAAATTTGTCCAGGAGCACCTTAGAGACCAACTAAGTTTGTTCTTGGTATAAGCTTTCATGTGCATGCACACTTCTTCAGCTATAATAATAATAATAATAATTTCACTGGAAAATTGTTGAAGGGTGTGGACTTATAATATGTCAACTACTCATTTAGAAAAGCCCAAGCAGATGAAATAGTGAATTGACAACAACAATCTAACTGAGAACTGCCTCCAGTTGCTGGTCCATTGTGGCTCAGGATTGGTCAGCAGGTCCCATAAGAGATTACATAGGCCCAACACCTCACATAGATCCATGCTGTGAAAGTGAAACTGAGATGCCTGTTTCTCTCACATGGGCCCTTCTGAAGGAGTGACAGACTGCAATTCCTTCTCCAGGAAAAGTGAGATGTCTGAGCACAAGATGATGGGGATGGAAGCCAATTGCTACTGTTGGGCAGCTGCAGATCAAGCTCATCAGTTTATTGGAAAGTGTGTGACTTGAACTCCGGTTGACAGAGCCACAGGATCCATGTTCAATCACTGTCCTCCATACATTTTTTTTTAAAGAAGCCAATATTTTAAAGCCTTCAAAATGCTGCCTCTCTCATGCAGCTACATGCCAGAGAAATTTCACGGTGCAGCTGGCAACGGAAACCTGCAGCTCAGAGTCTGGTGACGGCTCCAACTTCTGCCTGCCAAGACCAGGGCCGTTGGGTGCCGGGGAAGGAGGAACGACGTTGTGAATGCAAAACCATCCAGCTGCCGCTTCTGTCATTTCAACCAGGATTTAATTATTAAAACAACATCACAGTCTGCTAATTGATCCAAGGTCCAAATGGAAGCAAGCAATTCCTTTCACTCGACGCTTCACCAAATTGGTTTGCAGTAACTTGGACCTTAGCTCTCTTAAACTCCATCTTGTGCAGCAGCTCCTGCTGTTTAGCATCCTCCCGTTTTCCTCCACCTTCCATGAATAATTACCAAAATGCAATAGGTAGGGATTGCAATTGTAATAAAAGTGGCCCATTACATCCTCCTAGATTTAATGAGCATCCAGGGCTGTGGAATGCAGCCCAGTCCCCCCCCCCCCCGAACTGAGCCAGATGAGCACTAGGAAATATTTCATTGCGGCCTATAATTCATTTCTCAGTGTGGAGAAGGGGTGGGAAAGCTTGATTGCTGAGAAAACCCTGGATATGCATACAGTGGTACCTCGGGTTACATACGCTTCAGGTTACAGATGCTTCAGGTTACAGACTCCGCTAACCCAGAAATAGTTGTTGTTGTTGTTTAGTCGTTTAGTCGTGTCCGACTCTTCGTAACCCCATGGACCAGAGCACGTCAGGCACTCCTGTCTTCCACTGCCTCCCACAGTTTGGTCAAACTCATGCTGGTAGCTTCGACAGCACTGTCCAGTCATCTCGTCCTCTGTCGTCCCCTTCTCCTTGTGACATCAATCTTTCCCAACATCAGGGTCTTTTCCAGGGAGTCTTCTCTTCTCATGAGGTAGCCAAAGTATTGGAGCCTCAGCTTCAGGATCTGTCCTTCCAGTGAGCACTCAGGGCTGCTTTCCTTCAGAATGGATAGATTCGATCTTCTTGCAGTCTTCTTGCAGCCTTCTTTATGGTCCAGCTCTCACTTCCATGCATCACTACTGGGAAAACCATAGCTTTAAGTACCTCAGGTTAAGAACTTTGATTCAGGATGAGAACAGAAATCGTGCAGCAGCGGTGTAGCAGCTGCCGGAGGCCCCATTAGCTAAAGTGGTGCTTCAGGTTAAGAACAGTCCTCCAGAACGAATTAACTTCTTAACCCGAGGTACCACTGTATCAGGTTATGTCCCCCACCTTCTTATTTGTTTGAGTGTTGAGATGGAATTGCCCCTGAATTTTCCGAGAGGTGCAAGAGGCACCCAGATCTGCCACTGACATTGGCAAGAGAGGAAGATAACTACCTGAGCCTAAGTGAAAATTCAGTTGTTATTCTTAGTTTTAATATTTTAAAATTGATTTGTGAAGCAGTAAAAACGCAACAAGGAGTGTGAAAACCATCAAAAGAGTAAACCATAAACCATCACAATCTGAAAGGACAAAAGCACAGCACAGCTCTTAATACAAGGATTCCTTTTACAAATAACAAAGCTATTTAAAAACGAAAGTATTTTCCACTTGTGAGTTCCATCGCTACTGAAACTAAAAGTTCTATAAAGCCTCAGGTGAGCTAGACATTTGCATATACTGGTGACACTGAGCAATGGTGTGCCTCAATATTCATATGAGAAATAAAATCATGCCATTCAGAGGAAAGAAAGAAAAACACTAATTCGAGCTCTGCCCTTTAGATACTTTCAGTTTATGAGATATCTTTTCAAGGAGGGCAATTTGCCAAGCCTTAGAGTACCAGCAATCAAAATTGCGAAGATTGAAGGTCTTCCAGAATTTGACAATGGAACCCCTATTAAGAAATAAGTTTTTCACTTTTCAAGTCCCAGTCTGTTACTATATACAGGTTCCAAAGTGATAGGTGATGGGAAGATTGAATAATTGCTCATTTAGTTACAACAACCTGTTCAAAAATTCAGCCACCTAGGGGCAATCATTTTCAGTACCTTTAAATGCAAACCGAACCATGTTTCTCCTTCCTCAGGAAAATCTGCCTCCCAAACCTTGTCAAGCACATAGAGCATGAAGCATTCCCAGGCCAAGTGACTGCCCAAAGGCAACAAGAAATGTGTAAGACCAGAACTCATTGGTAGAGCACATGCCTTGCAAGCAGAAAGACCCTGCAGTGTAGTCCTGTCCATCTCCCCTTGCCGATAGCTTGGTGGAATGGCTGCTAACATTTGAGGACGGAGCCTGATGCAGTTGGTATTAATATTGCGTGCCAGACTATGTGGAGGGAATGTAGAGAAATTTAAAAAATTGGGAAATGATATATAATGAATTGAAGAAAATGTTTAAAATGACATTTGTAAAAACCAGAAGCATTTTTGTTAAGGATTGTAGAATAAGACCTGCCAAGGAAAACAAAGAATTTATTTATGTATGCAACAACATCGGCAAGAGTCTTGATAGCACAAGGATGGAAGAATGAAGAAACCCCGACAAAAGAACAGTGGCAAGAGAATTTGATGAACCATGCAGAACTGGCTAAATTGACATATAAACTGCGAGATAAGGACAACTGTGTCTTTGAAGAAGAATGGGAACTTATCACATATTACATAAAAAGACAACAAAATGAATTAGACTCCTTGGCTTGTTTTTAATAAACACACACAAATTTATTGATTGTTAACATAGTAGATAAATAATATAAGGATTTATACAATTTTACACTATGCAGAGAACAATATGAGTTGAGAAATCAGAGAGAGTTGCTGAGGGAAGTCTCGGGGGGAGGGTTTGATGGGGGAAATGGGGGGAAATAATGAATATGTGATATTTTGATATTTGTTGTGTTGAAATTGTTAATAAAAAAATTAAAAATAAAATATTGCGTGCCAAGGCCCCTGTGCCCCACAGTTCCCAGGAGAACAATAAACACCCAGGCACAAAGTATTAGGGTTAATGGGTTCAAATAGGCCACAACTTTTATTGGTTACAGGTGTGATTGATTTGACTTAGGCATTGGGGTGAAGCCAGGTTGTATCTGGACTCCCATCCATCTGCAGGGAGTCCACTTAAGGGTAAACCACTGATAGCGGGCACCCTATAACTTACATTGAATAGGGGCACCTCAAGAGTTCCCCACAGGGGCTGTGACATGGCCCTAGCCCACATCCGGGCATCAGACAGAATTCACACCCCCAGATCCCTGTAACAGGATACCCTTACGGAGGAGGGGCAGGCAAAGGTTACAACCTCCCCTCCATCCAAACAAAGGCTTACCCGATGCCTAACCTTACAAAGTTGTGACGATTGCTACTAGGTAGATGAAAACCAAATGGTCGGTGCCAATTTGCCAAGTGGAAAAATCCCTACCCGGCCCCAACAGCCAAGTCCATAGTTTACATGCTGTGTGAACTATACGCTGGTCTTCCCTCAATCTTCCAACATTCAGCTTTCATTGGCTGGCCCCTGGTTCCGCTATTATGAGAAAGCAAGAACTTTTCCCTAGCCACTTTGTTTCTGCAAAGCCTTTCCTTTGTCATGTTCCCCTCATACCACCTTATCCTCCTTTTCTCTAAACTAAAAAGCCTCAAACATTGTAACCTGGCTTAATCATTGTAGTTGACCCTTTCTGAACCCCCCTTTTTTATATATATCCCAGAAATGGGTATGGCTTTTCTCCCAGCATCTGGAATATTGTTTTGGGTGGGCCTTGTGCATAATAGGGGGGGGGGAGAAGCCTCTGTTGAGTAACGTGATTAAATTGGTTACTGTGAAAAAATGTTTTGGAGAGCTGCGGTTTCTCAGATACATCATTATGGTTCCTGAAAAGCCCTGACAAACTGAAAATGAGCAATTGACAAAACAGTTAAACCGGTAAATAATTAAGCGCTTCCTTTGTCTGTTGAGAGAAACAAGAGGCTGTTCAAACCATCGACCCTTTGATAAATAAAGATTTTGAGAAGAGGAATCTCTTTTCAGTGAGCAATAATATTTCTAGACGTTTTTACTGTCTTTGGGGGAGATGGGAGGGAGAGAAAAGGTAAAAAAAGAGTAGATTATAAGCAAACACATTAACAAGTTTCCTAAGGCTACTTAACACTAGCATATTTCCTACGGTGACTAAGAAAAAGGCACCAGGAAGAGTGTGGCATGAATCTTGGCTGCAATTTCAGTGCATTGTTATGGAAGTGTAATGGTTCTAAGGGTTGCTCGTGTGTAAATCGTCGCCACACCTGGCTGGGTTACCTGGGTGAACCCTTTCTGTCTGGACAGCCACTCACCCGTGGCTGTCTCAATCGCTGGCAGAATCCGTCAGTGGGCGTTTCTTGAACTTCTTCCAGCAAAGAAGCTCTTTGATGCCTAGTCGCCGCCTACTCTCCCTGCGTGGAAGCCTTCTGCGCAGGGAGGGTGTGGGCAGCGGAGGACCCGTGCTCTCCCCGCTGGTCTCCGGCGAGGAGTCATGGAGCCCCCTCACCAATTCCCCCAGCTGCCCCCCTTCTCCACTGGTGCTACGCTGAATTCCTTCCCCAGAAGGTGGGCTGCTTCTCTCCCTCTCGGGACGCTCTCCGGAACCCCTCTGGAACCCTCCCTCTCTCTCTGTCTCCGATGGCAGTTCCCTGACAGGAAGTGTGGGGTTTGTGGATCTGACTAAATTGTATGGCTCACTTTGGAATGACAGCCAATGGCTGCAATTTTGTGCTACATCACAAACATGCACCAAATACAAAAGGCCTCAGGCTCATGTGTGCAACCCCATTCTCATTTCCAAGGATGGCCCTATTGTTTGGCAAAGTGAAGAAGCTACCTCGGGCAGCTCAGGCAAACTCAGCACACACCTGCTAGTACAAAATGAAAAAAATGAACACATATGGTCTGATCCAAGAGGGCTCTTCTTACATTCCGTGCTCCCACAGTTTTGACTTCGATATAAAAATTCCCTGCTATTAAAACTGTAGCTGTATTCCCATGGGAGTTTATTCCATCTTCCCAATGTCTCCCTACCTGTTAATTTGTGTGTTTTATTTTATCTTCCCTACGATGAAAGGCCACTTCTGGAAACCTGGAATTTAGCACTCATTTTGTGTTATTTGCTTCCCCCAAAAAAGAAAAAAGTAATTTTCAGCCCCCGTAATGCAGAAAATCACAGCAGTTCTGCATTGATGAAATTTGGGGTACTGTACAGTTCTTTCCCACCATTTAAAACATAGCCTGACATGCTGGTATATTGATCAAAAATCCACAGTTCCATAACACCAGAAGGTACTGCAGTTTAAAAAGAACGTTAGAAATCGAGCCAGAAGTGCTAGGATTATAACCAGCAATAAACCTGAATGCAGCCTGTGTCTTTTATATCTCGAAAATTTCACATCATTTGGAGCCATTGTTCCAAGGCTAGGAAGCAGTACATTTAATTCCAGTTCCTAGGAGCTGATGATCTGATAAGAAGAGAATTGTTTGTGAGCTCCAGGACCTCTTGCTGCCTAGCTGAATGCAATGTGGAATCATTCTACTGGAGCATCCAAGGATCATTAATTAAAAGAAACAAACTAAAGACTGTAAATGTGAATTTCTTGCTTGGCAGATCATTGTAGGCTGGAACCTCTGGCACTGAGTAATAGCGACATGGAGTTACTAGTTACATTATAGCCTATACGGTACCTACTTAGTTACTAGGGGTGTGCTCAGTGCTTTTCTTTTCTTTTCTGGGGGTACTCAAGGGTACCCAGTATCGGCACCATTTTCCCCCTAGAAGAAAAGCACTGATTAGACTTGTGAGTTGCTTGTTACCTGAAGGTATCAAAGCAACTTACAGTGCATTTAAATACATTATACAGGGCTCAGCAAACTTTTTCAGCAGGGGGCCGGTCCACTGTCCCTCGGGCCTTGTGGGGGGCTGGACTATATTTTGAAAAATATATATGCCCCACAAATAACCCAGAGATGCATTTTAAATAAAAGCACATATCCTACTCATGTAAAAACACCAGGCAGGCCCCACAAATAACCCAGAGATGTATTTTTTTAAAAAGGACACATTCTACTCATGTAAAAAACATGCTGATTCCTGGACTGTCCGCGGGCCAGATTTAGAAGGCAATTGGGTCACATCCAGCCCCCAGGCCTTAGTTTGCCTATCCATGCATTATACCATCACGTTTGGGATGGATGACAGACAAGGAAAGCTGCCACAATTGCCCCAGCCCTTCATGGCCCATCACCTGCCTCTGGGGGCGTAGTCCTATTTTGCCTCAGGTGGTGAAACAGGATGTGCTGTCCCTGGCTAGGAGAGTGGTGTTTATCCACCCCAGCCTTTCATGGGAATCCATGCTTTCCCCCCAGCCCCTTTGTCTATGCAAATCCATGGAGAGATCTTTCTCCCAGATAAGAGACATATTTGGGAGAGAAAAGCTACACTCGATAGGGGTAGCGTTTCCCCCAACCAAGTCTTTCCAAGGAATCTAAGCTCTTTCCCACACCCCTTATGGTATAACTGCTGCTCTAAATGCTTTTTGAGGTCGTAATTGCATTGGGTTTTAAATGTGTTTTTTATTTATGTGTATTTGTTGGAAGCAGCCCAGAGTGGCTGGGGAAACCCAACCAGATGGGCGGGGTACAAATAATAAATTATTATTATTATTATTATTATTATTATTATTATTATTATTATTATTATTATATATTGCCTCCTTCAGCTTGTTTGGGAGGGATGGGAGGATAGAAATGTACCACTGCTTCCAATATGAAATGTTGGAAAACACCCCTTGGAAAACACAGCTCCTCTTTCTGAGGCAGGCATGACCACAGCACCACAGGACACTTCCTGAAGTCGCAAGGTAGCCTTTCAGAAACTAAATCATCACGGACAAACCATGGGAGTGCTTAAGGTTCATTGCTAGAGTTCAGCTGCAGAAACCCTTGCTTCTCAGATCCTTCTGGTTCACATCACTGCGTCAACTCAGCCAGTCCATACAAGCAAAAAAAAATGCAGTTCAGAAGCTTCAGCTTGAATTGCATGGGCAGACCTTTCAAATGCATCCCGTTTCCCCATCTCTGTCCTGTCATTGTAAAGACGATGGCCTGGCGTACTCGGCATGCCTCTGATCTCTCAGCTGCCAGACACATGTATCCCAAATCCATCTTCCTATGAAGAAGCAGGGAAGGTGATAAATTATTAACTCTGGTATTTGCATAACACAAATTTTCCCCAGCTGCAGCCACAGCATGCCGCAGATCAAGGGAAGAGGCTCCGGGATCCCCCAGGGACTCTGGTGAAACATCCTCTCACTTCATCTCCTGCCCCTCTGAACAAAACGCTTCTGTCAGACTCGCCTTTTAAAGCAAAGTGCCCTAATGATGACGGACAGCTTCACGTTGTCCCCACGAAGCAAAAAATAAAATAAAAATGCTATCCCTGTGAGCTGTAACTAACTTCTTGCAGAAAAGCTTTCCGAGTCATTGAGATGATGATATACATACAGCACAGTTAACTGCCAGGCAGTCTTCTGGTATAAACCCCTCCATTGGCTCAAGGTGGAAAGGACCAAGGGCAGCCTTAAGAGATATTTAGTGTAAATTGTGGTGGGGCAATGTAGTGAAATTAATTTGGAACAGTCCACGAGTTGGAGAGAGGGAGGGAGGGGGAGGTATCATTCAACACGATGCCAAAACAATCTGATGCATGGCTTGCATTTAACTCATTTTATAGCTACTCAACACACTTTGGCTCATTTGCTCGCCTAATATTCATCGTGCCACAATCAAGCACTATTTCCGCTTTAACCCTTATGGTGGATTCAAGCAATAATGGAGGACAAGGAAGATTGGATTCTGTTCTATTGATGCACACAAGCACCCATAGATATCAATAAAATACAGCAAGCGGTACAGTTGTACCTCGGGTTAAGAACTTAATTCGTTCTGGTGGTCCGCTCTTAACCTGAAACTGTTCTTAACCTGAGGTACCACTTCAGCTAATGGGGCCTCCTGCTGCTGCCACACCGCCACCACACAATTTCTGTTCTCATCCTGAAGCAAAGTTCTCAACCCAAGGTAATATTTCTGGCTTAGTGGAGTCTGTAACCTGAAGCGTCTGTAACCCGAGGTACCACTGTATATCCATTCTTACCACAAGTTGTCCTAGTCCCACGTGTTGAACACTATTTAGTGAGTTTCATATCTCATAAAACTAAAAAGGTAAACCATAATTTGACCACTAGTCACAGGTAATAGCAGCCTTCGTATCTGGGTCCCAACCACAAGTTATGTGACTTAAGAGCATCTTAACTAGGAGTTCTGCTAAATGTGTATATCTGTCATCTTAGAGTTGTTTGTGGTCAGCTATCACTTACACCCTTCTCAGAAATCTGGCAAAAGCACCACACATTAGAAAAAGTGACACACACTATTATTCTAACTGTTTTTGCAGACTTTTGACCTTTATAAGAAAGCAGTTACTAAGAGCATCCTTTATTCTGGAAAGCAATGAAAAAGCAGCATATTTCTCACATACTGGTACCTCACTGGAGATTGACTAGTTTGCTTCTGTGTTTTTGGCCAGCCAACATCACAGGAGCAATCGAGGGGCTGAAAAAGCAGGTTCGGCCTGTGATGCAGGATCATCCCTCTCCATGAAACTTCATGCTTCACTTGGGGAAAGGCTGTAGCTCAGTGGTACAGTATCTGCTTTTTATGCTGAAGGTCCCAGGTTCTGTCCTCAACATTGCCAGGTAGGGCTGGGACCCTAGCCTGAAATTCTAGAGAGCCTTTGCCAGTAAACACAGACAATACTGAACTAGCTAGATGAACAATTTGACTTGATATAAGGCAGCCGTTTACAATCCTAAGCATGTTGTACCGTCTCAGGGGGAGAAAACGCGACCGTTTGAGACCCACTGCTGTAATGTATGCCCTCCAGAGTTCACAGATGGAAACAAGGCCATGATTGCAATACCCAGGGACCCCAGAATGCCAAAAGTGATTCTTGAAGAAGTGTATAATAGTGACACAGCATGATGAGATGTGCCTCATGCCAGCTAAAGGGTTCCCTGAACGAGTATTACACAGCATTCTGGATTGGGCTATTAATTTCATAGCTTAATTGGTAAAAACCATGCCTGGCCAAATGGCTTGTTGCAAAGGTCACAGGCATCTTGCGTGTAATAAACAACGGTAATCAATTTGCTTGGTGTTATTTCTACTTTGCAATTCAGAGCTGCTTGGACTCCCTCCATTGGGCGATAAAAGTTAGCAGGATAATTTTGCTTCAGGTGTCTCGTACTTAAGGGTTTCAGTGAAGCTGGATGGCTTGCAAATGCTTTCTCTTCAATCTTTTATGCCAGGAGACAGAGATATTATGCAGGGCTAGAGGGTGAGAGCTGAGATATTGGAACTGAGCACGAGAACCCCCTGCTAATGATGACAACATCCACGGCGAAATGCTCCGGAACTAACAAGGCCCTCTAAGGATATTCATTAAAGCATAAAAATATATATATTTAAAAGTTCCTTATAGAGATTTCCATAGTTAGGCTGGAGACTGACATTTAGGGGAGGAGAGTTCACAGCTTTGGCTCGGATTTCACAAATCCCAACTTTTGTAAGCGACAAAAGGCCTCAGATGAGATCCCTAGAAGAAGCAAAATAATGGGCAACAGCACAGAATGCCAAGCAAGAGTTAAGAAGGCTTTGCTGTCACATTCTATGGTGATTTCTCAGAATGACCCTTGTTTGTTTCATCTTGGAAATCACATTCAGGAATTATAGACATTGATTGTATCATCATCAACAACAACATTGTTATCATTTATTTATTTAATTAGATCCCTCAGACTATTCAGAGACAACTTTCTACCACCTAACAATAGAAAGCCATATTTTTTACTGGAAAAAAAACCTGCAACCAAGTGCCAATCAGGTTCAGAAAAAAAAACCCAACTTGTACAGTATAGGATCTAACCCGTACTAAAAAACAACAACAAAATTCAGGACATTTGCTTTAAAATGTAAAATTTCCCCTGGATGGGCATATAAGACCCCTAAAAGAGGGCACGTCCGGGAATTCCCAGACATATGGCAGTCCTATTTAAGATGCTATGCAGATTCACCTACATCAGGATCTGCCACCCCTGTCGTCTCTCCTTGCCTCATGGGTGGGTTGGCTCTGAATAAAGATCTACACCAAGGTCTGCTGCTCCTGTGGATCCTGCTGCCTGAGATGATCTCCTCACCTTTCCTCGTGGCTCTGACTATGCCTTAGATATCACCCACAGACTTTGATTTGGGATATTACGGTGACCTTTTCTCATCAGCTGTGTAGCCACAGAACTGATCCATTACCACCTAGTCTACAACTCCCATCATCCATGACAGTTGTCCATTGTAGCTGGGGCTGACCAGATCTAGAATCTAAAACTTCTACAGGGCACCAGATTGGGGAAGGTTTTTCTGGAACGATGCCAAATTCAGATCCAGGGTGGCCTATAATAATAATAATAATAATAATAATAATGACAGATGAGATAGCAAGCATTGGCAGTTTTTGAAAAAGGAATCCCCCAGGAGCCCCCCCCAAAAAAAAATCTTTGAAATTTCACACAGGTTTCAGTTTGCTAACAATAATTTGTTCTAATAGTCCTACCACTTTGGACACTCCATTAGCAGCTGCTAATTGATTGTAACAATGAGTCACCACACTCATTAACTTTTTGTCTATTCTTGGTAGGTATGTGCCAACACATGCATAAACTGCATCCTATATTTCAGTGTGTGTGTGTGTGTGTGTGTGTGTTTTCTCCCCAGCCTGAGCTTGGAGAATTTTGCTTGGGAAATATTCTGCTTTAAAAAGGCATATTCACAATTCAAATAAGTAATTTTAAATATATATCTGTATATTAAAACTCTGAAGGAGCGCTGCTGCAGTGGAGATTAAAACAGGACAGGTTGATTATAACCTGTCACATTTACAAGCTAATGAAATTCTGTCAATGGGGCATGACAGGACTGCCGCTTCCCCGAGACAAGTTTTAAGGCCCTTTCATCTGAACTCCCAACTTTGATCATCAGCTGATGAGTTTCTCTTGAGCTCCTGCCAAGCTAAAGGCAAGCTTATTTCCATTCTCTAAGGCGGTGTCTACTCTACAGACCTGAGATACTGCTAAGTCAATTGCAGGGGGTGTCAAAACTCTTTTCAGAGTTAACTGGTCCATCAAGACCAAGCCAATAGCAAGCATCGAAAAAGAGACATTTCCATATTCTCTGCGCTGTTTTCTCCCCATCTGCATCTGTAATGTATGGCTAGCATCTGCCTTTGAGCCTCTTGGGTGCACTTGCTCAGAGGAGCATAAGAATCTGCCATACACTGAGTTAGAATGCTGGTCCCTCTAGCTCAGGATTGTCTACATGGACTCTCCAGGATTCAGGCAGTATTCTCTTCCAGCCCTACCTAGAGATGCTGGTGATTGGACCTGAAACCTTCTGCATGCAAAGCAGAAGCTCTGCCACTCATCTTTGCTCTTTCAGAGGTGAGCATTCAGTCTATTCTGAAGGGTGCTGAGAGATGTTAGGAGACCCCCTCCTTGAAGCTACAATTCCCAGCACCTTTAACAAACTAGAGTTCAAACTAGGACACTTTGGGTGAAGCCATGACTGTTAATATGGTGTAAGAGTGCTTTAAGAAGATCAAACCTATCCATTCTTAAGGAAATCAGCCCTGAGTGCTCACTGGAAGGACAGATCCTGAAGCTGAGGCTCCAGTATTTTAGCCACCTCATGAGAAGAGAAGACTCCCTGGAAAAGACCCTGATGTTGGGAAAGATGGAGGGCACATGGAGAAAGGGACGACAGAGGACGATATGGTTGGACAGTGTTTTCGAAGCTACCAGCATGAGTTTGACCAAACTGCGGGAGGCAGTGGAAGACAGGAGGGCCTGGCGTGCTCTGGTCCATGGGGTCACGAAGAGTCGGACACGACTAAGCAACTAAACAACAACAACAAGAAGAGTGCTTTAAATGAATTGTGTGGGTGCGACCTCTTTTTGGTCTCTTTATTCTGGACTGTGAGTTTAATTCAGCATGATTACTCAGGACTTTGGATATTAATGCCACATGCCCTCTCTAGTAGGACATATCCACAGAGCAGGGATGGGGAACTTTTGGCCCTCTGGTTGTTCCTGGATTCAGGCTCCCATTAGACTCCGCCCTCAGACAACATGGCCAATGGTCAGAAATGATGTGAGTTGTAGCCAGCGTCATTTGGAGGGCCACAGGCTCCCTATCCCTGCCATTGAACTACCTGGGAGCCAAGAGGAATGGTGAAAATTGAAACTCAAGTCCGTTGCTGAGGTCCGCTGTGAGCTGCGGCTACATTCCCAGTCTTTAAAGCTCAGTTCTGACACATTGTCACAAACAGGGCTGGCCCCAGTGCCGGATTTACTAAACAAGCTATAGCTTAGGGCCCTACTCTCTTGGGGGCCCCTAAAAAAATTAAAGGAAAAAAGCAACAACTGGGTGTAATTTCAAAACTATAAGATAAAAAACAAATAAAACAAAACTTACGTACTGTTAGAGCTTAATAATTATTTCACTATTAATATACCACACTTCTTCTTAATTGTATTTCACTATTAATATACATCTTAATTGTATTTCAGTTCAACAATTACTTTGATAAAATACATATTTTGTTATGTGCAAATGGCTTTAGATACCTATTAGGTCCATAAATTACCATATGGCATATATTCAACACAAAAATCAGCGACAATTTGTTGTTGACAAAGGACAGCTGGATATATAAAGGGCCCCATTACCTTAGGTAACTTAGGGCCTCATCAAACCTAAATCTGATCCTGGCTGGCCCAATACATTTTAGTGTCTGAGACAAAGGATATGGAGGCACCTTCTCTTTATTCCATGTATAGAAACAAACTGAACTAGTGTCTAAATCAGAATCCTTGCGACAGCATCCTTAACTTCTTCACTTCTTTGACAGGCTGCTTAGCACACAGGCTCTGTCCTCTAACAGAGAGGAGCAGTCCCAGGCCAGCGGTTCTCAACCTGTGGGTCCCCAGATGTTGTTGGACTACAATTCCCATCATCCCTGACCTCTGGCCTTGCTAGCTAGTGGTGATGGGAGTTGTAGTTCAACAGCATCTGGGGACCCACAGGTTGAGAAAGGCTGGCTCAGAGAAATAGTCAGGAAACTGCTGTTTTTGCCCCCCCCCAGCACCTGCAGCCTGAAGGGACTGCCTCACTTTGCTTCATGACACACCCAGTGCTGGTCACACATCTCAGCCAAGGGAAACAGAGGCACAGACACTGTACGAATTGGAGGTGACTCTGTCAGTACATTTTTTTTGCTGAAACTGGGAAATTATGTCTAGGTAGTTTGCACTGAATTCCCCTGTAACGACGCTGGCTTTACCTGAGGGGGAGCTAACGTACGATGCTTGGGAAAGGGGTCCTATGAGACAAAGCAAGACATGTTCTAGACACAGAATCGGGCCTAATAGCCTGCTTACTTTGCTTGATATTTGCCATATGGCTTTGTAGCATACACATGTGTGACAGCGTGTGAGTGGGCTTGTTTTCACCTAGAACCTTTCTGTCACTGATAAGTGATAGCAGGGAAGTGGAAGGATAGAAAACAGAATTCTTACATCCTGTGTCAGTTCACGTCATGGAGAGCATCTGTTTGCAGGCTGGTTATGTGTTACATTTGTGCTATACTCCCCCTGCAATATTTTTCTTGTAAAAGAAGTTCTATTCGAAATCATCTCTTAAGAGTCATAGATCCATAAAGGACATCAAAGGCCGTCAACCCGCTGCATATGCAACATCGCTGAGAGATGGGTGGCCATGCTGCCACATCCATTCATTTCTTCACTTTAATTCCAGTGCAATGTGTTTCTCTGTGTTTGTTTGAGGTGGCATTTGGCAAGAGCATTTCATTCTAAACCTATTTCCACCTCACTTGGCATCTGACCCATGTCATGCAGCAAGATCTTTTTTTTGGTAATCTTTTCATATTAACAAAAATGCCTCACATAGTCTATCTAGGGCAGTGGTCACGAACCTTTGGCACGCAGGCCAGAGGGGACACTCAGAGCTCTTTCTGTGGGCACACGTGCCGTCGCCCCACCACCAAATTCGCCAGAGTTCGTTACTAGAAAGCCAGAGAAATTGAGGCTCGTCGTCGTGACGCAGACCCAGGGATAGATTTGAATTGGGTGCTTCATTATTATTATTATTTTAAATGCAGTTTTGTAGACTCCAAACATAGCTGTCAACTGTCCCTTATTTGACGGGAAAGTCCCTTATTCCAGCGCTGTGTCCCGCTGCTGCCCCTTATTGATGATGTACCTTAAATTTCCTGGGTTTCAAAGGGAGGAGGGAGGCTCCAACTGTGTTGCTTGGCTGCATTGCTCACCCAATAAGGAGTCTAAGAACGACTGGGGGGTGGAGCTTGCATGCCTTGTGCCGATCAAATCAGCCACATTGCTTGGGGACTTGCCTTTGCTCAGTGCTTCCCAGCGGAGAGGTGACAGTGGTTTTCCTTGCTGCATCCCCTTTGCCAGGTTGCTGCGCTGTGGGAACCACAAAGCTTGAGGCTTCTTTTGGCTGCTGGCTGGGCTTTCTGCCTTTGGCTTGGAGGGGCTCAGAAGTTGAACATATCTGTGCTCGGAAAATCCCTTATTTTGGCTGCTGATCTCTTGTTTTCGAGGCTGCTGGTCCCTTATTTTCAAACCTGTAAGTTGACAGCTATGAATCCAAGTCTGAAACAGCCAAAAAGGAATACAGCAGGGAAGGGCAAACAAAGCAAGAACAGATAGTGGAAGATCGTTGAACGCAATGGGAAAGCGTTCTGTCTTCTGTGCAAAGAAAGTGGCACTTTGACACCGACCACAAAAGCGTTGCCCAGCTTTGTAAAATGGAAATAAAAGAGTTTCTCGAAGGGAAATTGAGGAAATATCATTCCCGGTATCTTCGTTTTTGCAACTCTCTTTCTAGAACAGATCATCCGACAGCTTACCAAGTACGAGCCAAGGTTAGACAAATGACCAGCATGCAGGCGACAACAAAAATCAGATTAATTGTTCCAAACCATGCCAAATGCAAACTTTTCCCTTTTAATAGAAAGTGGCTTGTATCATGCAAAGCTCTGTTGTCATGCTTTTCTTTGAAGGCAAAAGATGTCAATGGATGAGTTGTTTTTTCTAAATGAAAGCCTCAGTATTCAGGTTAAATTGCCGCGTTGCCACTTGGCAATCAATAAGTGGGTTTTGGGTTGCAGTTTGGGCACTTGGTCTCTAAAAGGTTCGCCATCACTGATCTAGGGTGTGTTTGTATGGAGGAGTGGGTGAAGTCTTGGCTGCTGATAGAGCTTTAAAGCATTATGCGCAGCTTGCAAGAGAGTTGCAGGTGCTGCCAATCAACAGATTCTTTAAAAAGCAAACCGTAGATCCCATTTGCCATGTGTACACCACCATTTTAGTGTCAGAATAGAGAGTGTTTCACATATATTTGCTGCTATCTCCATGCCATAGACAGGTGGGGATGACACACCTGTTAATCACCTGGCAGCATAATGCTGTCACGTGATTGTCACTTGCGTGTGGCTCCTTGGTGTTTGTGGAGGTCCCTGCCCTGGGCTTTAGAGCCCTGACATATAACTTAGGAGGAATCTAGACACATATTTAAAAAAGCTGTGAAAATGCTTTTTCAAAAAACGTTTCGAAAAATATATTGAATTTGCCATAAGCTCACCCAGCCATAGATGATGTCAGGCAGAGGGCAAGTGGACATGGCTTGGGCCAAATGACCTCAGAGGCTAAATAGGGAGGGCTGGCAGTCCTAGTTGACCAGAGGTTCCCCACAGTGGGATACAGTGGTACCTTCGTTTAAGAACAGCTTAGTTTATGAACAACTTGGATTAAGAACGCTGCAAACCCGGAAGTAGGTGTATTGGTTTGTGAACTTTGCCTTGGAATAAGAACATGTTTCACTTCCTGTTCACTGTGTTCCATTTGTAAATTGAGTCCCCCGCTGCTATGGGAAAGCACGTTTTGGTTTAAGAACAGACTTCTGGAACTTATTAAGTTAGTAAACCAAGGTATCACTGTAGTGTGGGAGGGGACCCAGAGGGGCAATTGCCCCGGGCGCAATTTTGTTAGGGGCACAAAATTTCAACACCCAGTGCTGCCTCTGTACAGCTGTGGACTTCTGTCTCTGGATTTATTTGAAAACGGCTTCTCCATGTAAACCAGGAAGTGACCTCTCCAGACAATGGAATGACTCTTTCTTTATTTATCTCTGTGGCTGCAATCTTCTGGGTGATGTGGATGTCATTAGGCAGTTGAATGTGCATGTGTACTCCATCCGTTTTCCCTCCCCTCCACACTCCTCTTTGCATGGCCTCCGGTGCTAGCAACCCATCACTGGTTCCCCACCCCTGCCTTAGCAAACACAGAATGGTGCAATTAACTAATTACGGCTATTTAAAAAAAGATCTCAGGACACCACACATAGTGTCCCCATAATCTGCATGAACACCTGGTAAGGGAGGCTGGAGGGAGAGTGTCTGGACCCAGGTCACTTGGTGCACCTTATGATGGAGTTGAGAAATCAATGTGGTTTATTCAAAAAGCAACACCATTTAACCACTCACAGATTGCGCTTTCTGACACTGTTTCTTTCATATGATTCTGTCCCCTCTCAAAGGAAAACTTCAGATCAGCACAGGCCTGGACCTATCATTAAGAAAATGGAGACAGGCTGCTCCAGTCAGCAGATTTTGAGCCCCATTAAAGGCTATCTAATTATCAGTTATTTAATCTAGTGCTCTATTTTGTTTTCTCAGAAAAAAATGGGCTTCTTCTTCCCCCCACCCCCCACCCCAAATCATTAAAATGTCTTGGAGCACTCCTCACTGCTTAACACCCACTAGATATCTCCAGATAGACTTCCCTTATTTAAAAGAATTTTTTAAAAAAATGTTTTCAACAACAATAATTTATATTCAGCATGCCAGAACTAATTAGCCTCCCCCCCCACACACACATTTCCTGTAGGGAGGTGAAATATATACAAATAACATTCTAGCAAAATGGGGTCAACTCAGATTAAGTTCGCTTCCCATTTGTCTTTTAGTCTTTAGCATTAAATTTACCATGCATATTACTAGCAAATTTTAATTTTCCACAGCATTGGGCAATATCTTTTCCTTAAAGCCCGAAAGAGCATTCATTAACATTCTCATCTCCTAGTTCAGCATGTGATGGCCTCCTCATTTGCAATTAAATGTGAAACTTGCTGCTGAAGGAGATTCGGCTGAATGACGCCAAAGGCCCACTAGCAAAATACACATGCGTATATGTATGGTTGCCTGCATTCTTTCACGTGTTTCCCCATGTTCAGATTGGAAGTGCAACATTTAATTGGGTTTGGGTGAACATGTTACAGGTATCCAGCAACCATGGACTAGAGATACATTCAATGGCAACACAGCAGCTTTCTAAAAGCGTATCATCATATTTTACCGGGTAGAGAAAGAAGCATGTTCATGTCTGAAGGGAGGGAAGGTCCCACCGCTGCAGGGAAGGTCCCACCGCTGCAATTAAGAAGACTTTGCACTGGTTGCCAATTCACAAAGCCCTAAACAACTTGGAAGCAAAATATCTTAAGGACCGGTCTGATCCATTATCAGGGCCAGCTCACACATAGGGAGAAGGGTGTGGCCTGATAAAGAGTCTTGAAGACTACAGTGGAACCTCGGTTTTTGAAGCGTCTCGGAAGCCGAACGTTTTGGAAGCTGAATGCCGAAAACCCGGAAGTGATTGCCTCCATTTTTGAACATGCCTCGGAAGTCAAATGGCTTCCACTGCATGTTTTTCTTTTTTCTCAATGGATTTTGCTGACTGTCCATTGGGCCTTGGTTTTCGAATGTTTCGGAAGCTGAACAGTCTTCCGGAATGGATTACGTTCGAAAACCGAGGTTCCACTGTAGACATAAAAGCCTGGAGGATTGCAGTTGGACAGAGTTTCCTTATCTCATCACAATGGATACAAGACACATGGGTATGCATGCAAAACACCTTGTCAGAAGCAACCCACCTTCTCGTACTAAACAAATAAAACTTTATTTCCTTGTGAGTTATTTCTAATAGGAAAGAAAGTCTCTTTGAACAGAAGGGAGTTTTCAATGGATGTAAAGCCAAAAAAAAGGGGGGTGGAAACAGCTGTGGCACTGGAAGGTATGAGATATCCCCTCTCACAACTTGGCTGAGGACAATGCAAGTGGGCATGGATGAGACACCCGTCGCAAGTCACCCGCACTGTAAATAAATGTGCCTGCTACTCTCTGAATTGACTTCTTCTTCATTGTGCTGGAAATGATTCTCTGAATTCAAATGCTTTCATATCTTGGGGGGGGAGGGGGGAGAGGAGAGAGAAAAATGTTCCCTGAAGATAAAAAGCATAATAGTCTATTTTATTTTCCACTTTCCACATCAATAATGAAAAGTTATCCTCCAGGGACAGCTGGCAACATTTTCAGCTCTTACCTCGACAGTACAAAGTCTCCCTTCTGTGCCTGTGCTGTGATACATACCCAGAAAATACAAGGGCTGCAGCAACCTGATTAAAGATGGTTTCAGAAACAACGTGTCAAAGGCCACCTGGAGCCTGAGGTGGTTTGATTCCTGAGCCCCCCAGAGGTGTCTCCTTGAAGGTCACTCCTCGAAGCATCATCCTCAAAAGATGAAGAAGGGGGAAAATGAAATATGTGAACTACCTCAGCTGTGGATCAGCAACAGAATAGCCGTGGAATGAGAAGTGATGTGCTGTTGAAGCAAATGCCAAGTGCAGCCTTTTAAAAAGGTCAAAAGGATTATTTGAGGTGGTGGGGGTGGTATGAGTTCAGAAAAGCAGGAGTCAAACACGAGGTCTCCAGTTCAGCTGATGCTCAACGATGATCAGCACTTGAAAGTCCAAACGCATTCATGGAAAATGTGCTTCACACACTTGCTTGGCGGTTGAAGAAGCCATTGCCGCAGCAACAAAACATTAGCAGGAAAGTTGCTTCTCCCCTGCCTAATTGTTTTAACCCAGGCACAGAGTTTTCCCATCACCTGCTACCTGAGTCTATTAGAAAACAAACAAACCCAGAGATGCAGGTTAGGGCCTTCTACGCAGGCAAAATATGTGGTGGACCACTGAGCTATGGGCACTCCTTGTAGCTCAAAAAGACCAGAGGAAAGTTTGCAGCAGCAAGAGGAAGTTTGTTGCAGAAAAGAAACTATACTACTTACCAATGATCTAACAGGACTCACAACAATCCAGCACAGTCAAACCTTGGTTCCCAAACACCTCTGTTATTGTACGTTTCGGCTCCTGAACACCAAAAACCCAGAAGTAAATGTTCCGGTTTTTGAATGATTTTCAGAAGCCGAATGTGCTACATGGCTTCCGTTTTGAGTTTTCCTATTGTATTGAGGCTTCCGCTTCCACTTTTCGGTTGTCGAACGTTTCAGAAGTCAAATGGTCTTCCGGAACGGATTACGTTTGACAACTGAAGTCTGACTATATTTTATTCTTTTAAGGGATGGAAAGCCGCAGATACTTTTTCTGTAAGCCAGTTGCCCCCAAATTCAATAGAAAGCTGGTCTGCAGTGAGGAGATCATGACCCACAGATAGGTTGTTCCCTGACAACAATTGTTGTGCATGGGTGTTTTGAAAAGAAACAGAAGGAAAGAGAGAGAATGTTAAGAGGTCAAAAACTGGTGTGGCAGAGGTGATGACAGGTGGTGTGCAGCCTTTTTCCACCCCAAATGGCAAGCTGTGCTGTTGAAATCCCCCTTTCTATGCAAGCACTGAAGATGCAGAAGCCTCTTTGCATCTGGCCATACAGGTGGAAAAAAAGAAAGTGAAAATGTGCAGAACAGTATCTCAAAGTGAGTCTCTGAGATTACAGGTGAATGACAAAACCAAATGCTACACTTTTGGAATAGATACCCCGCCCTTTGTTCTGCCCAAAAGACAGCTGCTCTTTGCGATTTGGAGGCAACCCACACACTTTGAGGGTGAAGACCACACTCCTAACTCGTGTATAGCAAAAATTTGTATGCAATACATGTAGCTGGCCTGCATCTGAGCTTAAAGCACAGGACTAGGCTGCACACAGCATATTGAAGCATAAATTGCACAATAAGCCTGCATAGAGCCTAATTAGCTGAGTCTGCTTACCGTCTGCAGATATGCATACTTATCAGCTCAGCAAGAAACATAAAGACTAATAGGGTAAAGCCAAGCCTTCCAGCTGGAGATCTCTAGTTTTGTCAGTGTGGCCAGTTCCAACATATGGAATGCCAGGCAAAGCTAGCCTGTAGGAAGTCCAGTTTCTAGACCTGGCTTTTTTAAAGATGATGATGATGATGATAACAACAACAACATTTATACCTCCCCATCTGGCTGGGCTTCCCCAGCCACTCTGGGCAGCTTCAAACACAATATTAAAATACAGTAATGCATCAAACATTATGACCTTCCCTAAACAGGGCTGCCTTCAGATGTCTTCTAAAAGTCTGGTAGTTGATTTTCTCTTTGACATCTGGTGGGAGGGTGTTCCCAGGGCGGGTGACACTACTAAGAAGGCCCTCTGCCTTGTTACCTGTAACTTGGCTTCTCACAGTGAAGGAACCGCCAGAAGGCCCTCAGCACTGGACCTCAGTGTCCTGGTAGAACAATGGGGTTGGAGACGCTCCTTCAGATATACTGGACCAAGGCCATTTAGGGCTTTAAAGGTCAGCACCAACACTTTGAATTGTGCTTGGAAATGTACTGGGAGCCAATGTAGGTCTTTCAAGACCGGTGTTATGTGGTCTTGGTAGCCGCTCCCATTCACCAGTCTAGCTGTCGCATTCTGGATTAGTTGTAGTTTCCGGGTCACCTTCAAAGGTAACCCCAAGCTTCAGGCATGAAACAGCACACTTAATAGCCAAGCAGAAGGCTTTCAGGCAAGACCTTTCTGCTTAGGTCCCTTCAGTTGTTCAGATTCATGGACAACGATGGAAATTCTCTCTTATAGCCAGGGTTCAGAATCTGTCAGGGTCGGAACTGGATGGAGATGTTCCTCCCTCCCTCCTTGATTACACAGTGTTGCACTATGCTGACAAGGCTGATAGGTGTATTCATCCCATCCAAAATTGGCTGTCACGTTCCTTTCACATTCCTGGCAGAAAAAGAGGTCTGCTGTAGATATTCTCAGGTCTTTGAACTAAAAGCAACAGTGTGAGTCAAACTCCTAGCTTTTCTATGAAAGCTAACAAGTCAGCTAGTTCTAGCCTCTGATCATCCCACTTGGCATGTTGTTTCTCATGCTTTACTAGATGTTCTGCTATTTTCTACTGAATAAATGCCAAATAGATTCATATTCAACTCCTACAAGTGTGGGTTATGGTTATAATGCATTGCTCGGTCCAGGTCAGAATCTTGGGATATGCAGTTCATTAAAGCGATGAGTGTGGTTAGGAAACTCCTATTCCCTTCAGATAACTGCAGTTCCCAGAATGGTTTCATAGCCAATCCCTCTTCCCAGAGGCAGAATTCAAAACTGTAAAAGCTGAAGAAGAAGAGCTCTAACTCAGCAGTCCCCAACCTGGTGTCCTCCAGAACTTGTTGGATTCCAACTCCCATCAACCCCATCCAAAGGTCAGGGATAATGGGACTTGTAGTCTAGCAGCAACTGGAGGTCACCAATATAGGGAAGGGTGCTCTATTGAAGCAGTGGGAATTTGGGCCAAGTATTCATGTGAGAGAGTGTCTGCAGAACTGAATAGATCCATGTGATGTAGAACTTTCCCAAAGGTGTCTTTGAAAGATGAAGGGAGATTGTAGTCATATATGTAGCAGAAGCAGAGCAGGGGGGAAGTGAGGAGCCATTACAGGATTTTTCTCAATTATCCTCTCGCAAATTTTTCAAGTGCCACTATGGATAATAAGACCATGGCTTGAGAGCTAGTATTCTAAAGCAGTATAAAACAGTAGACACCATTTCACTCCACATCCAAACAAGCTCTCACTGTCCCAAGTAATAGACATTTCATCATCCCAAGAGAACAGCTTGAAGTCTAATGCAATTTCTTCAGCATCAATGGCTGTCTAACAATATTACACATTGCCATGTAATACATACTGTTCCCTAAGCTGCAACTATGTACAGCTTTTTCCAGCAGCTACTCCTGGGGAAATGCTGAAGATCAACAGAACCAATAAGACTTTGTCTCAAGAGGCATGCAGGAAACTATTTACCAGCAGGCCTTTTTTTCCAGCAGGAACTCACCGAAACTCAGTTCCAGCACCTCTCAAGTGGGCGCCATTGCCATCCATTCTAAGAGAACGAGGGAGGTGTTCATGGTGAATTCCAGCACTTCCTTTTCTAGAAAAAAAATAGAACTATTTACTAGCATTTATTTTGGGACACAGGTGGCGCTGTGGGTTAAAGCCTCAGCGCCTAGGACTTGCTGATCGAAAGGTCGGCGGTTCGAATCCCTGCTGCGGGGTGCGCTCCCGCTGCTCGGTCCCAGCGCCTGCCAACCTAGCAGTTCGAAAGCACCTCCGGGTGCAAGTAGATAAATAGGGACCGCTTACTAGCGGGAAGGTAAACGGCGTTTCCGTGTGCAGCTCTGGCTCGCCAGAGCAGCGATGTCACACTGGCCATGTGACCCGGAAGTGTCTCCGGACAGCGCTGGCCCCTGGCCTCTTAAGTGAGATGGGCGCACAACCCCAGAGTCTGTCAAGACTGGCCCGTACGGGCAGGGGTACCTTTACCTTTACCTATTATTATTATTTTACCAGTGTACCTCAGATTGGGACAAATCCCTAGTTAACGTGGGGTTCTTTGGAGAGATTTAACAAGGTGGGGTTCTGAGAAAAACTGGCTACAAGGCTGCATAAGTTGAAGCTGAGCCCTCTAATGCAATATGTGGACCTGGGCTATGCAGTTAGCTTGAAAAAAGAATGAAAAAAGAAATAACATGCAATTTCAAAGCTGTTGAAACAAGAGAGTTTTCTTTTGAAACTTTGGGAAATGTTTCCATTAGGATTAGAGATGAGGGGAGATCCTTATGTTCACCCCAGAAAGCATTTATATTCCTGCAGTGTTGAGCACTCTGTAAGCCCCGAAGTGGATGGGGTGGGGTGGGCAAAATCTCCTGATCATACAGCATTTCTAATTGATAAACTGCCACTTTGTGATAGCCAGAAAGAAAATGTATCCTTGTGTCTTCTTACAAAGGTGAGTCTCCCATTCTTGCCTGCAGTTTGCCCGTGCTTAAATTTTGGCATTTTTGCTGGGGTGATGCATTCATAATTCGCTCTTGTATCCTCATTTGATAAAATGCAGTCATGGGCAGTTGCTTCTGTCTTTGCCGTCCCAACCCACCCACACATACACTCATTCAACGAAATATGATGGAGAGGGGAAGGAAGTTTAAAGTCAGACAAGCACTACCCACCTCACCTGTTTGGAATGCTAAAGGCATGTAGAGAGACACCCAGTATCTTCCTAGCCCTAAGAACTGGCTACCAGCCAAGGTAAACCTATCTCAGATCAAACCAATGTACCACAACTCTGCCGCACTCCCATGGGATCCAAGCGTTAATCGGGAGTAATATTTATCTAGCAAATGGATGGAAAGAGCTGGCGTTGGTGATAAGAATTAATCAGCTTCAAAGAAATAAAATATTACACATGCTAACAAGGCCATTTGAGCAACTGTTTTCACCAGTGGAGCTTATCTTTCATGAGAGGGAACCATTAAGCTGAAAGAACTTGCCAAATCCAGGCTTGAAAGATATCCTTTCAGTGCAGAACATTCTGCTGTTAACAGTTTGCGAGCTGGAGAAATCTGTGTGGGTATGAAACCCCCTTTCCCCCCCTAGTATGCTTAGATCAAAAAAACTAAGAGAGCTTAAGATCTTGGGGTTGCCTCTGTGTTATTCATACTCAGAGGAGACCTACGAAAATGAATGGGCCTGGCTAACTTGGTTCTACTAGTTTTATGTTCATTTCAACTTTTGATATGTTTCAAATTAATTGTACCTGTTGAAATATGCTTTGTTCTGTTTTTGTTTGTGAGAGCTATGATCACAGAACCATAGAATTCTAGAGTTGTAAGAGACCACGAGTTCAGCCTCTTGCGATGCAGGAATCGCCGTTTTGCATGTACGGTAAGTTGCCTAGAGATATTTTGTATTAGGTGACTGGTAAATAAAACAATATTTCAAGTCCGGTGTGTAAAGTGTAGGGTCATTGTGGAGACAAAGCAGGCCCTCTAAACAATTTATCCGTGTCAGCAGGAACCCTTCCATTGTTTAAGAGCTTACCAGACTGGGCTTGTACAGTGCAAAGAGCATAATCTAGGGGCCGTGGCCTTTGGCAAACTGTTATCTCTCAGCCGTTGCCCACATTCCTTCATAATGTGGGATAATAATTCCAATTTGCTTTACGCGAAACGTAATGTTTGAATACTTGAGGAAAGTGCTACATCGCCTAGCTGTGAGTTGGGAAGGCCACTCCCTGCAAGGCCCACACTCACCAGCTCTACTAAAGAGGCTCCTGGTGAGACCAGAGGGACACTCCTATGCCTCACGACCCTAACTATTGGATTCTTTTGCCCCATATTTTTGTGCCTGCCAAACAGCCATGTCATGCTTATGAGAATATTCTCTTATTCTGTTGTTAATTGTGCTGCTTTAAATGGGCATTTTATATTTGACTTCATTTAGCAATGTTTTTTTAAAAAAGAAATGTTTAAGATTTTTTTGTTAACTTTGTGTTAAATCTGTATTCTGTAGTTGACCTCCTTTGTAATGTTTTATTTTGAAGTCTTTAAGATTATATTTTAGTTTTCTGTTAATTATCTTGCTTTGACTGTATATTCTATATCTGACTATCTTCAGATTGTTTTATTGGTGTTTTATTGATGTTTTAATATTCTGTAAACTGCTTTGAGATTTTTCTTAAAAATATAAAGTGGTATAGAAATGAAATAAATAATGATGACAACAACAACAACAACAACAGCACCACATAAAGAGTGCAATTACTGCCTTCGATTTCCACTTGCAGGTCTGTCCAGTGACAAAATCAAGAACATCGAGTCCATGTCCACATACACTAAGGGAGCAGGACCATGACCCACTGTGTCGGTCCTAATGTTGCCATGCCCTGCCCCCAATATCTGTGCACCACTTCTGCAAAAGAGGGCAGCAATGGGTGGCAAATCTGGCCTCCAAGGAGTGCATCCCCTACTGGTGCTGCTATGATGCCAGAAGCAGCTGCAGTGCACTCCTTGGAAGCCAAATTTGTCAGCTCCTTGCCAGCCCCACTGTCCCCATAGTGCCCTCTCCATGAATGGGAGACATCACTGGTCCCCTCTCACTCTCTTTCCCCAGTTCTTATCTTTATCGCCTCTTTGTTTCTGATGTAAATCTTCATAACCCTTTTCCTGTTTAGTGGGGTCTGTGTGGCACGCCATTTTGTGCTTTGCCTCAGATGCCAAAATGTCTTGAGCCAACCAAATCTATGCCTTTGGGATCTCTGCATTATCAGTCCACCCTAAGCACATGCAGTTGAAGGCAGGGTCTCTTTTCAGTCATCCTGCACAATGTTGGGATGTAAGGGATGAGGAATAGCAACCCCCATCATTCAGCCCAGACACTGAGGTCCAACTCTGAGGGCCTTCTGGTGGTTCCCTCACTATGAGAAGGGAGGTTACAGGGAACTAGGCAGAGGGCCTTCTTGGTAGTGGCACTCACCCTGTGGAATGCCCTCCCATCAGATGTCAAGGAAATAAACAACTACCTGACTTTTAGAAGACATCTGAAGGCAGCCTTGTTTAGAGAAGTTTTTAATGTTTGATGTTTTATCGTGTTTTTAACATTCTGTTGGGAGCTGCCCAGAGTGGCTGGGGAAACCCAGCCAGATGTGTGGGGTATAACTAATAACTTCTTCTTCTTCTTCTTCTTCTTCTTCTTCTTCTTCTTCTTCTTCTTCTTCTTCTTCTTCTTCTTCACGACCAAACTATCAGGCTGCAATTCCACCATTCTGCGAAAAGGCTTCCATGTGAAATGAACCAAAACAGGCAATGGCTCTGGTAAGAACTATTGAATTAACACCTCCATCTTTGCAATAATGTGCCATGAGGTCATTTACCTCAAGGAAATAATAGAAGAACCAGGTTCCCATCCCCTGCCCTGTTTCTTTCCCTGTCTCTGATCAAGCAACTTGATATTCATCAGCCACTGATCAGACATAATAATCCTTTTAAGAAATGTATACTGATATCTGCATATATCTGGTTGGTATATGTGATGTTCAGCCTGTATATCACAAGCAAAAATTGCTGCCAGGAACAATTCAGTATGCTATATTATTGCATTATTATCAGGAGGATCTTGTCTGTTAAAAATCCCATTTCTTAAAACGTATAATTTTCATGAAGTCAGAATCTATTAGCAGAGTCTTAACTGCTGTGACAAAACAGCAGAACTCACAAATTAAACAAGGGTTCTGCTCTCCTACGCTGCCCCCACCCAGTATTTACATCATAAATGCCTCTGTCAAATGAGATAAAATCTGAATTCTACTCTGAAAAAGCTAATGCTATTTGAGATCAGTAATACTGCAAGAAACTTGGGCACCAGCAAAAGAAAGAAAAATCATGCACATGAGCTTCTTTGCTAAAACAAAATTATTTTCGTCCAGATTTTTCCCTGAAAAGTTCCAAATGAGCTCATTTTGTTTCCAAACTAGAATTAAAAAATAAAATAAAATTCAGATTTCTACCCGAGTAGCTTGTTGTATCTTCAGTGTATTCTTGTGTTTTTCATCCCATGCAAGGAACCATCAGGACTCTTCCACCCTGCTGTTGAGTCCAACCTGCCTGCCCCTTTAAAGCAGCCCTGATCCACCCACCAAAGGGCTCCTGCTACTCAGCAGGGAGCCGGGTCAAGAGGTTCCAACTCTAGGACAAGGACAGACAAGGAAGGGCTTTCTTCCTCCTCAGCCTAAAGAGCAGGGCCTGGACAAGGACCAGCTGCACCCCCTGAACCCCAAGCTTATAGGCACCTGGAGCCTAGGAGCTTAAATTGCCCTTTGGAAGCACTGGGTGGGATGGGAGAAGAAGAAGGCATCTGGGAAGGCATCACACTGGCTGCTCTTGATCAATTTCATGCCGACTCTAACTGGCAATGGCTCTTCAATCATCATCAGTTAGATGCTTTCATTGGAGAATGTGTTATTTCCTCCAAGCAAGTACAGTATGTGCTGCATCTCTCTCTTTATCCAGCCACCTCTTTATTTCTTCCCCATAAAGAAAGTGCACAGACCTCCCTTAATGGGAGGGTTCATCGAGCCCCCTTTTGTCAGTCTATCCCAAGAAAGAGCTAAGTGCACAAAGATATCTCCTGTGCAAAGAGCTGTCATAAAAGTGTGCCTGGCAACCCAAGTGGTATCAATGTTCCTTCGATTAAGTGCCTCATTGGGGTAAGTTGATGATGCTCCATTAAGCTGATGCGATAGACTCCAAGCTCTCAACACTGTCAGAGGGGAGACTCATTCATTGTTGGAGGGAGGCCACTCTCTCAACTGCCAAGCCTCCTTAGAGCAACCCATGCTCCAGGCTGATCTACTGCTGCAGTGCGCTGCTGCAAAGAGTGACAGATTCCCTTCATTGACTGTATTGGCAATGTAACTGGTGCAGTTCTTAAATTGCACATCCTAATCTGACTGCGGAGAGAGGATGTTAAAAACAAACAAACAAAAATCTTCCAGAGTCTGTGGGAAGACTGGCAACACTGGGGGAGAATGCGGCATAAAGTCCCAGTTCCTCCCATTAGAGATCAGTATAATAGTATTGTGTGCTGCCTGCTTCCCTGAGCCCTGATAAATTTCAAGGGCAACACAGCTGTGTTCAGTTTTGTGTGGACTAGAGCATGGGAGATGTTTGATAGGTTTGTCATAATTTTATTGGACTTTAATTACATAGATGATAGATAGATAGATAGATAGATAGATAGATAGATAGATAGATAGATGGTTTTTTGCATTTTATTTGTGTTGTTTTTAGGTTTGGTGTAAGCTGCCTTGAGTACCTGTCTGGGGGAAAGTGAGAAATAATGAAGAAGGAGGAGGAGGAGGAGGAGGAGGAGGAGGAGGAGGAGGAGGAGGAGGAGGAGGAGGAGGAGAAATAAGGTCACATACTCTTCAACATATGTGACCTCCTTCCTTCCTTCCTTCCTTCCTTCCTTCCTTCCTTCCTTCCTTCCTTCCTTCCTTCCTTCCTTCCTCCTCCCCTCCTCCTCCTCCTCTTCTTCTTCTTCTTCTTCTTCTTCTTCTTCTTCTTCTTCTTCTTCTTCTTCTTCATTATTTCTCACTTTTCCCCCAGACCAGTACTCAAGGCAGCTTACACAAAACTTAACAAAAATAGGTACATCCTACTCAACAACAAAACAACAACAACAATTATTATTATTTTATTATTTATGCCCCACCCATCTGACTGGGTTGCCCCAGCCAGCTTCCAACAGTAAAACATTAAATGCTAAAGAAACTCTTCCCTATATACAACTGCCTCCAGGTGTCTTCTAAAGGTTGTATAGTTACTTATCTGCTTGGCTTAGGGATTACACAACTCCATACCCTCCAGCATTTCTCCAATGAAAATAGGGATGTCCTAAGGAAAAGCAGGAGATTTCGGGATCAAATCAGAAACTGGGGCAGCTTCTGTAAAGCTGGGACTGTCCCTGGAAAACAGGGGCACTTGAAGGGTCTGAGATCAGTGACCTCAGAAGCAAGCAGACACACAAAGCAGCAGATCTTCCACCCCATATCAGAGCCCCAGAGAGAGGCCCTCATGAGCACATCGTCCCATACTTCTCTGTTTAATCCCTGAGTGTGGATGGCATTCTGCAACTCAGACAGGAAGCACATGAGCCCAACCTCTGGCTTCTCCATTATACTGTATGTTTCAAGCACAACAACATCTAACTTGGTCATACTCAACCAAGGGGCAACACTTTGCTAAATTTAAAGCCACACCTTGAGCAAATGTGTCTCTTTTCTTAGCTTCAAAAAGTTGCTTTGGGACGGGGTAACTGGAAGCAGAACAAGAGGCTGCTTAATCCTTTCCCTTCTGTTCTCTGGCTTCCAATTTCTCCTTCATACCGTTTCGCACTTCCTTGTTTCAAATGTGTATTTGCAATCACATAAAACTGAATTCTGCCCTGAGAGGCAAGGCCTAAGGCTGCAAGAGAGACTGTTGTGCAGTGGTCAGAGTGTTGAAATCCCTGCTCTGCTATGAAACCCACTGGGTGAGCTTGGACCAGTGATAGTCTGTCAGACTAACCTACACCACAAGGTTGTTGGTATCCACCTGTCCCAGGAGACAATGGAGGAGTGCAGCTTTGGGAATGAAGTCAAACTAGGTTGTTGTGAGGATAAAATGTGGAAGAAGAAAATGGTGGATATTACCTTGAGCTTCTTGGAAGAAAGGCATAATATAAATGTAACAGTCAAATAAATCCTAAGCAGACTTTCTAGGAAAGGAGCCCCATTTAAATCAGCGAGGATTGGATTTCCTACATTACGTGCTGTACGACTTCTCTGGATTAGCTGTCCCTGGTATTCCGCCATTTCTTCCAATAGCCTATAGATAGTTTCTAACATGCATTGAAAATTAGTTCTGCACTGGCGGTTTGTGCTTGCCCTAGCTCATTCCATTCCTTTCATGTCTTCTTGTGATTATATACCCCCCCCCCCAAATTCTGGTAAGATGCCTAAGTGCATCTTTATCGTAACGCTTATCTGCCTCCCATTTAAAAGAAAGGAACTTGGTTTCGGCTTGCATAACAGAAACAAATACTGTTTTTAAGAACTCTGGGAGAAAATCTCTCAGCTCTCCCTAGGTCCACATTAGAGCCAGTGTAGGCTGGTCCCTTAGAGTGACTGAGGGTGCTTGCTCAGACAACCCCAGGACGCCCTTAGCCAGGAGCAGAGGAAGGGAGGTGCGGTGGGTTCGGGCCACCCTGGGTGTCACCACGGGGGGGGGGTGACAAAATGCCGGGCGGCACTCACCACAGGGCCTGCAGCGTGCCCAAGACGCAGTAGCTTGAGCACATGTAGACTCCGTGCTGTCCAAATGATCCGCCTGCTGCCTCCCCCCAGCTGTAGGGGGGCTGAGTGGGAGGAGGCAGGCAGACTCCAGAGGCCCCATGGTGCACCTCACCCCACCCCTGGGCATGCCGCCCTAGGCACCTGAACGGCTTCCTCCACCGCTACACTTAGCCAGTCACCACCTGCCTGCCTTCTTATTTACAAGGGATGTTCTTGCCTGTCAGTTTCAACTTTGTAGATCACAGCAGGAAGGAGGATGGGAACATAAGTAGAGTTCGATGACTCGGCCTGTCATTGGCTCTGTCTCCACCTATTGCTGATCTCCCTGCTTTCTGTCCTGTAAGTCTCAATGGGCACAAGCCACCACTGATCAGAGCTCCCTGCTTCAAAAATAGTGTGTGTGCATGCTAGGAATGCATAGTTACCCTTTGAGCAAGCTACTGGCTAGCCTGAAACTGACCAGGGAGTAAAGGTAAAAGGTAAAGGACCCCTGGATGGTTAAGTCCAGTCAAAGGCGACTATGGGGTTGTGACACTCATCTCACTTCAGGCCAAGGGAGCCAGCGTTTGTCCACAGACAGCTTTCCGGGTCACATGGCCAGCATGACTAAATCATTCCTGGTGCAACAGAACACTGTGACGGAAACGAGAGCACACGGAAACGCCATTTACCTTCCTGCCACAGTGGTACCTATTTATCTACTTGTACTGGCATGATTTCAAACTGCTAGGTTGGCAGGAGCTGGGACAGGGCAACGGGAGCTCACCCCGTCGTAGGGATTCAAACCACTGAGCTTCTGATCAGCAAGCCCAAGAGGCACAGTGGTTTAGACCACAGTGCCACCTGTGTCCCAACACCCATGATTAGAACTACTTTGCTTAATGATGCCCCTATAACTGAAATCCATCTCACGTCAAGCATCAACCTTTAAGCAATAGCCACATTTCCTGGTATGGGAAAGTACATGTAAGAATTCCTGTTTCTAAGTGTCACTGATGTAGTGAGTGGGTTAACCCAGTGTAAGAAATGATCCTTGCTGTTGTCAGTTCATCTGCCTCTTCCATCTGTTTGACTTTCTTCTTCCTGTGCTCCCCACACATTTCTCCTGACTCCTGCCCCACCCTCACCCCTGTGCTCCCTTGGCATGCTGTCTGATCCAATCATCACTCACTCTTAAAGGATTTTCTTAATGAACCTTCTGGCTTCTCTGTCACCACATCTCTCCCCTAATGTAGTGAGGCACGTTTGCAAATATCATTTCTGTGCTGCCCTATGTCCCTGACAAGCCTAAGTGAGATGTGGCTGGTCAGAGGGCAACTTTAAAAGGGACTCAAGATGGGACCATTGCCATCAATAGATCCTCGGGTTTTTTGGCAAGCTTTACTGGCACACATCAAAATGTGATGATTAACAACGAGGACATTAAATGCTAGGAAGCAGTAGTAGCACAGTATATTGCTTAAGTACATGAGTTATGTGATGGGCAAGGGCACAGAATTCACAGTAAGCCAACATTGTTGGCTTGTGTGGAGGACCTGTGTGGAGGTTTACTGGGTGTCTTATGTTTGTGTGGCTGAACTATGCACCGAGCTATCAGAACTGCAGCTTGGAACAGCTTCCTAGCATTGAAGGACTCTCGGGCTCTGTACTGGCCCTGCCCATACAGACTGCCCACTGGGTCCTCCAGGATGGTAAATGTTTGCTTGGGCCAGGACCATGACGAAGCAAAAATGACTTCATGACTCTGGTGTATTTTTGTTCAATCTCTCAGTTATGGTCACCCCTAATGTTCTTATTGATCCTATTTGCTAGTTGCTTTATATATTTTTTAAAAGGTCTCAAAACAAGTTAACAAGGCAAAATACGAACACATAAAAATAATTAAAAACTGGGAAAGGGTAAAGCAATGCACAAGACAAAGTTCTATTCCAAGTAGACTCATTGAAATTAATGGACCTAAGTTAATCATGCTCCTTAATTTCAATGGTTCTAACCCTAGTAGAGTTGGGTACAACTATAAAATGATTGTCCAACAGCACACTAAGAAGGAAAAGCCTGCCTCTCCTAATACCTAATGCCTCTGAAGTTGCAGATGAATGTTTTCTTCACATTTGAGAGCAGCTTCTGGGGTGGGGGGCAAAAACCTCTTGAAGATTTAGAGGAAGAGGATCTTTGCTGGGTTGTGATATTTTTGTGAGAGGTAGTTCCTACAAATAATACTACAAGGTGGTAGTATGGATTCCTCTGTGTCTGCCTCCCCTCCCCCCAAAAAACCCAACCCATTAAAAGCAAAGCTGCAGTTCAGCTGAGCACATAGGCAGTGTAGCTGCCATGTGCTTTAAAAATGGATACTCCAAGCATCATTTCTCAGAGGCATTAATTTCCCAGGGGCATTAGCAGTGCCATTTTAAAAGCATGCAGTAACTACATTGAACATAGCTTCAATTTCTGGGAGAGAAGCGGAGGAGGGGAGCTCTTAAACCATCTCTAAATATTGTTTGAAGCTACTGTGACATACCCACCTGAACGTCTATGAACTTGTTTCCCTGAATATGTTCACCACCATTACCCTATTCAGGAATAAAAACCTACCCTCTGTTATGACTTCCAGACACCACCATGGCTTGGCTTCAATACTAAGACACTGCGCCTAGCTTCTCAGTTTCCTCTTTGTACAACAGTCTCCGTCTTGGTGTGCACAAGTAACTGGTGACTAAAAGCTGTTGCTTTAACACATCCTCATCTAGTAGCTGTAATGTTTGCACAAAGCACACTTTGCCCCAAAGGTGACTTCTTCTAGAGGAAAACCACCAAAAGACATCAATCTAGGCATCTAGGCTTCTGAGATGCAAAGCTTTCTCAGACTGTTCTACAACTCACTTGATCCATAAGCATGGGACAAAACTGTAAGCATGGCCTTCTTCTCTACAATGTCAAGATTCTATGCATAACACTGTATTTAAGTTATTCCTTAGCACAAGCGAAATGAGAGCTTCTTTCTATACCACAAGGACAGGCTATTCTGCTACCTTCCTGGTGAGAACACTGGTCTCCTTCAGAGCACTAATCCTGGTCTGAAATTCTTGCCTCCTCTGCATGGGATCCCAAGTCCCCATTAGATACTTCTTTGCTCTTGTGGAGCATTTTATGGTGTCACATGTATGGCAATTGGGTCCAATTTCCATCCCTGTCTTTTACTCATTTTTAAAGCAATTGCATTATGAAATACCATTAAATCCTGCTTAGAGGAGGTCATAATGACCTGGAGTCAGAAAGGGGAACCCATTACATCACTCTCTTAAACCTGCAAACATCATTTTCTGCTCCTCTGACTCTGAGGGCTTCAGCTCAGAAGCCCTGGGGGATCAACTGATAATGCAGGATGGGTTCCTTGAACTAAGACCTCTCAGCAAACGCAGAACTAGCAACTGTAATGGAGCTGCAGCAGCTGCTGAAACAACATTTGAGCTCTGCTCCTATAGAGTCTCCAGCCTTAGCACTCTATGGAGCTGTCCAGAGTGCTACTTGCCTTTACTTCACTTGCCACACCACATCTGAGGATATGATTTGAAGTCTTTTTTCTTTCCCAAGCTGTTGGGCATTTTTTGTGCCCTCTGGATGCTGCTGAACCTCAACTCTCATCGTCCCTGTACTGGCTGGAGCTGGTAAGAATTTAAGTCCAACAACTGGAGAGCCACAGGTTTCTCTTGTCCTCACGCTATGGATGAATCTGTGACTCTTTTGTTACTAACTTTGTGACTGCTGTCTGCTCTAAAATTGGTTGCTTCTGTTTTATATTATTTTGTGCTGGCATTTTATTGAATTTGTGGATTTAATTTGCTTTAATTGTTCATTACCCAGAAAATCCTTGTTTTGGGGGATGACAAATAAATGTACAAAAATGTTTAAATGGTTATGATGTGGCTTGACGTGCCTATGAAGGATGAGTCCCACTTCCTGGAGCATGGGGGTGGTCTACCCAGTGCTAACCCAAATCAGAGGAGTACCCATTGATGTTAGTGGACATGACTAACTAAGGTTCATTAATTTCACTAGGCTGGTTCTTAGTGGAACTCAGTTGGATAGAGCCCCAAGGAATGTTTCCGGTGACCTCTTCTCAATATTTCTCTCATTATATCTCCAAATGGAAACAACTAAATGTTGCACTCTAGTTAAATCCGCATCTGTAACACCTGTGACTCAGATGCGAAGCTAATCTCTTCAGGTGCTTTCTAATCTCATGTCCAATCTGGTATGGCAAAGGAGCATAAAACATCACCCTGTTGTATTCCAGTGCCATAATTCATTTATTCATGTTAGCTGTCAAGATATTTGCTTATTGGCCCCCAGTGCTGGAGGAAAGACATGACAGCAAAGATTAGGATAAGTTAATACTACAACTTTATTGAATGCAAGGATTTGTGATGGGTTTGACAGTCATATTTATTAATATCCTGTACAGGCCACAATGTCTTCTTAAGTAAGGCATGGAAGGTTGCATCATTTGCTTTCTCTGGGGAACCAAAATATGAATCAGAACTTTGAGACATTAATGAGTACTACTTCCCACTTCTTCCAGCCTACACCACCCCATACCAGTAGGCCAGGGAGAGCCAACATGGTGCCCTTGAGGTGTTCTTGATTATAGCTCTCATGATTCCTGAGCACCAGCCATGCTGGTTATAGCTGATGGGAGCTGCATGATAACGACCTCTGGGGCTACCACTTCAATACATTTTGAGTCAATGAGGCAGACTAGTTCAAGAGGGATCCCAAGCTCTTCTGAATGTCCCCTTTCCACAAGCTGACATGTCTCTCCAGCATGGTGATGTCTGGGAGTGCTTAAACCTCAATATGCCTGGGAAGGCCACCACCTTCCCAAGACACCGAGGCATCTCTCCAGTGGTCACCCTCTTCCTCAGTCCAGAGAGACCGGTGATAAGTGACCCCTCCCTCCTGAGAGGAGCACGCTTGTTTTCTGGCATCTCATTGCAGAAGAAAAAGACAATCAGTAGCTATAAACTACTTTATTTACAGTCCATATATACAGAGACTCCATCAGCAAGTCAGCTCTCTCTCAGCAGCAGTACAGAACAACTTCTCAATCAGAAGTGAAAGTAACTTCTCACAGTACTCCAACAGTACTGAGACTTCCTGTCTCATGCTCTCAGACACTCACATGATATAAACAACCATAGTGCTGCTTGCTGAGCAACAAGGCGGACTATATTTTGAAGGGGGGGGGGAATGAACAAATTGCTATGCCCCACAAATAACCCAGAGATGCATTTTAAATAAAAGCACACATTCTACTCATGTAAAAACATGCTGATTCCCAGACTGTCCGCTGGCCAGATTTAGAAGGCGATTGGGCCGAATCTGGCCCCTGGGCCTTAGTTTGCCTACCCATGCTCTACCCTTTTGGTGTGTTTCTTTGCAGAAGAGAAGACTAAAGGAGGGGGCATTGTAGCTAATACCTGAAGGCCACCTCTGACTCTGTGATCTCAACAATTATTTGCCCAGAACACCAGGTACATCCCGGTTCTATTTAAGAATGTAAGAGGAGCCTGCGGGCCAGGTCGATTGCCCATCAAGACTAACATCCTGCTCTCACAGTAAAGCCCCCAAGCAGAAGTTGCACTTGCAGTTTCCAGCAACTAGTATTCAGAAACATACAGCCTTCTGGACCAGGTTTATGTCGAGCTTGCAAAATAGCACCACACCAGGGACTATCTGCCACACACAGAGGTCATTGCTGTTGTTAAATTTATTACCCATTCTTCACTAGCAGGTCCCAGGGTAGGTTACAATGATTTAAAAATAAGTATTAAAAACAGTTAAAACAAATCACAGTCACAGGAATAGGGTGGGTCCTGACAAGAAACATGACATATACCAGGTAAAGAGCTGATAATAACAGAATCATAGAAATTGCAGAGTTGCAGGGGCTTGGATTAGACGAGCCTTGAGGTCCCTACCCAGGCTACAATTCTATGACTCTATCATCAGCAACCAACTGATAGCTGTTTTCTGATCCACGCTGAAGCCCAGGACTGACAAATTAGCTCAGTTCATTTCAAAACACAGACCAATCCAATATCTCCTTCATTCCTAGCTTGATCTCCATGGGGGATGTGGAAGCACCCCTAGAGGTCACCTGTGCATCAGGCCCAGTCACCCTTTTCAGCTGCAGGGGTCCTTTCCCATTACATAAATAAATGCTATGTTAGAAACTCGCTTCACACACCCTCTTTTTCTTTATTATAGGGGTGATACATGATGTGGATGGCAAGCAGAGATTTCATTATGCAGTGCTAGTCCCACTTGCCACCGTGCTCCCATAAGTAATAAGTTTCCTTCCACAACCTACATCCTTCTCGGAGATGACAGGGGAAACTGTCGCAGTGAGTTACAGTGCCACAAGTCGAGACAGAGAGATGACAGATTGGGCTAATGCAGTCCCTACTAACAGCTCGGGAGCTGTCAGGATGCGATCTGCAGGGCTTTAACGTAGATTGCTGTTGCTCTGGATCTGCTTGTAGATGACAGCTAATAGAGGATAGCTCTAGGGCCTTTTGTGTGTGTGCGTTTGTTTGTTTGTTTGATTGTTGGTTATGTAAAGGGAGAAAGTCTCTCTCCTGGAGGAGGACTTTGCATTTAATGAACATTAGCTTCCTTCACTCTCTAGTCATTCACTCCTCCTTTCTTCTTGTTGAGCAGAGCTTGCCCATAGTTCACTTAACACAACGGAAAGCCATGTACTCTATAGGTTCCATATGGCTTCCAAATCTGCTAATCAACTTGAGAAAGTTTATCAGCCGAAATTCTGGAGAGGGACGGGGTGGAATGACCAAAACAAACAAAAACGGCGAGTGGTTCAGTGATTAAGCACAACTGATTTTTCCCTGCTATAAGCCAGAGAGAAGAGCAACTGGGAACTGGTATTGTGGGAGATGCTTGGGTTATGGGCTAAGGTTACATAATGGAATAGCCAAAAGAGGTAGTGTGCAATGGTCTCATCTCTGATGGATTCCAACTCCCACCAGCCCATTAGTGATCAGGGATCACTTTCTCCAGCAACATCGGGAAAGTCACAGTTTCCCTGACCCTGTTGCAGTTGCATCCTACATTGTAGATCATGCTTAGAGTGGGGCAGTGGCTGGAGTAGAGCCAGTGTCCTTCTTTCCTCAATGTCCATCCTCCCCACTTCATGGTAGTGGACTGCAACACTGCTGCATGTTCTATGTCCTGTAACCACCTCTAGATTCAGAGAAGCATGAAAGAGAGGAAGGCAATCGAGGAAGGGGGGCAGTCAATCTCTGGCAGCAGCAGTGGAAGAGCCCAGATGGCTCATTGTGATTAATCTGAACTCCACTTTTCATCTATCTATCATCGAGCCATTAACCCATGTATTGTAGGGATTAATTGATTAATGCTTTCAAGAGCTAGAAATAAGCAGTTGCATGCTGACGGCAAAGGGGAAAAGCACAAACAAAACATCACTAATTGCGAGTCCCTAACTGTTTTCAAATGAAAGCAGGCAAGACATAAGACTCCTTTTTGTAATTGCTCCAAATGTCAGGAGACGTGATTGAATAAAATCCATGAGTTTGCAGAGTTTATGCTGTGCGGTCGTTGGGAGAGGCCCATGCTTAGTGGTAGGCTACATGTTCCACTTGCAGAAAGTCCCAGATTCAATCGACAGAATGTTCTGCTAAAGAAGGACTGAGAGCCACCAGAGAAATAGCCTGACATAGTATAAGGCAGCTTCCATCTTAAAGCCAAGAAAAGATATCAGAAGAACCACACTGGGGTTTCCCATATTGCGTCTGGTGCTTCATTATATACACTGAAAACACAGCTCTTTATTCTGGCCCGTGACACCTGTTGTTGTTGTTGTTGTTCCCAAGGTCCCAGGGAGCATCACAACATCAAACACAATATTACAAACAATTTAAAACAACTTACAATCACAAAAATCTGGGTCCTAGAAATAATCACATCAAGTATCAAAAGCCAGGATAAGGAGTTGCGTCTTCAGGATTTGCCAGAAGCTGTACAATGAAAATGCACACATCTGTGTGGGGAGGGAGTTCCATGACTTAGGGTCTGCCACAGAGAATGCTTTCTCCCAGGCTACTACCCCCTGAGCTTCTGAGGACAGAGGAACTACTAAGATATTAGGACCCATCTTATATTATATTACATATTAGAACCCAGCCTATTCTTTTAATTGCACATTGTTTTAACTGCTTTTAATAGGGTTGCCAGATCTTCAGGCTCTGGGAGGCAAGTGGAGGGATTGACTCTCCAAGTGGGCTACATTATCTTTAATAATAGGCTGGCATCCACCTATCTTGGGAGCCAATGAAGGAGTGTGTCTTTGGGGGTGAGGTCAAGTTGTTGGATGGTTGCAGCTCCTGCTGTGGCTGTAGAAACGGATGTGGGAGAGACATGTTTTGTTGCAGCTGGGGCAAATGAAAGTGTCCGGTTGTGCTATTGCAGATGCACCAGGGTGTTTCTTCTCTCTGCGTTCCTCCCAGCGGTCATTCCTTCTACGGTCACTGCTATGGATACACAACTTGACTGCCTTCTTCAGGCACTGTGGTCGTCTGCAAGGGATTCCCACATGGGGGGCGGGATTGCTGTTGCCAACCTTAATGTCACGTTTGAAGACATCTTTGTAACACAGAGTAGGTCTGCCCAGTGGCCTGGTGCCAGAAGCCAACTCCCTGTACAGTATGTCCTTGAGGATCCTGCCATCTTCCATTCTGTGGACATGACCAAGCCAATGTAGTCGTCGCTAAGACAGGAGTGCAAATATGCTGGGAATGTGAACTTGGGAGAGCACATCTTTGTTTGGAATGCTGTCCTGCCATGATACCTGAATCCTCCTGATGAAGCACATGTGGAAGGCATTGAGGAGTCACTCCTGATGGTTGTAACAATAATAATAATTAAACCACAGGTAGGCAAACTAAGGCCCAGGAGCCAGATCTGGCCTAATTACCTTCTAAATCCAGCCCTTGGGTGGTCCAAGAATCAGTATGTTTGTACATGAGTAGAATGTGTGCTTTTATTTAAAATGCATCTCTGGGTTATTTGTGGGGCATAGGAATTCATTCATCCCCCCCCCCAAAAAAATAGTCTGGTCCCCCACAAGGTCTGAGAGACAGTGGACTGGTCCCCTGCTGAAAAAGTTTGCTGACCCCTGAATGTAAACAGTGGTGTAGCGTGGGGGGTGCAGGGGGGGGCGGCCACACCGGGCGCAACATCTGGGGGTTAGGGTTAGGGGGTGCAAATCCACGGGTTAGGGGGCGCAAATCCACGGGTTAGGGGGCACAAATTACTTGCCTTGCCCCGGGTGCTGACAACCCACGCTACGCCACTGAATGTAAACTATTAACAAGACTGGGCATGCAGCTTGCAAGTTTCAGCCCAGCAGGAGCTGGCTGCAACTATAATGTAGACATTTGGGGCAGGGAGGGAATCTGCTTTCCTCTCCTCTCCCAGACTGAGGTTGGTGGGACAGGACCGCTTTGCTTTAATCATGGACCAGCATCCACTTGTTGGCTCTTCCTTGCAGCTACCACCATATGCCACTCATCACACAAGCTACAGGGTGATTTACAGCGAAATCAGTTGTGGCAAAAAGAATCCATAAAATGGCTCAATCTTTTTTAAAAATAACAGCACTCGTGAGAAAGCACTAGATAGAAATGACTTTCAACAGTGGCAGCAACAGCTAACACTGTTCTCCTCCTCCAGAGGCCTGCAAAAAAAAGGTGTGTCTTAACCAACAGCCTGAAACTATAAAGAGATGGGACCAGGGACACCTCAGTAGGAAGAGACGAAGCTCCACATGGGAAGAGCTACCACTGAAAAGGCCCTTCCCCAAAGCCCTGCAGGGGAAGGGCTAGATGACCCTCGTGGTCCCTTCCAAATTTACAGTTCTATTATTCTATGATTCTGCATAGGGATCACTGAGAACTTCATGGGGACAGCTCCTGCATGTTGGGTAAGATTTCCTCCTTGGAGATGTGAGCCCAATATGCGGACAGAATACAGAAAGGGGTGGTATGAGACACAGGAGTATATGCATGCTTAGCATATGAAGTTCTGCTCTCCTGCCCCATGGAATTATAATTGGGCAGATTTGAATCCCCTCAATAGGGTTGGAATTAATCTGCAATTTGCAACATTTTTTCTCTCTCTCTTTAAGTGACACTTTTCCAGGGCAGCAGCGCCCACCATCACTCTTCTTTATTTCATTGCCAGCCATCTCAGGGACATTTGTTAAGTTGACAAGCTCCTTTGCACACACAAAAAGGACAGTATTTTGCCAATCAGCTTTTCTCAGGAATAACCTCTGCTTTCAAAATGAAAGGTGTTTTTCTTTCCTCCTCTCTTTTCTCTCTCTAACGATTAGACCATACTATGTCTTTTTATGGAGGGGATGTGTGAGTGAAGGGGGGAAAGGGAGAAAAAAAAGGAGAGGGTGAGCGACCTTTAATTCTGTCCAGATAAAACAGTAGCACTAAATCACTTACAATAGGGGAGCAAAGGTTAAGATAAGGCCCTATTCTGTGGTTTTTTAAAAAGTATCTCAATAATTCCATTAGCAGGACGGAATGAAAAAGAGAGAAAAGCCCATGGCTGAGGAGAAAGATAGCACCAAATATATTTTCCTCGGAGTTTAACATAAATTTTGTCTCAATGGAATTAGAAAGAATATTCTGAACAAATGGGCTTGGTTTTTTGTTTTGTTTTTTAAAGGAAAATACTCAAACAGTCAAAGCTTGAAGACTTACAACTTGCAGAAAAACCTCTTAAAAGGTTTGCCCATAAACTCTCTGTGGTTGACTCTGACACTTATCCCTTTGGCCTACTGCAAAGCTCTGGCACAGCTTCACTCCCCCCTCCCCTGTGGGGCTCCTTTTCAGTCAACTTTTCGGCTGAAAACAAAGGCATCAGAGTGGGCAAATATGAAGGGGGGGGGAGAAAACTTGATTCTGTTTACATTTAAAGGCAAACCTCCCTAATTCACACTTTCTGAAACAAAGCACAAACTGGGACACAGCCGTCTTTCAAAATGTGCACTTCTATGAATTTTGAAATTCAGTTATCCATCCAAGTAATGTGTGCAAAAATGCACATACCAAGGTAAAGTGTGCGTGAAAATGCATAGATGGTTGAAAATAACATATGCAGACCCTCCAAATGTCCCAGTGTGGTGTAGTGGTTAAGAGCGGTGGACTCGTAATCTGGTGAACCGGGTTCGCTTCCCTGCTCCTCCACATGCAGCTACTGGGTGACCTTGGGCTAGTCACACTTCTCTGAAGTCTCTCAGCCCCACTCACCTCACAGCGTGTTTGTTGTGGGGGAGGAAGAGAAAGGAGATTATTAGCCACTTTGAGACTCCTTAAGAGCAGTGAAAGGTGGGATATAAAGTCCAAACTCCTCCTCCTCCTCCCCCTCCTCCTCCTCCTCCTCTTATTCTTCTTCGTCTTCTTCTTTTCCAAGGATGTCCCTGATTTGGAGATGCTGGCCCGGTTTCTTGATTTGATTCCAGAATGTCCCACTTTTCCTTACAACGTCCCTGTTTTCATTGGAGAAATGTTGGAGGGTGTGGATTTATCTGACCCCCAGGCCATCTGAAGGCAATCCTGTATAGGGAAGGGTTTTATTATTTTTTTATATATGCCCAAAGTGGGTGGGGCAACCTAGTAAGATGTGTGGGGTATAAGTAGTAATTCGTCTGATAATAAGCTCCAATTCCCATAATTCCATGCAAAGAAGGATTGGTTAATAAACCACTCTGGGAATTGTAACTGTGCAGTGAATAGGAATCTCCTAACAATTCTCAGCCCCCTTAACAAACTACATCTCCCAGGTTTTTTTATGGAAGCCAGGCTGCTTAAAGTAGTATAATCGTGTTTTTAAGTTTATGGTATGAATGTGGCCATGGTTAGGATTATGTTGTAAAATTTATTTGTGACTGTCTGGGTTAAAGGAAGTCTCCCCCCTCAAAATGGAGCTAAGCCATTCTCTTTACCCTACTTTCCTAATACCCCAGACCATTCAGCTTCCATGTCCCCCATTGTTTTCTTGGCCTCCCCACTCCACCAGACTTAGCAGCTCTTCTTTTTCCTTTCAAATTCTGCCAACTCTGCAGGACCTTCCATAATTTAGTTCAAATTCTAGCCTGTCAGTAATCAATCGTGACATGATTAGCAAATAATATCCTTTTTGCTAACTGCAGGTATCAGTGCCTCATTAGCTGCCCAAGGACACCATCTTTTGATGCTAATCCTGTCTTCCTTCCTTTCATTACTGGAAGTCATCATGAAGAATAGAGCACCATGTACACAGGGATAAGCATGGCCAACCACATTAGTGCTCGGGGATTAATGCGGCTGGCAATGCTCACCCCCTGAGCTAAAAACAAGTCCCCTCAAAGCCTTCGAGGCAGAGAGGAACCTCACACACAAGCTTTATGTCCATAATTGTACATTGAAATGGAAATGTGTTTGCATGTATACTGCTGAAAGCATGGTATGGAAAATTCCACTGAGCAAAACGAAAGCTCACTGGAGAATCTGACAGTTAATGGTTGACTGTTAATGTATCTCTGCTACTCTGTCACAAGGTGTTTAGCTTAAATCACTTGAGATATTCATTTGCAGGTCTCCATTTTGGGTGTCTTAGTAGTCTTTGTTCTGAAGCACCCAAGAAGAAATGCCATGCCAATGATTCTCTCCAGGAAAATAGCAGAAAGGCTAATGGAGGCTGTTTGCAGGAGAGGCAAGGGACGTGGGTGGTGCTGTGCTCTAAACCACAGAGCCTAGGGCTTGCCTATCAGATAGTCGGCAGTTTGAATCCCTGCGATGGGGTGAGTTCCTGTTGTTCGGTCCCAGCTCCTGCCCACCTAGCAGTTCAAAAGCACGTCAGGTGCAAGTAGATAAATAGGCACCGCTGAGGCGGGAAGGTAAACGGCATTTCCATGCATTGCTCTGGTTTGCAAGAAGTGGCTTAGTCATGCTGGCCACATGATCCAGAAGCTGTCTGCGGACAAACGCCAGCTCCCTTGGCCTATAGAGCGAGATGAGCGCTCAACCCCAGAGTCGTCCGCAACTGGACCTTACAGTCAGGGGTACCTTTACCTTTTTGCAGGAGAGGCAGAGCTTTGTTTCCAGCTCTGAATAAAGTTATTTCATATTTCTAAGATATTTTACCAGTGCTGGGATGAGTGCATTATCTTATGCAACTATCTGGATGTAACATTATTGTTTTGAAGCAAGTTCTGTTAGTAAAGCTTTTGAACCATATTTTTGTATGGGGCAATTTTTATTTCAAGAAGAGTCAGTTTTTATTCAACGTATTGCTTTCAAATGTGCAATATTAATAACCACAATACATAGGCCATCTATCTGAGACTGAAAAGTCACTGCCAGGAACTGTCGTTAGTACTGATAGGACCAATAGTCTGACTTGAGATAAGGCAGGTGAGATAGGTGTCTCCAAAGATGGTTTCATGGTGCAGAGCACAGGTAGATCCACCACATCCCCTTTGCTCATTCAGGGCCTTCTGGAGCCAGAAAAAGAAAATGGATGTGGCAGTGAAATGAAAAGTAGGAGAGAGAGAAATAATCTCCTTCTCTTGGCTCTGACCTTGCTCTCTCCCTGTGTCAAACACAATAAATTGTGCATGTCCTCACTTGTTTTTACTGCTTGTTGAGCTCAGTGACTAATTATGAATGTGTTTGTTTATGGGACATGAATGATGAATGGTTCAGCTAATGTTTCACTCTAGTTCATACTGATGGATTGATTGTTTATGTGGTTTGCAGATGTAAATGTATGCCTTCCCCTGAGGGTTATTCTTAATTTGACTTTTATTTAAATTTATTCACTTTGAAATGATAGATGGATAGGCAGATAGATAGGTAGGCAGGCAGGCAGGCAGGCAGATGTATCTCAGCCATACCCCCCAAATGCAACAGGTTGAATCTGAAGAACCCAGAGCAGGAGGAAAACAGCACATTTGTGAAACAGCTCATTCAAGAATTTGTGCAAACTTTCTTGCATCTTGGTACAGAGATCATGGATAGAAAGATTCCCCTCCCCCCACTATCTCATCAAATAGTTCTTCACACAGCATTTCTAAAAAGATGATTGGACAAATTCATGGCGGATAGCTATAGCAATGGCTGTCATGGTGATGAACCAGTACCTGTTCTTTGCGCAAATAAAGAGTTAGAATAATGGTCCATCTGGTTCAGTATTATCTATGCTGGGGTAGCCGAGGTACTGTTGGACTACAGTTGCCATCATCCCTCGCCATGCTGGCTAGGGCTGATGGACATTGTAGTCCAAATATCTGGTGGGTGCCACATTGACTACCCCCAGTGTATGCCGCCTAGCAGTGATTCTCCAAAGATTCAGACACAAGTCTTTTCTAACTGACTGGGAGATGCCAAGGATTTAACACTGAGTTGCAGCATGTTCACAGCAGATGAAAACAAATAGGTTCTCTGAGTTTGTTTGCAAGACTAACACTCACGCTTTCAGCATGCAGGAAAAATCTCACCATCAACCTCCAGAGCAACAACTAATGTGCAGATTAATTTGTATTTAAACTTCTCCTTGCATTGCCAAGGCAGTTTCCTTCTTCAAGCACAAGAGACCGGGAATGGCAGAAAGATAATAATAAACTATCATCTTTATTTTGCTTAATATTGCATTGCTTTTTAGATCCTCTTAGCAAGGACCCACCTATGTGGATTGAATTACGACAGCTCAGCCTGGCAGAAATATATTGTCAGTGCTCCATTATTCATTAATCGTAGTTTTTCCTGTCAGGATCAACATGCACATCTTGGCTTGTGACTGCAATGCATAAAGGCTTTAGAGAGCAAGGAAATGTGAGTGTGTGGAGATGGGGGTGAGTTGCTTTTTAATAGCTCAGGGATATTAAAGGCAGCTTTTAAGGTGTCACTAATGGCTCCTGAAGGGTGTGTGTGTGTGTCTATGTCTGTGTCTGTGTGTGTGTATGCAAGCTTGAGATTGCCAAGTGCTGCTGCAAACAACCAATCTCCACCTTCTGTGTCATACAGATACATATATAAATTCGTGATGAATGTTGTTAATTCATTAATCAACACTGCTCTCCAATTTCATGAGCACAGTCTTAAATTAAACACTGAGGAGAAGGTGTAAAGAGGCTGCCAGTCATGTCTCCTTGGGGTTGCCACCTGTTTCCAGCATAACGAAATGTTGCAGAAATATAGAGTGATGGGAACTCTAGTCCCTGCTGCTGCTGCAGGAATCCCGCCATTACGACATCCCTGACAGGTAGCTATCAAGTCTCTGCTTAATAGAAACCGACATTAACTCAATATTCAGAGCTTTGCAGAAAACCAATAAGAGACTAAAAACAATTCTTTCCAGTAGCACCTTAGAGACCAACTAAGTTTGTTGTTGGTTGGTATCTAAGGTGCTACTGGAAGGATTTTATTTTTATTTTTTTTACTACAGCAGACCAACAATGCTACCTACCTGTAACAAGAAAAGACTGTTTTCCTTCGTTGCATACCCTTGCCAGGAAAAGCTTCACTGGTTGGATTTCTGTTTATCCTTCAGCTGTTCACAGCAAGTATCTGCCAGGGGTGGCAGCGGGGATGGATACTGCAACCATCTGAAGCTACATTATAGTGACTCCTACCATTGCTCCACCAGGCACTGCACTGTATATTCTTGGTGGTGGTGTCTTTCCAGGACCTTGGACAGTTCCCTGCTCTGTGATCCTCTGGGACTGTAGACACCAGGAACTGAACTTGGAACCTTCTAAATCAGCCTTTCTCAACCTGTGGGTCCCCAGATGTTGTTGAACTACAACTCCCATCACCCCTAGCTAGCAAGGCCAGAGCTCAGGGATGATGGAAGTTGTAGTCCAACAACATCTGGGGACCCACAGGTTGAGAACCTCTGTATCTAAATAAAAAGCATGAGCTCTTTTGCTCAGTTGTGGCCTCTTTCCAAAACAAATCCACTTGTTCCCAAATTGTTCTGAGCTTGTAGGAGTGGGGGTTAGGCTGTTTGTGCGAGCCCCTTCCAATTCCTGGATCCAACAATGGTTAAGGATTCAAATGGTTGTAATAGCCAGACAACTCTCTTGATTATGGCCCTCTAAGTATGGGTCATTAAGGAAGCAAAGGAAGTGGTTTTGTGACAGATGACAAATGGGGGCCCTCCCTCAACTCACCGGTAGTTAGAAATACAAAGGATAGAGTTGAGAGTTGAGGTGTGTGAGAGATAGAAGCTGGAAGCAGGGCTGGACTCATATCTGATCTCTGCTTGAATCCAAGGCCATGGCTATGAGAAAAGCAATGCTATGAGCCCCTCCATTGTACATAGGTTAAGATTGCATATATGTGTAAATAAACCATATATCATAAAGACACCACAGTCTCTGCTGTCCCTCATTGCAAGGAAATCAAACCTGGGTCAGTGCCTCGAACCCCAGGAATCTCACACCACTTGCAGAATAGTGTGGCGTGCAACAATACATACAAATGATTAATATACTTTGCTAGCAGCTTCAGACTGCTAGTTCCTGAGGCATTGCTCAGGAATTCTAAGGAAAAAATACTGAGATTTATAAACAGATACTTCAGTCTACTAGTTTCCTGTCAAATTTGGTTAAAATTTGTACAGTTTTAAAAGATTTAGGCCACCATATTGATGCAAAATGGCATTCCAATTGTATAACCCCCCCACCCTTCTTTTTGATCTAAGGACCATCATGCAAAATTTGGGTTACTCACAGGGGCAATCCAAAAAGAAGAATCTGCCTAAACAGGGAAGTTTTAAATGTTTGTTGTTTTATCGTGTTTTTAATATTCTTTGGGATCAACCCAGTCAGATGGGTAGGGTATAAATAATAATAATAATAATAATAATAATAATAATAATAATAATAATAATAATAATAATGTACAAAGTTAAAACACAGGGGCAGCACCAAAGGCAAGGTCCAGAGGCAGCCCATTGCTAAAACACAGGTAACTTAGAAGGGAGGCAAGCAGACAGGAAAAAAGTAAATCAGGTGATGAGAAAGACCTCCACTGCAGAACCACTGCTAGCCAGAATAGTCAGTGCTGAACTATCAGTCATCTAATTCAGGACAAGCAGCTTCAAATGTCAATAAAGTAGTTTTGAGGTGGGCAAAGTAATTTTAAATAGGTGGGGGACAGGATTCAAGCATCATGGTCCTTCAGCAGCCTGCAGCCACCGCTAAGATTTACTGGAAACTTTAATACTCTTTTTATATTTAAAAGGTCTTGTTTTATTAAAGCTATAGATCTGGAACACAGACAGCAAAAGAGCAGAAGGAGCTTCTAATATTTTTGTGTTTGCCACAGAGCCTGAGAGTGAAGAACAAATGGTTCTCAGGTCACCCAAATTGACCAGTGTGCTGGGAATAAGAATGTGTTCACACATTCATGTTTATGTCACTGAGTGCAACATTCATACTAGGGAACAAGCAGAAAATAAATTCTTTGATATATTTTTCCAAGTTCTTCCTGAACTGTTCTTCCTGGACTGAACTGTCAGTCCTCCCCTGTGAAATATTCAGTGAAATAGCCACTCCCAGTTTTGCCATCCATGGATTTTGGGTATGACTGCAGATCCAGTTCTAAAATTGTTTAATACGATTTAAATATTGTTGCAGGAATCAAAGGGCTTGGCCCCTACTTTTTCCAACCGCACTCACTTTGCCCACCCGCCAAAACAAACTACGAATTGATTTCATCCCATGTTAAGTGAACTCAAATTTCTCAGAAGAGCATTTTCTGATCAAATTGGTTGGAGAATTTTACCACCAGCACTGGTCAGTGTGTCTGGCTTTTAACCAAATTGCAGGGGTGGAACTAAATGACCCTTGGGGTCTCTTCCAGCTCTACAGTTCTATTATTCTATTATCCTGTGATATTCAGCAAAATACTCCCTTCACCTTTGCCATCCACAAATAGGGATGGGAATGCAGATGTGCCAAGCCAAGGAGTCACCTGACTACTCCCACCCCTGAACTATTACCTGATGTTCTATTGATTTACTCTTCCTATGGGAAACCTGCAAGCAAGACCTGAGTGCAACAGCACTCTCCACATTTGTGATTCCCAGCAAGTGGAATTCAGAAAAAACACTACCCATGACTGTGGTGGTAGAACATAGCCATCACGGCTAGTTGCCACTGATAGTCTTATCTGCCAGGAATTTGTCTAAGCTTCTTTTAGTTTTAGTTTTAGTTTTTTATTTGATTTTGCAAGTTCATTCACAGAAATAATATTCTTGCAAATATTAGAATTTTACACAAGATTCTTCCGAATCCTAGGACTTCCCTCCTGCCCTCTGTGGGTTCTCTAAGTAACTTTTCCAACTGCCTATTACAAGTCCATCTAGTTTACAGTCCTCCATTATATCCAAAGTTTAAGTATCATTGCAAGAGTTCTTTTAAACCTGCAAAAGAGTTCAAGTGTTTACAGTGGTCTTTCAAATACAATCTATATTTGCCCCATTCTCTGTTGAAGTTTTGATCCTCCTGATTTCTGATTTTCCCGGTTAATTTTGCCATCTCTGCATAGTCCAATAATTCCATCTTCCAGTCCGCCCTAGTAGGTATCTTATCATCTTTCCAGCTCTGGGCAAGCAGCATCCTTGCAGCTGTTGTAGCAGACATAAACAGTCTTTACAGTTCCTTCGGTATCTCTGCACCTACAAATCCTAATGAAAAGGCTTCTGGGGTTTTTTTAACAAACGTTATTTAATCCCCCCCAACTCATTATATATCATTTCCCAGAATTCCTTTATCACTTGACAATTCCACTACATATGGTAAAAGGTGCCCTCATTCTCCTTACATTTCCAAATGTCTAAGCTACTTTTAATGTTGCCTAAGACTTCAATTTCTCATTTGCGTGGACAGGCGGAGTCCCCAGATCCCACACGGTCCCCCCGTCATGTGGAATAACAACTCAAGACAACGTGCTATGGGATTAAATTGGCCACAACTTTATTAAATTTCAAATGTGGGTAGACCTTGGCTCAGGCATTGGGCCTTCTCCCTCCCCAGTCCCCAGCCGGGGACCTAGGGAGCATCAGGGTTATCCAGGGAGGGGATGGGCCGGTTCTGGAGAACATATGTTCAAGCAGAGATAGCCGCCCCCGTAAAACTGCCGCTGCAGGGGAGAGAAATGACTACCTTTTGGCGTACGGTCAATGTTGGGGATAAGCAGTGTCCAGTGCACAGCGGAATGATGAGAAGTATGAGCCAACATGCTCTATACTACTTTATTTACAGTTCAAAGCTGGTAAGTTACAGAAAAACATTTTCCCTCTGCCGGAGCAGAGAAAGCGTCATCTCTCCTCTAAAGCACGGAGAGAATCACAAACAGAAACTGCAAAGAGCAGTGAAAAACAGGAAACCAGTGCACGTCACATCCAGTCTCCCGTTCCCGTGGGAACCCAACAGTACAGACTCTGTGGAATGTAAACAACCTGTCTCGTGACAAGCACTTCGCTGCACAGAGAAGAAAGCAGAAACCAACAGTCAAAGCCTCCCTTCAGAAAACCCCTTTAACGAGGAACCCTGGTATCGCCGCCGCAAAGAGGAAGATGGACAAAAGGATTCCGCCCAAGGCCTGATACCGCCAAAATTGTGACGTTTTGCTATGGGAAAGGCGAAACCTGCCAATGCAGGGAAATTCCTTTCTGGCCCTTTAACAGCGACCTTAACGTAGCAGCGCCCGCATACCTGTGAAGAAAAGTTAACCTGCAAAACCTGTGAGGAAAAATTAACCTGCAAAATAAGACATTGACTGAGGGTGGGAAGGGTGGGAGAAGCTCTGGAGCCAAGTGAGAATTCCCAGGTAAGATCCTCCCTCCTTTGTGTGGGCAGGTAATCCCTCCCCACCTGGCCTGGTCTCCTTGGCAACTCTTCCCCCAGGTGGGATTGGACAACTGACTGAGGTAGGCGGAGACCTCCAGGTATCCCACCTGAGGGAAGGCAAAGCCAAGCCTATGCTGTTGGAGCCGCTCCAGATCTAGGGGCTGCACGCATCCACGCAAAGGGCGCCCCCCGTTTTAAGCGGGGAGCGGTCATTTTCCAATATTCAGTTTGCACTATTTCCACATCAGTTTGCAGTAATTAAAAAACAACCCATATAGAAATGCATACGCATCCTATACAATTTCAAAGGGCAGGTTTGTTTTGGTCCAAGCAGTGTTTCAGGAAAGACAGATTTAATAGGCTTGCATTAAAATGCAAACCAAATAAATTTCTTCCCTACCCCTAGCAATCTACGGATGTGTGTCAAACCCCTTAGGCTCCTGGGGAGAGTCACAGCAGCCCTAGGCAACCAGGCAAGCATTTCCCCACTCTATGCCATCCCAGGTCTGGGTAACTGTCCCTCCAGTTGCTGTGGCCACTAGCCTCCCCTCTCAGCCAAGAGCTTTGGCATGAGTTGTCTCTCAGTTGTTGTTGTTGTTGGTGGTGGTGGTGGGGACTTGCTGTTAGCTGGTCCAAGGAGTCTTGCCTTTCAAACACAGAACATGGATTCTTCCCCCTCCTTTGTTCTCTGCTTTGGGATTTCTCCTGGGCAGCTGAAAAGAATTAGTCTATTATTCCACCCAGAAACCATGTATGTTATACCCCGTGTTTTCTTTTCCTAAAATAAATGTTTAGGGGTACTCTCATTTTCCTACTTGTGTTGAAATACTGCTCCTCAATAAGGCCAAATTTAGATTCACAAAATAATGTGAATACCCCTGTGTCCCCCCCAGAAAAAAGGCACTGGTTATACTTATTCTGGATGTTCTACAGAGTGTGATTTTGCTCCCTTAATGGGTAGGAAGATGTTCCTTGACGGGCAGTGGTGGCCCCCTCTCCCCTGGCTTGTTTTTCAACTTAATAAGGTACAGACATAAATCACAGATCTGATACTAGAGCACATGGGCTGGAAGCATGCATTTTTTATAAAGAACATTTGCTATGATTTATAATGCACGGGGCTTTGAATTAGTCTAGCTTGAAAATGGAATCAAATCTCTCCATCAAATCTTTCCCCCCACTCTCTTTGCCTTATGAATGGTTGAGCAGGGTCATAATGGAATGCCAATCAGCCATTGCTTTGTTCTATAGGCAATTCTGGGGAGATCAGCTCGGAACATAGACACTGTGATTAACTGAAATGAACTGTAAAACTGTATTTTGTTTAAACTGTTTGCCTGATGCTCACTGCCAAGTCCTGCCTTGAGGTGCCGAGTTGCATTGTGCAGCCCCATTGCAGCCTGTGAAAAGCTATCAGGCTATCACTAGCTACTAGTCATTTTTTTTTTGTAAAATATTTATTAGGGTTTTTTATAAAAGAAATACAAAGAAAATAAACAGCATTGCTTTGTTTTAACAAAATTTCATAACTTCTTTGGACTTCCTCACGTCTCCCGCTCCCACTTACATCGTTAATAAATTTTTTCAAGCAAATTATCATCTTATTTGCAGTTTTGTAAGCACTCATTTAAATATAATGTAACAATTCTCCAACAAATTTTTGTTTCTCTTAATCTCGCTTATCGTCAAATTCCGATCCAATTTAGTGATGGCCAATTATTTATAACCAAGCATCCTTCTTAACATTCCACTAAATCACAATATTTTTGTAGATAAATCTTAAATTTCTTCCAATCTTCTTCAATCCTTTCTTCTCCCAGGTCTCGAATTCTGCCAGTCATCTCCGCCAGTTGCATATAGTCCATCAGTTGCATCTGCCATTCTTCCAGTGTGGGTAGATCTTGAGTTTTCCAGTTCTTAGCGATAAGTATCCTTGCTGCCGTTGTTGCATACATAAAGAATGTTCTGTCCTTCTTTAGCACCTTCTGGCCGACCATACCCAGAAGGAAGGCCTCTGGTTTCTTAGTAAAGGTATACTTAAATACCTTTTTCAACTCATTATATATCATTTCCCAGAAGGCCTTCACTTTAGGGCAGGTCCACCAGAGGTGAAAGAATGTTCCTTCATTTTCTTTACATTTCCAGCATTTATTATCAGACAAATGGTATATTTTGGCAAGTTTAACTGGGGTCATGTACCATCTGTATATCATTTTCATTACATTTTCCTTCAAAGCATTACATGCAGTAAAGTTCAGCCCAGTGGTCCACAACCTTTCCCAGTCCTCAAACATAATGTTAGGACCAATATCCTGTGCCCATTTTATCATAGCCGATTTGACCATTTCGTCTTGTGTGTTCCATTTCAACAGCAAGTTATACATTCTTGAAAGTACCTTAGTCTTAGGTTCTAACAATTCTGTTTCCAACTTCGATTTCTCCACCTGGAACCCTTTTTGTCATTTTTAAAAACTTCTTTAATCTGAGCGTAATGTAACCAGTCTCGCACTTTATCCTTCATTTTCTCCATACTCTGCAATTTCCAATTATTTCCATCTTTTTCTAGCAATTCCCAATATTTTGGCCAATAGGCTTCCATATTGGGTCTTTTTTGGGCCTTAGCTTCCAGAGGTGAAAGCCACCTTGGAGTTTTATTTTCCAATAAGTCTTTGTATTTTGTCCAGACATTAAACACTGCTTTCCTGACAATGTGGTTCTTAAAGGCCTTATTGATCTTAACTTTGTCATACCATAAGTATGCATGCCAACCAAAAGCATTGTTAAAACCTTCCAAGTCCAACACATCAGTGTCTTCGAGAAGTAGCCAGTCTTTTAGCCAGCAGAAAGCTGCGGCTTCATAGTACAACCTTAAGTCTGGCAGGGCAAAGCCCCCTCTTTCTTTCGCATCGGTTAATATCTTAAACTTAATTCTGGGCTTTTTGCCCTGCCAGACAAATTTGGAAATATCTCTCTGCCACTTCCGGAAGCACTCCGTTTTGTCCACAATTTGCAATGTTTGAAACAAAAACAACATCTTTGGCAATACATTCATCTTAATAGCAGCAATTCGGCCTAACAGAGAAAGCTTCAATTTTGTCCAACTGTCCAAGTCTCTCTTAATTTCAGACCAACATTTTTCATAATTATCCTTAAATAGACTCAGATTTTTTGCTGTTATGTTTACCCCTAGGTACTTTACCTTTTTCACCAATAATAGTTCTGTTTCTCTCTGAAACCGTTCTGACTCTGTATCTGTCAAATGTTTCCCCAACACCTTCGTTTTCTGTTTATTTAGCTTAAATCCCGCCACCTGACCAAAATCATGAATCAATTGTAATACTCTTTTCGTACTAGATTCTGGCTCCTGCAGTGTCAAAACTAGGTCATCTGCAAAGGCTTTAAGCTTATATTGTTTCGCTCCGACCTGAATCCCTTGCACCAACCGGTCCCCTCTAATCAGATTCAAGAGCACCTCCAAAACTGAGATAAATAACAGAGGGGAAATCGGGCAGCCTTGTCGTGTTCCTTTTTCAATTTTAAACTCTTCTGTTACCACATTGTTAACTATCAATTTTGCCTTTTGTTCTGAATATATCGCATCAATCCCATTTTCAAAACCCCGCCCCACTCCCATTTCTTTTAAATTTCCCTTCATGAATTTCCAAGAGATGTTATCAAAGGCCTTCTCCGCATCTATAAAAATTAGCACAGCTTTAGTGTTTATATCTGTTTGCAAGAGTTCCAAAATGTCAATAATGTTCCTTGTATTAGCAAACATGTGTCTACCTGGAAGAAAGCCAGCCTGATCTTTATGAATTACTTCATTTAAAACTCTTTTGAGTCTACCTGCCAAAACATCAGCAAATGTTTTATAATCCACGTTTAAAAGGGAGATGGGGCGATAGTTCTTGAGTTGTGTCTTTTCAGTTTCTGATTTTGGTATCAATGTGATGAAAGCTTCCTTCCACGATTCCGGCGCCTTCTTTCCCTCCAGAATTTCATTGCTAACCTCCATCAATGGTTGAATCAAATAATCACTTAATGCCTTATAGTACTTGGAGGTCAAGCCATCTGGCCCTGGAGATTTGCACAATTTCATGTTCTGAATGGCATGTTCGATCTCTTGTCGTGTTATTTGGCTGTTCAGGAGTAATCTGTTTTCTTGTGACAGTTTTTTAAGTCCATTTTTTTCCAAGAATTGTTCAATCTCAACCTCATTTTGCGGCCCTTGAGTATATAGTTTTTTAAAATATTTCTGAAAGCACTTTCTAATCTCCACGGGGTTCTGGATATTTCTTCCTTCAATTTCCAAATTTGTTACTATATTCAACTTTTGTCTCTTCTTCAACTGCCAGGCCAGCAGTTTCCCGCATTTATTTGCCGATTCGAACGTTTTTTGTTTCATTGATTTAATCTTCCATTCTATTTCCTGATTTATCAGTTTAGAATATTGTGCCTGGTGAAGTTTAATTTCTCTCAAAATCAGCTGTGACTTCGGATTTATTCTTAACTTCTTCTCTAATTCTTTAATTTTCTCCAAAATCTTGTCTTTCTTTTCATTTTGTGTTCTTTTCTTTATAGCATTCTGTTGTATCAAGAACCCTCTCATCACGGCTTTGCTTGCGTCCCAAATTGTTCTTTTTTCCACCGTAGTGTTCAAGTTTATCTCAAAATAGTCCTTTAAAACTTTTTGGGCCTTCTTAATGATCTCCTGATCTCTAAACAAGTTGTCATTCATCTTCCATCTAAAGGAGCCGGTTGGTAATAGTGTCATGTCCATCTTCAAAGCGTTATGGTCGGAGCAGGTCTTTGGGCAGATTTCCACTTTCCTAACCTTAGGTGCCAGATCTCTAGTAATCCATATTTGGTCGATTCTTGTCCAAGTCAGCTGGGCTTCAGAGAAGAATGTTCCTTCTTTTCCCAAGGGGTTCTTCGTTCTCCAAATATCAATCCAGTCCATATTGTCTGTCATTTCGAAAAAAGTCTTTGGTAGTCTGCCATCTTTAGTAACTTTTTGGCTTTGTGACTTATCCATGTTAGTTGATACGATCCCGTTCATATCTCCCATCATAATGATGTTGTCATAGTCCAGATATTCCAGCATGCTCTCATGCAACTTCTTATAAAATTCCGATTTCCCTTCATTTGGTGCGTAAATTCCTAATAGCAAAAATTTTTCTCCTTGATGTTGTATTTCAATTGCCAAGATTCTGCCATGTTCATCTTTAAATAGAAATTTAGGTGAAAGGCTCTCTTTTGCATATATCACCACCCCTCTCTTCTTTACTATGTCTGAAGATATAAATTCCTGACCAAGTCTTTTATTTATTAACACTTTTCTGTGGAGCCTAGTCACATGTGTTTCTTGCAAACAGATAATGTCCAATTGTTCCTTTTTTAATATATGAAAAATTTTCTTCCTTTTTTCCGGAATGTTGCAGCCATTTATATTCCAGCTCAAAAGTTGCAGAGACATCCTGAATAAATCTGGTTATTTTTCTGGGGGTGGTACCTTATTCGCTGGATCTTCAGGATCCAAGGGTGCAGGTGCCTCTGGTGCTCCAGGCCCCGAAGGTAATCCAAGTCCTTTATGAAGGTCTTCTCCGTGCAGGTTCAGAAACTTGTCTCTGTCTTCCAATGTTCTAAGCACCTGGGTTTCTTCTTCAATTTTGCAATTGTTTGAACGTTCTGTGCCACTTGTCCAGTTAGTCTAGTTAAACATTCTGTGTTTTGGTCTATTTTAGATGTTTGTTCATCGGCCTTTTTGTCCAAAGATTCCACTCTCTTGTCCAAAGATTCCAATTTTTCATAGATTTTTTCTAAGATAGAAGCAGCTGTTCCTGAGGCCATATCTTCCAGTTGTAGTTCCTCTGTTTCTCCTCCCCCTGCACGTGGCAGGGAAACGGTTTCTTCCTCAGAAAGCAAAATAGGCACAGACGATCTGCGTTGCTGTAAAGTTGAGGCTAAGGTTGTTTGTCTAGTTCTTGGTCTTTGTTCTTTTTCTTTAGACTCCTTTTTCTTTGCGCCACTCATTCCAAGTTTATCTAAGAGTCAAGGTCAAGCTGAGTTATTCCCATGAGAAAGAGACGGCCCAGATGGTAGCAATCAGCCAGGAGGCCGGGAAATGGAAAGTAAAACGATGTCACTGCTGTAAAGTCCAAAAACCTCTAGGGGGAGCTTAAAGTGTCTTTCGGGAAGAAATCAATTAGTGCGATACGCAGAGAAAGTAAAGTTAATGTCCAAAAACCTTCAAATATTAGATTTTCAGCAGAGTTGGTGTTACAAAAACACAGTGCTTGCTGGTACTTCAAATGGTGTTACAAAATAACAAAGTCCAGACCCCTCAGATTTTTTCCCAGTTTATGTTTCTGCAGGCTGACTGCTACTGTTACCAGGCAGTTCCAGCACCTGGGTTTCTTCTTTAAATTGTAACTTCAACAGAGGAAGATTCTACAGTCCATATCAAAACCTAAATCCAATGCTTACAGTCCTTTTCTGCATTTAAAAAAGATTCAATGAATGCTCAGATCCAGTTAGTTAAAAACTCACTCACTGCCTTCCTTTTTTTTTCGTCCTCCGCTTTCAGCCAAATTCTGTTGCTTTTGATCTTTAGATTGTTTAAAAGTCCTTATTACTCACGGGTTGCTACTTTTCAAAATGCCAAATCCAGGAAGAAAGGTCAGCGCTCACCGGCAACAGCTACGCGGCTTCTCTCCGCCGATTGCGGAACGACCCTCAGCGCCGCTGCCTCCTCCACGATCCGGAGCCCCTTACGGGGTTCCTTCAACGTTTTGGGGGCAGCTCCTGGCGCCCGCCGGGTCCCAAGACCGCAGGCTTCTGCCGCCTGCGGTTTTCCGATGTGGGTCTCCGCTTCGCCGTAGCGGACGACCCGTTTTCGAGCGGAGCTCCCTTCCCGGTTAGGAAAGGGCAGCCATTACCCTTCGTGCCGCCTCCGGAAGTCATCACTAGCTACTAGTCATGATGGCTATGTCCTGCCTCCACAGTCGGAGGCAGTCATGTTTCTGATTAAGCCACTTCCGAGCTGGAGAGGAGGTGGGGTTGCGGGCTTAACGCCCTCCCCACGTGCTCGGGGGCTGGCTCACAGCCCCTGCGAGACACGGAGAATCCTCGGACGTGCCATCTCCCTTGCCAGCCAATCAGCTGGCCCAGGAGGCGTGGCCCACACTATTTAGGGCCGAGGATTTCCCTCTTTCTATACTTCAGCTGCTCCAGTTTCCCATCCCTCCCACCCTGTAGGTTTTGCTCTCTGACATTGCTATGGACTTTGGTTGGTCGCCATCAAGGGGCCTGGTAGGAATTTTTTCCACTTGGCAAATTGGCACCAGCCATTTGGTTTTTCTCCTACCTCGTAGCAAATTGTCACAACTTCCTCGGCATTGGTGGTAAGGCATTGGTAGGGGTATTGTTATGCAGATGAGAGGGGGGTAGGAAGCGCCATCAAATTCCCACATAACGAAGGGTAGTCCAGTAAAGGATTCTGGGGGGCATTGCCCTGTCCAAAGGCTATGGAGGTGTGGCCCTAAGGCATGCCCTCGAGCGGTGACCCTGGGGGAGCTCCTAGTTGATGTGCATCAGCGGGACTCCCCCTACTAGCGATTAACCCTTGCCCGTCTTCAAGCAATCAGGCTGAAGCCGGTTAGTTGATAGGACCAATGCCTAAGCCATTACCGCTCAATTCCTGTAATCAATAAAGTTGTGGCCTATTTTCGCCCATTAACCTTAAATACCAGTGTCTTGTGTCTTTATTTCTGAGGGGTAGGCAGGAACTCGCCATGAAATCAGTTGCTGGAAACCACAGGAGGAGAGAGTGTCCTTGTGCTCAGGTCCTGCTTGTGATACAGGAAGCTGTGTGTCCACTGTGAGAAGTTACATTCCAGGGATTGCAAGAAGATCAAACCTATCCATTCTTAAGGAAATCAGCCCTGGAAGGACAGATCCTGAAGCTGAGGCTCCAATACTTAGGCCACCTCATGAGAAGAGAAGACTCCCTGGAAAAGGCCCTGATGCTGGGAAAGATGGAGGGCACAAGGAGAAGGGGACGACAGAGGACGAGATGGTTGGACAGTGTTCTCGAAGCTACCAGCATGAGTTTGACTAAATTGCGGGAGGCAGTGGGAGACAGGAGTGCCTGGCGTGCTCTGGTCCATGGGGTCATGAAGAGTTGGACATGACTAAACGACTAAGCAAATATTCCCAGGACAGTCCTTGTCAGGCGACAGAGAAACAAACCTCACAGCAAGTTGCCAGGAACAAATAAGACATGGAAATGTCCTTATTGTCTGTTTTTATTCTGATGGTAACTGAGAGGCTTGAGAATGCAGCCTCTTGGAATAATGGTGTTGTCCCAAGTAAACCTCCATGCCTGCTTCTCTCCCACTTCCTCATTCACCCCCCCTTATGGTTGCTGTTTAGGGCCATCTGCCTTCGAGCCCTTTGCTCTCCTACTGGGAGATGGTGGGTCTGGAATGCTTTCTAGCGATAACATGTCAATCAACTGCTCCTGCTTTGCTGCCTCCTCCTCTTCCATTATTTCCCAGCTTTCCCCCTCATCTTCCTCTGAGCTGTGACCTCCCTCAAACCCCTGTTGTAATTCTGAACTTCTTCTCTGGAAGGGTCAGGCAGGGGAGGCGGTCTCCACCATTCCTCCTCTGCCCTGTCCCTGACATTCCCAGAATAACAAAAGCCATCCCAGTTTCTGATTTGATCCCAGAATGCCCCTATTTCCCCCACCAGTGCCACTGCTGCTGAGCTCAGAGAGAAGGATAAGCCAGCATTTGCCCTGAACAGTGGTGGGGGCAGCGGTGGTGGGCTGCGAGGGAGAATTCCATTGCTCTGCCATGGCCTCTCCATAGCTGCTGCCACTGGCCTCCCTTGGGCAACTCATAGCAGCTGCTGGAGAGAGGCTGCTGTCGCTGAGAGGCTGCTGTCGTCATGTACCAGCCCTGAGATAAAGGCAGAGGGCAAGGGTGCCCTGGGTGGGAAGAAAAGGGCAATGGAGCAGAGTGCCAGAAGTCTTGATTTTTAAAGAACTTTGTGCATCGGCATCTGATCTTGCCCCTTTCTAAAAATTATTTATCGGTGTGTGTGTTTCTCTCTGTAAATCTATCAAAGAATAACATAAAATCAGGATTAAGGGCTTTTTTCGGGACAGTCGAGGGTGTATGTGTGCTGTGTCCAGTTGGTGTACTGGTGGTGGAAAGGCTCTGGGGGGATGTGGGGTTGAGGAGGGTCATTTGTGGGGGAGTAAGAAATGTCCCTATTTCCTTCTGAGGAATGTTGGAGGGTGTGACACTGGACGGTCCTGCAGACTCTTCTTATATCCTTATGCTCTTAACCACTGGAAAGCAGACTGAACGGGCACAATGGTCAACTGATTGCGATCTTCCCCACCACATTTCCATTTGAAATACAGCAGTTGTTTCCAAATTCACATCAATAACCCCTCTTCCCAGGGAGCTCTGGGAATTGTAGCTCTCTGAGGGGAACGGGGTCTCCTTACGGTCCTCAGCAACCTTAACGAGCCACAGCTCCCATAATTCTTTGAGGGAAGCCATGACTGTTAAAGGTAGTGCTTTAAATGAATGGTGTAAATTTGGCCTGAGAGTTGCAGGCCCACTATGGTGTTGGCCTGATTCGATCAGTTGCATCTGTCAGTTTTGCTAGCAAACAGCATGAACTTGATTTTGTGCAGCAGGGTGAAGATTGCCTCTCATAAGGGTGCTCCTCAGAGAAACTACAGGAACCAAGATCCTGGACTGCTGGAGCTGCACCAAATGATTATGTGCTTTCACTAGCAGCATTCTGGGTTTTAAAGTTTTTTATTTTTATTTTTTTTACAACCTGTGCTCAACAGCAGGCATCTAAAAAGGCAGCTTCTTAAGCTTTTATCACAGCGGGAGAATATCGACAACCAATGAACTATCCCTTTTCCTAGCAGTGAGAAATGGATTGGTATCAAAATTCCTTTCCCCCCTCTTCTCTTCCACTGAGCTTCTCACAGATTTCCATCCATGCTGAGTGCATCTCACCATAGAGAATAGAAGAATGATGTGGTTTGGGAGCACAAGAAAGTATGTCTGATGGGGCAGGGCAGCAAATCAGGGCAGTTCAGTCATTGCTAAATAAGATCTTAAGCCCCCATCTCTGTGTAAGTTGAGGAAAGCACCATAGTTCAGTGGTAGAGCATCTGCTTTGCATGCAGAAGAGCTGGGAGAGAGGCTCTCGATTTGAAACTCTGGAGAGCTGCTGTCAGTCACTATAGACAATTCTGAACTAGTTGGATCAATGGCCTAACTCAGTTAAAAACAACTTCCTAAGCTCTTATGTGCAGATGCTGGCTTCTCCTAACACCTAGAGGCATCTTATCATGTTGTGCATATATGTAAGCACATGTTATGATCTCTGCCAAGTGGTGAAGAGATCATAGAACTATAAAGTTGGAAGGGAACTCAACCAGCCTCTGGATCAAGGTGTGATTTGCTACTTCAAAGTTGCTTACACAAAGCTTACCTCCTGGATGATCAACATAATGGATACTGATTGGGATGTTGACCTCATGACATGCTGGAAGTCCTTCAGCTTTGCCCATCACATCACCTACATCAAACAGGCAGTGGATGCAATCAAGCCCAAAATAGTGAGTGGATGCTGCCAGAACTTGTGGAAGGAATGTGAGCACAATTTCAAGGGATTTCCAAGCATTGCCACTGAGCTGAAGAACATTGTGCAGATGACCAAGCAAGTGGGTGGTGATGGCTTTGTTGACCTCATCTAGGAAGACCTGATTGAGGGCCAGCAGCTGTTGATTCTTGAAGAGGAGGGGGAACTGGGCAGATCAAGTTCAGAATGCAAAAATGAGGATGGTGAGCATAAGTCAGTAAGCTGGAACCATCAGAATTTTTCTAAACTCTTCTAAGTCATAAAGCATGCAAATGATCTGATTGCAGAGTTCGGCCCCACTGTGGAACACAGCCTCAAGATCATCTGTGGGATTAAAGACACTCTGAAGGCAGTATCAAGGAACAAGGAAATATTTGATGAGCTCAAGAGACGCAGCAGCAGCTGCCAATTACCATGTTTCCCCCACACAAAGAATCACCAGCAGCAGCAGATTTACCCATACACCCTACCTCTGGATCTGAACCACAGCCAAGCACTTATTCTGGCTACTGGTCAATCCCCCTAGCTCACATATCATCCACAGTAGCATCCAGCAAGAGAGAGAAGGACTAAGAGCCTTCATCAGAAAGTGCAGCGATTTTTTAAAAAGTTTTAAAATGGTTATCTAGGGGTCATTCTGACTCTACACAATTTTGCTTATACACACAACGGCCAAGAACATGTAAAATGTGAGTTACCTGCTCAGATTAATGCCGAGACAAGTCAGAATGGATGTGTAAAATTGATACGGCCTGGAAATAGACCAATGGGCCCATCCCTACTGAGAGCAGTCAGGAAAACTGCATGGTGACCTTAGCGGAGAGTAGCACAGAACAGGCAGAATGCTGATGAGGCAGTTCCAGAGCAAGCAGGGCTGGCACAGAGCTATGATTGCTGCAGGAGCCTGCAGGAGCCCCAATTTTGCAAGTTGAGTGTTAATAATTGAAAACTATTGCCTACTGTTCTGTCTAAGGAACTCAAAAGAAACATTTCACCGACTTGACCTTTCCACGGCTCCAGTTTATAATATTAGTGAGATTTACAGGCAGGAAGGTAATGTACTACAATGACACATCAGAGGGTGCCCTCCACTTAGGAAGCTTTAGAGAGAACAGGATCTTCACCCTCTCTCTTGGGAAATTGACATGCAATCCAAAAGACTCCCCCCACCGCCCACCACACACTACAGGGGGCTCCCACATCTCTATCATTCTAAAAGAGTCAAGCACAAGGATGGAATGAAAAAGCAGCTCTCCACAAGCGTTTCTCCTTGAAAAGCCTTATTCGGAAGCAGATTTTGGCAGCTCTTATAAAGGCTTCAACTAGTCTGAAAGTCATACTCTCTGACCTCTAATATGCCTGAATATTATGTTTGGAGGTGATGGTGGGGACAACTCTCTATGTGTGCTCAAACGAACTCATGGCTTAATTATCAGCTTGTAGATTATGCGTTGTGGGGAAGGAAATCTAAAAGCTGGCTGATATTGAGACCCCCCTTGAGATCCAGCTTCCTTTTTCTTCTTCCTGTTCCCAAATAGAAGTGATTCGCTGGAGCATGCTCTCAGATGAAAATGTGCTACATTTCCTCATTTGGGATGCTAAATGACTGTTCTGTAGAAATTAGCAATTTGTGGACTTGCCCTAAAGCTGAGACGGGGATCCAGATGTTACCACTAATTTCCTCAAGCCTAATCCAGAATTCTGTGCTGGATCTGAGAATCTCTCTGTATGTTCATGCTTCAACTAGTAATGTTGATGAGTTTCAGAATTGAGAAGTGAGTGGAACTGAATTCCTCCACTTGTAATCCATGTCAAAGTCCTTCTGAATTCCCGTTTACCTTGTGAAGCAGCTTGATCCATTCTGAGATAGAAATGGGTGGGAGAGGCATGAGATTGGTCTGCTTTTGCAGCAGACCAACACAGTTCAACATTACCAAACTTACTTGAGCATTGGAACTCAGTTATTGTTCAGATTTCACTCTCCCCTGGATTTAGCATTGCACTTTCAGTCCAAAACAGTATGCACAAAAATATATACTGGGCATTTTAAAAATGTCTACAAAATACATGTTTAGAGCATGAGATGCATTGAAAAGCATGTACAAAATATGTACAAAATATGCACAAATTACACATGGATTTTCCACGAGTTCTTTCATAAAGTTCACCAAAAGAGAGAGAGATAACAGACTGGTCCTGTGATTGAGCAGTACCAAAACTAATGAAAATAAATAAATAAAAAGGCTAAGACTGGTCTGGCCATCCTTATACAATGAGCTGTCCTTGCCACCTCCTTTTTAACTTGCCTTCAAATTTACTTTCATCAACAGTGACAGGAGTGAGCAAAGTTGGGGGGGGGGGTCTGACTGGGCCTTCATTAAGCCTGAAAGTCTTACAGACAGGACAAGACTAGTGTAAAAATCAATGGGAATTTTCCAGAGCTTAAGGGCTCTGACCAAGGATCAGTAAATTGTGGCAAAATATAATTCCTAGAGAAACCTTTGTGCTGGGAACTTCCTGTTAGTAAGGGCCTTCAGCCCTCCACCTCGCACTCCTCCCCTGTCACTGTAGCCAGAAAAGGGATGGAAGGACAGAAATCGGCTGGAGGATGAGAACAGTACAGGATCTGGTATGGAAACATTTGAGCGAGGTCTTTCAGAGATTTTATTGGTGGCCAAGCTTTTACCGAATCCATTCCAAATTGAGATGGGCAGTGTTTGCCCATCTGCAGCTCAAACTGCATTCCATCCATGCAAATTCCAGTAATGTAATGATCAAAGTTCATAAGCTGGAGACTGGCATCTTCCTGTCACAAACAATAAGTGTCCCTGACACTTGCACAGCCAGTCACCTTCCATATAGCAATCACAGTGCTAATCAACATGCTATCTGAGAAAAGGATTGCATTTTCTAGTGGTACAAGGGAAAGGAACATGCAATATTCCCATGGCCATGAGTATGCTTGAGGCAAGACATACAGATTGTGCAAAAGTGGGGAAGGGTTTTGCAGCCAGGAAATCCTGGGTTCAACCTCCAAGTAGGGCTTGGAATGTTCCTTGACTGAAACCCTGGAGCTAGTATGAGCCAGATGGAGCCATGATCTGAGCCAGTAAAAGGACGCTTTCTATGGTCCTGATGTGCACTTATTACATAATAAATGACTGAGCCAGTAAAAGGACGCTTTCTATGGTCCTGATGTGCACTTATTACATAATAAATGACTTGTATGGAAAGTGGGAAGACTTTGATGTAAAGATGAATTTCATATGATGCAGACCCCTCCTCCACAATTTCAAAGAAGGACCCACTAACCTAGAAGCACTAAATATATTATTATAGGAGTTTTTTTGGGGGGTGTCAGTCTGGATTATATTTATGGGTGCCTTCCAGGCCTCTGGTTCTGTATCCAGTGAGGCTTAGAATCTAGTAGAAGAAGCTGCTGAACCAGTCAGAATCTGGTTTGTAAGATTATGGCCTTAACTGGCCAACTGAGTACCACCATTTCTATGTCCAAGCCGGTTGCCCTGCTGCCATAGAGACAAACCGGGGCAAACCTACTCCCTGCTTCACTGAGTTGGAAACATTACTTTGTAAGGTGGAAGAACAATAGCCAGAGTTTGTGTGTGAGTTGGAAGCTGGAGACACAGAGACTGTCCTTGATCTGTGGGAGACCCAAAGGTGTGGCTTAGCAACCTCCCTGGAAACCTAATGGGGATCTGTTGGAATGTTAACATTGTGAGTCCTTTCAACCTGTCCTCAGTTTGTATATATTTGTCAATAAAACTATATATCCTAAAGACACTTCAGTCCCCATTGACCTTCACTCCTAGGAAACCGAAATCTGGAAAGGTGCTGGCATCCTCAAAGTCTCTCATCCCTTGGACATTAGAGTGCAGACAGTGATATGGATACAGAGTAGCTCTCCTCACTGAAATGACTGGGTGAGGATGGTTCCATCCACACACTGGAGTTTTTGCAACTAGAACAGATTGCTGGATCCCAGTACCTTCTTCCTATTTCTAGACTATTTTGTTCACTCCAGTACATGTTTAGAATTTACATACAAGCATGGGGGGAATTAATATTTTATGGATTCACTTTAGAGGCACTTTTTAAAGAAAAATAAGCAAACCGCTGATATTATCCCCTATAAATAACTTACCAGCTTAATAAAAGAAGAAAGGAATAACTCAGATTTTTATCTTAAAAGCTATTCTATCAAGAGGTTTATAAGGGTCTGCAAGATTTAGGTCTCTTAAACTATCTGATGGTGACAGATGATAGCACTGATGGGAATTAATGGGTTCCCAGGGCCTCATGATGACCAAAGACTCAATGAGAATTTGTCTTTGTATAAGAATTAATGGGTGGCCTTCCAGTGTTATGTGGATCCAATTGCCAAAGCATGTAAAATTTACATATGCAACCCAAAGGTTTTATAAGTGGAAGATCTGCTGGGAAAATTCCCTGTGGGGATTGAGGAAGGAAAAAGCCAGAGAGAAGGTGTGGCTAGGGGAAACATGATAAGGTTTAAGAAGAAGTAGCTAGGCAAGGAGCTAGCAAACAGCTTGCAAATTAGGGGATTTGTCTCAGCTCCATTCTAGTCTTGTAACATACAAATTTACAGTGTTTTACTATGACCAATGTTATTCAGCCCCATTGAAATCAATGGACATAAGTAACAAGGTAATTGATTAAAACGTGTCAACGCTAAGTAGATTTTTGTTGGCTACAGTCTAATACGACCAGGTCATTCATCTATCTTTGTACTATTTCTTCCATCATTACTGCCATTGCTGATGTATATTGGGGTAGTCAATGTGGTAACATCCAGGCATTATTGGGCTACAGCTCCCATCAGCTTGCAAAGAAGAGCACAGAAAAGGCACAAGGAAAGAGATGAGAAAAGGACATAGATGAAGCAATGGATTGGAACAGGCATAGGCAAACTCGGCCCTCCAGATGTTTTGGGACTACAACTCCCATCATCCCTAGCTAACAGAACCAGTGGTCAGGACTAGAAAGAGAGGACAGCATCCAAGTATGTAATTCAAGAGGGGAGCTGATAGAAGTGTCTTAATTTAGGCATGGTGTGGAAAAAGTGGATAGAGATAACTTATTCTCCCTCTCTCGTTATGCTAGAACTCCGGTACAGTGGTACCTTGGGTTACATACACTTCAGGTTACATACGCTTCAGGTTACAGACTCTGCTAACCCAGAAATAGTACCTCAGGTTAAGAACTTTGCTTCAGGATGAGAACATAAATTGTGCTCCGGCGGCACGGCAGCAGCGGGAGGCCCCATTAGCTAAAGTGGTGCTTCAGGTTAAGAACAGTTTCAGGTTAAGAACAGACCTCTGGAACGAATTAAGTACTTAACCCGAGGTACCACTGTACATCCAATGAAGCTGAGTTTTGGAAGACCAGGACAGCCAAAATAAACCGAGTAACAGAGATGAAAATACACTACTAAAAGCAGGGCAGGAGGTCAGAGGGGGAGAGAGAAGCAGGGAGCGGAGAGCGGGGAAGACTAAGGGATGGTACAGTTCTGTTGTAATAATGTGAAAGCCCTAATAAACCATGGATAAAGAAAGAAAATAGTTCTTCACACAATGCATAGCCAAGTTACAGAATTTGTCAACCACAAGAGGTAAGGATGGCTGGTTTTAAAGGAGGATTAGACAATTTCATGGAAAAGAAAGACTGCTAGCCATAATGACTATGTTCTACCTCCACTGTCACAGGCAGCATACCCCAAACAGTTACTGGAAATTGAAAGTCGGGGGAGCACGGTTATACCCAACTCCTGCTTGCAGGCTTCCCATAGGCATTGTGAGAATAGGGTGGTGAACTAGATGGACCCGTTGCCTGATCCAGCAGGGTTCTTATTATGTTTTTATGAATTCTTAGGATATCATGTAGTTGGAACAAGATTTAAAATTGCCTTTAGGATGCAAGGAGTTGTTTTGCTTTCTTCCTTGTCATGTGACAGAATGGCAGTTTTTTTTAAAAAAAGGAACCATTGTTTACAACTGTTGTCTGCCACCCCCCTATGAAAAAAAGCAACGGGCCATAAATTAGCCCATTGTTGTGCTTTTAGCCCCAAGCTCCTCCTCACTTTGTTCTTTGTTTTCAACCCATCACTCTTGAAGCCTAACTTCAGGGGGAAAATATGAACGAAACAAATTATAATGGCCATGCCTGTGTGAGAGCGAGGAGAGCTGTGAGTCTGAACGTTCGAATGGAATGATAAATACTGTCACTTAAACCGCGTAATGAATTTTCCTGGAGATTTGTCTCAGTCTGAGGGAGGGAAGGGGAAAAGTACGAAGCTTCACTGCACAGCCTCTGCTTTTGAGTGAACTGCATAAGATGCCCTTTATACATTATAGGAGCACTGTGGGAATTGTTAGTGGAGGCTGGTCCATTTTAGGGCAAAAGGGGCATTGTCCTAACAACCTTAGTCTGCCTGTAATCAGTCCCCAGCTGCCTGCCTCCCTACTTACAAGCAATCCAGGAGTTAGGCCTGCCCATCAGCTTTCTCCTCCTCCTCCTCCTCCTTAATCTTAATGCTGACCTTGTTAAACTCAGCAGGGAGAGGATGGGGGCAAAAGTAGACTTAGTTGGTGTTATGTACTGAAGTTCTCACCCTGGGCCAGCAGGGGGATATTGTAGATAGTTGTGCAAATGAAGGATCAAAAGTGACATTCAGTGATTGGATAGTTTGTATGCAAATGAAGGATCAAAAGTGACGTTCAGTGATTGGCTAGTTACAGAAAAGGGTTACTGTTGCATTCTAGTGGAGCTCTATATAAGCAGGCTGACTGAGCACCTCAGTTCAGTTCTGTTCCAGCTTACAAATAAAGAGCTGCTTTGGAAGAATCGCTATGTCGTCTGATATGTTTCCCCACAACTTAACAGTTGGCTCTTCCTGTCCTTAGCTCTGGCCACTGTTTGGCATCTCTACCTTCTGCACTATCAGTCCCAATAGGCACCACCCACCACCAGGAAGTACATCTTCATGGGCTCATGTTATGGCTTAACTGTAGGCTTGCCATACGTCAGGGAAATTCCTGACATGTCCTGGTTCTGGGGTGTAAAAATGGCGTCAGGGAGGAATTTTGCCGAACTGACAAAATGGCAGGGAAAACACAGGTGTATGGCAACACGATAGCAAAAGCAGCAGAAACAGCTCAAGGAGCTTGAAATCAAATCACTATTTGGGGGTAGGTTTCTTAAAAAAGAAAAAACCCTCAACAATTTTGGTGGTTTCCTATAAAAAGCTCAACTACTTTGCGGGTGTCAGGAATTATACTTTTTGAAATATGGCAACCCTACTTAACTGTCATGCTGAAAGTCTTGCAGAAGTCACAGGGTGTCAGTATTTGGAGAAAGACCTGAAGAGACAGTTGTATGCGTACACACACACACACACAGAGAGAGAGAGAGAGAGAGAGGTGTGCTTTTAAACATTACTGCCATGACCCTACTTGAAGAATCCTCTTTAGAGTATGATCTCCCCAAGGAAAATGCAGAGAAGAAGCCCATGCCAAGTGACACTGAAGAAGAGCAGGGGGAGACACAGGGCCTTCAGGGGCCACAGCAATCCAACCTGCTCCTCAATATATGGATAGCCCCTTCATGTAATCAGAGAAGTCAAATGGCCATTGAGTCTTAAGGAATACCAGCATCTAAAGGTATGGGCTCAGTCAACTCCCAGACACAGGAGTCCTTCCCTGAAGAACATGGACTCCTCAGGACAGGAGTAAAGGGATACTCATGAGTAAGCTACTTCTCACAAGCAAAGCAAATCATCAGGCAACCCATATGGCATGCAGTTGTGTTCTGCATGGGCGCTATGAAGACTCAAGATTAAAAAGCTTTAGTTGCAGACACAGAATATTGGAGCAACACCCTTGCAATAGTTCCTTGACTAGTGGGTACCTGCTGTCCTGCTGGTTACCTGACCTGCGCTTTGACTTTGGATGGCTACTTTGACCATGCTTCTCATAGCACTCCTGTGATTAGATTTTTGAATGTGTCTTGATCTTAATTCTTGTGTTTCTCTTCTATTTCGATTGCTGCAAGACTCTGTTTCTGGGATCACCCCTGTTACCTTCCAGATGCCCTCCCTGTGTGACACCTGAAGCAGGAGGACAGCTACACAAGAACCATGTGATGAATCCCACAGGGAAGGGCCTCCTGCAATGCTAGTGACACATTTAAAGGGCACCTCCTTCTGGTGACTTCACCCTAGGGATGGACAATAGATAGCATTTTATGGAGAGGGGTCAACCCAGCTGATCTCTTGGCTAAGATGATAGAGGAGGGCCTTTGGTTCTCCTCTCTTCCCTCTGCGACAGCCAGATGTCTCTCTACATGGTGAACTAGTCCATCATGCTATTCTTCCTCAGCTCCCTGCTGAATGTATGAATGGAAGCTAGGCCTTGCCTTATGCAGAGAGCCTTGTGGTGGTGTCAGGGGCAAAGCAGTAGCCTCTGCATCATTTGACAATGCAACCCATTAAAGGCTCTTTCCTGCAAACATGTCCTGGAGTTAGATCATGATCATGCAATATTGCTCAAACACGTGTTATATTCAGCAAAGCAAAGCAACACAACCTCTGGAACACCCTCTCCTGCTTTCTCTTCCCTTAGACTAGGAGAACTGCTGCAGTTTTGCCAGCAAGCTCTATCTAAACCCTCTTAATAAACCTGTTGAATTGTCAACACATGTGTTGAGCCTGAACTGATAGTCAAGCTTCATCAGAGAGCACAGAATGTGCCTAGTCAGGAGGAAAATTGCTTCCTAACATGTATAAACCAAAAGCAGCCCTAGCCTGGGAAAGGTGGATCTGCTTCTCCCCTTCCTCATTTCACTTGCAACTAGGCTGTGTACACACCATACATTTAAAGCACATCACTTTCCCCAAAGAACTCTGGGAGCTGTAGTCTGTTAAGGGTGCTGGAAGCTGTGCCTTTGTGAGGGGTGAAAGAAACAACAGTCCAGATCCAGGCTCAAAGTGAGAAGTTACATCATGGCAAAGTATGCATTACCCCTGTTCCAAACAGCTCAAGGTAGCATACATGGCCCACCCCTCTTTTTTATGCTCACAGCAACTCTGTGACGTAGAGTAGGCGGGGAAACAGTAACTGATCTTCATGGCTGAGTGGGGACCAGAACCCTGATCTCCTGGATCCTAGTCCAATGCTCTAACCACTCTACCACATGGGATCCAAATTAAGCAGAGCAGCGATTCAACCTACACATTACATGGTTGAATTATTGTTTTCTCCGTGTGTGTTTTAGAACCCAAACTGCCAGGGGCAGGCTACATTTGATCAGAAAGAAGGTAAGTGTGACACAGGGGATTCAGCTATCTGGGAGGGTGATTTGCAATGTGACTTGGATCTCAAAACCTCCCTCCTTGCCACTCTTTATCCATTTTGTCCTAGCTGGAAATGTTTAAAAACTGCTGTCTTTCCACCCACTCCCCTTTCTTCCACCAGCACCCCTGGAATATAATGTCCCGCACAATGTGGAATTTGCAGCAGAAATGGTATTCCCCTTTATTTGGTCTTTAGATTATAGAACCAAAATTAAATTTAAACTCTTCACGGGGAGGTAATTTTTCCTAATCACTCACACTGCTGCACAGATCTCTACAACTTGATTACATTCTAATTAGATTAATTGGATGGAGAATAATTTCTTTCACCAGGAAGATCAACTGCAGAAGGCAAGCAGCTCTATAAATGCCAGGAAATAAAAAAGAAGAAGGGGGTGGGAATGGAAAAGAACGAATCGCATCCAAAGCTTTAAAACTCAACCACAAAATGCACAGTAATTAAATTGTTAAAGAATTTACAAGGCAAAGTGGATGAGCTTGGATTTGTCCTGCCTCCCGCACTCCCGGCCCTGTTGTAATCATTTTCTCTCCCTCCAGTTCTCTGCCTTTGTCCTTAAAATGAGATGTGGAATTCCAATTCCTTCATTGATTTCCGAGATAAAAATTTAAGAAACTCCAGTAACAAAAAGGTCAGGAGCCTCCAGAGTGCATTGGAAATAGATTGCCTTTGTTAGAAGGCCAAAAAAAGATTGAGCCATATAATCTTTCAAAGACTTTGGCTTGAATACTAATGGTCATTAGTTACCTCTTCCAAAAAGCAAATGTATGCCGAGCCAGGTCAACCTTCCCTTCACTGGGGCAGGAAGACTAATATTTAATGTTCATGTACCTGTTCACATTATACGTATATGCATAACTTCCTATGATCCTCTAACAATTCACAGATGCAAATAGGAGTACGCTTCTATCCTCACGCCAAGAATCGCTCCCTGAGGTCTGCCTATCACCACCATTCCACATTGCTGAAGGCTCTATTTCATTTGCTCTCCATTAACCCGACCTCCTACGGTTTAAAAGCCAAGAGAAGGCTTCCTGCCTTATTTGCAGAAAGAGGGTATTACGTCAGCTCTAGAGAGAGGAGTCACATGCCCAACCCTGTCATCATAAAACAGTGCCCTGCTAAATCAGGCCCATCTAGTCCAGCTCTCTGTTTCACAGTGGCCAATGAGATGCCCATCGGAAGCAGGACAGATGCTATGTACAGATGGAAATTCAGAAATAACCAGTGGCGTAGCATGGGGGCGGCACAAGGGCACTTGCCCCGGGTGTAAAATTATTAGGTGTGCAACGTTTCAACACCCGGTGCAGCATCAATACAGCTGTGCACTTCTGTCTCTGGGCTCTGTTGAAAATGGCTTCTCCATGCGAACCAGGAAGTGACCTCTCCAGACAATGGAATGACTTTTTCTTTTCTTATATGAATGAATTAAATGAAAACACAGATTAAATGTTGGGAATGATAGAACCACAATGGTCCATTGACAGAATTCCCCCACTGATTCTTCTAGTCCAGAAGTAGTCCTCCAGAGATTGTTGGACCTTGCCTCTCATCAGCCCCTGCCAACATGGCCCAATGGTCAGGAATGTTGGGGGTTGTTTTCCAACCACACGTGGAAGGCACTGTGTTGACTACCCATTCTAGGCTATGGATGACACTATCAATACTACATGGAACAACCAGAAGCTCATTATTGATGGGTGACATGATTAGAAGCATCCAGGGTCACATTCACCTGTAGAGAGAATTGAACACTACAATTACTGCCTTGTGAAGTTTAAAACCTACCTGCTATGTTTTTCTTTAAATATTTAACCTTCAGCAGTCCAGCTAAGGAGAACAAAAGTGACTATACACATTACAGCCATTTTATGGCCACAATTATTCCAGTCCCTGGTAAGTTACAAGACTGTTGAGGAGGGGAGGGAAACCCACGTATCTACCCCAATACCCAGCAAAGAAGCAAAGTGTGCTGATCCACAGCTGTATTTCAGATCATCAGTGCTAAATGATAGTATCTTGTGTGCTTCATTCTAACTTGCAGCAATTTATTTCACTGGGGGAATTGTGGCAGATTTATGCCTTGCTAGTTCAATGGCTTTGCATGCCGTACGGATGGTTCACTTTGAATGTTAAGTGAGCTCCAGAGGTTGAAATATGAGAGAGTATTTGGATAAGGATGATGGGCCACCAGGAAGACATAATCCATAGGAATAATGACAGTGGTCTACCAAAGCCAAAGCAAGTACTTAATTTAATAGCTAAGAGCTCTATTAAAGGGATTAGGTCTATATCCCATAACTTGGAAGTGCTTAGGATGCAATGTAAAGGTACCCCACACTGGCAGGGTGTTTGTTTTGTTGTTTTCATAGCAGTGGGATCACCACAACATCTGCAGCCCATGGTGGCTGGATGAAGGGCAAAAAAAATTTGTTGTGCCATCCTACAACTGGCACATCGATTGTGCCTATAATGATCCTTATGCCATCACACAACAGCCAGTAGAGGCTGGTGCCCATTGGGAGTGGTAGGGTAGGAGACAAAGAGCCCAACAGTAGGTGGAGCCAAAGCCAATGATAGGCAGAGCCAACTTATCCTGGTTTTGTCCCCACTCTCCTCTCTGTTAAGTTCTACAAGGGCAACATTGAGACTAAAGTATGGAGGAGAAGCTGAGGGTCAGGGCCAGGACCTGGACTAGGAGGGATCTGGATTGAGGTTGGTTGGGACAGTGCATATAATCTGAGTGATTATAGGTGAGACAATAAGCCAAACACACAAATGGTTCAGGAATTATTTTTATGGGAGAGGTTGGAGACAATTGTCTTCTTTCTCTGGACTTATGTGCACCAGATCTTTCTTTCTTTCTTTCCTTCCTTAGTAAGGGAGTTTGGCCATGAAACTAGAACTGAGCTGAAATTTATCAGAAAAGAAATTTGCTGCAGAGTTCTCTAAGAATTTGCCTTGTCGGGCTCTACCAAAGTAGATGCAGATTTGCAGGAAGAGTAACATATATCTGGTGAACACCCCCTGCCACCCACACCCACTCACCACCCAACACACACATTCTCATCATGTGCATATGATGGTGCAGTTGTGGAGCCAAGCCTATGCAGATAATATTGTTCAATAGGCTGGTCCACCATGGGTACTTGCCAGGGCCGGATTTAGGTTTGATGAGGCCCTAAACTACTGAAGGTAATGGGGCCCTTTATATGCCCAACTGTCCTTTGTCAACAACAAATTGTCACTGTTTTGGGGTTGAATACAGTGGTACTTCGGGTTACATACGCTTCAGGTTACAGACTCCACTAACCCAGAAATAGTACCTCGGGTTAAGAACTTTGCGTCAGGATGAGAATAGAAATCGTGCTCCGGCGGCGTGGCAGCAGCAGGAGGCTCCATTAGCTAAAGTGATGCTTCAGGTTAAGAACAGTTTCAGGTTAAGAACGGACCTCTGGAAGAAATTAAGTTCTTAACCTGAGGTACCACTGTATATGCTATATGGTAATTTATGGACCTAATAGATATCTAAAGCCATTTGCACATAACAAAATATGTATTTTATCAAAGTAATTGATATAGAAATGAGCAAACCAGTGATATTTTAGGGAGCAGGCTAGCAGGTGGGGCCCATTACTTACATCATAGGAACTTACACAACACAAAACACTGTTGCTTTATGTAGGTTTTATTTTATTTGTTTTTTATCTTATATTTTGAAAATGTACATCGTTTTTTTACCTTTATTTTTTGGGGGGGGGCCCCCGAGAGAGTGGGGCCCTAAGCTGTAGCTTGTTTAGCTTATACCTAAATCTGGCAGTGGTACTTGCTAGCTTAAGCTGGATCTAAGGGAGCTGCATTTTCTCCCCCCTGCACTTAAGAACATAACAAGAAGAGAGCCCTGTTGGATCATGCTAAAAACCCATCTAGTACAACACTCTGTTCTCTTTTTTAAAAAAAAAATTAAATAAATATTTTTTATTAGATTTTCCATAAAAAAAAACATTTTTACAAAATTATACATCCATTTTTAACTTAAACCCTTTTTTTCCAGAACTTCCCTCAGCTTGTCTGATAATTTTCCGTTTATTTTTTTATCGTCTCACATTTCCCAATATTATATTGCACTCAAATACTCTTAATCACATCATATTTTTTTAAACAATATTTATAACAGTAACTTCACAGAGCTTCTTAAAAGCCAACAAACGTTATTTGCTCATCACAGAAATTTTTGATCTACTCTGTAAATTTCTTCCAGTCCTCGGAGAATCTCTGGTCAATCTGTCCATTTCTGCATATTCCATCAGTTTCATTCGTGGAGATCTCTTCCTGTTTCCATTCTGTTCTCAGAGTGGCTGTCTGCTGATGGGAAACTCACAAGGAGACCTGGGAGCAACAGCAAGTCTCCACACTTCTGATTCCCATCAACCTTTGCCACCTTGAGTTCGCTGCAGGAATTGTGGGGTACAAATTTGATTTTCAATAATATATTAAAAAGAACCCTATCATCTGCTGGTTTAAGGGCCTGCACATCAACCAAATTGAGGCTGTTACTTTTTTTAGAGCTGAAACCTGTAATTATTTATACTTATAAATTATGTTATTTCTGCTGAACTTTGTGCTATTTGTTTCCGCCTGTTAACATACCACACAATTTGGTTGTTAGGAAGAACATTGCAAGAACTGGAGGGGGAGATCTTTGCAGGCAGAAGGTGCTGTCTAATTTATTAGTAACAGGAATTATTAATAGTGAGAGCAGACATCTTAAGTGAGGGGAATTTAATAGTCTGCAATTTGAAAATGTGTGAAATCAATTTCATTTGCAGAAACTCGAGACCTTGTGATGTTGGGGTTGAAAATGAGATTGCGTTACTTGCTTTTGAAATAAAAGTATTTTCTTCTGGTGTTACAAGCATCTTCAAGATGTCAAAACACTGCTCACATCACACACATAGCTATAAACCAAATGGTCTGCAAATAATCTTTTGAAAGAGTTTACAGAGTTATAATTAGAGGGGGTGGAATTGTGAAATTCTCCCAGGTGGTGCGCACGAATTTTGCCATGCTTACTTTTGCTGCTTTGCTCCTTGTGCTACTTTGAAGGTGGTCCTTCCTTTGATTCTACAAATTGTCTCACCAGTGTTCTGCACTGTGCAGCCTTCCCGGGTGCCCCCATGTCAACCATGGAGCCTTTTCAGATCAGGAAGTAGTGTGGGGAACTGGGGAGGCTGACTGATACTCAAGAAACGTTTACTGCAATGCTGTGTTACCAAGTAGGCAGACAAAACACTCTAAGAGAAAGAGAGAACTCATGCATCCTACTGCTTCTGTGACACTGTCCAAGAGAACACAGGATTACATGACCTTTCCATCACCTGATGATAATTTGCAAAGCATAGCTAGCACTGAATGGGAAGGATATCTAGGAGTTTTTGCCTGTCCTTATAACAGGGGTGGGGAACAGACACCCCTGGTATAAGATAGCTATCATATCTCCTCTCAGAATCCTCTTTTCCAAACCAAACAAACCCATCTCCCTTAACTGTTCCTTGGTTTGCCGACCCTTGATTGTCTTGGTTGCCATCTGCACACATTCCAGTTTCTCAATATCCTTCTTAAATTTTGGAACCCAGAACTGGACACAGTATTCCAGGTGTGATCTGACCAAGGCAGAATACAGTAAGACTATTACTTCCCTTGATCAGGACACTATACTTCTGTTGATGCAGCCTAGAATTGCACTAGCATTTTTTTGTTGCTGCATCACACTGTTGACTCATCTTAAGCTTGTGGTCTACAAAGACCCCTAGATCCTTTTTTCACATGTACTACTGGCAAGCCAGGTGTCTCCCATCTTCTATTTGTGCAACTGGTTCTCCCTGCTGTAGTGCAGAACCTTACATTTGTCTCTATTAAAATTTGTTTTGTTAGTTTGGCCCAGTTCTCTAAGCTGTTAAGGTCATCTTGAATCCTGAGTCTCTCTTCTGAGGCATTAGCTACCCCTCTCAGTTTTGGTGTTATCTGCATATTTGATGATCACCCTCTCAATTCCTTCATCCAAATTGTTTATAAATACATTGAACAACAGTCCCAGGACAGGATCCAGCAGCACCCCACTTGTCACTTTTCCAGGATGATGAGGAACCATTTTCAGATCTTCCTCATTTCTAAACTCCATGCTAGGTCAACCAAAATATCAAAAAATAGTACACAATATCTCAGGTTCTCCAGAACTCATCATCAGACAGATGGTAAACATAGCAAGTGGGAAAAGAAAACAATGACTGATGTTGAAAACATAGAGGCTTCTTCTGATCACAGTCTTAAGATGGAAAAGGGAAGTAGGCACTGCCTTCATATGGATTGGATTTCTCTTGTGGCTGCTGCTGTAATGCAGACCTCACCTACCTGGGAATTGATTGTTGCCATTTGTCTGTTGCCATTTGTGTGTTTCCTAGGGTGAAGTCAAATCACGGCATTAGCAGCACCAAAGTGACTTATCTGGGGTGCAAGCCCGGGCAGTGTGTATGGAGGTCCTGGGTTGCCCAGAAAACAAGACCCTCTTCTTGGTCTTACTGGTGTGGTCCAAGGGAAGCAGAGCAATATGTTTGGCACCAGCTTGGCTGCAGGAGTTACCAGAAAAAGGTATATAAGCCACAATCCAACCATATTTGGGACTCCACTCTGTGTAGGGTTTTCTCCTTCTCCCGAAGATATCCTGCAAGACAGCAGAGGTTTAGGATCAGAGTTTTTCTTCTCCTACATGGGCTACCTTCCCAGGTTGGTGAGCCCAGTCTGCCCCTCACTTCCCTCTTTAGCACATGCAGAAACCACCTTCTTGACTGTTGGACCCACTATTGGTCTCATCCGCTCCATCTGCCAAACCTGTCTTCTCATGCAGGGGAAGTCCCTAACTCACTCAGTGTTTGAGACCCATCGGCTATCCTCACCTGGTTTAGTCAGTCAGTAGAAGCCATTCTTGAGGTGTGGATGCTCTGACAGCTTCTGGGAGCCACAGGTGAGAATAAGCCACACTCAGTTTAGTAGGACTTACTTCTGAGTAGCCACAGCTAGGATTGTGACATACCTTTACATTTTGTGTTTTTCACTTCTGTTATTTTTTTAAAAAATGGATTTACTACTTTCTCTACTGCTACTTTGTTTTGCTAATAGTGACCACTCCCTCCCCTTTCCAAGTGCAAGCAATCTCCTTTTGTTGTGACCACATTTCCCACATCCTGTCCCAGCCTAAGTAAATTAAAGTAGCAGTCGATTATGTCCCAGAGTTAACAATCTGCCCCTTAATCATCATCATAATGTCTTCCTGCCATTTCCTATAAACCTGCACAAATACCTCTTGGGCTCATAAACTCTTCTCAGGTTTATGTCACCCATCAAACAGCAAGGAGCTCATAAACAAGATATATACTCAATTTTTCCACTAATTAAATATGTTATAGTTTGTTTTATTCCTCCCGAAATAATGTTTATAATATGCAGCTTTGTAGAAAGCTGAGGAAGAAGCATTGATGGAGAAATCTCTCCCACTTAGGCTTGTAGTTGGGCTTGGGGAAAACAACAGCAACACTTTCCCGCAAACGTGGAAAATGACTGTTTATTTCAGGGGTCAGAAAACTTTTTCAGCAGGGGGCCAGCCCACTGTCCCTCAGACTTTGTGGAGGTCCGGACTATATATTTTTTTTTGGGGGGGGGGGAATGAATGAATTCCTATGCCCCACAAATAACCCAGATATGCATTTTAAATAAAAGGGCACATTCTACTCATGTAAAAACACACAGATTCCCGGACTGTCCACTGGCCGGATTGAGAAGGCAATTGGGCCGGATCTGGCCCCCAGGCCTTAGTTTGCCTACCCATGGTTTATTTCAAGCTGAATTGTTAGTGGGAGAGCATGACACCCCCAAAAATATGCATTTTGAGTGCTGCGCAGGACCACAGTGCCGAAAAAGTGCTTTTTCAGAGTGAGATTGTGGTGTGGGGGTGTGACATTGCAGCAACACATATTGTTGTTGTTTTGGTGTTGTGCTCTCGCGTGAAGAAACCCAAGATGTCCTGATCAGTTGAAGGGCATGGGAATAGGGTGATTGGATTAAATGAATGGTAGGAAATTCTGGACAGGTGAAAGGAAGTGTGTGTGTGTGTTGTTTTTTCCAATTACAATCCAATAATAGCCTCTGTATAGCAATACCAATTTACAATACAACTATTAATACCAATCATTCAAATACCAAGTTATATAATTTAGATAAGGTGGCCCCCCACGTGCTAGAATTGATGACATAGTTGTTTGCTTTATTTTTGGGTTCCAAAATCTTATTAATAATAATAATCCCTTACACAACAACTGCAATATTGAGAACCTCTATTTGTTTCGACACATTGCATGATTTTTAAAACTGCAAGTGAAGAACTCAAACTATATCCTTGTGTGTGTGGCAATTATTCTGAAAGGGAGTCCCCCCCCCACTCAATCAAACAATGGAATGTGGGGATGGTCATCAACTTATTTTTTTAATTCAACAAATTATATATCACTTAGTTACAGTTGTCTCTATGTGGTGTGCAAGGAACTTAAAACAATTTAAACAGGAATGAAAGTATAAAATTAAAACTCAGTTAAAATGCCTGCTGGAATAAGACAAAACAAAAGCCTCAGTTGGTGCCAGAAGTTCAACAGGGAGGAGGCCTGCCTAACATCAACTGGAAAGAAGCTTCCGTAAAACTGGGCCCACAATACTAAACACAGTTACTGGTAGATACAAACCGTACATTGGAGCCATGGGGAACCACAGACAGAAAATCCCACAAAGACCTCTTTGATGATCTCATTGGTCCAAATTGTTAAGGGCCTTGTAAATTATTACATATGCTAGCATATGGACACTCAGTGCAGACATTTGAGCACCAGATAGACTGAGGAGGAATGGTGGGGGCCGCCGCCCCTTCTCTGAACCTTCCTGAGAATGGGAGGACAGTATAGAATTAGAACAGTGGTTTGCAGAAGGTCATAATTCAGAGTTTGCAGAGGGGAGAAGCTGGGAAATATTGGAGCAGGAGGAAGAAGCAGCACCAGGGGATCAGTGTCTCTGGAAAGCATTCCTGGCCCCCCTCTCCCAGGACCAAGCGTGCATTGAGAGTAGTAGAGCAGAAAGCTCAGAGGCAGAAAGCTCGGATTAGCTGACACAGGGGTAACGTAGAATAGGAGAGAAGGAGGGAGTGGGACTTTACTTGGAGCCACACCATGATGTAGGGGAGACTGCATTCCTTCATCTCTCTCTGTGAATATTGAATAAATAACTTGGTAAGAACTTTTATTGTTTATGCTTCTTGGCTGCCCCCGTGAGAGGGATCAGATTCCCTGAAGATTGACACCAGAGTTATGTGCACAAAATCACAGAGGTTAAAATTATTAATGACTACTACAAACTCTCCAACATTTTGGGAGGGCAAAATGGGACAAAGGCACACACACATCCCATCCCACTGCCCCCGTTGCTCGCCCACACACCTGCTGACTGCCACTCACCACCTGCCCACTCACTCGCTCGCTGCCTGCCATTGCTGCCACCCATCACCATCCGCCACCCACCTTACCTTAGCCGCACTGCCCAAGGGGCTGATGGGAATTGTAGTCCCAGAAGGGTGCCATGTTTAGCCCCCATCATTAGGCTGCAGGAAATTGGGGAGCAATGAGACAAAGGCAGAGCTTGAGGAGCTTTCAAAGAAAGCAGGGCCAGCCTACTTAAAACAGGGCATTTGACAGGTTGCTACTAGTCACCATGATTGTACATTGCCTCCAGGATTGGAGCTGATATGCCCATCTAGTCCAGCATCCCATTCTCACAGTGGTCAACTTATTGGAATGCCAATAAGCAGGACATGGATGCAAAAGCGCTCTCCCAACTTGTGATTCCCAGCCACTGGAATTCAGAGATATAAATTTAGTTAGTTATTATCACATTTCTATACTGATTTTTTGTCTATTGTTACTGTTGAAGAGATTAATGAATGACGGGGGGGGGGAGGGAACCATCTAAAGGGCTATCAAACATCTAAAGGACTGTCCATGGAAGGTGAAGCAAGCTTGTTTTCTGCTACTCCAGAGGGTTGGACCTGATGCCGTGACTTCCAATTACAAGAAAGAAGATTCTGACTACTGTATTTTTTTGCTCCATAAGACACACTTTTTTCCTCCTGAAAAGTAAGGGGAAATGTCTGTGCATCTTATGGAGCAATTGTGTGGTCAATTGCTGGCTCCCTTTTTGGCCCCGCCCCCTTGCCCAGGCCTCCATTGTTGAATGTTCTGCAGACAGAGGCTGTTTGTTTCCCCAGCAACATGTGAAAAGAAAAGTGGCCAGATAACAGGTGATAAGGAACACCTTGGTCTGAGTAGAACATAGAGGGCTGCTTGAATAGATAGTCTGACCTGATGTAAGGTAGCTTTCTATGCTATATGTGTAGCACTAACCTCCTTTCCTACAGACCGTTAAAAGTCCAGTGCAAGAGAAGAATAGTACTATAATCACAGCGGACACGGGGGTGGGAAAGTCGGTATCCAAACCCATTGAAATGGAAACATAATCTGTCTCCACAAAAGATCAGCAAATTTTCATATGCCATCTCCCTGAAAACCAAATCAATTTATTATGATATCCGCTATTATGAAAAATGCCGAAGATTTGTAATAATGATTGAGCACTTATTGCAAAGCCTGACCCACATTTCCTAGCCCTCTCTAAAAAGGATTTGAGACATAACAAAAAGCAACACAATGCCAAGCACACATTTGGTTGCAAGTAAATAATAATAATAATAATTGCTTTTTAAAAAAAGAATAAAATAATGTAACCGGCTTTACAGAATACCCATGAATTGTTAATGCTGTCTGGAAATTACCGTGGATAAAAATGACAGGAAATCTAAGTTGTTATTTTGCCCGTTGAAGGATAATACTGTCACTGCCATTGAGGATTTGGAGAAACAGCCCTTTCCTTAAAAGCGGATGTTTCAGCAAGAAGAGTTTGCAAGGGGAACAAAAGCTTTAAATCCTGCCTCACTTATGCTACACTTTGTAGATATGTATGAGCCCTTATCCTCTGTTGCTTCTGGTATTCTTTATTTATTTATTGAATGCATTTTTGTTCCACTCTTCAGTCAAAATGGCTCACAGAGAAGCTTACGGATCAATTATTATTATTTAAGCACCTCTGTACAAGTTTACAGTGTAAAAGACTTAACACAAAAGGAAACACGGAAAGGGAAGGAGGAGGAAGGAAAGCAAACTCAGGCAGCAGTTCTTAAAGCTGAAGTTTTTAATCAGCTAGGATAGAAGCATCTAGGATAGTCTGATGGCATTGCTAGTAGTTGACAATGAAGCAGAACCAAATGCAGCTGGTATCTCAGCAGAGTCATGATGGGATAAGCTTGCTTCCCTGCTGCAGTCTGCTGATGGGATGGAATTACCTTTCTCTTTTTCTAGAAGCAACACGATATAAAAAAAATGGCAACAGCTCCATTGCTGCAACCTACAAAACTGCTACGACCACTAGCAGGTCCCACCAAGGCACCAAACTGTAGGCCAATGTAAGGACCATTTTCAGTTATGAGACAGAGTGTAATGCCAGCAATGGAACAGAACTAGGTTTGTTATGCCTGTTTTGTTCCAGATCCTCACATTGGAGTTTAGGATTAAGCAGAAGACAATGTAAATTATATATATATATATATATATATATATATGCTTTCATAGATTTTCACGGGTACAGGAATGCAGGTTTTGGTGTCCTCGGGTGTCTTCCCGTGTAAAAGTTGGGGTGTCTAGGCGACGTTTCGACGAGGTCTCACTCGTCATCTTCAGGCTGGTGCTTTCGGCTTCTTGTTACTGGAACAGAGCAGGATCTCAGTGTTTGAGTTCCTATAAATACTGTTGAGGGGGTGTGGTGTATAGCCTCCAATGTTCTGGGCAGAGAGGAAGTTCCCAGGCTAGTGTGCCTTTTCTTCTTTTGTTCCTTAATTACTTGAGGGATATCTTGAGTGATTTCTTGAGTGATATCCTGAGTACCACTTAGGTGTGGATTAGTTGCTAAAGTCTTTGTGTCTTGACCTCTTGAACTTTGTGAAGAGTTTTTCTGAGAAGATGGCTGTACTGCACTTAGTTGTGCTCTGGCTTGGCTTCGTGTATAGGGGCGAGCTGTGGTTTTGTGGCCTGTGTCAGCCAGATCTGTGTAGGGATTGCAGGGGGGTGCAGCATCCGGAGGTGCCACCATGGTTTGGCTACTGGATGGTGTCTGTAATTTATCTGTGGAGAGGGTCTGGGTTTGGGTCTGGTGTGGTTGATTGGTGATGGCGTTCTGTGTGCCTCTGGATCTGGTGTCAGTTTTTGTGGGGAGGGCTAATTTCCAGATGTCTGGCAAGCGGGATGTGTCGTCACGCTTGTTCATGTTGTGAGGGTGTTTCTCTATCTCGATGGCTTCCATGATTATTCTCTTGTGGTGATGTTCCATGTTAAAGAGCAATTTGGAATCTGCAAAATTAATTTCGTGTCCTGTTTCTTTCATGTGTTGGAAAAGAGAGGAAGTTTTTTCTTCTTTTTTGACGGCATTCTTGTGTTCTGCGATACGTGCATTTATTCGTCTGTTTGTTTGTCCAATGTACGTGGCTGGGCAGACTTTGCAGGGTATTTCATAGACCCCTTGGTTTTCCAACTGGATTTTATCCTTGGGGTTTCTGAGGATATTGGCTATTTTTTGGTTGGTGCAAAAGGCTGTTTTGATATTGTGTTTATGGAGGATTTTGCTAATTTTATCTGTAGTGCCCTTGATATAAGGAAGGAGGGCCATGCCATTGTTTTCTTCTGTGTCTTGGTTTTTGGGGGGTGTTTCTTTTTGGATTAGCTTCGTAACCCTGTTTTGCTGGTATCCATTGGCAATTAACACATTTGAGAGATTCTGTAACTCAGTTGTCAAGTGGTCTTTGTCAGCCAGGCGTTTGGTTCTGGAGATGAGAGTCTTGGCTACGGAGTTTATTTGTGCAGGGTGGTGGTGTGATTGTGCATGTAAGTAGCGGTTGGTGTGTGTTTTTTTCCGGTAGATAGTGTGTCCTAGGGAGCCATCAGGTTTTTTGTAGATTAGGACGTCAAGGAAGGGAAGTTGGTTGTTGGCTTCTATTTCCATAGTGAATTGTATTTTGGGGTGTAGGCTGTTGAGATGTGTGAGGAAGCTATCCAGTTTTTCCTTCCCGTGTGGCCAAATTACAAAGGTGTCGTCAACATATCTGAGCCAAAGTTTGGGTTTGTGTTCTGACTTGTCTAAAGCATTGAAGGAGCACCTATGGGATCACCCCTCTCACCGGTCATCGCAAACCTGTACATGGAACACTTTGAAACCAATGCTTTAGACAAGTCAGAACACAAACCCAAACTTTGGCTCAGATATGTTGACGACACCTTTGTAATTTGGCCACACGGGAAGGAAAAACTGGATAGCTTCCTCACACATCTCAACAGCCTACACCCCAAAATACAATTCACTATGGAAATAGAAGCCAACAACCAACTTCCCTTCCTTGACGTCCTAATCTACAAAAAACCTGATGGCTCCCTAGGACACACTATCTACCGGAAAAAAACACACACCAACCGCTACTTACATGCACAATCACACCACCACCCTGCACAAATAAACTCCGTAGCCAAGACTCTCATCTCCAGAACCAAACGCCTGGCTGACAAAGACCACTTGACAACTGAGTTACAGAATCTCTCAAATGTGTTAATTGCCAATGGATACCAGCAAAACAGGGTTACGAAGCTAATCCAAAAAGAAACACCCCCCAAAAACCAAGACACAGAAGAAAACAATGGCATGGCCCTCCTTCCTTATATCAAGGGCACTACAGATAAAATTAGCAAAATCCTCCATAAACACAATATCAAAACAGCCTTTTGCACCAACCAAAAAATAGCCAATATCCTCAGAAACCCCAAGGATAAAATCCAGTTGGAAAACCAAGGGGTCTATGAAATACCCTGCAAAGTCTGCCCAGCCACGTACATTGGACAAACAAACAGACGAATAAATGCACGTATCGCAGAACACAAGAATGCCGTCAAAAAAGAAGAAAAAACTTCCTCTCTTTTCCAACACATGAAAGAAACAGGACACGAAATTAATTTTGCAGATTCCAAATTGCTCTTTAACATGGAACATCACCACAAGAGAATAATCATGGAAGCCATCGAGATAGAGAAACACCCTCACAACATGAACAAGCGTGACGACACATCCCGCTTGCCAGACATCTGGAAATTAGCCCTCCCCACAAAAACTGACACCAGATCCAGAGGCACACAGAACGCCATCACCAATCAACCACACCAGACCCAAACCCAGACCCTCTCCACAGATAAATTACAGACACCATCCAGTAGCCAAACCATGGTGGCACCTCCGGATGCTGCACCCCCCTGCAATCCCTACACAGATCTGGCTGACACAGGCCACAAAACCACAGCTCGCCCCTATACACGAAGCCAAGCCAGAGCACAACTAAGTGCAGTACAGCCATCTTCTCAGAAAAACTCTTCACAAAGTTCAAGAGGTCAAGACACAAAGACTTTAGCAACTAATCCACACCTAAGTGGTACTCAGGATATCACTCAAGAAATCACTCAAGATATCCCTCAAGTAATTAAGGAACAAAAGAAGAAAAGGCACACTAGCCTGGGAACTTCCTCTCTGCCCAGAACATTGGAGGCTATACACCACACCCCCTCAACAGTATTTATAGGAACTCAAACACTGAGATCCTGCTCTGTTCCAGTAACAAGAAGCCGAAAGCACCAGCCTGAAGATGACGAGTGAGACCTCGTCGAAACGTCGCCTAGACACCCCAACTTTTACACGGGAAGACACCCGAGGACACCAAAACCTGCATATATATATATATATATATATATATATATATATATATATATATATTGCTTTCGTAGATTTTCACGGGTACAGGAATGCAGGTTTTGGTGACACCCGAGGACACCAAAACCTGCATATATATATATATATATATATTCATCATAACCCCTGAGTGATGTTCATTTCATGATGTGATACAAAGACAAGACAGGTTGCAAGATTCAGGACACATAAATGAAACCACGTCTTCACACAGCACATAGTTAAACTATAGGACTTGCTTCTGCAGGAGGCAGCAGATGGCTTTAAAATACAATTAGATAACTTCGTGGGGGATAAGGCTCTGAATGGCTACTAGCCTTCATGGCCATGTTCTACCTCCACTGTCAGAGGCAGTATACCTCTGAATACCAGTAGCTGGGAACTGCAGGTAGGCAGAGTGTTCTTGTACCCAGGTCCTGCTTGCAGGTTTCCCCACAGACATCTGGTTGGCCACTATAAGAACAGGATCGTAGACTTGAAGAATTGACAGGGAGCTTGAGAGTCATCCAACCCCCTGCAATGCCGGAATCTCAACTAGATCATCCTCTACTTTAAAACCTCCAAGGAAGGAGAGTCCGCCACCTCTCTGGGGAGTCTGCTGGACTAAATGGGCCATTGGTGTGACCCAGCAAGTTCTTCATAGAACTCAGGTCCATTGTTTTCAATATGTATATTCTGTGTTGAACCTAGTTAGAGACAACCCTAGGATTCTAGGCCAGTCCTGTGGCTGACCAGGAAATATCCCCCCATCATGATTTCCCACAGATCAAAGCTTTCCACACTGGACACATGGAAAACGGCCTTCCATATTTCTGTTTAGATGCTCAGCAATGGTACACTACAGGTTCCCGTTTGCCTGGGCTGCCACTGCGGGATTCCCATCAAGCCAAAGGGATTCCCATAAGCAGCACTGTCGCTTTGTTACAACCCGCTCTGTCTCTGAGAAAGCAAATGACAATTAATTTGCAAAAGAGCCTCGGAGAATTTTTTATTAGCATTATTTAAAAAGCCGGCTTTATTTGTATCCCTCCGTTTGAAGGCGCATAATGGGCTCGATGCCTCTGAGCGCTTCACAAGCCCCACAGTGCTTTGGTGACACTTGATATAAAGTGCCCTGTGAGAATGAATGAACTTGGTGCAGAGCGCAGCCAAGGGTGGGTTCATTGGCTCGTCTGCAGAGTGTCACATGGCCACATTTTTTATTGGAATTCCCGTAATTAATGTACTTTATAGCTGAATTCCAGCCAGAGCACCACCCAGCCCCATTTTTCCTCTTTAGCGTAGCATTTTAAGGGTTGACAGAAAGGACTTGGCCATTTCCCATCACATCCTGCATAAGAACAGAAGATGAGCCTGCTAGAGCAGGCAAGTGGCTCCTCTGGTCCAGCGTTGAGCATAAGAGCACTTCCCCCTCCCCAGGAGGGAAATAACATCAGCTGTCATTCAAAAGCATTACTTCCTCTGACTGTGGAAGCAGAGCAGAACCATCATGGATGTTGTTGTTGTTTAGTCGTTTAGTTGTGACCGACTCTTCGTGACCCCATGGACCAGAGCACGCCAGGCACTTCTGTCTTCCACTGCCCCCCCAGTGAATAGTATCCATTATAATAATAATAATAATAATAATGATAATAATGATAATAATGATAATAATGATAATAATAATAATAATAATAATAATTTATTATTTGTACCCCGCCCATCTGGCTGGGTTTCCCCAGCCACTCTGGGCGGCTTCCATAGAAACCAGGAAACACTAAAGTATCATACATTAAAAACTTCCCTTAAGATGTCTTCTGAATGTCAAGTAGTTGTTTATCGTTTTGACATCTGATGGGAGGGCGTTCCACAGGGCGGGCGCCACTACCGAAAAGGCCCTCTGCCTGGTTCCCTGTAGCTTTGCTTCTGGATAGTATCCATTAATAACCGCCTCCCAATCGCCCATCTAAGTTGGTGGCCATCACTGCATCCTGTGAAAGTGAGTTCCATAGCATAACAATGCACTTCATGAAGAAGTAGTTTCTTTTTCTCTGTCCCAAAGCATCTTCATAGGATGCTTACAATTTCTAGAATTCTAGGTGAGCAAGAGAAAAATCTCCCCACTTACTTTCTCCATGCTATGCATAATTTTTATAAAATTCTGTCATGTCGCCTCTTGCTCCCTTTTCCTCTAAACTAAAAACTCCCAAATGCCACAACCTTTCTTTATAAGGGAATCACTCCATGCTCTTCACTCCCCCCCCCCCACCCTGCAGAGCTCCAGGACTTCTCCTCCCATGGGTGGGGAATAGATTTTCTACCGCTCTTTCAATTCTGACTTGTCCTTCCGGGCCCAGGCATCACAGCTGCAATGCTAAAAGCACACGGCAGCAATGGGAGCATACTTTGACTTTGTGTGGTGTAGTGGTTAGAGTGTTGGAGCCAGGTTCAAATCCTTGTTGTTGTTTAGTCATTTAGTCGTGTCCGATTCTTCGTGACCCCATGGACCAGAGCACGCCAGGCACTCCTGTCTTCCACTGCCTCCCGCAGTTTGGTCAAACTCATGCTGGTAGCTTTGAGAACACTGTCCAACCATCTCGTCCTCTGTCGTCCCCTTCTCCTTGTGCCCTCCATCTTTCCCAACATCAGGGTCTTTTCCAGGGAGTCTTCTGTTCTCATGAGGTGGCCAAAGTATTGAAGCCTCAGCTTCGGGATCTGTCCTTCCAGTGTGTACTCAGGGCTGATTTCCCTCAGAATGGATAGGTTTGATCTTCTTACAATCCATGGGACTCTCCTTCATGGATCACTGCCTTGTCATGGCAAAGGGGCTTGAACAACCCAGTAAAGCTATGATTTATGCCATGCAGGACCACCCAAGATGGACAGGTCTGTCACGGCTAAAATGGCCGCTGTTTCTTTAATGCGAATAAAGCTGGGTCAGCATGAGTCAGCGGCCTGCACAAGGTTGTATATATAGAGTGAGAAATGTTAGTTTGGTGGTTGGGTTGGTTGGTGAAAGCTGGTAGTGTTGATGTGTATAGTTGGTCAGTCGCTTTTGCACAAAGACTTTTAAGAATAAAAGCAGAAAGCACTCTGCAAGGATATTCTTGTAGACTCTTTTATGCTGACAAGGGTCTGAGGACCAGGCTGAGGAGTCAAAGGGAGGTCAGAACCCTTTCCCTTTTTTTTTAACAAACACTGACAAGGTCATAGTGGAGAGTTTTGACCAAACGTGATCCACCTGGAGCAGGAACCGGCAAGCCACTGCAGTATCCCTGCCAAGAAAACTCCATGGACAAAGACAACAGGTTCAAATCCTTACTCAACCACCAAACTTACTGGGTGACCAGGGGCTTGTCATTCTAAGCCTCACATGGTTGTTATGGACAAGGAAGGAACCATGCATGCCCGCTGGAGCTCCTTGGAGGAAAGGCGGGCTAGAGATGTAAGAATAAACCAAATCAAATCATGCCTGTTATGAAATCCAAAGGGCCATACATGAGGTTTCCTACTGATCATCCATCCATCCATCTGCCCAGACCTGCTTTACTTGGTGGCATTATATACCTTCAAGCCATTACCTGGGACCTCACATTGTTGGGTGCTAATGGGTACATCAGGGACCAGAGGAAATGCCATTGTCATAAGTTTTAGTGGTGTTCACAGCAGACCACTCCGGGAGAGATGGCTCCAAACTTTACCTCCTAACGTGCAATCAAGATGAAATTGATTTTCTTGCTGTGCCATGAGTGACAGCGGGTGAGCTAGTGCCTGTGAGTTCATCACTCAACTGCCGCAATATCAATTGACAGTTTCCTTGTAGACTGATGAGCAGATTGTCCCTGCTCCATTCTTTCAGTGTATCCTCATTCATGCCTTCCGCTCCTCCTGAACTTCTCTTTACCTGGGCAAGCTTCTAAAATTAATTCTCATCTTGGATCATGAAGTTTGCCCCTGTCTTGCCAGGCCTTTCTAAGGATGGCGTACTCATTCAAAGCAGGGATTCTTAGCCATGCCAGCATCGCTCCTCAAAGTGCAGTGAGCAGGATTAAGGCAAACACAGTAAGCATCAGTATCTGGTTTAACCCCTAACATGCCATCCAGAAGAAATTGTCTGTAAATCCCTCCCCTTGTTTTTGGCCAAAGTGGCTGAAATTTATAGGCACTCTTAATCTAGCATGGATTAAGACTGCCAAACTGCAAACACATCAGTTCATGGACTTTATGCGGGGAAGTAAAAGGGATTAATTTTCCTCCATAATCCCTTAACTGTGTAGTTGTACTTTCTTACCTTGAAATAGTTAAGAAGTGGAAGAGTGGTGTGTATCGTTGCTTGGGCATTAAAACAACAACAACAACTTAGCAGGGTTACACCATTATCAATTTTGATGGCAAGATGATTTGTAGAATGAAAGAAAGGAGACTCACAACCCCACCTTAACCACCTCAGAAGTCAAGTAAGAGCAACAATAAATCTACAACCAACCCAAAAGAATTTCACTTGAATGATAACTTCTTCCAAAACATTCTTTGTACAACCATTTGGATTATAGCTATAGATGTAAGTAGCATTTTGACATTTTGAAGAAACTGTGCGTGTAACACCAGCACAAAATTATTTTATGTTGGAAGCAAAGTCATACAATGTCATTTTTTCAACACACTCATCCAAAGGTCTTGTGTTTCTGTAAATATAATTTTCACACATTTTCAAATTGCTAACTTCACCATCATTTTCTCGCCCCTTTGATAATTTTCAAACACAATTTCTTTTCCCATTAATTGATGCAATATTTCATAATGTCTCCAACTATAGTGCCACAACTTATTCCAATGGACCAGCTTTAGAGTCAATATTTCTTGACATAAGACCAAATGTGTTAAATAAAGATCTTATCATTTTCTTACTTGCAGCTGCAGATCTGGAAGTTGCTCAGCAATGGAGGTCCAATACACATTTTATTCTACAGGGTTGGTGGAGTAGGATCTGGGGACTAGCCATGGTGGAGAAAGTGACATAGTGCAACTAACAGGCTAGTGGAGCCCAAATGCAGAAATCTTTCTCAATTACTCTCAGGCACTGGACAGAGGAGGAATGATGGAGACCACCTCCCACTCCTGAACCTTCCAGAGAAGAGGAAAACAGTCTTGATTTGCAACAGTGGTATGCAGAAGGTCACGGCTCAGCGGTAGATGAGGGGCAAAGTTGGGAAATAATGGGAGAGGAGGAGGGGGAAGCAGAGCCAGAGTAGCTGGCTGACACGTTATCACTAGAAAGCATTCCTGACCCCCCTTCTCCTAGAACCCGGTAAGGTGGATGGTGCTGTTGACGACTGAAGAGAGAAGGGGGGGTGGAGATTACTTGGACCAATGCCATTACTCCAAGAGGCTGCATTTCTAAGCCTCTCTCTGTGAATATTGAATAAAAGACATTGGTAAGAGCTTTCCTTGTCTATTTATTCCTGGCAGCCTACAGTGGGGGGATCGGATTCCCTGACGCCTGACAATTACCTGGTACCCCCTTCATTGTTTTTTTTAAAAAAAATAATTTTTATTAATTTCCACAACAACAAAAAAGACAAAACACACCACATAAAGAAAAAACAAAAGAACAAATACAAATAAAACATGACTTCCCCATACCTCCCTTTCACTGCATTCTTATTTTAAAAAGATATTCCCTTAGCAACCCTTCAGTCAGATTCTTATAGAGTCTCTTAGATTTTACTTAACGTTCTCATTTACAGCTGTGATTCTCTGTTTCATACCCCTTGGCATCTTAACTGTCCACAATTTTACAACAGTTTTTAAGATATGCTTTAAATTTTTCCCAGTCTTCTTCCACTGTCTCTTTCCTCTGGTCACGGATTCTGCCGGTCATCTCTGCCAGTCCCATAAAGTCAATCACCTTTGTCTGCCACTCTTCCAGAGTAGGTAGTTCTTGCATCTTCCAATACTTTGCCAGAAGAATCCTTGCTGCTGTGGTTGCATACATAAAAAATGTTCTATCCTTCTTTAATACCAATTGGCTGACCATGCCCAAGAGGAAAGCCTCCGGTTTCTTTGTAAATGTCCACTTAAGGACCTTCTTGATTTCATTATAGATCATTTCTCAGTAGGCTTTAACCTTAGGGCAGGTCCACCAAAGGTGATAGAAGGTTCCCTCAGACTCATTACATTTCCAACATTTATTATTGGGCATATGATAGATCTTTGCCAGCTTGACTGGGGTCATGTACCACCTATAGATCATTTTCATTATATTCTCTTTTAGGGCACTACATGCCGTAAACTTAATTCCAGTGGTCCATAACTGTTCCCAGTCAGCAAACATTATATCATGACCAATATCCTGTGCCCATTTTATCATAGCTGATTTAACCGTTTCTTCCTGTGTATTCCATTTCAGCAGCAAATTATACATTCTAGACAAGTTCTTAGTATTGGACTCTAACAGTTCTGTTTCTAACTTTGACCTCTCCTTCTGAAATCCTAGTTTCCTGTCTTGCTTGAACATCTCATTTATCTGGTGATAATGTAACCAATCTCGAACTTTATGCTTTAGCTTCTCATAACTCCGAAGTTTAACCTTTTCCCCCTCCTGTTCCAAAATTTCATAATATTTTAACCAGTTAGGGTCCATGTTGAGTTTTTTCACAGCCTTAGCTTCCATTGGTGACAACCACCTGGGGGTCTTACTTTCCAGCAGATCTTTGTATCGAATCCATACATTATACAATGCTTTCCTGACAATATGGTTTTTAAAACCTTTATGCACTTTTACCTTATCATACCATAGATATGCATGCCAACCAAAGTTATTATCATACCCTTCCAGATCCAGAATGTCTGTGTCCTCAAGAAGCAGCCATTGCTTCAACCAGCAGAAAGCTGCTGCTTCATAATAAAGCCTTAAGTCTGGCAGGGCAAAGCCCCCTCTATCTTTCGCATCAGTTAAAATCTTAAATTTTATTCTGGGCTTTTTGCCCTGCCAGACAAATTTAGATATATCTTTCTGCCACTTCTTGAAACAGTCCATCTTATCCAAAATCTGTAATGTCTGGAACAAAAACAGCATTCTCGGCAATACATTCATCTTGATTACAGCTATTCGGCCTAACATAGAAAGTTTAAGCCTAGACCATATTTCCAGATCTTTCTTTACTTCTGTCCAGCATTTTTCATAATTATCTTTAAATAGGTTCACATTCTTAGATGTTAAATTCACCCCCAGGTATTTCACTTTTTTCGTTATTTCCAAACCCGTTTCACTCTGAAACCTCTCTTTTTCTTCTATTGTTAGGTTCTTTTCCAACACTTTTGTTTTCTGTTTATTCAACTTAAATCCTGCCACTTGACCACTGATAATACTTCGATTAATTCTAATACTCTTTTAGTACTAGCATCTGGCTGTTGTAAGGTTAGAACCAAGTCATCTGCAAAAGCCCTTAATTTATAATGTTTAGTTCCGACCTGTACCCCTTTAACCAGCTGGTCCTTCCTGATCATATTTAATAAAACCTCCAGGACAGATATAAAAAGTAGAGGAGATATTGGGCATCCCTGTCGTGTACCTTTTTCTATTGGTATTTCATCCATCACCACACCATTAACAATTAATTTGGCTTTTTGTTCTGAATATATTGCGCCTATACCATTTTCAAAACCTTGGCCAACCCCCATCCCTTGGAGATTCTTTTTCATAAAACTCCAACAAATGTTGTCAAAGGCTTTCTCCGCATCCACAAAAATCAATACTGCCTTTCTGTTTATGTCCACATCCAGCAGCTCCAAAATATCTATAATATTCCTCACATTATCAGACATATGTCTCCCTGGGAGAAAGCCTGTTTGGTCCTTATGAATCTCCCCTAGCAATACTTTCTTAAATCTTTTTGCTAAAATGTCTGCAAAAATTTTGTAATCCACATTCAAAAGTGATATAGGGCGGTAGTTCTTAACCTGATTTTTCCCAATCTCAGTTTTCGGTATAAGCGAAATGAATGCCTCTTTCCACGATTCGGGAGCCTTTTTCCCCTCCAAGATTTGGTTGCAAACTTCTTTCAATGGTTGTATTAACCATTCCTTCAGTCCTTTGTAGTATCCAGCAGTCAAGCCATCTGGTCCTGGTGATTTCCCCAATTGCATGTTCTGAATGGCACCCTCAATTTCTTTCTTTTTTTTTTATAAATATTTATTAAGATTTTTAAAGAAAAAAATAATACATTAATAATAAACAGTATTGTTTTGCTTTAACAAAGTTTCATGTCATCTTTGAACTTCCTCACGCCTCCCGCTCCCATTTACGTCATTAATAAATTTTTGTCAAGCAAATTATCATCTTATTTCCAGCTTGTATACCAATAAAATACATTAAAATAATTCTCCTTCAACTTTGTTTCTCTTAATCTCTCTTATCATCATTTCCTGATCTATTTTAGTGATGGCCAATTATTTATAACCAAGCATCTTTTTTAACATTCCATTAAATCACAATATTTTTGTAAATAAGTCTTAAATTTCTTCCAGTCCTCTTCCATCCTTTCTTCTCCCAGGTCTCGGATTCTGCCAGTCATCTCCGCCAGTTGCATATAGTCCATCAGTTGCATCTGCCATTCTTCCAGTGTGGGTAGATCTTGGGTTTTCCAGTTCTTAGCGAGTAGTATCCTTGCTGCTGTTGTTGCATACATAAAAAATGTTCTATCTTTCTTTAACACCTTCTGGTCGACAATGCCCAGAAGAAAGGCCTCTGGTTTCTTGGTGAAGGTATACTTAAATACCTTTTTCAGCTCATTATATATCATTTCCCAGAAGGCCTTCACTTTAGGGCAGGTCCACCAGAGGTGGAAGAATGTCCCTTCACTTTCTTGTTCTGTAATTTTCTCATTTAAAATAATCTTATTTTGATCTGATATCTCTGGTAAACCATATTCTCTAATGAATTCATCTATCTCTTGTTCCTTTATTGGCCCTTGTGTATATAGTCTCTTGAAAAAACTTTGAAAACAGTTGCTTATCTCATTTGGTTTGTAAATGACTTTCCCGTCTACTTCGAGTGATGTCACTGTATTCAGTTTTTGTCTTTTTTTCAGTTGCCATGACAGCAGTTTCCCACATTTATCCGCTGATTCAAATGTTTTTTGTCTCATTTGCTTTATCTTCCACTCTATTTCTTGATTCATCAGTTCCATATATTGTGTCTGATAATACTTTATTTCTCTCAAGATCTCTTGGGACTTTGGTTTAGATCTCAATTTCTTCTCTCCTTCTTTCATTTTTTCCAAGATTTTTTCTTTCCTCTCATTCTGTTTCTTCCTCTTTATGGAATTCTGCTGAATTAGGAAGCCACGCATCACGGCCTTGCTTGCGTCCCATACTATTCTTTTTTCGACTTCTGTTCTCATATTTATCTCAAAGTAGTCCTTCAGTGTTTTTTGGGCCTTCTTGTAAATTTCCTCGTCTTTAAACAGGGTGTCGTTCATTCTCCATCTAAAGGTCCCAGCTGTTGTTAATTTCATCTCCATCTTTACTGCATTATGGTCGGAGCAGGTTTTTGGGCAGATTTCTGTTTTTTTGACTCTTGATGCTAAGTTACTAGAGATCCAGATTTGGTCAATTCTGGTCCATGTCATCTTTGCTTCAGAGAAGAAAGTTCCCTCTCTTTCCAAAGGGTTCCTTGTTCTCCAAATATCAATAAGGTCCATGGTGTCAGTCATTTCAAAAAAGATCTTTGGAAGTCTCCCTTCCTTAGATATCCCTTGTCTTTGTGCTTTGTCCATGTTTGTGGAGACAACTCCATTCATATCGCCCATCATTATGATTTTATAGTCCAGAAAGTTCGTTAAAGTCTCATGCAACTTCTTAAAAAATTCAGCCTTCCCTTCATTGGGTGCATAAACGCCTACTACTAAAACTTTTTCTCCTTGAATTTGAACTTCAATTGCCAGGTATCGTCCTTGTTCATCTTTAAAAATCATTTTGGGTGCCAATTTTTCTTTTGCATAAATCACTACCCCTCTTTTCTTAACTTTATCTGATGAGATAAATTCCATTCCCAATCTTTTATTAATCAAAAGTTTCCTGTGGGCCCTGGCAATATGAGTTTCTTGCAAGCATATTATGTCCAATTGTTCTCTCTTTAAAATATGAAAAACTTGATTTCGTTTTCGGGGATGGTTCAAACCGTTACAATTCCAACTCATAAGTTGCAGAGACATTTTGTTACTGGGTGTCTTTTCCTCCGACTGCACCAAGTTGTTGTTCCTCTTCAGTAAGTCCAAATGAAAGATTTGCAATGTCTGTTGGCTCTTTCTCACTCACCGTTCCTTTCTGTAGGTCCTCTAGATGTTTCTCCAAAAACAGCTCTTTGTCTTCAACTGTTTTTATTTTAATCTTTCTCCCTTTAAAGTTGAAGGACAGTCCCTGTGGAAATTCCCACCTGAATGGGATATTTTTTATCTTCAGCAGGTCGACTATATTTTTAAACCAGGTTCTCACCTCCAAAATGTATCTAGGGATGTCCTTAAAAATCTGTATTTGACTATTTTTAATCACCAAGGCCTTCTGAAAATGTAGATTCAAAATTTTATCTCTTTCCTCCTTGGATCTCAATATAACAAGACAATCCCTTGGCTTCTTGCCTTGTCTCCTGCCGAGCCGAAAGGCTGTGGTTATCACAAACTCCTCCTCACCTTCCAGATCATCTTGCCAAAATTCTTGAAAATTTTCTGTAAGGAATTCCACTAGGTTGTCCCCCTCCTCTTCAGGAACCAATCTTAATTTCAGATTTTTGCCTTTCTTTTCCAGTTCCATTAAGGCCAAAGTTGCATCATGTTCACTTACTCTTCTTGCTATAGGCACAAGTTTCCCTTTTGTTTCCTCAGCAGTGCTTCTGGCACTTTCAGCAATTTTCCTTGTTTCTGTACTTTCTTGTATCAGCCAATTTATAGAATCTGTATTAGACGATATTGCCGTAGTGTTCAAGTCAAGTCGTGCTGTCAGTTCTGTCAATTTTTTAGAGTTCTCCGTTGATTGCTTGGTTAATGCTTCCAGAGAGTGGTTTATTTTAAACAGTGCCTGTGTCATAGATTCCATTGATGCTGTTGTTATTCTTTCCTGTGCAGCTGGTGCTCCTGACGTGGAGCCTCTTTTCTTTTGTGCCTGCTTTGTTTTGGATCTTGTTGATATTTCATCCAGTGGAGTGCTCATAACTCAAGGTCGTTCACACAGGAATAGTTGCAAGTGGAAAATCCCACTATTTCTGCCTCAATGCAACTGTCTCTCTTTTAATCCTCTAGAGGGAGTAAGTTGTATCCAAACAGGAATAACAAAGAAACCAGGAAGCAAATAGCCATGCAAAGTTCCAAAGGCAAAAGTCCAACCAAAGACCCTACTGTGTTTCAATTTAGGGTGTTACAGTTTTTATCCACTAAAGTCCCGTTATTTTATTTCAGATAAATCTTACTTTGTATCCACAGTCTTTTTTGACAGTTCGCTTTCAGGCGCTGTCAGAGCCACCCGTCTGGTCCCAGCTCACAAGAGACCCAACTCCAATCCGGTTTATTTACAGAAAGTCTTTATTGAAGATCATGGTTGCGTTTACATTCCATCTTTGTGACTCTACGTCTGTAACGTTAGACCGCTGAAGTCCCCTCTGAATCCGTACCGCCTCGGCACCAATTTAAGAGGCTTGTGCTGGACCACCTCTTCCTCTCCTTCCTTTTCCGCAGGGTCTTTCTGCCCCCCTGGGTTCCCCCTCGCCGGGACTCGCCCGAGGCTGAATCCTCTGATGCCTCTGCCCCCCTCCTTCTCGCTTTGGGGCCGGGCTCCTCCCCAGGGCTCTCCTCACTTCCGCGCGCCTCTACATTTGAACTTGGCGCGCGTACGTTGCTTCTGACCTTTCTCTCGACCGCTACACTGCTCCCGGTGCTACTCTCCACCCCCTCCGGCTGAGCGTCCTGCTCCGATCTCCTTCCCCTGTCTCCTTCTTGCTCTGCTCCCTCTGACACACTGGTAACTCCACCCCCTTCACCCCGTTCCGGCTGAGAAGCCGGCTCCGGTGTCCAACTCCCACTGGGGCTTCTCCCTTCGCTCCCCTGCTCCTCACTGCTTCCCCCTTGGCCTCCCTTTGGTCTGACCAGGGGGGCTCCCTTTTGTGAGTCCTCTGACTCACTGGACAGACTCATGGACGACCTCTGGTCATCGTCATCCTCCTCCTCATCTCTCTGGGATTCTTCCCCCTCGCTCTCTGTCTCCTCCCCCATCTGCTCTTCTCTCCCTGAAACCCTGACAGGCGCTCACTGCCCAGGCAGCCTGGCCAGAGAAATCGGCAGTGGAGAAATTTCCCATTCAAAGCTCTTTTCTCTAAACAGGTTAAATTAAGTCAATTTTCATCCCCCCTTCTCCTGCTCGTTGGGGGGAGGTCCCCTCTCAATGTCAGGTTTAACAGAGTTTTAAAAAAAAAACGTTCCCTTTAAGCACAGCTTACTCCTTTCGTTGCTCAGTCAATCATGCAGTTCCGGGAGGCAGACTTCCTTAATTTTTGCCTTTCCCGTTTTCAGCCAAATCTTCGTAAATTTAAAGTCCCGTTCACTTTGTTTTGCTATTCTTACTCACGGGTGTTGTTGCCAATCGGTAGTTTCAGGAAGGAATCGGCGCTCTCCGTCAATGGCGACGCGGCTTCGCTCCGCGAGCTGGGTAGCGATCCTCAGCACTGCGCTCACACCCGATGCCGCTCCGGAGCCTTTAAAAAGGCTCTTTCGCGATACCGGGGGGCGCAAAGGTGCCCACCGAATCTCCTTGCTCACAGGCTTCAGCGCCTGTGATTTTAGGGGTCCCCCGCTCGCCGTAGCGGGTCAGACCCGAACTCACGGAGCAGTCCTGCTTCGGAGCTTGAAGCAAGGACCGCCATTAGACGCTGGCACCGACCGGAAGTCCCCCCTTCATTGTTTACGTTAATAAACAAGATGGTAAATTACTTCCTCCAATTTCGCAAAGACCCTTGTGGTCAGACATAATTCCTAAGCATTTCTGGACAATGGTTTAGTAAGAATATATCCTATGCCTGCTTTATTTTACCTTGCATCACACACTCTGTCTCACTTGTGAGAGTATATGATATTGGATGTCATATCTGTACCAAGTGTTGAACAAATGTAAATAATGAAGTATATTAAAAAAAAAAGTGGTGCAAAAATATTTGGTGGAAAGGAATGCAAGAGATTCTTTTTTTTCTTTTCGGCACAGCACTTGTAGCAAAAGGATAATCATGCCACTTTTCCAAATTCACGCTTTGCTGGACAACTCTGCCTGCACCACAGGTGCCCACTCCTGACATCATTCCCTTGGGTGATTTTTAAACAGCAGGTGTTGGGGAACGTTGTTAAGAAAAGTGATCAGCAACCGCCGCTTCAATCTCTCTCTGTGCTGAAATTTGCCGATGCCAAGCCCATAAATGCAAAGAGCTCTGTAGCTTTTGTTAAATTAGCAGCTCGATAGTCACAGTGGGGGTTTGCCTAGGAACCGTCCACAAAGGACAAGGAAGTCAAAATATCAGTCTTGCATGAAACTATTTGTTCCTGCTTCTTAATTAAGATTTCATGCCTGTGTATGTCCCGAGGAACCATGGGAGGTGCAGACGGCTAGAATGCGCAGAATGGGAACCACAGAATTGGAAATGAAGTTTGTACTTCGGCGGATATGTGAATGATAAGGGGTATTGTGAGTTCCACTCCACAATAAAATATTCATTCTCTAAGCAATTCAGGGTCAAATATGATGACATGCTTGAGATCTGCAACTGAATGTCTCACTTAGTGCTGGGCCAGTATTTGAAAAGGTTGAAAATTTAAACCAAACTTTGGAGTGGGTGGCAGTGAAAGAGAGGGAAAACAATCTCTTCTATTTGGGGAATGGGTACATTGAGGGAGACATAGTCAACCCAACAGGTGTACCAATTTGAATAAAATATAGAGTGGGCAGGTAAGCCCCACCCTGCATTATTAATCATAGCACACACAAACCATTTGAATGGCAATGCCCATCAACTTTAGGAGGCCCAGCCCCCTGAAATATTTTATTGGGTGGGGGCAAGGGGACCTAGGCGTTGTCTCCTATGCAACCCAGTGTGCAGCAGCTGTGAAAAAGGCAAATCCTATGGCTTGGGATCATTACAAAATGGACTAAAAATATAACAGCAGGTATCATAATGCTGTTATACAAGTTTGTGGTGCAACTGCATGCAAAAAGGTAGAGGTAAAGGACCCCTGGATGGTTAAGTCCATTAAAAGGTGACTATGGGGTTGTGGCGTTCATCTCACTTTCAGGGAGCCGGCATTTCTCCACAGACAGCTTTCCGGGTCATGTGGCCAGCATGACTAAACTTCTTCTGATGCAATGGAACACTCTGATGTAAACCAGAGCACACGGAAATGCTGTTTACCTTCCCGCCACAGTGGTACCTATTTATATTGCACTGGTGTGCTTTTGAATTGCTAGGTTGGCAGGAGATGGGACTGAGCAATGGGAGCTCACCCCGTTGCGGAGATTCAAACCGCCAACCTTCTGATTGGCAAGCCCAAGAGGCTCAGTGGTTTAGACCACAGCGCACTGTGGAAAGTTCAGGTCACCTCACATCTGAAAGGATATCGTCAAGTTGGAAAAGGTTCATAAAAGGGCAAGCAAAATGATCAAGGGCATGGAGTGGCTCCGCTATGAGGAAAGGTTGCACTGTTTGGGACTTTTTTAAAACTCTGCTTGGCATGGAGAGAGTAGACAGAGAAAAGATTTTCTCCTCTCACTTAAGATCTCATGGACATCCAATGAAGTTGGATGTTGGAACATTCAGGATAGACAAAGGGAAGTACTTCTTCAGGCAACGAGTAGTTAAACTGTGGCATCTGCTCCCACAGGAGGCAGGAACGGCGATCAACTTGGGTGGCTCTAAAAGAACATTGGACAAATTTGTGGAGGATGGCTAAGCTCTGCCTCCAGCCTGTGGGCACCAGCGGCCCTGGGGGTGCCAGGGAAGGCCTCTCTGTAATTGCATATGTGTCTTTAGACACCACACTGGTGACCCCTGGACTCATCTTAAGCCCGACGTTTGACAGCAAAGGAACCTTAAGAAGAATTCCCTGTGCTTCCCAGTAAAGCAATTAGAGAATGATAAAAGTGGTGGGGAAGTTATTAAAATCTGTCCTGGAGAAGGAAACTAATTCTTTGCCCTACAGATGCACATAAAATATTAACTGTGTGAGATTTTTTATTTTATTTTTTAAGGACAAAAAGAAAGCAGCAAGAAAGACTACTGTTAAATATGCTCATGTTCAGCAGCCAAGGTCTAGACACCGCTTGCCCCTGACAAATGGACAGCGAAACAGCAGTTTCTTTTAAGAATCATTAACTCCCAAGGCTAGTATTAATGGTTCTGGCATAGGATCACATCTAATCTCCTCTCCATTTGAAAAGCTTTAGTTGGGAGCTTCAAGTGTCTCTTGGCTTTGTGAATCTGGAAGTGGCTGAGCATGATTTGCTAATGCCTCGTCCTACGCATGCTTATTCAGATGTCTCACTAAGTCCATGGGCTGACTCTTAAGGAGCAGGAGTGTGGAAGCGCAGACTCAGGTGCCAAATGTGGCCCTCAAAGCCTCTCTTTCCAGCCCTTGAGGATCTCCCCAGGATCCAACCCAGCTCTTGCCTTGCATTGCACCCTCCTTGAGTGTTTTTGCCTTGCTGGAATGTGTGCTTGAATTTGCACAGAATCATAGAGTTGGAAGGAACCCTGAGGATCATCATCTAGTCCAGTGATGACCAAACTTGGCCCTCCAGCTGTTTGGGGACTACAACTCCCATCATCCCTAGCTAACAGGACCAGTGGTCAGGGATGATGGGAGTTGTAGTCCCAAAACAGCCGGAGGGCTGAGTTTGCCTATGCCTGCTCTAACCAAGTGAGCTATCCAGGTATGATTCCTCTTGCTTGCCTGGGTGGATAAAGATGGGTGTGGGCAAAAAGTTGACTATTCTACAAAGTCAACTTGAGTCCCTGCCCACCACTGGCATATGGCCCCCAGGTGGTTGCCCAGAAAGCAATGTGGCATGGGCTCCACCAATGAGCTATGATCTTTCTCATCTTATCCTAACCCCCTTTAAGAAATCTGCTTGAAATCACAGAATCTCAGTGGTATCTTGATGGTTTGGTCATGTCTGCAGAATGGAAGATGAGCAGATCCCCAAGGAAGTGCTCTCTGGGGAACTTCCTTCAAGCACCAGGCACCATGCGTCTTCCTGATCAGTCTCTACAGCCACAGCAGGCGCTGTAACCTTCCAACAGGTTGAGTTCACCACCAAAGGCACTCCTGAGGCAGATGGCTGCCAACAACCTCACAGAATCATAGGAGTGAAAGGAGGATCCCCCCCCCATCCTAAATGAGAAACATGGGAAATGAATTGGGGGGGGGGAGACTGGCCTCAGCTGAGAAACATACTGTATGGGCAAGAGCACTACCACTTTGTGGAAGCATTAACCAGGACAGAAGAGACAGAAGAAAGTCCTTCATTACACATTACACATTACACAGTACAACTAGATAAGCTATAGAATTTCCTCCCACAAGAAGCAGGGGGTTGGACTAGATGACCCTGGTCCCTTCCAATTCTATGATGCTAAGATTCTATGCTTAAGCATAAGGCTCTCAGTGGCTACTGATCCTGATGGCTACATTCTACCTCCGCTGTCAGAGACAGTATGCCTCTGAATACTCAGCAGGAAGAGGTTGGGTGGCCATCTGTCATGGATGATTTTGCTGAGATTCCTGCATTGCAGGGGGTTGGACTAGATGACCCTTGGGGTCCCTTCCAACTCTACAATTCTATGAGAGAGTGCTATTGAATTCATGTGCTGCTTGTGAGCTTTCCAAGTGCATCTGGTTGGATGCTGGACTAGATGGGCCTTTGGACTGATCCAGCAGACTCTTCTTATGTTCTTCTGCTTGTGTGTAAGGTTTTTAAAGCAGGAAATGTCCTGTTCTAAAAACAAACTCTGGTTCGCTAAATGGGAACTATTGTGGAATGAATTTAAAAAATCCCCCTAACAAAAACAAAATATTAAGAGGGATGAAGCATTGCTCTGGGGCTAACAATGCATCATCTAGCCCTACCACCACTAGGACCCTGATCCCAAGCTTGGTACCTTGGAGTCATCCGCTGTGCAGTACAAATCTTACAATAAACTAGAAAATCTAAGACTTTGAAGAGGAGCAGAGAACTCCCAAGACTATCCTTTCCTTTAAGCAATCCTTCTCACTGATGCTTTGAGTTTCATAACCATGCTATGTCTCCCCAAACATCTCACAGCAATCCTGTTATTATCATTGCTAAGCCCCACAGAGTGGGAAAGGGAATTAACATGGATTCCCACTGGATATTAGATGGATGACTGCATTGCTAATGAAGCTCAGATAAATAAAGTTAGTGGAAAGCATCTTTCTGAAGCGGAAAATCACTCCCATGTTCCTCCCGTGCTCACCTCCTCGTGTTGATCTTTGCCCCATTCTATGCGTTTTGCTGGGGTTATCCCCATCACAAAGAGGTTGAAGGTCCTAAATCATGGTGACTATTTAAAACTAGCATAGTAAATCTTCCCCTGATTTACTAATGCAGCAATAAACTCTTCAAAATGCAATCAATGTGTGCTAACAAAGTGCCACGAGAGGCTGGACGGAAAGCATAATCCATGAATCATTCTGAAGTTGTTCCACTAAGCGAGATGCATTGTCCTTCCTTCCATACCCATAAATATAAGCACAAAAAAGGTGGGAAATTTTTAATGACACTGTGAATAAATAGCCTGACTTGTGTGGTTTTATGTCTAATGGAATGAGACTTGACTTAACAACCATAATTCACACACACACTTAGATGCAAGCATACACACATACACACATGTCATGTTGAAGTGGACTTGTGAGATAGTGTATAAATTTTGGTGTGTGTGTGTGTATATATATATATATATAGATAGATAGAGAGAGAGAGAGAGAGAGAGAGAGAGAGAGATGCCAAAGCATCACTCCTAATCCCAAATTGCAAGGAATAGGCAATCAGTCTGTTTTCAGGCAGTGTCAATTTTGCATGTGTTCATTCTATCCATTTTCTTCACTGATCTATGGGATTTTTTAATTTATGGAATTCATACTTAAATGTGTACTTTATTCCAAAATAAAATCTAAATAAGTATTTTATCTCATTTCCATTTCTAAACATACGTTATCCCCCCCCCCAATAATAAAAATGCATGTTGCTCCTTTATTTAGCACAAGTTGGGAAAGTGCTATTATATTTGGGGGTCCTGCTTCCTAGACATCCTATAGGCATCTGGTTGGCCATTGCAAAATCAGGATACTGGACTAGATGGCCTGAGCTAGCAGGGTTCGTCTTATATTCATTTTTGCTGTGTTCAAAAATTCAGGGACTGAGCAATTTCTTTGTTGTTCTCTGATTAACAGTATTTTCTGCAGAGCACTGCCTGGCAAGGCTTACTGTTTATTTCCACAGACTTTCCTCTCTGCATGGGAACACCTTCAGTTGTTTTTTGTGTGTATTTGACTGTCATACTTTGATAATGTAACAGTGTGAAAGAAATGCTTTCAAAAGGAGAAAGCCTGTCCGAGGTAAAACCTGGATGCCTAATCCACTGATTTGCATATACCAATATACTTATGCACCAATGTGAGCCTTCCATCACCTCCACACCAAGAAAAGGAGCACACATTCTGTAAAAGACAAATGGGAAGAGAAGATTTGTGGCTAGTTTGGTTTCCTTGTTTGGGAACGGATTGCAAACTTTCTTTCCAGCAATCTAGTTTCCTTTCTGAGCGTGCAGCACTCTGATATGCAGAATCAACAGCCACTGCTGCGTTATTTGCATTCATTCGCATAATCCCCAGAGGATTCGGTTGGTCCCGCTTGTCCTCAGAAACACTTTATTGGATGTGTGCGCAGAAATGTCCTTGTCCTATACAACCACAAAATAATGTTGAAGGGCACACGACTGTAACAGACAGGCTTCCAGATAAAGGCCTTGCTTGGGGAAATCTTCTTCAGATGACAACTGCAAAGAACGTTCCCCATAAGGAATGCTACCAACATAATTAGTTGTTGAGGAAGACATCCACATGTCCCCCAAACACTCAGCACCTCAAAAGCATTTCAAGGCCCTGACAGCAGTTTTCACAACTGGGACGATTTCAGGAATGTCTAAACATGAAACAAGCAAAACTATAATTATATTAGAAAATGGGGGGAGGGGTTAATGAAAGCAAAACCATTCCAAATCTCAATTCCAACAGGATAATACCGCAAATCATGAGCAGCCCCATGACTTCTGGAATAAGAATCAACTCTGTAAGAATTGTCAAGCGTCTAGACAAGATGAATGTGGGCTCATGTAATTCAAAACCACAAGGGATTGATTAGGAGTCAAATGACCCCATACTGAAATGAAGGAGCTAATTATAAGCTTCTATCAAATATTGACAGCCCGGGCCACCTCTTCTCCAGCTTGGATGCCTTTGAGAAAAGTACACCTTGAAATTATTTATTTATTTATTTATTTATTTATTTATTTATTTATTTTTCCGGTTGGAGGTGAATTCCTAGGACCTGCTCGCCTGCCTGAGGCAGGGATGGAGTAATGAGGTTCTAGCACACAGGCATGGTCTCCCTCTGGAGGTCATTAGTCTATATTTAACATTAAGGGATGCTATGCATCTAAGTGCCAGGATCCAACTTCTTAAATAGCCAATTGCATTGGTGCTTCCCTATCTAGAAGCAGAGGGAAATGAAATGAAATGATGGGACAAGGAGGGAGCACCCCTTCAAAGTAGAAGGTTTAATTAAGGAAAGCATCAGTTTCATCCCATATTTCCTGTGAATCAATTCAGACTTGTTAGCGTATGGGCGGGGTGAGTCCCCCCCCCCTTCATGTAGAAAATGATCCTAGAAGCCTTTTAGCTGGTAGATAAGCTTCCCATGCATGCAGAAATGGTGATACAGGAAGGGATGTAAGAAGCCCTCATTTTCTATTCTGCCCTAAAATCATCACACGCAACACTGTAGCATAGTAACAAACAAAAACAATAGCACACACCCCACAGTTTTAAAAGGCCATAGATTGCTTAATTAGCCCAAAGCCTGGCTGGGATTGGAGGAATTTTTTTTTCCTGGCACCTAAAGATATGTAACAAAGGCACCAGGAGAGCCTCCCTAGGTAGAGCATTCCACAAGCAGGGAGTCACCACAGAAAAGGCCCATTCTCATGTTGCCACTCTCCAGATCTCTCGTGGAGGTGGCACACAAAGAAGGGCCTCAGATGATGATTGCAGGATCTGGGTCAGTTCATATGGGTTCATATGGTATTTGTCTCACTGTGGTAAAATTATGCAAATTATGTAAATAATTGGGTAGACTACATAACTTTTGTTGTCATTAATGCTATTCCACTACATTCATTTCAGTGCAAAGGAAACATAATGTGAATGGGAGAGACACAATGATTTATGTATCCTTTGGCAACTAGAAGAAACAACAATAGCCAATACTGATTGCATTCTCTGGATTGATTTGTGTTCAGGACATGGGATGAATAAGCGGACATCAGAAGAAGAAGAAGAAGAAGAAGAAGAAGAAGAAGAAGAAGAAGAAGAGGAGGAGGAGGAGGAGGAGGAGGAGGAGGAGGAGGAGGAGGAGGAGGAGGAGGAGGAGGAGGAGTTTGGATTTGATATCCCGCCCTTCACTCCCTTTAAGGAGTCTCAGGGCGCCTAACATTCTCCTTTCCCTTCCTCCCCCACAACAAACACTCTGTGAGGTGAGTGGGGCTGAGAGACTTCAAAGAAGTGTGACTGGCCCAAGGTCACCCAGCAGCTGCATGTGGAGGAGCGGAGACGCGAACCCGGTTCCCCAGATTACAAGTCCACCGCTCTTAACCACTACACCACACTGGCTCCCCATTAGCACCCCAGTCGGCACTAAGTAGCTGTCCTTGGGTACAGTGATGTAGACCTAATAGAAGCTAACATTTTACTTCCCCCCAAACTGACCCTGGCGTAGCATCTCTGTGAAGCACTGCAGGAGATTAAAACACCAGCAATCCAGAACTGCTCAGAATGCTTGTCTGAAGCAGTAATGGGTACCAGACCTGTCAGAGACCAATATGGCCTTCAGTACAGTCATCGCTGACATGATGTTTGCAATCACAACCATTGCAAATAAAGATTTCAATCTCTCAGGCTATTGAAAGGATCACTGGGAAATGTCTGTAGGAACAAAGACATTCATATTATGAAAACTGTATTTCAAGTGAATTCTCCCTATCCTGCTTACCCCTCAATTGTAAGCTCTTCAAAGTTCCTCCGTTCAGAGAAATGAATCATTAGCTCATGAAGGAGTGATGCTTGAGCCTTTGATTAATATTACTGGGGAGTGCCTGGGAATGATTAGTGAGAGATAACACAATAGAAAGGAGGGGGCCTCTGTGCCACTCCAACATGCCATTCCTCTCCTGGCTTTGAGAGCTGCATCAACTTGTCTAATGCAATGAATGCAGCCCTTGTTGTAAATGTGTCAAATTAGATCGCGGCTTGTCAGGCTCTCGTTTTCAAGGGTTTCAGATCTTTATCAGGTAGTGTCAGACTAAAGCGACAAAAAACCAGGAAAATGACAAACACACACACTCCTGCTGCCTGCGAATAGAGCAGGGAGGAAACGATTGGCTCAGGGCATCACCAATTACACCTGTGTGTCAACAGCACTCCTGGTTAATGGAAATGTACTTGCAGATGAAGTCCAGCACTTCCCTTGCTTGTCAAATTCATCACACTTGCACATACAAACAGTATGAGAATGGTGATTGACAGTTAAGCTCCACTCACATGGCACTTGGTTCTGTTTCGTTGGCGTATTCCTCAATGTTAGTTTCCGCATTATATTTGAACTTCGATACAATGGAAAAGCCGCTTCTGGAAATCTAGTGCAAGTTTAATGGTCATTTCCATGTTAGTTGGTTCCAGAAATGATCTGTTTGCAATCCCACCAACCTAGAAAATTGTGGAAGGAAGGCAATGGAATTGGGGCCAGGACGCCAGCATACAGTTCTTTTCTGCTGTTTTCATGGTTGAATCAAGTGGGAACAGAAGTATGTATATATGGAAAGGGTGGGAGAATAGTGACATTGCTGAGGGAGAAAATTTCCTTTGAGGGTTCAATAAGGAGTCTCCAACCATATACCCAGTTTAGTCAGACTCCCCCCCCCCCCCAGTTATGCATTACCAGACAGTGTCCAGAGAATCTGTGAGAGCTTCTTCTTCTTTGGCAATCACTCATAGCTGAGTAAGATTGTCTTCCATAAACACGGTTTTAACAATGAGTCCATAAGTGACTGTGGAGGCCAATTCTGGAACCACATGTCCTTCCACAGTGGGGACATTGGTTTTACTCAACCCAAGTATTTTGCAACCTTCTGTTACATCTTCTCTGGAATTATTTTTCACTCCAGCAGTCAGCGTTAACCTCCTCCTAAACTGGTTCTTACTGGTTTTGTGGTTAGGCCTTAGTGACACTGGCCTTACTAATAACAGGTTTTGCATAATTTATAGCTCATCGTCCAACAATGTTTGTTTATTGTGCTATGCCATGGCCACTAGTGTGAATGAAATTTAGCATAGTGTGCTGGTAAAAAAAAGCCACAGTTTCATAAAGCAACAGGCACTGCAGTGTGAAAGGAACGTTAGAAAATGGAACAGAAGCACTGGCATTATAACCAGGAGAACTAATGCAATATTCCCCATGTCAGAATGCACCCCACATCCTAAAAGGGAGCTTGCAAGATCAGTGGTGTCACCAGAGAGCAAACATCAGAATAAATTGTTGCACAGAACACTGTCCAATTTATGATCCTCTTTTCCCCAGTACTTTTTTTAGGGGAAGGGCTTAGTGTTAGGGAATCTCCATTGCATGGAGAAGGTCTCAACTTTCATTCCTGGCATTGCCAGGGAAGTCTAGGGTTGCCTACTGCTGGAACTCAATAGAACTATTGCCAGTCAGTGTGGATAATACTGAGCTTGATAGACCAATGGCTGCCCCAGCAACCTCAGTCTGCCCTTAGTTAGCTCCCATCTGCCAGCATGGTGTAGTGGTTAAGAGCTGTGTACTCATAATCTGGTGAACCAGGTTCACTTCCCCGCTCCTCCACATGCAGCTGCTGGGAGACCTTGGGCTAGTCACACTTCTCTGAAGTCTCTCAGCCTCACTCACCTCACAGAGTGTTTGTTGTGGGGGAGGAAGGGAAAGGAGATTGCTAGCTACTTTGAGACTCCTTAAGGGGAGTGAAAGGCAGGATATCAAGTCCAAACTCCTCCTCCTCCTCCTCCTCTTCTTCTTCTTCCTTACAACTATCCCAGGGGGTGGCACTGGCTGTCAGCTTCTTCCTGCTTATTTCAATGGGCCAGTGGTCTGACAATGTGCTCCTATTACTTTTTAATGCATAAAATTCCTCATGAACTTAATCTCTATTTGGGTGTTACCCAAATAAGAACCAGATGAGGAGGAGAGTGTGGCAATGTTCCCTGGGCCTTGGTGGTCATCACTGCCTCTTGCAGCTGTGAGTTCCATAATTTAACTACACAATGCTTGAAGAAGTACGTTTTTTATCTCTCCTGAATCTTGCAACATGGGAGTCCCAATGTTATGGGAGACAGAGAAAAAAAATGTCCCTGCCCACTTTCTCCATGTCATGCAAAATTGTATGAACTTCTGACATGGTGCCTCTCTAAACAAAAAAGTCCCAAACATTGCAACATTCCATCAGAGCAGAGCTGCCCACTAATGGGGATGCTGAGCTGAATATTTAGGGCTCCCAACTCCAGGGCAGGAGAAAATTCAGAGGAGAGTTTGGGATGTGTCCTTTGTTTTCTGGCCATAGAGAAATCTGCAGCCATGTAGATTCCTAGATTCTCTTACTTGCATCTACTGGAATTTGCTATACAAGTTTCTTAGGTCATGAAACTGCCGTTTAAATGTTTTCTGATGGCCTAAGGATGGAGATTTATACTAAGTCTGTCTGCTTTGAAACCCCACCATAAAAAGGTGCCTTCAACAAACAGATTTGTTTCATTATCCTCAGAAACCCCACCATAACCAGCAGCAGGGCAGCCAAAACACTGGAAATAACAAATAGCTTCCAAGTCTTTTTAAGAACAATTTACGGCAGATCTCACAGTGTACTCTATATGATCTCATACATACCTGGGTGTCTGTGCTAAAGGAAGTGCATGGCCCAGCACAGTGTATCAGAGATTATGGGCGCAATAAATATTGGACAGAGGATCTATGATAACATCTATTATGGCTTTATGAAATATTTATATTGCCTGAATACATATTACTTCCTGAACAGCTCGTTCTGGGGAGGTTTAATGAAAGACATCTGTCGCTTTCACTGAAATCTACCAATGGACAAAATATGCTCTCATCTCCCCCTCCAAGCCACAGTCTTTGGGGGTTTACAGAACCAGCAGATTGGCACTGAAATATGCCATATTTACTTTCTAAAGGGCAGTCATGGGGGAGACAAGGAAAGTGACATATTGATGTACGCACGCAGAGTCTTTCACTAAGTTTTGGAAATGAGCTTACTTTGTGAAACACTAAGATCAACCTTAGCAAAAAGCACTGGCTTTTTTTGAATGGGGGCAATAAAAAAAGAGCACTGTGGGTTGTAAATACGGCAAAAATAAAATAAAAATGGAACCATAGGAAGACATGGGGCTAAGAAAATAGGTAAAGGTAAAGGGACCCCTGACCATTAGGTCCATTCGTGGCTGACTCTGGGGTTGTGGCACTCATCTCGCTTTATTGGCCAAGGAAGCCGGCGTACAGCTTCCGGGTCATGTGGCCATCATGACTAAGCCGCTTCTGGCGAACCACAGCAGCACATGGAAATGCCGTTTACCTTCCCACTGGAAGGTACTTGCATTTTGACATGCATTCGAACTGCTAGGTTAGCAGGAGCAGGGACCAAGCAACGGGAGCTCACCCCGTCTTGGGGTTTCGAACCGCCGACGTTCTGACTGGCAATTCTGTGGTTTAACCCACAGCGCCACCCATGTCCCTTTAAGAAAATAGATGCATCCATTTATGCCTACATTTCCACCCTTCACCTTTCCCGATGAGCCAACTTGGCAAATAATGGCATATACACAACCATAATTTTTAGGCACAAGGCACAGGCCTGGGAAGGAGGGCTCACTTTGACCAACTCCATCAGTCCTCCTCTCTCTTCCTCAGCCGTCATCTAGAGGCAAGCCATTCTATCAAGCTGCCTCAGTGGGAGGAGAAGGGAAGAAGGACTCCTTCCATCAGCTTTTGCTGAAAGACCAGCTCCATCAGGCACCTCCTGCCTCAGAACTGTGCCATCTGGTCATTAGAAGAACAATGGTCTAAGAATTAGTGCCTGAGCTTGTTTCCCCCCGCTCTTTCCTCCCTGTCCTTTCCCCCTTTTATGCCCTGTTTTTGTTTTAGATTTTAAGCCTGCTGGGAAGGACTGTCTTGTTTTAATTGGTGGTATGTAAGCCACTCTAACAGCCTTTTTGGCTGAAGAGCAGAGTACAAATGCTCTAAATAAATAAATGTTAATCAGCAGCACATACCACTGGTTTGTCTGCATACTGTGTATCATTATCATTATCGTCCCTACTGAAAGTGAACTTGGGTGGCTGAGTGCCAATCAGTTTGGAAATGAAGCAGAACCATTAATGTTTCAATATGCCTATAGGGACTCCCAGGGCATGCAGAAGCATATAAGTTTGTAAATTAATATGGCTTCTGCATGGAGCCCCCCAAAGTATATTGAAACTTTCATGGTCTTGCTTTACTTTGGAGAATCTTGGTTAGAGAGTGGACTTCACCTGCTGCCATCACACTGACAGAGAGAGATGCTTGTAAAAGGAAATAATAAAGTTATTTTTTGTAGGGTGTTTCTTGTTCTAGTATTAACTTGTCAAGGGAAGAACAAAACAGCCATGATTGCTCCTTTGTTATCTCAGAGAATAATGAAAGATGACTTGTCATCTTGAAGTCCACGAGGAAAGCATGAGGAAGAAGAGGATGCTGGAAACAGAACCAAAGCTGAAAATATTGGTCTATTTTGGCAGCCCCCCAAAATGTAGAATTGTTTTTCAAATAATTTGATTTCTTTTTTTTAAGTCATCATGGGGAAAAATCAGAACTTTGTAAGACTTCCTTACACCCCAGTACACACTTCCCCCCTATTTTTCTATTCACTTGTATTACTATTTTTTTAACAATCTATGTGTGGCTCCATAATGTTTTCAGTATTTAGGGCCTCTGAAGGTCTTGATCCAGCTCTGGATGAATGGAAATTTGTACAGTAGGCTATGTTCTACACAAACTTGTTTACCATCCTAGAAAGCAAGAGACATCATCAAAGTTCAGAAGGGAGGGGTGTGAGACCTGGGAGAGTCCTGGGGGCCAGACAGAGTGACTTGGAGGTCTGCATTCAGACCTGATGCTTCCTGTCCCTGCCCTATACCCTGGGCTCCTATAAAATCCTCTGCAACTCATAGCATAACAGTTTCTCCACAAGACAGGGCTCAGTGCCCCAGCTACAGAAAAGTTCAGAATATGGCGATTTGAGGGTGCAGGATATGAAGGTGTTTCCAGAGGGAAGAAACTTGTGTATCCCAGGCTGCATATATGTAGAATATTTATCATGGCACACATACACCTCTTGAAAAGGATAAGATGGGATTTACAGCATAAACATGCTGGGCCCTCAAATATGGTTCTGCATAGCCCTTCCAATTAAGTTAATCCAGTCTTAGCCAAGGACTGAGTGGGCTGTGGGAAATGAACTGTGGTTTCCATGGAAACATATTGTTTTGATCTGACTGCAATTATAGCAATGGGGGAGGCTACCTCCTATTCAGTGTGGCCTCTTGTAACCTTCATGAAAACCAGCAAAGAATAGTATCTGGAGATTTCAGTGGCTCGGGCAATGTTAAATGGATATTGCCAAAGGCCACAGAATTTCATATCGTGCCAGGACACGAGGGGCCATCTCTGGAGATGAGGGGCCCGTTTGCAACCTTCCATCTGCCACGCTAAAAGTTCTCACATGGCGAGTTTACTGCCTCATTTTCTCACAGACAGCCATTTGGCTGAACCTATCCCTACAGGAAACCACCAAACATGCAATAACTTTTAAAGGGCTTTTATCCAACAGTCATCCTCTGGGGTGATTTTATCAGCTGCAAAATGAATATGAAAATAAGCCCTAAGAATGAGAAGAATGCAAGAACCATAGGAAGAGCCCTCCTCAATCAGACCAGCATCCTGTTCTGCACAGCAGCCAATCAGAAGTCTCTGGGGAGTCTGCAGGCAGGACATGAAGCCAATAGCCTTCTCCCACTGTGCCTCCCCAAAGACTGGTAGTCGGTGAAAGATTGCTCTGAACTTGGACACTGCATATAGTGCTAATAGGCCATGCAACTGCTGATAGACTTCCCCATGCCTCTGTTTCATTCCTTTTAAAGCTGTCTAAGCTATTGGCCACAGTAACATTCCTTAAGTTAACTATGCACAGTGCAAAGAAGTAGGTTCTTTGCAGATACCTCTTATGTGGGTGTAGGTGGCGCCTTTCTGGCTACGTAAGAATCCACACTTACCTCAGAACTTCAGAAACAGAATAAATGATATTAGGAAGCTGGCCCACATCTCCTAAGGGTGTGTGCATTGTGAATGGGAAAAAATTCAATTTGCTTCTCATTTGAACTCAAACCTATGTAATTCACACTTCCCAAGCAGGGGTATACCAATTTGTACAATCCAAGTAGGTAGCAATGTAACCATATCTGCATAACACAACTGATGCCACCCATCTACTGTCCTACAACAAGTCCAGTATGATAATAGGAATTGCCAATGTTTTGGGGGCCCTGGGAACAATTGCCAACCAGAGGAGCTGACATGAGCACTACAGATGATGATATTAATGTTGGTGTTCATATGCTACCTTCCTCACATTCCAAGTAGTATGTGCCACCACACTAAAGACACAATTCTTATAATTGTACAAACGGACCTCCTGATAGTATCTACTGGATGCCTTCTTCTGCAGAGCACAACTGGGTATATAAGAGGCAATATTATATTTTAGGTGTCCTGGTCCAAAGGAGCATTGGGCTTTGCATGTCAGAATCAGCACCTTGAACTTAGTAATAACAACAACAACCTTATTATTTTTACCCTGCCCTGGGTGGCTCCCAGCAGAATATTAAAAATATGATTAAAATATCAAACATTAAAAACTTCCCTAAGCAGGGCTGCCGTTAGATGTCTTCTAAAAGTTGTATACAGTGGTACCTTGGGTTAAGTACTTAATTTGTACGGGAGGTCCATTCTTAACCTGAAACTGTTCTTAACCTGAAGCACCACTTTAGCTAATGGGGCCTCGCAGTGCTGCCGTGCCGCTGGAGCATGATTTCTGTTCTTATCCTGAAGCAAACTTCTTAACCTGAAGCACTATTTCTGGGTTAGCAGAGTGTGTAATCTGAAGCGTGTGTAACTGGAAGCGTATGTAACCCGAGGTACCACTGTAGTTCTTTATCTCCTTGACATATTGAGCATGTTCCAAGGGGAGGGTGCCACTACCAAGAAAGCCCTTTGCCTGGTTCCCCGTAACTTCACTTCTTGCAGTAAGGGAACCAGCAGAAGACCCTCAGAGGAGGACCTCAGTGTCAGGGCTGTGTGATGGGGGTGGAGACGCTCCTTCAGGTATACTGGACTGAGGCCGTTAAGGGCTTTAAATGTCAGCACCAACACTTTGAATTGTGATCAGAAACACATTGGAAGTCAATGAAGATCCTTTAGGACTGGTGTTATGTGGTCCTGGTGGCTACTCTCAGTCACCAGTCTAGTTGATATATTCTGGATTAGCTGTAGTTTTTGAGTCACCTTCTAAGGTAGCCTCATGTAGAGCACATGGCAATAGTCCAAGTGGGAGATAACCAGAGCATGCACCACTCTGCCTAGACAGTCTGTGGGCAGGTAGGGTCTCAGCTGGCATACCAGGTGGAGCTGGTAGACAGCTGCCCAGGAAACAAAATTGACTTGTGCCTCCTTGGACAACTGTGAGTCCAAAATGACTCCCAGGCTGTGCACCTGGCCCTTCAGGGGCAGGGCTATCCCATTCAAGGCCAGGGAATGCCACACACAAATATGCCCCTGTCCCCCCAAAACAGTACTTCTGTCTTGTCAGGATTCAACCTCAATCCGTTAGCCACCATCCATCCTCTAACCATGTCCGTCCAGACACTCACACAGGATCTATACTGCTTTTACTAGTTCTGATTTGAAGGAGAATTAGAGCTGGGTATCAGCTGCATACTGGTGAACACCCAGCCCGAACCCCCTGATGATCTCTCCCAGTGACTTCATATAGATGTTGAAAAGCATTGGGGAGAGGATGGAGCCCTGAAGCACCCCACAAGTGAGAGCCCAGGGGTTTGATCACCAGCAACACTTTCTGGACACGGCCCAGCAGAAAGGAGTGGAACCACTGCATAACAGTGCCCCCAGCTCCCAACTCCTCTAGATGGTCCAGAAGGATGTCATGGTCAATGATGTCAAAGGCAACTGAGAGATCCAGCAGGACCAGGAAACAGCTTTCACCTCTGTCCCTTGGCCCACTAGCTGATTGGCACAGACAAACTTCAATCAAATACACATTATAACCTGCTCTGTTGGCAACAAAAGAATGATTCTCCCATACCTTATTTCAGTGGGATGGGTAGAGATGACACATATGAATCCATTACATGCTGGTAATTTCTGTGGCAGCCAGGTGATTTCCAGATCCTAATCTTTGCAGAGGATAGACATAAGAACATGCTTTACTGCCCTTCAAGAAAAGCAGTAACGTTCTTTAAAATCTGGCACAGCAACACCATGTTCTGTTTAGTTAACACTGGTTTTCCTTGTTTATGGCTCCCTTGGCATCCTTCCTAGAATTAATGTATTTGCTTTACATTCTCAAGCAACAAAGACCTTTTTGGAGAGCAGAGCTGACCTGTTATGCATTAATAACTGCATGGCATGCAAAGGAGGTGGAATATAACATGGTAGGAACATTCCCTGCAGTAATCATGCTATAGAATATATTTTATGGGTGTGCACTGAATATGAGATTCGGATTGGGCCCCAATTCAGGAATTAGGAATGCCGGCCGATTTGGTTTTGGACCTATTTTGAAGGAAGACACCCACTTTGCCTTGGAATGGCCACAGGGATCTCTGAAGTGGCCCACTTGAAATCAGGATTTGGGTTAGTCAGAATAGGTAGATAGGTTGATAGGCTGCAAAAAAAGAGAGATTCCTTACTTAATACTTTGTGAAAGCTGGACAAATCGCCCCCATTAAATTACTTCTGTTGGTGCCTGCCATCCAAAGCCATTGCCTCAAACAATACAGCAGCTTAATAGGATTCCTTCAGAGTGGGTGGATCTGCCAATTTTGCTTTCTTTCGGTTTCTCATTCCCTCAGATCCTACCCCCCACTTTGTAAGTTCAGTTCACAGTCCCGTATCAGTTTGCAATTTTTAAAAATAAAAAGTTGTCCAATGACATAATGGCAGAAGGGCAACAAGCTCTCATCTTAATACCTGCAGTCCTTGGACCAAGGGGGTGGAGATAGGTAAGGGTGAACTGAAATAAAGTGACTCATAAGGCCACAGTTCCCCTTCAGCAAGCTGCTTACAGGGAGCTATCCATGGTGCTGCAATCACTGGCTTGCCATGCTGACTTGACCTTTGGCCCTGTAGATATGATGTGGAGGGGAGAGAACAGTGGATATGTGTGCAGTGGTCTGTATGATGAACCACTAAAGTACAAGTAGCAGATTCTGAAGCCGTGTGCCGTGTCTGCCTTTCCCAACTAGCTATTAGAGCTTCCTAGACAGGAAGGAGTGTAAGAGGGCTTCCTGTTTGGTTGGGTTTTGCTTGAGCAACAAGGTATTCCTAAATTCCAGTGTATCCCTGTATATTTGGTTGTTTTTCAGACGTGGCTTCTATCTTATTCCTTGGTTCATCCCTCCTGGTTGTCCTTCACCCCTGACCTCTGACATGTTTCTTGTTCCTGCTTCCTGGTGAGTCCTGATTTGCTCTTTGGTCCTGACTTCTAATTTGTCCCACAGCACCCAGTTTCTGACTCTGTTATCCATGGCCTAACCCTGACACAAGGCTGAAAAGAAGCCTGAGGTCTTGGAAAGCCACTGCTCGTTGGAGGAAGCAATACTATGCAGCATAAACAAATGGTTTGATTCAGTACAAAATGGCTTTGTAAATCATCCAGAAATTTTGATTTCTGAAGCAGAATTTAAACCCAGGTCATCCTGCTCTGAATGTATATCTACAATGCAACAATGGCACTCAACACCTGATTATCCGGCCTGCATTGAATTATGCATGTCATACCGATTATTTTTTTTGTTCCTTGAATAGATGAGTGCAGCTCTTAGAATTCATTTTCCTGAGTGAACCCATGAGTTTGCAAATTAGTCATTCATTTCCCATTAATGGACTTCGGCACTTGCGTCAAATGCCTTCTTTTCGCCACCATTTCTTGCCAGTAAATGTGTTTGCTTGGTTGTTCATGTAAAGGGAATATAAATAGGCAGGGTCTTGAGCCAAGCAAATGCAGCTTGGTATTCATGCAGTAACCCTAGTGATGCCGTTGCTCACTTTTCCCCCTTCTATATCTCTATTTAATGTTACATGGCCTGATCTGAGTCTCAGTGAATCCACAGAGACACCCATTGACTTTTCTGTGCTTTGGACAAGGACCATAAAACCTGCTATTTACATCGTATATGTCTGGCCGCTGTTTCCATAGAGTTAAAGGCTAGCTGAATGAAAATTCTGAATTCAAGGCAGCCTCTCCAGCTTATGACTCCCGGCGCCTTAAGGGAATTGGCTGGGTGTATTTTTCTGTACGTATTTAGTGTAAATGAGGCATCCACATAGAGGGATCATAAGCAATTTCCATCCCCACTCCAAATCAGCCAAAGGGTTTCAACTCCCACCCTGCACAATGTAATCAATTGTGCTGGAAAACTTTTTCCAGACTGATTGTCAGTAATTTGCAACAAACAACTCCTTAGAGGAAGAAGGCTGGCTCTGAGTTTTATCTTATCTTTGTCAGCTTGGAAAGGCCATCTTTGGAAATAATAACGGATTCAGCTGCTTGTGGATTCTCATGGCTTTGTCTGGAGGTGAGGCACAAGAGGGCAGGAAGCGTGACTGGGCTCTCACCTCTAGCAACAGTCACAGCTATTAACATACCCCTTACATTGCGCTTTGGCTATGATGCACTGTTGAGGTTGAAATATTCTGCCATTACAGAAAAGTCGCTGGGGATCGCAGTGTATGTATCTTAGCTACAGGATCACTGTCCCTGGATGGTATGGGAGGATTGTTCTTAAGGGTGTGATTGAGTTGCAACAATTTGTGGTAAGAGAAGGAGACGGTGAGCTGTAACGCCATGCTCATTTACAATACCATATGCTCTTATTGTCTCTTATTGTTGGGGACTGGGCAGAAGAGGAATGGTGGAGACTGCCTCCCCATCCTGACCCTTCCAGGGTGGAGGAAGAGGAAGACAGTATAGATTTACAACAGTGGTTTTGGGAGGTCACAGCTCAGAGGCAAATGAGGAGGAAGTTGGGAAATAATGGGAGAAGAGGAGGAGAAGGAGGCCGAAGCGGAGCGGCAGTTGACTGACACGGTATCATCAGAAAGCATCCCAGAACCCGGAGAGGCTTAAAAGTAGGAGAGCAAAGAGCTAAAAGGCAGAGGGCATGTAGCAGCACCCGTAGAAGTGCCGAATGAGGAAGTGGGAGGGACTGGTGGTGGAGATTCACTCGGGACAACACCGTTATCCAAGAGGCTGGGTTCTATAGCCTCTCTCTGTAAATATTAAAATAAAAAAGGATGGTAAGAAACCTTTCCTTGTCTTTATACTTTCCTGAGCAACCAGCCGGGAGCCGCTGACAGCATCCTGACATTTATTTACCATAAGAACATAAGAAGAGCCCTGCTAAAAAAGCCAATGCAATTCTGGGCTGCATCAATAGGAGTATAGCATCTAGATCAAGGGAAGTAATAGTGCCACTGTATTCTGCTCTGGTCAGACCTCACCTGGAGTACTGTGTCCAGTTCTGGGCACCACAGTTCAAGAAGGAAACTGACAAACTGGAACGTGTCCAGAGGAGGGCAACCAAGATGGTCAAAGGCCTGGAAACAATGCCTTATGAGGAACGGCTAAGGGAGCTGGGCATGTTTAGCCTGGAGAAGAGGAGGTTAAGGGGGTGATATGATAGCCATGTTCAAATATATAAAAGGATGTCACATAGAGGAGGGAGAAAGGTTGTTTTCTGCTGCTCCAGAGAAGCGGACGCGGAGCAATGGATCCAAACTACAAGAAAGAAGATTCCACCTAAACATTAGGAAGAACTTCCTGACAGTAAGAGCTTTCGACAGTGGAATTTGCTGCCAAGGAGTGTGGTGGAGTCTCCTTCTTTGGAGGTCTTTAAGCAGAGGCTTGACAACCATATGTCAGGAGTGCTCTGATGGTGTTTCCTGCTTGGCAGGGGGTTGGACTCGATGGCCTTTGTGGTCTCTTCCAACTCTATGATTCTATGATCCATCTACACCAGCATCCTGTTGTCACATTGGCCAACCAGATGCCTATGAAAAGTCCACAAGCAGAATTGTAATGCAACAGCACTCTCCCAACTTGGGATTCTCAGCAACTGGCTTTCAGAAGACAGTACACAACTCTCAAATCAAATAACCATTGATAGCCTTATCTTCCACAAATCTTCTTTTAAAGCCATCCAAGCTGACGGCCATCAGTACATCTCGTGGGAGCAAATTCCATAGTTTACTTGTGCAGGATGTGAAGAAGAATTTTCTTTTCTCTGGGCTGCATCCAATATTCTCCATCTGTTAGGCCAGGGGTGCTCACACTAACAGATGTGAGAGTTTTAATGCTGCAGAACAGAGGAATTTGACACAACATTTGCACGAGCAGAAACTCATTGCAAAGTTACTAGCAAACTGCTCATGCAGTCCTTGGAACTACTATGTTCTGCTGCTGCCAAAAAGAAAAAAAAGTCAGTGGAACCAATATAAGTGCCTTTAACTTAGCATTACATTGTATAACACTCTTTCCTGAATCTTCAGTGTCATTGAATAGTCCTTGTTCTACTATTATGAGGGAGGGAATAAGCTTCTCTCTATCTCCTTTCTCCAGAACATGGATAATTTTGTATATCACCCCGTGCTCACTTTTTCTTCTAAACTAAAGAGTCCAAATGCTGTAACCTTTACTTCATGAAGGAATGTATTCCTGTTGCCTTGGCAACAGTGTTTCATTCCCTTGTTGCCCATTCACAGTGTGGGAAATGAGAGGGCTTTGTTGGCCCTCAGTGATGTCGCAAGGTATATTGTCACAGGGAACCAGGCAGAGGGCCTTCTCGGTAGTGGTGCCCTCTCTGTGGAAGACCCTCCCTTCAGATGTCAAGGAAATAAACAACTATCCGACTTTTAGAAGACACCTGAAGGCAGCCCCTGTATAGGGAAGTTTTTAATGTTTGATGTTTTATCATGTTTTTACTATTCTGCTGGGAGATGGGCAGGGTATAAATAATAAAATTGTTATTGTTATTAGCTATGAGGTGCTATGTAATGAACAATCTCATAAACTGATCCTCTATTGGCTGAGGTCACACCATGAGGAGCAATGAGTTCTTGATGTTGGTTCTTACCAAGAGGGAGAGAGAAGAGGCAAAGTGCAGGGGGTCAAATGTGCTAAACTTCTCCCTTAAGTTGGCCACCAATTTGTGAAGGACATTTCTGAAGCTTCTTCCATTTGTGAGCAGTCCCTGCACAATTAGAAGCCCAGATAGTCAGAATCTAAATTCCACAGGGAGCTTCACAACTCTTCCCCATTTTATACCTTCTCTTTCCATAAGTTGGAAGGTGATGGACACAGTGACAGGGGTGGAGCTTAGGGAATCCATCTATGTTCCTTCTGCTTGTGTGTAGGCTTTACACATGAGCAGAACTCAGGGTGGCTGTTTCCATTGCTTCACCCTCTTTCCATGCAACCTTGGAAAATTCAGGACAAAGGGAAGTATTTCTTCATGTTGTTAGACCATTGTTGGAGTATGGCATTCACTCCCACAAGAGGTAGTGATGCTCACCAACTTGGAATGCTTGAAAAGAAGGGTGGACATATTCTTGGAGGAGAAATCTTCTACCTCCACTGTTGGTGGCAGTATACATCTGAATCCAGTTACGAGGAACCACAGGAGGGCAGAATGCTGTTGGTCTCATGTCCTGCTTGTGGACTTTTCATAGGCCTCCATAGCTCTTATTAAGCAACCTTCTATTTGACAATCCTGCCCTGTTCCACTCTATCCCCTTCATATATTAGGGATGCCAATCAACATTTCTTTCTAGAGGAGTCATCGTTTTAACACTGTTAATTCCTAATATACACAGTGAAGTTTCTGTACCCTCGTTGTAACACACCGCTGCATGACAAATGACACATTACACTTTAATGCTTTTCATCTACCACATTTTCAATAGTTTTTGGTACAGCTTATCAATCTTCCATTTCTTATCTTACAGAATATAGACAACTATAATGAAGCACTCTCTCCTCTTCCTTTCTTTTTCTTTTTTTCTTTTAAAATCATATTCGTTGTTCATTCTCCAGCAACTAACTCAGGACCAAGAGCACAAAACATAACAAAAAATTTCCTCTTATTTTGTTCTAGGTTGACCATGTTTCTGCAACTTACAGAACATAGGGTGCTGCTTCATCCTATGCTGAGTCAGACCACTGGTCTTATCTAACTCAGTGCTGTCTACACTGACTGGCAGTAGCTCTCTGAGGTTTCAGGTGGGGGTCTTCACCAACCCTACCTGGAAATATCAGGAGTTGAACCTGGAACCATTTGCATGCAAAGGAGCCGAAGCTCAGTGACTGAATGCATTGAGAAACAGTCTTCCTCACCACCAGATATTGTGAACTCCCATTGTCCTTGACCATGCACCATGCTGGCTACAGCTGATGAGAATTTAAGTTCAGAGTTTCTAGAAGGCATCAGGCTGGGGGTGTCCACTTTACATGCAGGAGCCCTCACATTCAGGTGCCACCATCCCCTGTCAAAAGCATCTCAGCCAGCACAGTTAGGAAAGGCCTGTTCCTGAGGAAAGCTCTCATTGACCAGAGCGGAGCAGTCCTCCTGATGCCCTCCAGATGTTGGCCTCCCTGGGGCTGATGGGAGATGTAGTCAAAAACCTCTGAAAGGCACCAAGTTAGGGAAGGATAGCCTTGGCAATACTGTTCTAAAGAGACCAGCTATTTGGTAGAAGACAGCTTCCCATGTTGAATCTCTACTAGGAGTTTTCAGCTGCATAGAGCTTCCAGTATAATTATGCCACATATTATGATGTATATCCAACAAATTAGTGCACCTCCCAAAGACGGTGATTGGTTCCTGGTGACTTTGAAACCTGGTGGTCATGATTACAATCTTGTAATCATGATTACAATCATGTAGTATACAAATCTCATGAAATAAGTAAAATAAAATAATAAACTTCGGTGCACGCATGCACACAACCCCTGCAAAGTAATTAAAAGTATGTAAAACGTTTTATGCACTTCTTTTCTTCCTAGATAAGTGCCAAAGTGAGTATATCCAAAGCTGAATAACGTAGTGTGCCAAAGGGGTTTGATGTTTTAATTTGCAGTATGTAAAATTAATGGACCCAGAAAGCCTTGTCTTAAATTCATTGGCAAAAGTAATCTATACACTTGTCTGATTGTTTCCAATGGATGTTCACCTAAAATTGCCTCCTTGGACACCACCTTGTAAAGAGCCACTTCCCATGCAGAACAGCTCCATGGCTGCCGCCAGCAGTTTCTAAGCAATGTTCCCTAGACTTTTCCCTGCTTGTTCATTCATATGCTTTTATTACTAACTGCAAATGCTCCACATGGGGATGCTGTGTCTTCAGTTTGAATAACAGGGAAAGAGGTGAATGCTGAAACTACTGCAAGGCACAGATCCCATGGGCATATCTATAGAATCTGCATAGCTAGCCCAAACACTGCAAGTGACAGCTCAATCAATTTCACCATGCACATAAACACTTGGACCAAGTCCGCTGGGGAGATAGGATGCTTGTCCTGGGCCTGAGACTGGCTCTACCATCAGATCCAGTGGGGTGGAGGAAAGAAATTTGATTTGGTTCCCATTTTTATGTGAATCTACACAGAGCTGTCTTAAGCATATGTGGTGCTGGAGTGCAAAGATCCACCCAGCGCCCCCCTCCAGGTTGCCCAGTCCCAGGCATGCAGGAGGGCAGAGCCCGCCAGCCACCTCAGCATCTTGCTGGCTCAGTCACCCCAGAAATCGTGATGCAGATGCAGTAGAAGAATAGGAAAACATGAAGCTGAGTTAGACCACTGGTTCTTCTAACGCAGCATTGTCTCCAGTGAATAACAATGGCTCTCCAAAGTTTCAGGTAGTGTCTGTCCAGCCCTTCTTGGAAATAGAGGGGATTGAACCTGTGGTATGATTATTTTGGAGCAAGCCCTCTTCAGGATTCAGCTCTCTGTTACCTGAAACTGGGCATTACATGTGCATATGAAACAAGAAAAACCAAACAGAGGAGCCATGTCAGTGTTTGGGGAACTGAGTGCTTCAAACAGAAGAAAGCCCCAAACTATTACTTATTTCTGTGTCAATATTGAAGGAATGCTATAATTGGGCATTGACTGAAGTAATTGGGTACTTACTTGAATAATTCATTAACTGTATTAACAGCCGACCAACTATTTATGTAAATGTAATGGGCATTAAAAGAAACTGCTATGAAAACAATCTTTGAACGTAGAATCAAAGGATGCATTCTGAGGACGTAACTGGGTGTTATTTTATTTTTATTTTTAAAAACTCGCTACTGCTGCCATTTTGTGTTACATCCTCACCTCTTTGTGGTTAAGTGTCCTATAGGCGCTGATCATTTCTTTTCTGGCAGGCAAAGGCATTTTTAGATTTACACAGAATTTGCTTTGTTGAAATTGGCATTTCAAGTTTCACTTTGTATTCATTATTACTTTTTATTATTGCATTCTTATCACTATTGTTAGACGGCTCAAGCACCATTTGGTTGAAAGACACAGGACACACTTGTAAACACCAAGAAGTAGGCAATACATAAATAACATGACATTGTTGAGCTAGTCATTTCTCTGCCTACATTGCCGACAGCCAATCTGAGGCAGGGGACAATAACATAAGAATGTTAGAAGAGCCTTGTGGATCAGGTCATAGACCCAACTAGTTTGACATCCTGTTCCCACAGGGGCCAACCAGATGCCTATAGGAAGACAATAAGCAGGACCAATAACACTTTCCCCTCCTGTGGTGTCCAGTGACAAGTATTCAGAAGTACACTGCTTTTGACAGTGGAGGGAGAACATTCACATCTGGGTCACTGTGTAGGAATGAAAATCACGGGAGACGAGTAGTAGGTGTCATGTGAGAGGCTTCTGCCGGGGAAGTCCCGGGAACTCTCTTTTATTGAATATCACAAAACATTGCCACAGGTGTACTTGTGGTTGATTGGTTGATACAAACACAAAGAAACTCATTGCCTATTGGTTAATGCAAATGCAAGGCGGGAATTACATGTGAGGGGTGGGAATTACATGTGAACATTTATCACTGGTAGATTAAAGGCTGGGAAACAAGGTTGGGACTAGACAAGCATGAAACCTCCTAATTAATTATAACTAAAGATTAATATAACACAGACAATTACTAATGATTGATCATAACATGAAAGAATATAATAATCAAGTTCTATAGATGTGGTCAGCTATGCATGGAGTACAAGTCACCATGAACTTGAGGTGAACTGAGCGATGAGGGAATGTCTTGGTGTTTGGAGCAGGTTCGTACAGTGTGTGCAGAAACAGAGAGAAGATTATAAGCGAGACTTCCCAGAATGCAAGAGGAAAGAAACAAGACTTCCCATAGCAAGACTTCCCATAAGGCCACAGTTATGTGCAGAGGGAATGATCTTATGTGCAGAAGGAAAACTTCCCTTTATCACTGAATTTGTCTAATCCTCTTTTGAAGCCATCAAAGTTGGTGGCCATCACTGCCCTTTGTGGGAGGCAAGTGCCGTATTAACTATGCTCTGTGAAGAAGTCCTTTGTTCAAATCTTCCAACACTCCATGATCCCGTTTCATAGTAAAATACTATACACAAACCAATCATTTGTGTTCTGTTACTGAATGTACTTCTGAGCAGAATCACGAAGGATTGTGTAGTTAGGGCCCTGTCTAGTTTGACCCTTTGGTGCCATGTTAAAATCACTATTTTCCCCTCAGAGCTTTTAATTAAACAGTACTGTTTTATGGCAGCTTAGGATCTTTGCTGTGTTGCTGAAGTTTATTGAGCCTTTGTCTTGTTTTATGTAGCTTTGCTGAATAATTATTGTGATTTACTGTTTTCCTGGTTTCTCTTTCCTGTTTTACAAGTTTTCCCCTCTCCATAAGCCGCGTATCTAACTTAATATATACATCAAAAAGGCAGGGTGTAAATATTCTAAACAAACAAACATATGGTGCCCTGAAGTCAGCACTGCTAGGACCTGGGAGGCCAGGGTTCGAATCCCCACTTGTCCTTGAAGTTCACTGGGTGACCTTGGGCCAGTCACTGTTTCTCAACCTAATGCACCTCACAGGGTTGTTGTGGGAATAAAATGAGGAAAAGAACAATATACACCACTTTGAGCTCCTTGGAGAAAAAGGTGGGATAAAAATGCAATAAATAAAATACTTCGAACACCTGTGATAGTGTCACATGTGCCAAGTTGCACACACAATGCTGTACATGGAAGAGGGATGAGGGGAAAAGTCATTGCAGTTTGCCTTTAAGAGTGAACCAACCTTGTTGGCACTTTATGAAACAATAAGCAAACTAATGCAAAGCCATCCTGTGAAATTTATTCACACTTCTCCAAATTCTGCAAGGCGCTTCTCCAGTCAAGTAACATGTAAAAAAAGGCATTTTAAAAGGGGGGTATAGGATCCCTGACCATTAAGTCCAATCACAAACGACTCTGGGGTTGTGGGCTCATCTCGCTTTACTGGCCGAGGGAGCCGGCGTTTGTCCGCAGACAGTTTTTCCGGGTCATGTGGCCAGCATGACTAAGCCGCTTCTGGCGAACCTCAGCAGCACACGGAAACGCTGTTTACCTTCCCGCTGGAGTGGTACCTATTTATCTACTTGCACTTTGGTGTGCTTTCGAACTGCTAGGTTGGCAGAAGCTGGGACCGAGCAAAGGGAGCTCACCCCATCGTGGGAATTCGAAACTGCTGACCTTCCGATTGGCAAGCCCTAGACTCAGTGGTTAAGACCACAGCGCCACCCGCGCCCCAACAAAAATGCATATGCTACAATAAAGTGTGCAAAAAAATGCATCTGCTAGTAAAAATGATATACAAAAATGGATAATATTATGGGAAATTGCTTTGCAAAAATGAGCACTTGGGGCCAAATTGCATCCACACATGGGCATACTCATAGAAAGTTACATGAAATGCTGATGAATTTTCCCAAGAATTTTTCTTATTGAAAAGAATTGCAAGCTTGTGCAGAAATATGAACACAGAAATTATGAAGTGGGGAAATGAGAAACAAGATGAAACTATAATTGACAGATTCACACATATACTGCAGTAAAGTGTGCATAAAGTGTTTTTGAAAAATGACATGAAATAGATGCATCATGTCTGGGGAAATTGCTTTACGTATTTGCCAAAATTGCATACAGACATGTGTCTATTAGGATAAATTTGCACTGAAATGCTGATGTGGAAAAGTGGGGAACTGAACTTGAGATTGGAGAGAACGAGAAAGTGAGTGAAATCAAAATTGACAGCTTTGCCTATCCCTAGTGTGGAGTTTACATTGCTGGAGAAGTAAGTCTTTGCCTTCAGCCCATCCGACTAGTTAAATATGTCACTGCCATTTGAATCTGAATAATTGCCGTTAGAAGATTATTATTTGTTTCACTCAGCCTCATAGGTCAAGGTGGAGGCGATGAAATGAGGTGGGTGCTGGAGAACACGCTGCCCCTCTCTGCACTTAGCACAGTCTGGTAGCATCTAAACCTTCCACAAGCAAATGTTGTTGTCAGCTGAACAGGAGCTCTGCGTGGAGATGGGTCCCTTTAATTAATCATATGCTACAGATTTTCCACCCACCCTGAACTTTCTTCCATGTACGTTTCCCTCCCCGTCCCCGTCCCCCATTGCAATGAGCTCCACTCGTGGCTTGATACGCCCACAGGCATTACTGTGCTAAAATTGTTCACTGCAGCCAGTTGAAATCTTCCCTGACCTTCCATTTCTCCCGTTGCAAATGCTGTCATTCATCCACCACCCACGGACACTCCCCCCACCACTGCCCACCTCCACTACAATGCTCCTGATAATTGTTTTCTGAAGGATCTCACGGTATCAGCGCATTTCTTAAAAGTGTCTCTCTCTTTTTGAATTCGTGGAAAGAGGGGGAAAGAGAAATCCTTGGAATGGAAATAGGGTTCTAGTTCTCATCGTTTCAGAGTGACGTCCAAATGAGGGGCAGTCAACATAAGAAGAGAGCTGCTGGATCCAGTCCAGCATCCTGTTCTTGCAATGGCCACCCAGATGCCCTTAGGAAACACTTGGGCAAGACCACAGCACAAGAGCACTCTTCCCTCCTGTGGTTTCTAGCATTCAGAAGCATTACTCCCTCTAACCATGCAGGAGGTGCCTAGCCATCCTAGCTAGTAGCCATAGATAGTGTGACGGCATAGTACTTGGGCTCGGACTCGGAATCAGAGGAGTCTCAGTCTGCACTGGATCCTTTGCCTCAGGCATCATCTGAACCAAGTTTGGGTCCTGATCCTGAAGAGTCCCAGTCTGCACAGGTTCCCCTGCAACAGACACCAGCTGGGCTGAGTCAGGGACCTGAGCCTGCCCTGGCTCCAAATGCGGGGATTACCTTGTTGCCTTCAGCTGGGCTATCACTTACAGCTGCTCCACTACTGGTTGGGTCACGGGAGGCTGAGGAGACCCCTGGGTCTAGTAACCCACCGATGTCTCCCGAGCTGCAGAGACTAAGGTCTGAGAGAAGGAGAGAGCTGAGTAGCTCACAGGGAGGAGTGCTCGCCTTCGGGCGAAACAGGGAGGTGAGTCGCCAGGGGATCAGGATCGGCTGCTACCCCGACAAAGATAAAAGGCTTTCGGACCCCACCCCAGGTTGCGGGAGCAACATTGCTGTATGCTAGATGCTGCCTGAGATCCTGTACCTGTCCTTGCCTGGTATCCTGCCTCATATCCTGCCTTGGCCCTGCCGGACTGACTCCTGGTGGAACCTTCGGATTCTGGACTGGTCCTGGACTGGTTACCCCCGGGCCCAGCACAGATAGCCTTATCCTCCGCAAATTTGTCCAAGCCTCTTTGGAAGCTACCAAAGTTGGTGGCCATCCCTGTCTTCTGTGAGAGGGAAATCCATAGTTTAACTATGCACTATGTAAAGCAGTTTCTATTATCAGTTCTTTTTATCTCTTTCTTTAATCTGTTCTTTCATCTGGAGGTTTTTAAGCAGAGGTTGGATGGTCTTCGCTCATGGATTCTTTAGCTGAGAGTCCCTTCCAACTCTACAGTTCTATGATCTGTCCCCTACAAGTTATTGCACTCCCACGAGGCCCAGCCAATATGGTTGATTGATATATAATAGGATGAATTTCAGCAACATCTGGATGCCACCACTTTAGCTATCCCTGGTCTAAATTGTAACCCAATTGTATTGTGCTTGATTAATGCCTCCAGACCTCTCTAACTTGCCCTTGGGACTCTCTCCAGACCATGTGCCTCACCAGCCCTATTTCATAGCTCCTCTCTCTCTCTCTCTTTCTTACCCGGGATGCTACCTTGAACTATGATGATGCCCCTTGGGCACCTGGGTGGAGGAAGAGAATAATTCCAGGTTCAATCCCCAGCATCTCCAGGTAGGGCTGGGAATGCCCCTATTCTGAAACTATGGAGAGCTGCTGCCAGTCAGTGTCTACAATACTGAACAAGATGAACCCAGTTCGTTTGACTCTGTATACCGCAGTTTCTGGTGTTCCTAATGTGTGGAAAGGGAGCAGGATTGTTTTTGCCTCCTGAGGACCATTTTATATTTGCAACATCCCTGTGAATGCCCAGGGCATTCTGGGAAAAGAAAATGGCAGCTGCCAGAAGGCAGCTGCTTCAGCTGACTCTGCTGTTAACCTTGGTGAAGGCAAAAACAAAAAACAATTTGTAAGATGCTTTGAGACAGGTATAGTGGGAAACAGATGACTTGACATGATTTATTATATTTCTATACCACTTTTCATTCAAATGAATCCCAAAGCAGCTTACAAACAGTAAATAACAGTAACATAATAAATCAGAAGAGAACATCAGAAATACAGCATAAATCATATAAAATAATTAACAAATAATCAAAACCCAATTACAATCTATAAAACACTATCAACAAAGCAGCAACTAAAAATAAACTAAACATTACAATTACAGCAGAAGTCATATTATTCACCCCCGGAGGTGCACTCCATTGTCTCTTGAGACAAACGGATGCCAACAACATACTATATGATTAACCAATCAATACAGCATTTATAATCTATAAAACAATATTAACAACATTAACAAAATAGCAACTAAAAAAAAAAAGATAAGAATTGTAAAGTTCACATGCACATTGTCCGCACCACCATTAAAATACATATAATACACATAATGGTCATTGTGAAACCAGCTCAGCCAGATGCTGCACCAGCCAGGGGTCCTCAGGTAGTGAGCCATGGTGCAGACGGTGGGCTTCTTGCACCAGTGATAAGGTGGATGTTGTCTCCAGGTAGCCTGCCCAGGTGCTGCTGATGAGGAACTCATCCACATCACTCTCTGTAATCAGAAGGTTCATTCCCACTCGAGGAACTTCAGTGTGATCCTGCCCCTTCAGAGCGGCAAGTCTTGACTGCACTCAGTGTAGAGGCTGACCAGGAAGTTCATCAGCACTTCTATGATTAGTACACTCTGACCATGGCTCATCCACCACCAGCCGTTCTAGCTTCTTCAGCCGCACCATGCCCAGCAAGGGAAGCAAGTGGGGTGGCTGGCTGAGTCCACCAGGCAGAAGGAGGAGGTTAGAATAGTTCATATCCAGCAATGGGGATGCAAACTCGTCAAAGGTCTTGTTCATGTGCTTTCCCATACATTGGTCAGAAAAGTTGTACAGGCAGCAAAGCATGTAGATTTGACCCTTTTTTCTTGCCAGGGTCCTAAGCCTATTAATTGCTACAACTTCCAATTTCTCTAGCATGGGCATAAAGCAATAGGATAATCACCACCTGCTGAATTTCTTCATCTCATTTGTGTATGTCTATTTTAGGAAGGGATAACAACTCCTTTTCTGCTGTAGCAGGATGTTGCCTTTGGAAGGCAATTCAAGTAGCTAATGCTCTGTATTGATTGTCTGAAGGGCCCAAACCATTTCACTTGCTCTTCCCATCATGGTTAATGATATTATCAATAGCAGCCCCGCTCTGCGAAATGAATTTTAGACCCTGTTTGTCAGGGCTTCAATTTATTCACCTTTATAGGCTGCATGTTACAGAAGAGGACCAAGCTTAATTTACTTCGAAAGTTTTGTCATCCAATTGGATCCCCCCATCCCCATCTCTGCCTCATTGGGTTGTCTTCCTGCCACTGGCATTAATAGAAAGAAAACATTTGATGCATCTGGTCAGCTTACCCATCAGGATCCCCCCTTGCTGGTGCTCTGACATTTCTGGTTCTGACCACATGCAGACTAATGCATTTTCATTTGAGCAAATGGCTTCTTTATGATTGAAGACAATAGTCATTTGGTTTCCTTTGTGCCTCCCTTATCATTGTCCATTCAACATTCTAATCCAGCCCCCTGCTGAATGCAAAAACCCAGAGCTTCAGCACTCACAATAGAGAGGCCTCCAGCCTCTACTAGAAGACATATACTGAAACAGACTGCCCACCACTCTTTTCAGAAGTGATTGCTTCCCTTGTTGATCCTCTCTAGCTGGTTAACAGGTTCCTCCTGATATCCAACCCAAATCTTGTAGCATAGGCCAATTCAATCTACCTCTGTTGCGTGAGAGTCCTTCAGGCATTGCACCCATCTGCTGCATTCTGCTCTTCTCCAGGCTAAAGCTTGGTCCCCTCATGGGACCTGTTTTCTATATGCCTGACTAACATTGCTGTCCTCCCCTGAATCCATTTGACTGGCTAAATAATGGGCAAGGAAGGTTTTTCACATTTCCTCACAGTGGTGCTCAGGGCCAGAAGCAGAAGTGGGTGGCGCAACAAATATTGATTTGTACCATAGGCTGGTTTCTGCGCACATACACATCCGCTCTGTCCTCCGTCCAGGCAAGCAAAGCTTATGGGTGCATTCTAGTAAGGTGGGGGGGGGGGACTTCAAGGAGGATACAAAGCTGTCGGTTGATGTGGCTGAGAAGAGGTGTGTCCTGGGGAGAGTATGAAGGGCCGGACAGGTTTGGAACAGCCCTATTTGACCCCTGAGCATGATGTTCCCAATCCCTGGTCTGAATCCGTCCTTCACATTTTTTTTCACTGTAGCATTTACCTACACTTGGGGAGAGGGGAGTCCCTGTCCAACAATCTGCCAATTTTGAAGTTAAGCCTATAAGACAGGACTGCTATTTCATCACTAGATTGCCCACCCTACTGCTTAATAAATCTCCCCGCTTGAGCTGACAGGTCATCTAGAAGATTTGCTTGAGATCTCCAGGCTGATGGTCCTAGGAAACATCAGCATTCCTGCTGGGGCTGCTTTGTCCTGCGTGGCTCAAGATTTCACGTCTGCCATGACAACCATGGGCCTGTCTCAGGTTATTAAAAAAAATAATCCCTCAGCCGGGCTGTCTTTCTGTAGGAAACAAGCCTTATACAGTGGAGCCTCAGGTTACATACACTTCAGGTTACAGACTCCACTAACCCAGAAATAGTGCTTCAGGTTAAGAACTTTGCTTGAGGATGAGGACAGAAATCCTGCTCTGGCAGCGCGGCGGTAGCAGGAGGCCCCATTAGCTAAAATGGTGCTTCAGGTTAAGAACAGTTTCAGGTTAAGAACGGACCTCTGGAACGAATTAAGTACTTAACCCGAGGTACCACTGTACTGAGTCAGGCAATGGATCCATTTAGCTCAGAATTGTCTACACTGAGTGGAAGTGGCTCTCCAGGGTTTTCATGCAGGCTTTTATTAGCTCTGCTCAGAGACACTAGAATTCAATCTGGGCCTTGTGCATCCAAATCACATGCTCCACTACTGAAACCAGGGCCGTCGTACCCATAGGCGCTAGGGGTATGGGGCACCTGGGTGCCAGGCTCTCAGGAGTGCCAGGCCAAAAGTCCGGGGAAGAGCCCGCCCATCGGTCAGAGCGCCGTGGCGGGCTCTTCTGCTGTGGGCAGCTCTGCACCACAAGTTCGGGGGTGACCGAGACGCCAAAGCGGCCGGCCAGTTCCGCCCTCCTGCACGCCTGGGACTGGGTAATCGGGACTGGGCACAAGGCGGATCTTTACACCCCGGCACCGCATGTGCCCTGACTGAATTTTCATCCCTATATGGAGATTTCAGGAACTGAACCTGGGACATTCCATGTTAAAAGAACGTGATCTACCGTTGAACTATAGCAACACAGGAGCCTGTCAAACCAAATCAGGCCACTGGTGCATCTAGGTGCCAGGATTGAACCTGAAACAAGCCCCTGTGTTGCAATAAGAACCAATCACAACAATTCCAACACTACATGTAGGCTAATAGTTAGTAGAGAATATATAATAGAATAATGATATCATTCACATTATAGGAATAAGCCAATCAAAGTTAGGATTGGACCTGGGGCTGTCTGCATGCAAAGTAGATGGTCTAGCACTGAACTGTAGCCATTCCCGAAACCATGAGCCATTAGGGCTGTGCTATGTTTCACATTTCAGTGTCAGTCTTTCTAATTCCACCTTCTTAAAACACTTTGGCATGTTGTGTGTGTGTGGTTGGGTTTTTTTAAGAAAACAAAAAACTCCCATCTACATCTTCATAACAGGATACAGCATATCGAAGGAAGAAAGGTTTGGATCCTCCTTCAGATTTGTTTAAATAGTGTTTACAAAGGAGGGGTGGCATAAAAGGTTGAGAAAGCTTTGCGATGACAGTGTTCTAGAATGAAATGTTCCGTCGCCCTCCCCTCTCTGTCTCTCCCGCTCTCTCCCCATGCTGCAAGCCAGAGAGGAAATTTCTGTTCCTGGACATTTGTTTTAGCACAGCTGTTCATGCTCAGGCAGGGAAATTAATCACTCAGCTGCACTTGGCAGGGATGATGGCTTGGGCCACCATCCAGAGATGGTACATGAGGATCTCCTCTTCTTGCAGCCTCTCTGCACCAAAGCCTACACAGAAGCGATAGTGAAAAAATGCAAAACCACTAGCATTTCTCCAGCTCTTTGTTTGAGGACACTTCTCATCCCAGCTTGAAATTCTAGGACAAATAACTTGACTCCAAAATTTAATATTTTTGCAAACAAGTGGTTCCTTCTGTTTCCAGTTTTCAGGCTGTGAGCACCCATTGTTTATGCAGCCCAAACAGCACCACCCACACCCAAGAGGAATAGACCACCACAAAGCATGATGTCACCTAGCTGCAGCTTACAGAGCAATGTGGTTATTGCTCCATATGCTTCCGATGCTCAGGCTCTGAATGTTGTCACGAAGGTTGCATCACCCGTGCACAAGTGGGAAGGCTCAGGAGGCCTGGGGGAACTGCAGAGTTTTCAGAATCACAAAGCAGGGATAAGAAAGGGAAACTTACCCAGGAAGAAAGCCAAATGCTTAGTGGGTGCAGAATATGGTTGACTGTTGTGGGAAGAACAGGAAATGGGGGGGTGGGGTGGAGTGGCTGGAATATACTGAACTGCAGCATTCCACCCTGAAACCTTTTTTGGACAGGAAGTGAGACGGCATCCTTTGATGGTACTCCAAGCAGCTTCCCACTGTTAATAGCAATGGAGATGGATAAGGTACATTGCATCTCACAAACACTCCTCTGTTTTGGTTGTTTTAATTGGTTTTCGTGACTGTTTTTATAAATTTAAGGATTTCTCTAAAATCCAACACACACACACACACACAGTGGGTCATATTTTAAGATGCCCACAGGCCAAAACAGAATGGGACAGACTGAGACAGACTGGTTCATCCCTGTCACCCATATGGAATTGTGGGGCTCTGGCCCACAGAAAGGTCTCATCTGAGAAGGTCTAGGCTAGGGAAGAGGTTTTCTGGCATAGTTCCTGTCTCTTTCCCAGGGTACGGTCAGACTCACCTAGACATCTTGCATATCCAATGGGCTGAAGAATGAACTCAGCCCCCAACATAGTTTTATTTTCAACTGCAAATCTGGGCTTGTTCCCTTTTTTTGCCTCTGAAAGTTTTCATAAAACATGGACCTCATTCAATCCACCAACACGTGACTTGCCTCTTTATTCTTGGCTCTGGTCCCAAATCAAATGCTGTGCCTTCAGGCACATGCTTTCACTCCCTCCTTTTACAATTCATTAGACGTTAATCACTGCAAGATTTATTCACAATCTGAAATACTCACATGCTCCAGGTCAAATTACCTTTATTATTATTACTACTACTATTATTATTTTGTTATTTTTTATTTTTTAAAAAACCCAAAACCCTAAGTATATTTTAATTTATTTTTTAAAAAATCACTTCTGCTCTTAGCTTTGATTTAGAACAAATTGTTCTATTCTCTTTGGGTTGAGAGCAGAAGGGTTTTTTTGGTTTATTTTTTAAAAAAGAGTTCTCTTGAAAATGATAATCTGATCCAAAAGGCCGTGGTATTTAACTGTGAATAACAGGAGTGATGATCACACATGTCAAAGACTTGGGCAGATTCCCCAGCACCATACACACTTCTTTTTAGGCCATGTCTTGTTCCCTTCATTTCCATGCGTTGGGGGAGGGGAGGAATTTAATTTAGCTTTCAGTTAAAGGTGAACCTACATATCTCAAAGTTTCCAAAACGATACCCAAACCAGAAAACAGTCATCCTCCTAAATTGGCACAGCTCTGAATTTTGCAACGCAGTTCTCCAGCCATGTAATTTGTTCAGAAGGGCATAAGTAAAGGTAAAGGGACCCCTGAGCGTTAGGTCCAGTCGTGGCCGACTCTGAGGTTGCGGCGCTCATCTCGCTTTATTGGCTGAGGGAGCCGGCGTACGGCTTCCGGGTCATGTGGCCAGCATGACTAAGCCGCATCTGGCGAACCAGAGCAGTGCACGGAAACACAGTTTACCTTCCTGCCGGAGCAGTACCTATTTATCTACTTGCACTTTGACATGCTTTCGAACTGCTAGGTTGGCAGGAGCAGGGACCGAGCAACAGGAGCTCACCCCGTTGCAGGGATACGAACTGCCGACCTTTTGATCAGCAAGTCCTAGGCTCTGTGGTTTAACCCACAGTGCCACCCATAAAACATGTATAAGATGCACATATTAGTGAAAATGGCATACAGAAATACAGTATATACAGTGGTACCTTGGGCTAGGAATTTAAATCATTCCAGAGGTCCGTTCTTAACCTGAAACCATTCTTAACCTGAGGCGCACTTTCGCTAATAGGGCCTCCTACTGCCGCCACGCCGCCACTGCGCAATTTCCGTTCTCATCCTGGGGCAAAGTTCTCAACCTGAGATACTACTTCTGGATTAGAGGAGTTTGTAACCCAAAGTGTTTGTAACCTGAAGCATTTGTAACCCAAAGTACCACTGTATAAGGCCAGACATAGGCAAACTCAGCCCTCCAGGTGTTTGGGGACTACAACTCCCATTGTCCCTGACCACTGGTCCTGTTAGCTAGGGATGATGGGAGCTGTAGTCCCAAAACATCTGGAGGGCCAAGTTTGCCTATGCCTCTTTTAGGCGAACTAGCTTTCCAAAATGGTGTCTATTTAGCCAAACTGCATACAAAAATGTGCACATTCAAAGAGATTTGCACTAAACGCTCAGGGGTTTTCATGAGATTTATTTAAACATTAAAAAAATCACACCTTCCTGTTGTGATTATCCTTGCCCTGGTTTCCCTGTGCTGCTTCTCTGACAACTACCTCTTCAAGAAGGACATACTTACCTGCTTTATTAATCCCTGGGATGAGCCCTTTCACCTTTTCCAGGCAGCTGTTAAAAACAGATCTGCTGAAGCATCAATCAATCTCAGATTCTATTAGCACTAATCACCCTCCTCTGCTGCACATAGAGCCCAGGGAATGCTTCCCCCATTTGCAAACACACACACACCCTGTATGATTAGAGGGGGTTGTCCACTTGGCCCTATCTAACCAAGCACTTCTGACACCAATTGTAAGACCACTGGTAAATCTCTGTTGCTATTAGAGTCTGTCTAGAATAGTTGTGCAGCCATTACCTATGCAACATGGCAATTTGCTGGGAAATGCTGGCTGCTGCCCGATGATGTGAGATGGAGCATCTTCAAGACTAGCTTGCCCACCTTGATCTGAAGATGGCCAGAGATGGAGAGCCACCCTATCCCACCCACCCCCATCCTTCTGGGTAAATGGCTCATCTCTCTGTGTGTAATCCAAAGCATATCCTTCAATAATATATTGGAAGAAAAAGAAAAAAAATGTTCATGAAAATTAAAATTAAACACGCATACACACACAAAACATTCAGTATTTGAAGGGGGGGAGAGGAAGAAGATGAGTCAATATTGTCCTTTAAAAACACACACACTTTGTTTACCAATATCAGGATGTTGTCCTCAGGGTCTTATGATATTCTCACTTTAAGATGCAAACTAACTAAGAATTTCAAACAGTCGTGTATTTCACAGGCTGTATTTGGACATCATCATCATTTATTTATACTCCGCCCATCTGGCTAGGTTTCCCCAGCCACTCTGGGTGGCTTCCAACAAAATATTAAAATGCAATAATTCATAAAATATTAAATGCTTCCCTAAACAGGGCTGCCTTCAGATGTCTTCTAAAAGTCAGATAGTTGTTTATTTCTTTGGCATCTTGTGGTTGGGCGCCACCACCAAGAAGACCATCTGCCTGGTTCCCTGTAACTTGCCTTCTCACAGCGAGGGAACCGCCAGAAGCCCCTCAGCGCTGGACCTCAGTGTCTGGGCAGAACGATGGGGGTGGAAATGCTCCTCCTGTTATCATCATTTCTATGTAAATAATCTTTGCCATGTAGCTGAAAATTAATATTTTTTTTTTTGTCCTCTAGCATACTTAGAAATTTTAGTCATTTTTTCCAGTCATGGCTATAGACCAGATTTGATTATACTATAAATCCTTAATGTAATAGTTGGCTCCAACCATCAGGGCATTTCTCCTAATGTGCCATCAAAATCTGCTCTCCTGTAACTTAACCCCTTTAGACCTAACCCTGCCCTCTGGGGCAGCCCAGAAAATGTCTCTGCCTTCCTCTATGCACTTCATGTATTTAGAGAGTGTTATAATGTTGCCAATCGGTCTTATCTTCTCTGGGCTCAACACATGCATGCACACGAAAGCTTAAACCAAGAACAACCTTAGTTGGTCTCTAAGGTGCTACTGGACATTTTTAATTTTTTTTAATCTTAACCTGGCTTTGTGCCAGCTCTGCCTGCTGTTGGAGTCTGTAGAACCATAGAATTTCAGAGTTGCAAGGGACCCTGAGGATCATCTAGTCCAACCCCCCGTAACGCAGGAATATGCAGCCATCCCATATGGGGATCGAACCCACAACCTTGGCATTATCAGCACCACATTCTAACCAAATGAATTTCTTGTGAAAATTCTGCTGAATTTTCGTGAGGACTGTTTAAAAATTCAGAATTTGCAAACTGAGATGGAAATGTGCAGAACTGAAGGTTGGAGACACAAGAAACTGAAATGGTCAGATTCACCCGTTCCTACTTTCAGTACAAACCTGTCCATGCCTACTCAGAAGGAAGACCCACCAAGTTCAATGGGACACGCTCCTAAGCAAATGTGTTCTGAAGCATGTGTAATATTACGTGCAAACCGTTGGAAAATTCCATTCCACCTTTAGTTGCAGACATGGAACTGTTGCATGTCACATACCAGCACAGCTTGCTGGGAACTTCCGTTGTGTGTATAGCTTTTGCTTCTCTCTGTCTCTCTGAGAAGACAAAGAGAGAGATGACATGTTCCTTTGTCCTGATTTATGATTAATAAATCCATAGTTGTAGTATGCTTCCACAAGCCTCACGCTTATTCTGTGTGCGCAGTTCGCTCTGCTGATATAGTGTGCTCTGGCTTTGAAGCCTTGGTTGCTGATTTACGTTGGAGCAGAGGCCAATGGGTCTTTGCAGCGGGACGGCTGGAATGAAATGACCCAGCTAGAGCTGACACAAACACGTGCTTCATAACCCTTACGGCTGCTGTGTTTAGGGGGAAGCAGTTGATATCATGTGTCTGGAATCTCATGGAATAATGATAAGCATAAGGTGGGGTCAGGTGTTACAATGGAAAAGCAAACACAGTGCTTCATTTAAATGAATGAAAGAATGAATGCAATGCCCATTCCAAAAGCTTATAAAAGATGCAGCTGTCAAAGATTTTAGATGTCAGTGTGTACTACGTACATTTGGCCCTTCAATTCAGGGAAACTCCCAGCCATGCCAGGAATATCATGAAAAGCAGGGCAATTACAAAGATGCTTAAATGTGAAAAGAGTAAACAGAAGGATTTTAAATCCCACTGAAGTCAAATGCTAAACATGATCTCTGCTGAGCTAATAGAATTGAAAAGTAAAGAAAAGGAAATGCAAGATATCTTCAAGACATCCTAAGAGACCTTCTAAACAGTTAATAAAGAGCTGAAGCAGCCAGGGAGAAGTACAACCCTCAGATAGCAGCCCCATTTGTCTGCCAAGAAACTATGTTTATGGAAGCCAGCAAACGAGACACCAAGGACTGAATCTTATATTATAATCTGGTATCTGATGCTCAGCAATTTCTTTATATTTTGAGTGTAGGAGGGGTTTGAGAAAAAGAGCAGCAACACTGCTATACTCCACTAGTTGAAATGGGCTGATTCTAGAAAATGGGAAAGAAATTCAGTTCCATTCACGTACGAAGGCACTTTCTGGAATAATGTAAGAAGCAAAACACAGCCATCCTTCGAAATGCACAATTATCCCAATTTCGTGATGTGGATTTCCAGCTAAACCATGTTTACAAAAAAATGCACATTTTGGGGGGAAATGTGCATAAAAATGAACACATTACAAAGTGCATGAGATCAGGGAAAATTGCTTGCAAAAAATGTGTTTATTAGAAGAAATTTGCACTATTTGATTATTTTTTTTAAAAAATCACAATTAGGCTGAAGAAATGTGGAGAACTGAATTTAAGATGGGGGGAAATGAGAGAGATGAAATGGACAGATCCTTCCATCCCTAACTGCCTCCAAGTTGACATTGCTGGTAATGCAGTATTTCTACCTTGAAGGCTTATTACGAGGATTGAATGAGGAGTGGAGAAACCATGTTATGCCACCCGGAGCAACCTGGAGGAAAAGTTGGGATATAAATATAATTAAATAAATATGAAATACAATATTGACAGTAGGGGTAGTCCATGCTTATACAGCTGCTGCCAAACAAACAGCAGGGATATGTGAAGCCTACCTTTTCCTTTTCCTTTCCCTTCCCCCTCTCCTGGTTGTTGTTTTTAAGCCATAACCACCCAGTTTACAAACTGTGAACTATCACTGCAATATAATGTGAGAGGAAAGGGAATCATAGCTAAACAAGTTTTTAACAAATGACAAAAGTAGTTAATGCAGTCTCAGAAAGTGGTAATGGAAAGAAGTCAGTAGATATTTATCCATATTTCGAGAAAGTTAATCTTTTTTCTGGGGGTGGTGGGAAATGCTATGAAAGTAGATGTTGTTTATCCTATCTATTTTGAGTCACAAAACCGATGAAAATGTGCTAGGTAGAATAAAAATGGTATTCAATGCTGTTTTGTACAGAGAAGACCACTGAAATTAATAAACATTACTAAATTAGGTCTGATAATTTAAATGGGTCTCTTCTGAGTAAAACTTAGTTGAAAATCACCTAATAATAATAATAATAATAATTTATTTATACCCCGCCACCTGGCTGAGTTTCCCCAGCCACTCTGGGCAGCTCCCAATCGAGTGTTAAAAACAATACAGCATTAAATATTAAAAACTTCCCTAAAAAGGGCTGCCTTCTGATGTCTTTTAAAAATAGGATAGCTGCTTATTTCCTTGACATCTGATGGGAGGGCGTTCCACAAGGTGGGTGCCACTACCAAGAAGGCCCTCTGTCTTGTTCCCTGTAACCTCACTTCTCACAATGAGAGAACCACCAGAAGCCCTCAGCACTGGACCTCAGTGTCTGGGCTGAACAGTGAGGGTGGAGACGCTCCTTCAGGTATACAGGACCGAGGCCATTTAGTGAAAATAATACTGAGCTAGGTGAAGCAATTGTCTGATTTGCTACAAGGTAGCTTTTATTTTCCTAAATAGCCCCTATTTCTAAGGAAACATCCATAAGTAAGGTAAAGGTAAAGGGACCCCTGACCATTAGGTACAGTCGTGGCCGACTCTGGGGTTGCGACGCTCATCTCTCTTTATTGGCTGAGGGAGCTGGCGTACAGCTTCCAGGTCATGCGGCCAGCATGACTAAGCAGCTTCTGGCGAACCAGAGCAGCTCACGGAAAGGCCATTTACCTTCCTGCCGGAGCGGTACCTATTTATCTACTTGCACTTTGACGTGCTTTCAAACTGCTAGGTTGGCAGGAGCAGGGACCGAGCAACGGGAGCTCACCCCGTCACAGGGATTTGAACCGCCAATCTTCTGATCGGCAAGTCCTAGGCTCTGTGGTTTAACCCACAGCGCCACCCGCGTCCATAAGACCCTATTGTAAAAAGAGTCTGGTTTTCCTTATTAAATTTATTTTCTGTGCGATGTTTTATATCAGTTCTGAACCCCACACCATTTGATTGCAGAAAGTTTAATTGGACACTGTTGGCTGGCCTTCCAATGTAACATGCCTGGTTAGTGCTTGGATGGAGAACCTTCCTTATTGTTGATGTGAATATTTCCAACTCACTTTAAAACAGGGACGAGGAGCCCGTAAATGCATAGAAGGCATAAAATAATAGAGTTGGAAGGGACCCTGAGGGTCATCTTGTCCAACCCCCTACAATGCAAGAATATGCAGCTGTCCCAAGTGAGATTGAAACTGCAACCTTGGTGTTATCAGCACCATTCTCTAACCTACTGAACTATCCAGTTGTTAAGAAGGTAAATGCATAGAACCACCCAATGTTGCTGAACTACAACCCTGAGATTACAAAGAGTGGCACAAGCTAACCTATCATATGGGATCAAAGACCAAGGATCAAATATCTCAAAATCAGAGCAAGAAAACAACATTGCACAAAAGTAGTTCATTACTGATGTGCACGTCTCAGTATTACAGAGGTTGGGAAGCCTGTGGCCCTCCAAATATTGCTGGACTGGAGCTAGGGTTGTAGTGGGGATTTGATTCAGTTTACATTTAAAGCTGCATATATCAAATCCACACTTTACGCAATAGTAGGTAAAGTCGCGGACGACTCTGGGGCTGTGGCGCTGTGGCGCTCATCTCGCTTTACTGGTCGAGGGAGCCAGCGTACAGTTTCTGGGTCATGTGGCCAGCATGACTAAGCTGCTTCTGGTGAACCAGAGCAGCGCACGGAAATGCCCTTTACCTTCCCACCAGAGTGGTACTTACTTGCACTTTGATGTGCTTTTGAATTGCTAGGTTGACAGGAGCAGGGACCAAACAACGGGAGCTCACCCAGTTGCGAGGATTTGAACCACTGACCTTCTGATCAGCAAGCCCTAGTCTCTGTGGTTTAGATCACAGTGCCACCCATGTCCTTCCAAAACAGTAGGTGGGCCAAAATACAGCCAGCCTTTGAAATTCAGAATTTTGCAAAGCCATCCACCAGCCAAGCAACATGAACAAGAATGCATATATTAGAGGATAGTATGCATTTGAATGCATCTGTTAGTGAAAACAACATACAAAATCATTAGAGGAATTGGCTTGCAAAAATGTGTCCAGTGGTACCTCTTGTTACAAACTTAATTTGTTCCAGAGGTCCGTTCCTAACCTGAAACTCTTCTTAACTAGAGGTGTGCTTTCACTAATGGGGCCTCTTGCTGTTGCTGCGCCGCTGGCACATAATTTTCGTTCTCATCCTGGGGCAAAGTTCTCAACACGAGGTAACTCTTCCAGGTTAGCGTAGTTTGTAACCCGAAGTGTTTATAACCTGAGGCGTTTGTAACTCGAGGTACGTGGGTTTTTTTAAAGAAATTCACACAAATATGTAAATTTTGGTAAGGTGCTTTATTTTGTTACCTCTGAGAGTGAACGTAAAACATAGCGATTGTAACTAGAAACCATTGGTAGCCTTGTTCTCCATGAATTTGTCTAATCCTCTTTTAAAGTCATCCAGGCTGTTGTTGGTGGCTGTTTCCTTTTTAAGTACTGTCGATATTAGTCATATTTTGAATGCTTTCAAATAGCTGGTTTTAACTCTTTTTACTGGGAAGTTAAATGTTTACATTATTTTTAGGTGTGAGCAAATTTGCACTCAGGCAGTATATGGCTTTTGTTAAGTTAAATAATAAAAAAATACCCTGCATTCAAGCAAGCAACAGCCATTATCACATTTTAAAAAAATATTTTTATTAAAGATTTTCATGAAATACAAAAGAATGTGCAATGTCTCCTCCTCCCCCTTTTTTGTTCACATTATAAAGTCTTTTGGTTACCTTCAGGCAGTGCCGGATTTTCATATAAGCTAAACAATCTATAGCTTAGGGCCCTACTCTCTTGGGGGCCCCCAAAAAAATTAAAGGGAAAAAACCTGGATGTACATTTCCAAAATATAAGCTAAAAATAAAATAAAAAAAACCTACAGACAGCAACCGTGTTTTCTGTTGTGTAGGTTCCTATGATGTAAGTAATGGGCTCCGCCTTCTAGCCTGCTCCCTAAAATATCACTGGCAATTATTTCACTATTAATATACTTCTTCTTGATTGTATTTCACTATTAATATACTTCTTCTTAATTGTATTTCAGTTCAACTAATTCTCTGATAAAGTACATATTTTGTTATGTGCAAATGGCTTTAGATACCTATGAGGTCCATAAATTACCACATAGCATACATTCAACACAAAAAACAGTGACAATTTGTTATTGACAAAGGGCAGCTGGACATATAAAGGGCCCCATTACCTTCAGTAGCATAGGGCCTCATCAAACCTAAATCCGACCCTGCCTTCAGGGTTTATTCCAACCAGACAAAATCACTCAATGATTATTTCAAGCATGGCAGGTGAGTGTTGTGACCTAAGGAAAACCCATGGGGGGAGAGAGAGAGAGAGAGAGAGAGACCCATAGGTTTACATTTGGCTCCTGGGTCTGAGATTCTCCACTCCTGTACTAGAGGAAAGTGACATATGCTAACTTCATAGTAAACAAATAGAAGATTGCACTGCATAGCAAGTTGGTTCCATTTTGGCTGGTGGAAGGAGGAGAACCATAAGATGGGTCTGTAATTATTAGTTTTCATAAGTGTCAGAGCTGCCTCTATGTCCCAGCTCACAGAGGACCAACGCTAGTCAGTAATAATGTACAAAAGTCTTTATTGAAGTTCAGTTTCCATTTCCAAGCCGCAGCGTGCAGCTCTACGTCTTAGAACCTAGATCGGCAAAGCTCCGTCTGAGTCTCCACCCCCTGTACACCAGTTTAAGACTCTAGCCTTACTCCACCTCTTCCGTTGCTCTTTCCTCCTCTGGGTCCTTTTGCCCCCCGGGGTCTCCTCCTTTCTGGACTCTTGTCCCTCCTTTCGGCGGGCTTTAGGACCTGGCTCCCTATCCGGGCTACCTGCTGTGCCGCTCGCCTGTACATTTGAACTTGGCGCGCGCGCCCAGCCTCCAACTTTCCTCTTGACCATTTCCGCGCTCTCCGATGGAGGCGTGGTCAATCCTGACTCATCTCCTCCCGCTGGTGGTGAGCAGCCTGATCCCGATACCTGGGACTCCTCCCCCCCCCCCACTGCGCTCTGGTGGGGAAGCTGGTCCTGATTTCCCACTGCTGCTCTCTGAGTCCCCTCTGGCACCTTCTTCCTGGGGTGTCCCCCTAGGCACCCCCCTTGCTCTGACCATGGGCGCCCCGTTCTGTGAATCTTCCGATTCGCTGGAAAGACTCAGGGACCTCGGACCACTGTCATCGCTTACGCTCCCTTCGGATTCCTCCCCCTCGCTCTCCATTTCCTCCCTCTCCTGTGCCTCTGCTCCTGAACCCCTGACAATAAGCAACATAAGAGAAAATTTAAAACAGTTTTAATAATTTTATTAAGTGATTAAGGGGAACAGATCCCCCCCTTCTTTTCCCCTTGTCCATCTTCTCCTGCATCCTGTTATTTTTAGCCTGGTACAGGTAATCTTCCATACTTGGCACATCTACTGACTGTCTTGTCTAAATTGAGATCCAGTTCTTCAAGTCTGATTGCAATCTGATCCCTGATACTGGAGGCTGTGAAAACTGCCCATGATGCCAGATTGTGGTCATTGACTTAACCTGCTAAAAATTCTTCAGATAAACTACACACACACACACCCCTCTTTGTGAAATGTTACATCTCTCTCATGTTTTGCTTTCCTTGAGAACCCAAAACTCTTTTCCATAATTGTATCTGCAACAGCTTGTCTTCTCAGCTTAGATTAGTCACATGCAAAGAAAAATAATTAACTGTTTGCTGGTCCCACAATATTCAGGACCCACTTTGCATTCTTAACCTGCTGTCTCCATTACTACGTCGTCAAATTCTGCAGCACGTCTCGCAGACTTCATTTCTTTGGGTACTTTTCAGATCCACTTTCTCTTTTAATCAAGGCACCCCCTCGCTTTTAGGCACTCCCTTCTGAAACCATGTCATGTGCCACAACACCCTGATTGATTAGAGTGGAGACAGTCTTCAAATTAAACTGCTTGTATTACTAGTACGCAATAACTTGTCTTTCCACAAACCCACCTAATAGCTCTACCTCCTAAGATCAAGTGAAATTGGCTCTGTGCTGTAAAATAAATCTACTTTTCTCTTAAAGGAGCAGCTTTCTTGCTGAGTACTAGGTTTTAAGGCAAAGTGGGGTAGGACGAGGCCCACTTCTCAGACTTGTCTGGAAAGCAGAAGGTGCTGGGTTTACCCTTGTTCCCCAGCACTCAGAAAGAATGGGAGAGGGTCCTGCTGAATCCTTCCCCTGTGCAACCCATCTATCCCCCCAGCCCATCTTTTGATCCTGGAAATTAACTGAGAGTGGGAGAAAAATACCAGAAGCAAAGGACCATAGGGAGGTAAGAAGGGGGAAGGGTCCTGTTCCCCTTACCCATGTGTGCCATTTGCTGGAGAAAATATACTTGCCCCTCATTTTATATGTAAACGGGTAAGATCTTTGAATGAATACTAACAACAAAAACATGGCTGCCACACCACAAGAAACCTATATCATCGACCATCACTCTGGCTCACAGAGAGAAGCTTATCTCCACTTATCAAGTCCTGACATCCAGAGGGATAAGGTTATGTCTGAGCAAGTTCAGTATAGGGGAGACCAAGTCAGTGCAGACAGGAGCTGAGTTGGAAGAGGAGGTGTATACAGGTGTATACAGATACATACATATATACAGGGAGGGAGGTGGCTCTGAGGTCTAAACCACTGAGCCTCTTGGGCTTGCTGATTGGAAGGTCGGTGGTTCAGATCCCCACGATGAGCTCCTGTTGCTTTGTCCCAGCTCCTGCCAACCTAGCAGTTTGAAAGCACACTAGTGCAAGTAGATAAATAGGTACCACTGTGGCGGGAAGGTAAACAGTTTTCCATGCACTCTGGTTTCCATCACAGTGTTCTGTTGTGCCAGAAGCGATTTAGTCATGATGGCCACATGACCCGGAAAGCTGTCTGTGGACAAACACCAGTTCCCTTGGCCTGAAAGCGAGATGAGCGCTGCAACCCCATAGCCACCTTTGACTGGACGTAACTGTCCAGGGGTTCTTTACCAACATTATATATATATATATATATATATATATATATATATATATATATATATATATATATATATATATATATTTTCTTGGGTTACAACAGCACATGCATTGCCTCTTTATTTCAGGTCATAGAGTCATTTCTACTGATCAGTTACATTCAATTGTAATGAGACTTTTGCAGGGACCATAGGTGGTACTGGCAAACACCCTGACACCCACAGGGTGTCTGTCCCGACATACAGGGTAGCTATTTTAGACGTGATAACTATAAAGCATATCTGTGTTCCTCCTTAACCTACATATGTCAGCTTGGCACAAGCGTTAGCATGGCTGCTGTGCCTGCTTTCAGATGCAAGCCGTGAGATCGAGTGCCAGCCCTTCTACTCCCTGAGGTAATCTATTTCTTTTTGCTTAATGTTTGCTGGGAGACAGGCCCTGTCTTAATCTATTACAGTGTCATTAACAAAGAAAATGTTTGCCCCACAGGGCCTCCAATGGAGCTTCTAAACTATAGTGGAAATGAGGATCTAATTACTCTCCTGCTCAAAAAGGTAGTTCCTTTCCGGGTCCAAAGACTGCTATGCTCACTTCTGGGGAAGATGAACAGGAATGTCAGCAGATCTGAACCACTGAGGTCAGGAGGATGAGACTCCTGTACCTCAAGTAGTTATGTAGAACTCTTCTCATTAATATAATAATACAGTGGTACCTCGGGTTACAGACGCTTCAGGTTACAGACTCTGCTAACCCAGAAATAGTACCTCAGGTTAAGAACTTTGCTTCAGGATGAGAACTGAAATTGTGTGGTGGCAGCGGGAGGCCCCATTAGCTAAAGTGGTGCTTCAGGTTAAGAACAGTTTCAGGTTAAGAACGGACCTCCGGAATGAATTAAGTTCTTAACCAGAGGTACCACTGTAGTAGAACCTGGGCCATCCAACGAAGTTGCATGTTGCAAGATCCAGGACAGATGAAAGAGGCCCTTCTTCACACAGCACAGAGTTAAACAAAGGTCATATCCATACCATGCATTTAAAGCACAGGGCTTCCCCACACCGAATCCTGGGAATCCCCATGAAGCTGCATTTCCCAGCACCCTTAACAAGCTATAGTTCCCTGGTTTCTGCTTTAAATATATATGGTTGTAGGAATTTGCTCCCAGGAGATGTAATGAGGGCCCCCAACTTGGGCTAGGCAAATTCATGGATAACAAAGTGATCAATGGCTACTAGCCATTAGTGGCCATTCCCCCCCCCCCTTCTAGTGCTGGAGGTTGAAATGGCTCTGAATACTGATTGATGGGAATCTCAAGTGGGGAAAGTTGTTGTTTCACTCAAGCACAGCTTGTGGGCTTTCCAGAAATGCCTGTTGGGCTATTGTAATTATTTATTAATTTGTAGACTGCTCATGCCAAAATGGCTTCTGTTCTTCTATACGATGCTGCACCAAGTGGACATTTGTCCTTATCTAGCAGAACTCTGGCAAGCTACACCCACTGGAATCTTCTATTCTTTTCAACTATGAAAGGTGCATGAACTTTGTCCCCTAGTCTGAACTGAAGGAGACTAGATCACAGGTTTTGAAGTGTCATATTAGATGAGACCTTTATCCAAATCTGTCTGTAGGCACAGTGTGGAGCGTGAGTTTGTCTTGTTTCCACGTGCATAACAAGAACATAATAAGGAACTTGCCACCACAGACCAAAGACTTATCTAGTCCAATATGCTGGCTATGTTCTGCTTCCATGGTCTGAGGCAGCAATTCTTCTGAATACCAGTTGCTGGATACTGCAGAGTGTGAGAGTACTCGTGCTCAGGTCCTACTTGTAGGTTTCCCACAAATATCTGGTTGGCCACCATGAGAAAGAATGCTGGACTAGATGGGCCTCTGGCTTGATCCAGTAGATTTTTCTTATACTGTATTCTCAAGCAAAGAGAAGTGAGGAGAAGGTGGGGCCCTGAGATGACTGGTGGGCACTGGGGCAAGAAGGAAGCCAGGAAACCTTCTCTAGCTGAAATAAGGATCTGGGACAGAGAAAGGTTTTGGCAGCATCTGGAGGCTGAAAAGCTCACCTCCGTTTCAAGGTACCATTTTGAAGAATCATGGGTGTTTATTTCCATACCAGGCTACTGCAACTTACCCTGTCTGAACTTCCATAGCATCAAAAATCTCGGATGCTTTTTTCCTTCTCACCAGTCCTTTACTCTGCTCTTATCTAAGCATAGCAACCCTGGAATGTACCTGCTAACACGGATGCAATCAGAAAACATCACATCATCTTGCACCTGTAATCTCTTGACGACAGGGAGCAGGCATCTCGAAAACCAAGCTGTTCAGCAAGGGCACTCTTCAGTCACACAATCAACTGAAGTTTGCAATGCTTAGAACAAGCCGGCTTCTGATTGCATCATCTCTTCGAAAAGTCAACCAGGGCAGTGCTCCAAGCAACTCTGTATGTAAAAGCCAATTAGGTGGGGCTTTGTTTTTCAGACTCCTGTTGATTCCCTCTGACTCTTTGTTTTGTGTGCATGTGTGTTTGGCTGAGAGATTGGCGGGCAGAAGTTAATTATCTTACCTGACACCACCGTCCTGCCTGCACACTTCACAATGAGAGACACTTCACACGGTGCTCTTTGCTAAGCGAGGAAATAATTTGATGCAACAGAGACTTTTCATTATTAAAACACACACACATACAAAGAAAGCAAATCAATGTTTTCTCCCCCCGTAGACGCTATCTCTTGTGCTTGGTGGCCATCTCGTCGGAAAGGAAAGTTATAGCTTCTGACAGAGAAGTTCACGGGAGGCATCTTCTCTCCTGCCATAATAGCAGCTTGGTGATCTGGAGGATGGTTGAACATATGAGGCTTTGAAATAAGGTGTTTAATGCCTTCTTTTGCAAAGTAGCTTTCCTTGATAGTTAAGGCAGCAGGGAAAGCCATGTAGCTGTTGGCAACCAACTGTGAAAAGAAACCTTTGGAACGAAAAGCAGCCCATGGCCTATATATATATATATATATATATATATATATATATATATATATATATATATATTTGCTTTCGTAGATTTTCACGGGTACAGGAATGCAGGTTTTGGTGTCCTCGGGTGTCTTCCCGTGTAAAAGTTGGGGTGTCTAGGCGACGTTTCGACGAGGTCTCACTCGTCATCTTCAGGCTGGTGCTTTCGGCTTCTTGTTACTGGAACAGAGCAGGATCTCAGTGTTTGAGTTCCTATAAATACTGTTGAGGGGGTGTGGTGTATAGCCTCCAATGTTCTGGGCAGAGAGGAAGTTCCCAGGCTAGTGTGCCTTTTCTTCTTTTGTTCCTTAATTACTTGAGGGATATCTTGAGTGATTTCTTGAGTGATATCCTGAGTACCACTTAGGTGGGTCATTAGGTGTGGATTAGTTGCTAAAGTCTTTGTGTCTTGACAAAAACTGACACCAGATCCAGAGGCACACAGAACGCCATCACCAATCAACCACACCAGACCCAAACCCAGACCCTCTCCACAGATAAATTACAGACACCATCCAGTAGCCAAACCATGGTGGCACCTCCGGATGCTGCACCCCCCTGCAATCCCTACACAGATCTGGCTGACACAGGCCACAAAACCACAGCTCGCCCCTATACACGAAGCCAAGCCAGAGCACAACTAAGTGCTGTACAGCCATCTTCTCAGAAAAACTCTTCACAAAGTTCAAGAGGTCAAGACACAAAGACTTTAGCAACTAATCCACACCTAATGACCCACCTAAGTGGTACTCAGGATATCACTCAAGAAATCACTCAAGATATCCCTCAAGTAATTAAGGAACAAAAGAAGAAAAGGCACACTAGCCTGGGAACTTCCTCTCTGCCCAGAACATTGGAGGCTATACACCACACCCCCTCAACAGTATTTATAGGAACTCAAACACTGAGATCCTGCTCTGTTCCAGTAACAAGAAGCCGAAAGCACCAGCCTGAAGATGACGAGTGAGACCTCGTCGAAACGTCGCCTAGACACCCCAACTTTTACACGGGAAGACACCCGAGGACACCAAAACCTGCATATATATATATATATATATATATATATATATATATGTAAAAGATTGGAAGGTTTCCATCTATCATATCATGCAGAAGAAAATTGTAGCTTGTCCAGCATGCACACACACACAGAGAGAGAGAGAGGGAGAGAGAGAGAGAGAGAGAGAGAGAGAGAGAGAGAGAGAGAGAGAGAGAAACAAATGTATGTACCAACTCACCTAGTGAAGTTTTCTTATCCAGAGCCTTCCATACAAGTGTGGGTCTGCATCACAGGAAAGTAGGATGCCTTGCACTAAAGAGATTTTTCTTTCTAGCTCAGTCTACAGTGATTGGCAGCAGCTTTTCAGGGTTTCAGACAGAGAGCCTTCCCAGCCCTACCTAGAGATGCCGGGAATTACTCTACCACAGAGCTATAACCCTCCTCAAATTGTTTTTTGCATCCTAGGACATCCTGCTAGCAGCTGGGAGGCTGCACTGCATTCTGGGTGGTATCACCAATGCAGGTTCTACTTTCCCCTTTTTACCAGAGGGGATTTGGTGTCTCAGAGCAGAGCTCGCTTTCTGAAGATAAAGGTAAAGGTAAAGGGACCCCTGAACATTAGGTCCAGTCGTGGCCGACTCTGGGGTTGCAGCGCTCATCTCGCTTTATTGGCCGAGGGAGCCAGCATACAGCTTCTGGGTCATGTGGCCAGCATGACTAAGCCACTTCTGGTGAACCAGAGCAGCGCACGGAAACGTCATTTACCTTCTCGCCAGAGCGGTACCTATTTATCAACTTGCACTTTGACGTGCTTTCGAACTACTAGGTTGGCAGGAGCAGGGACTGTGCAGCGGGAGCTCACCCCATCACAGGGATTTGAACCGCTGACCTTCTGGTCAGCAAGTCCTAGGCTCTGTGGTTTAACCCACAGCGCCACCCGCATCCCATTTTCTGAAGCTATCGCAGGGCAAATTCTCCACTACCGCACCCCACAAAGCTTGCTTTCCAAAATGGTGAGTCAGGACAATGGTCTACCCAACCCAGCATCCTGTGCTTCACAGTGACCATCCAGATGCCTGTGGCAAACCTACAAGCAGGATTTGAGCACAAAAGCACTCTTCCCTCCAGGGGTTTCCAGCATCTGGTATTCAGAGACATATTGTCTTTGACCATGTAATTATGTAAGTCTTGTCTTGTTGTAAGCCACCTGGAGCATAGTTTTAAGTATGGAAAGGTGGAATACAAATAAAATGATGATGATGATGACTAGATGGGCCACTGACCTTATCCAGGAGGCCCTTCCTATGTTCTTAATACCTGTATCTGCCCATGTTTTTAGTGCAGTTAAAAATCATCCTGGTGCAATTAGCCTCAATGAATAGATAGTGATCCCATTTGAGGCTACTCTCCATATTCTCCCCATTAATTTTTCCAACATATTAGAACTTGAACCCAATTCATAGTTCAGTCCTGGCACTGTCAGCTGATAGCTGCTGGGGCAAGAGTGGGGAACCCATGGCCTGCTAAATGCTGTTAGACACCAGCTTCCATCAACTACCATCAACCCAGCAAGCATGGCCAGTGGCCAAGGATTATAGGTGTTGTAATCTGGCTGTAGCTGGTTCCCTATTCCTGACCTGGGGTAAGAATTAGTTTCTAAAAAGCTTGTGCTTTTTCTTACCTGTTCTCTCCCCAGCACACTTTGGATTAACCCAGAAATTATCTGACTTGTCTCCAACAGCAACAAAATCAAAAGAGTGCCAAACCCCCGTCTTACTAATTTTCCTCTCAGCCACTGAAAGAGAGACTGGAGGCCAGCCAAAGAATGTTCCCAATGCCACACAAAGTTTGTCTAGCACGATGCTTGCGAGTGGTAATTCATGGATGCAAGCAGCACACTCAGCGGGAGCCCGGCAGGTCAGGCTTTTGTTACATGCACCACAGCTAGCTGGAGGGCTGGCAACAACATCATCTGACTTGTCCTGCTGAGTTTTCTTTTCACTCCAAGATTTGAAACCTCTCCGCGGAGCTCAGTGGTGCGAAGGCATTGACCCGACGGCTAAATCAAACCTGCCGTTTTGTAGGCTAAAATCCTCCGGTGCTGCTGACTAACCCAGCTGGCTCAGATAAGTGCAACACAGTGTGACCAATGGAATGAAAATGTGGCCTGATTAGAGCGCAAGAGGAGGAGGAGACAGCAGCAGGGGCACTGGGCACCCTGCAGAAAGGACAGGCGTGTAGCAAATTGTTGCTGCTTTGATAGAAACTTTAAAAGATGTTTCCGGCCTTAGAAACAAAGAGTTGGGAAGAAGTTGCAAAGGCTCCCTGTCCACCCCTGTCATGCTAGCAGGCAGCAGGATCTTCCAAGAGCCAGATGCTCAAAGCCTAGGTCAACATTCCCGCTCACGGCTACTATTTGTGAACTCAAGAACATAGTTTGATTGTAGTTTCCAAATGCTGGGCATATACCCCACATAGGTCAGTTTCATAGTTTTTGTTCTATCTCTCTCTCTCTCACACACACACACACACACAGAGAGAGAGAGAGAGAGAGAGAGAGAGAGAGAGAGAGAGGGGGAGGGAGCCAAACTTTTCAACGAAAGCTTCTCCTCTCTTGAGAACACACTTCAAACTGTATAGGAGCCCTAAATTTCCAAATGTACAGAAATGCATCCCTTATCCAGTAGACTCAGCACTAGTAAGAGATAAGATCTAGAACCAGTAGCATGGGATTGACAGGGAAGCAACTGACCACGGAACACTAGGAGAAGCATCAGAATGTTAAGAGCCATTTAGCAATGGGATAGAGTGGTAGGATCTCATTCACTGGAAGTATTTAAGCAAAGGCTGGATCCATCTGTCTGGGATGTTGTAGCTACATACTCTCAAGGATGTGCCTTCCAACTCCATAGTTCCATTATTAATTATTATTATTATCAAAATTTGAATGCCACTTTTCCATTTGAATATAGTGACTGACAAAAGAACAAAAACGAAAATCAATAAATTGTTACAATAGCAATCATATACGAAGATCACGTCCACATACCAAGCACACTCAAAGCACCGAGTGTCTCCAAAGAATTACTAATTCTAGTAGCCTGCATTTCCATGGGGGCTGTGCTCCCTCCTGTGTGTCCAGCATGGAAACATAGACTACTAGCCTCTTAAGTTACATCAGAAGGGGTTGTCCCAAGCAAGCTGATGAAGGAGGAATGAACCACCCTTTCCCCATCTCCATTATCCAGTTGATTGTCCATGTTGGTTATGGAAGAAGATACTTCCCTTCCTCTCTGAGCAGTGTGGAAATAAAGTGGGCCAGTGATGGAGGGACAGAGCAATCTGCAGGTCCTCCACCAGCCCATTCACTCACCAGCAATAGCAGTTAAATACAAGACTTTGCCAAGGGAACTGTAAGTATATGGAGTTTATCTGCAGCAGCAGAAGTCAAGCATTGACAAAGGAATCCTTGCTTGAGCACACCTTTAGTTGAAAGGTATTCAGACTGATATAAAATAAGGAAAGTTATGTTTATTAAAGGAAGCACATTCTTGTTATTAAGGAGTTCTATAACCCTAGTTATCTATTTGGAGAAACAGAGAAGCCGTGCTTGCCCCTTTGTTCGGAGAAGATAAATCCAAGATGACCTTGAAGTCCAGGGAAAGACTGTGAGGAGGAGCAGGATGTTGTAAATAGGCTATAACCTGAGACACATCACTCTAAACATCAAAGAGATAGAGAGATGTCAGCACAGAGAGAAAGGGACAGGGATAGTCTGGGAAGTTGGAGGTCCCATATATCTGTTCTGACCCATGCAAACCCCTTTCAGCAAGCTGAGTTGCACCCAAACTTCCAAGAAGAACTGGGTCCTTGTCTCTGCTATCTGTGGTCTTTGTTTACTCTGTTGCCGGGTGGTTTTGGTTTTGTTGCTGTTTCCAAGACTACTTCTGTCCCGCTTCCACACCTGCACTCCGCCCCTAGTGCTCTTGTCTTTGCCTGCGTTGGAGGGTTTCCTCTATATTTTGGAAACTTTCCCAGGCGATTCTAATATAAAGACGGCATGCGCTGAACTAATAAATAATTATGTGGCATTTGGAGAGAAGAAAAAGCATCCAGATGTAAAAGCAACAGTTCATCAGCAAAGCAATGAACTCACCAAAGGGGGGGTGGAATATAAAGGCAATGCCCCCTTCAATACACTCCTTTTATCATTTCCCGCCAGCCGGCAGGTGAAAGGAAAAACAGTCAATAGACACGGTGACATTTTTCAAAGCCGGCAGAAATGGTGTTCAGAGCTGCGGGGCATGAAAAGAGAAGGCACCAGGAGGGAAATGTATTGTAGGTGCCCTGTGGGTTCATTTTTAATCTGTGCCTCTTCATTGCGCCAAGTCCTCAAAGGGAGGGTAGGCTGTTGGTTCCCTCTCTTCCCCTCCCTCTGCTCATATGTTTTCCCTTTTCCCCAGCTAAATCAAAAGGACACCAAATTGACATTTTAATTTAGCCAATAGCACAGAGTGCCAAGTTTGTTCTTGCCTCTTCAGATATTTAGCGGGGAAAATATTAACAGATCTCTGTACAGTTTAGCGCCAGAAGACATCTTCAATGGCACAGCTTTGTTTATTCCTATAAGGTGAGATGCATCATTTAATGGGGACAAAGGCAGCATAAACACTCTTTTAAAAAGAAGACAGAAAGATAAATCCAGTCGAATAAAAAGGAGCAGTGAATCTCAGGCGTAGAGTTGAAATGAATTTGCCCCCCAAACCATTCTACCTTGCCCTCAGGACTTTCAAAGAAGGGCTTCAGCTTTCACCTACCTGCAAAATGCTCATCATCATCATCATCATAATACTGGGCTATTTTACAGCAGGTGAGGAAGCTGAGGCCCCAGGTAACCCTCTCCCCAGTCACATTTCTCACTTGCTTTGCACCATCCATGAATGTTTCTGCCTGGCTGGAATGTGTCCTTGCACTCTGATGATGCCTTTTGCTTGCCTGAATGGAGGATAGGTAGAGAGGTGTATGTGAGTATGTGTAGAAACATGTAGAAATCTCACAAACACACCCCAAACCGTTTTCTATGCATGCCTCTTTCTATGCCTTCCAGATTGACCATGAGATCGATATACCGATACGAAAGGAGAACTGTTACTGCTTCCCCCACTCCCTCTTTCTGGAAGGCACAGAACACTTCAAACAGCATTATCTGTAGTCAATGGAAATCAACATCTCTCCACTGTTTACAAAATCAGATCCATTGCAGAAGTGGCATTAAATCCATTGGTCTGTTTGCATAGACCATCATATATCAGAGCATAATTAAAGGCAGTCATGTCTAATTCCAGGACATGCCTTTACTTCATCTAGTGACTCTCTCAAGGCAAGTTTCCAAATGGAACCGCTTTTCTACAATAAACACAGAAATCAACATGAATGCCACCTTCTAGATCTGATCTAGGAGTTTAGGATTATCAGAAATGTTTAAATTACCCACAATGCCCCATGATACATATCACAACATCATATACTAAGCAGTGTTACAGGGGTGGAATTATTTTTCCCATTGATCTCCCATCTCCTTCTTCCTCTTGTCTTCCTGAACAGATCTGGAGTCAGCACAGAGCACGGTCAGAAGAGGAAGATTTAGGGGGAATCCCTTTGTTCAAGTGCAAAAATTGTAGTGGACCCTCACCTGGAGTCCTGTGTCCAGCTCTGGGCACAAGTTAAGGAAGGATATTAACAAGTTGGAGTGTGTGTAGAGGAGCTTGACCATGATGAAAAAAATGGTCTGGAAACCAAGCCTTATGAGGATTTTTGAGGCAGTTGGGTATGTTTAGCATGGAGAAGAGAAGACTGAGAGGTGATATGATGACCATCTTCAAACAAGCAAAGTGTTATTATGTAGAAGATGGAGCAAGCTGGTTTACTGCTGCTTCGGAGGACAGGACCCAAACCAATGGGTTCAAATTACAACAAAGAAGATTCCAACTACACATTACAAAGAACTTTATTTCCCCCCCAGAAGATTTCATTAGAGCTTTTTCATAATGCAATGAAATAAAAGAATCAAATCTTTTTTATTAAAAAAAAACACAGAAAAGCAAAGCAAAAGAAAATGTAGAGTCCTCCCTCAAAGGTAGCTCTTAATCCTTGTCTCACATAGAAAGAGGTTTATTGTTGTTTAGCCGTTTAGTCGTGTCTGACTCTTCATGACCCCATGGACCGGAGCATGCCAGGCACTCCTGTCTTCCACTGCCTCCCGCAGTTTGGTCAAACTCATGTTGGTAGCTTTAAGAACACTGTCCAGCCATATTGTCCTCTGTCGTCCCCTTCTCCTTGTGCCCTCAATCTTTCCCAACATCAGGGTCTTTTCCAGGGAGTCATCTCATGAGGTGGCCAAAGTATTGGAGCCTCAGCTTCAGGATTTGTCCTTCCAGTGAGCACTCAGGGCTGATTTCCTTCAGAATGGATAGGTTTGATCTTCTTGCTGTCCATAGGACTCTCACGAGTCTCCTCCAGTACCATAATTCAAAAGCATCAATTCTTCAGCGATCAGCCTTCTTTATGGTCCAGCTCTAACTTCCATTCATCACTACTGGGAAAACCACAGCTTTAATTATACAGACCTTTGTTGGCAAGGTGATATCTCTGCTTTTTAAGAAAAAGGTGCTTTTTATAGAAAGAGGGAGACCCTCCCAGCTCTCACCTGGGAGCTTGCCTTTATTCGCCCAGTCTCTCACCTGGGAAGATCTTAATATTAGGAAGAACTTTCTGATGGTAAGAGCTGCTCAACAGTGGAACAGAAGGTAGTGGACTTCATTGGCAGTTTTTAAATCGAAGTTAGGTGGTTGTCTGACAGGAGTTCTTTAGCTGTGATTCCTGCACTGCAGGGAGTTGTACTAGGAGACCCGACAATTCTGTAATTCTAACTCACATCAGTCCTGACCATTGGCCAAATGGGCAGGCACTGATGGGAACTGGAGTCAAACAACATCGGGAAGGTCACAGTTTCCTCATTCCTGACCTACTGGGTTTAATTCAACCTTAGCCGATCACAGAATGCCTATACAAACCTTATTCATATCCCTTTCCTACTTGGCAAACCTATGTACTCAGCTGGCATCCCATTCCCTAGCAAAAATCACCTTGGGTCCGTAGTGCTAGCAAACGAGGTTACCTTCACATTGAAAATTGTGTCCTGGAGCAGTTCCACACTTTTGTTTCTTATTTATTATAGTGAACATCTGGTACATTTTTCAGGCTCAGGTCCCATGTGATTTCTCAGTGGAAAGCGTCCTGCAATAGCAGTCCCAGATACAGCTAACCTCTGGGGTTCCTGGGGCGAGCAACCTGCCAGAAAATGAAACAAATCTTTGACGTTAGCCGGGGATTAAATCGGAAGCAGTGTGAGGGCTGCAGCAGCCTCCTATTTAATTTGGGCCTCTTAAATTGCATTCCGCTTCCCCCCGTGAAGAGTTCTTTGCTGCCGCAGCTGTAAATTGCTGTGAACCTTTTATGATAAGTTGAGACGCAGAGTATCTTAACCTTGCAAACACCTTTGTTTCATTCAACGCCCTCTAAAGCTTCACAGAAATCAAAGCCTTTTTTGAAAAAAAAAGAAACAGGAAAAGAAAACAAGAAGGTCTCTGAGTTCAGACAGCTCCCTGGGTAATGGAACAGGAGACCTAATGGGAGATGACCTAGCTTAAGGGTTCTCAAAAAAATTTCTTAAAGGATGCTCAAAATAATTCTGGTTTTCTTTGGGAAGGTGTGTGGACGCTGACCCACTTTTGGCATGAAAATCAATCTTAGATTCCCAGGGAAGCAGATCATCACCAACACAACAACCTGGGACAACTTGGAACCAGGTTGCCTATGGGAGAACTGTCAGCCATGTTGTTGTTGTTTAGTCGTTTAGTCGTGTCCGACTCTTCGTGACCCCATGGACCAGAGCACACCAGGCACTCCTGTCTTCCACTGCCTCCCGCAGTTTGGTCAGGTTCATGTTTGTAGCTTCGAGAACACTGTCCAACCATCTCGTTCTCTGTCGTCCCCTTCTCCTTGTGCCCTCCATCTTTCCCAACATCAGGGTCTTTTCCAGGGAGATTGTCCATGGAGTTTTCTTGGCAGGGATACTGGAGTGGCTTGCCGGTTCCTGCTCCAGGTGGATCACGTTTGGTCAAAACTCTCCACTATGACCTGTCCATCTTGGGTGGCCCTGCACGGCATAGCTCATAGCTTCTCTGAGTTATTCAAGCTCCTTCGCCACTTCGGCAGTGATCCATGAAGGGGATACTTAGCCATACAGCATAATTATTATATTCATCTGCTGAGCCCCCACTTGATAGTACTGTATCCAAGGGAGGTTCAATTGGCTGTGACCAGAGAGTAGAGATGGGAGAGAAAATCACTTCTGTTTACACTCAAAGGTAAGGCTAACTAATTGCACTTCCCCAAACCATACAGGAACCAAAACAAATCCTCTGAGATGTGCACCTCTCTGCACTTTCCAAAGCCCTCAACTGTGTAAAAAGAATATACTAGAGTAAAGTTTGTGTAAAAAAAGGCATAAAAGTGAAAATAGCATACAAAAATGCATGGGATTAGAGGAGACTGCTTGCAAAAATGTGTATGTTGTGCAAAATTGCATACAAAAATGCACACATTGGGAGACATTTGCACTAAAATGCAGATAGGTTTTCATGAGGACTTTAAAGAATAGTAATTGCAAACTGAAATATGGAACTCTGGATAACTAAAGAATGGAAAAAATGAGAAATGGGGACAAACAGATATTGACAGATTTACCCATCCTTCCGAAAGGGAGAACGTTTTCCATTGTGGCATACCTTCCCATTAGACTAGCAGGTGCCTTCACAGATAACATTTCAGCACCTCCTGAAAGATTATCTGTGTAACCCTGCCCTTGCTGGTGTTTATGTACAATATCTGGTCAATTTATTTCCTGCTTGTTTTCCACTACACTTACTACATTGTGATGTTACACACACACACACTGCCTTGAGAATGTTGTGGAAGGCAGTGCAAAAATTTCTTAATAAATTTCTTAATAAATAGATGATATACAAACCTAGACCTAACACAGAAGCGATTTTGCCCCAATAGCTCCACTGTTCCTGGGTGTCCATCGGATTAATTGAACTGTGAGTTCTGCCCATGTAGAAACGAATGCTGTGGCACCGTGAATGCGCTTCAAGAGCAACATGTGCAAAGTCTGCTGTTGTTTCCATGGCCCTCTGGGTTATTGCACATGTGTGCATGATTGGTGCTAAAACATTTGACCTCACTTAATGAATTAGAGTCAGGATTGTTCCATAGAATATGCTCATATGAAGGTTTGGAAGTGATGAAGACCGCTCAGGGCCTTTTGTGGTGTAGCACACTCAAAATGTGGAGCTGCTGTATTGCAATGGTTCTGACATCTACAGTTTTGATTATGTAATGCTTACAGGTATTGGCAATTCCAATTTTAGATGCTCTGCTCCTTCTACAGTTTCCCCTCTTGCTCTAGGATCATTTTTAGCACCAACATTGGGACCATAGCTTAGCATTACAGGTGAAGCTTTATGTGGCAGTAATTAATGTGCTCATTCTATTTCATATAAACTTTCCATTTTTAGCCTTTATGAAACATTTTATACACTTTTTACTTTTTGTACCGTTCGGTGTAGTACTGCCACGCAGGGGCTGCTGGTTATATTACTCTTGACATGCAACTGCATTGAAATGTTTGTTTTATTTGCCATTAGCTGATATATTGTAATGATTGATAATTTTTTTTATAATGACTCTAAAACGCTCTAATGTTCGGATCATCAAACTGAATTATTTGTTGGATTGCCATGCTATGTTTTGAAACCATTTAGTATTCGTTGCTGCAAAAGGGTATTGGTTTTTATTTTTGCTTTGTTGTGAGCTGCTTTGAGCTTATTTATGTTGGGAAAGCGGTATGCAAATTCAAATAACAGATGACAGTAAATTCTTTGTCCCTGAAAGGAAGCTGGGTTGAAAGATCTGAAATAAATTGGCCAGACAGTTTTGGACTCAGTTGAAACAGAGCAAGTTTTATTTGGGAGCAGGGGCAGGAATTTGTAAACACATACGACAAGATTTGATTTGCAGCTGAGGGACTGTGAAATGGGTAGGAAGTTTTCTGGAATTTTTGAGCGAGAGCAAGAACCACAGTCCCTTCACTCTGATTTGTGACTTCAGTTATCATGTAGCCAAATCTGATTAACTCTGTGATGCTATGATGTCAAAATAGTGCCCTGACTGGATGGGATTGCCTCAGGAAGAAGCTCTATCTATCATCTCTATCTATCTATCTATCATCTATCATCTATCTATCTATCTATCTATCTATCTATCTATCTATCTATCTATCTATATCTATCTATCTATCATCTATCTATCTATCATCTATCTATCTATCTATCTATCATCTATCTATCTATCTATCTATCTATCATCATCTATCTATCTATCTGTCATCTATCTATCTATCATCTATCTATCTATCATCTATCTATCTATCTATCATCTATCTATCTATCTATCTATCTATCTATCTATCTATCTATCATCTATCTATCTATCTATCTATCTATCTATCTATCTATCTATCATCTATCTATCTATCTATCTATCATCTATCTATCTATCATCTATCTATCTATCATCTATCTATCTATCATCTATCTATCATCTATCTATCAATCATCTATCATCTATCTATCTATCATCTATCTATCATCTATCTATCATCTATCTATCATCTGTATCCATCTGTCTTATGCCATCTCTTGATTAAGGAAAGCAACAGTTGAACTCAGGTAATGATCAATGCATGATAAAGTTACTGTGGGTTGTCATGAATCCCCCCCCCAAAAAAAAACCCTCCCACTTTCCTATTTAAAATGTAATGGGGACAATTTGCACAGGTCTAAGACCTTCCTTTTAGGAAGGATTTTCACCTAAGCCTTCACTTGTCTGCATACCGACTTGGTAGTCCCTTGAATTCTTGTCACATTGACACTCTAACAGTCCAGATCCCAGCCTGGAGAATGACTCCATCTGTCTCTCCTTGACATGTGTGCCTCTCTAATGGCAAGAATGCTATTTCTCCACAAAGCCTTTATTTTATTTTATTTGCCATCTATGCCGATGCCCAAAGGCAACGCTGACTTCAGATCACCAGCTGGCTGTAGAGAAGGGAACCCTGGTTTTTGCTTCTGGCAAATCCACAGTTCTATCAACATTTAATCATCTGTTCTGAAATTACTGCAGTGAGTGTGGGATACTTCAAGCCTGCAATATGTGCTACTAAGCCTTCCAGGTGACCATATGTTGAAACATTTTACAGCATAATCAGCGTTCCTCTGGGTGGAGGCAGCCTGCGTTTCCTGTTTGCCGGAGTGTGAACATCAGAGTAGCATCCAAAATCCTCCTCCCAAAAGAATCAACAGTGATTGTTGCACATAGTCTTAGCAGAAACGATTAATTCTGCAACGTGAATATTTTCACAGCATTTTGCCTATACCCAACAGCACAGATCACCAGCCGTTGTTGAACCTGTGGATACATCTCAAATTTTGAGACAGTGCTGGGGCACCAGTCACAAAATAGCTGCTGGTAGAAGAGATTGTCATGTCACAAAATTAGACAGACAGCCATTGTCAACAACCTTGTGTTTACCTTGGGAAGACATCTATGTCCTGCTGGTGAAGTTCACACAATAAGCATTTTAAACAAACACACTGATGCCCTTGAGGTATCACCCTCGGATTTTCTTTGCCTGCTGTGCCACAAGCCCCATTCCCCATATACATATGTAGGTCTGCCACAGCTTAGAACCTTGGAAAATTGGGGTTCTGAGGTACATGGGAAGCTCCACAAGTGCAGAAAGCATGCTGCCTCAAAAAACCATCTTCCACAAGTTGGAGAGTAGCAGGAATGCTTTCAGAGCAGAGGCTCTCGCAAACCTCCTTACTGCCCTCCTTTATGTCTTAGCTTAACTCATAACAGCCAAAGAGGACTACAGCGTCTTATGCAAATCTGAGCAGAGCCTGAAATGAGAGGTTTTCTTTGGCTCTCTGAAAATTGGCTAGAAGCTACAGATTGCCTCCATAACTCTTAAGCATGGCACCCTGACTGATGGAATTTAATACCGGTCTATTAGATAGAATGCTGTTTTGTGACAGTTTTAAATAGAATACTATTTTGTGCCCAAAATCATTACATCTCCCTGAATAACTCACCCCGGTCTCTGTGTTTTGCAAGCCTAAAAACCTTGCACGGGTGTTTGAGTCAATGTTGCATGTGGTGTAATATAGAAAAACGGATACGGCTGCCTGAATTAAATACGGAGAGTTTACATAGGTAACTGCTCCCATTTTTCTATATATGCACACATCATCATATACCAGCAGTGGCTCAGTTGTCTGAGTGACAGGGTTTGCATAGCTTAAAAGGCACCTATTTTTGGAACAAGATTGTGGTATCACTAGTCTTGGCGTGGGGTGGGGAGACAGGCTTTGCAGAAGTGCAAACAACCTTTAGAAAAGATATCAACAGGAGGCAGTAATAGCCCAAAAGAAAGCTGAGCATGCTCAGTGGCCACAAGAGAAATGGGTGGGGCCAAAGACACCAACTTGTGAGGGATTTTGAAGGGCCGATGATGGGAGGACGTTGGGAGGAGCCAGGGGGTGGAGCTGAATGTGGTGGTAGCGCGACTTCAATGGCTGTCAGCATCTCCTCTCTGGGGCTCCTGTTGCTGCCACAAAGGCTGCTTTCCCCCTTTCCCCTCAGTGGCAGGAGGAGGATAAGGAGCCGGCCACTGAACCCATATCACACTCTGCTCAGTGCTCGGCCTCCTCTGCCCCCGTATTTTTAAAAACATGCCCCCCCAAATATTGGGGGTCCCAGAAGAGCTGGACCCCTAGGGGTTGTCGCCTATGGGTGGGAGTTAAAACAGAATGGAGCATTCCAAACAGCAGAACTTTATACAGCAGCATTTTGTTGAAGCCCTCCCTTGTTCAGACTAGTCTTTCTCTAAAAAGAGGAACATAATTAAATAGGTTGTGAAACATAAACAGACTATAAGAAAGTGTTACGATATAGAAGCAATGCAGCTGCAAAGTGCTAGCTTGAAAACAAAACATGCTGGGAATGTTGGGACTGTCCGTGGGAAACAGAGGGACAGTCAATTCACAGTGCGAAGCACCGGAATTAGCTCAGAGTGTAATATGAGCTGTACAGGAAGTGTTTGTTACTCAAGTGCTGGAGCTTGAAGAGAGCAGTCATGTTTTCTGTTATGCTTCAAAGACAGAAATAAAAGCATGTAAAAACCTTTCTGTCTATCTCTTTCCCCTGCCAGGAGAGCAGGAAGGAGGGGTGTGCCCTTCTCATGCTGAGAAGAATCGCCTATCGCGACCTAGCCTGGATCTTGCCAGGAATGCAGCCAGGGAGGTCAACAGGAGACCAAGCCGGGTGCCTGGGAGAGTTGCCAGTTTCTCCTAATATGGGCTTGATTCCCGACAGAAAGAGGGTGAGTGGGGAAATAAGGCGCTAGCCCATTTCTCCAGGCTCCTTGAGAAACACTAGCTTTCATGTAAAGCAGAGGTGGGGGACCTTTTTCAGCTTGAAGGCCACATTCTAAGAGCCACATGTCAACTATGGGCAGGGCCAGAGGCAAAATTGTACAGAGGAATTGAGTGCTTTTTATAGTAGACTAGATCCGCCCCCCCCCCCATACACTCTTCTTGATCGTTCAGGCAAGCAAGAGGCATTATCAGAGCTCAAGGGCACATCCCAGTCAGACACAAACATTCGGGGCTATGAAGGAGGACCAGATAAACGAAAGTTCTTTATGAAGCACCTAGTTAAACTCTGGAACTCACTGCCACAGGAAGCAGTGATGGCCACCAACTTGGGTTAGACAAATTCATGAAAGATAAGGCTATTGGTGGCTACTAGCCATGGGGGTTATGCTGTACCTCCACATTTGGAGGCAGCAATGCTTCTGAATGCTAGTTGCCAAAAACTTCAGGAGGGGAGAGGGCTCTTGCGCTCGGTTGCTGCTTGTGAGTTTCCCATTGGTCTGCTTCAGATTGACTTGTTCACGTTCTCATAAGAAACACAGTGAAGGAAAGATACAGCCACCCATATGACGGCCCAGTTGTGGGTGAAAACAGAACAACATTTTCTGTATGTATTGGAAGTAGATGTAGCCAGTGTGGAACTGGATTCGAACTCCGATCCAGTGCAGCCCAAGAACAAGGGTGATGGGAATTGTAGTCCCAACATCTGAGTGGCACCCTTCCTTTAAAGAATGCCATTCCCAGGGGTTAAGAATAACCAGCAAGTCAAAACGCGCCGTCTCTGTGTTCAAATGCATAATTACTTTATTGATAGTCACTATAAAACAAAATACAATGAGATGAAAACTCCAAATGAAGCTTTTCTGTGGGGATGGGAATCCATATAAGCTCCGTGGGATGCCTGTTAACTCAAAAGAATCAATTTTATCCCAATGAAAGCCTGCAATCGTAGGCATAAAAAAATACTAGATAATATGCGGATAATCAAATAAAGACCCGCTCACTCTGAGCCTCTCTAGGCACTTACTCTATTCAAAGTTAACTTTGTAAGGTTTATACTGGAATGAATGAGTAGCTGCCTTCAATTTCAAGGATCCGTCTTATCCCTACAACAGTCTGCAACAGATTTACAAAACGCAAGGAAATTGCCAGCTTTGTGTACCGATGTATTTTAATGAAAAACTGATATTGCAGAAGCTTATATCCAAAATTATATAATATCCACGTGATATTAGAGCCAAGTGTCACCCAATGAAATCAGTTTGCATACCTTGCAGTGAACTTGATGTTATGGGACAGCTTACAAAGGCTGTAAATAAATAAAACGGATCAATGCAGAAGAAATGAGAGCCGTGACAAAATGTTGCTGTGCAAATTCGCCTTCTGACAGGACTGCTCCTCTTCAGGATTCCATCCAGACAGCCATGCCTTCCTTTAGTAGACATCATTCCACCCACCCTCATGTTTTCCATTTCATGGCTACTCAGCAAGCTCATTCCTTATTAAGTTGTTGAGGGGGTTTTCTCTCTTCCTCTCTTTAGGGTTCTCTCTCGAGAACTTTTATATGCCTGTTGTCCTTGTCCATGGAGTTTTCTTGGCAGGGATACTGGAGTGGCTTGCTGGTTCCTGCTCCAGGTGGATCACGTTTGGTCAAAACTCTCCACTAGGACCTGTCCATCTTGGGTGCCCTGCTCGGCATAGTTCATAGCTTCTCTGAGTTATTCAAGCCCCTTTGCCACAGCAAGGCAGTGATCCATGAAGGGGATGTTCTTGAAGCTACCAGCATGACTTTGACCAAACTGCAGGAGGCAGTGGAAGACAGGAGTGCCTGGCATGCTCTGGTCCATGGGGACACGACTAAACGACTAAACAACAACTCTCTCTCTCTCCTGTAAATTGAAGTTCTCTTGAGCATGCTCTTTTTTCACTATCATTATTTTGGCACCAGTCCTATTGGCACTCACTTTCTGAGTTTGCTATTAGGGGGAGAGACAATAAAATCACAGATCTGTAGAGTTGGACGGGAGAACAAGAGTCACCTCGTCCATTTTGCCCAATGTGGGGCTCAAACACACAACCCTGAGATTAAGATTATCAAAACGATTAAGATTATCAAGATTATTAAAAATATCAGTTGGTTAGAACCATCGGTTCGGGTCCTATCCTCTGGAGAAGCAGAAAACAAGCTTGCTCCATCATCCATGTGACAGCTCTTTAGATATTTGAAGATGGCTTTCCTATCACTTCTCAGTCTTCTTCAAAATGTACCCAGTTCCCTCAACCATTGCTCATAAAGCTTGGTTTCCAGACCATTGGTGTGGCGATCACACATGGTCCCCGGATGTTGGACAGTCTATTGATCCCTGTGCCACCACTGTGATTGCCTCTTCACTGCCACCAACCCATTTCCCACGGGTACACACAGAGTCCAGACAGTTGTTAACATTAACAAATAATCAAGTTTATTTTTATAAGCACGTACAAGTTTAAGGTTTCCATTAATTTTTCTTGTCAATTTCTTAATCTTAGTTTCTATACTGACCTAACAACTTCAAACTGATTATCCCAACTAACCATCTGACTCCACCTAACAATTCCTCTCACTCTCTCACCACACAACTTAACCAACCCACAGACTTATATCCTCCCTCTTCCTTCTCTAACTCCCCACTCTCAACTGACTTTCACACAATTCCACCTCTCACTATAACTCCTCCCCTCAGTTTCTCTCTGGCCAATCACATCACACTCATTTAACCCTTTCCTTATGACCCTCCTAGGAGGCAAACGCCACAATTGGTCACCTTGGTCACCCTCCTCTGCACATGCTCCAGCTTGTCAACATTCTTTTGAAACTGTGGTGCCCTGAACTGTACACAGGACGTCAAGTGAGGGCTGAAGAAATTGGTGGTTCCGGCTTCACATATGGCAGGGCGAAGGTATTCCACACAACAGGGGCAGTAGCAGAAAACACCCTATGATGTGAGAGTAGAATCTCCCCAGATGGTCTAAGTGATCTCACAGATCTGTACATGTGTGAGCAGGATTGCACTACAAGGATACTTTTCTTCTGATCGAGCTTCTTAGCTGAGCCAGGAGAAAAACAACATTATTACTGACCAGATTGACTTCTTGAAGAAAAGTTTTGAAATCAAGCTTTTCATCGTGATCCGTATTGCTCAGTGTGAAAACTTCAAAATCGTCAGGCTTCAGCCACCGCTTATCAGAATTTGTTCTATAGCGCAAATACATCTGTAGGATTTCCAGGACTAAAATATCTGAGATCTGCTTCCAAATGTTTACTGTTCATAAAACTAAACGGCTTCTAAGACTAGATTTTGCTTCTTAAATTCTAATCTCAAGAGCGAAAGCTGTGTTTTGCCCACATAAAGCATTACATTTGCATATTATCAAATAAGCCACATTCCTGCTAGAATTATTAGTAAAGCAACAAGCAAACACAATTTTATTATATTTCCTCCTGTTCTGTTTTAATTTGAAAAGACCTGCAGCAAGAAATACAGCCACAGCCCTTGAAATGCCCATGCAAAATGGGACCATCTAGGATGCTTCAGCTAGCAAAATCCAAATGCAGCCATGTACTGCTCCAATTTCAGTTTCTATATAAACCAAGACTAGATGACCCAGCAGAAGCTGGCATTGTATGTAAGATAAATCACCAACTGTAAAAAAAAAAATTCTCAAAACCCCTGTTGAGGAAACTGTGTTCAAAACCACACACTGCCCATACTTTCTGTGACTGCTAGCAATTCTGCAGCATCTTCTAAAAAGGTGTGTTGCTCTTATGGATGCTTATGAATATTATACCTTCACTGGGGAGGTGGGTTAATTGCCCTCACCACATCCACCGCCCTCATCACAGTGTTTTGCAGGCAATCCTGCCGAATAGTCAGGAGGCCTTTGATAGATCTGTCACATACTCTGCAAAAATAAATGAATAAACCAAAGGAAAACACTTGCCTTCATAAAAGGGAAGAAGGTATCCTATGGGTGGGACTGGGGCTTAGCTTGCATAAAGAAGATCGCAGGTTCAGTCTCTGGCATCTCCAGTTAGGGCTGGGAGGGGCTCCTGCTTTCAATACTGGGGAGCCTCTACCAGTCAACGCGTATGATACTGTCAGAGACATCGGAGGAAGAATGGTGGAGATCTCCCTCCCCTTCTCCTGCACTTCCCAGAGAAGAGGGAGGCAGTATAGATTTACAACAGTGGTTTGCAGAAGGTCGTAGTTCAGAGGCTGCAGAGGGGAGAAGCTGGGAAATATTGGGAAAAGAGCAGGAGGAAGAAGAAGTACCAGAGGAGAGACAGCTGACAGACTCAGTGTCTTTAGAAAGCATTCCAGACCACCCCCTCTCAGGACCAGGCGTACATTGAGAGTAGGAGAACAGAAAGCTCAGAGGCAGAAAGCACAGATCAGCTGACAAGAGGGATGGCACACAATAGGAGAGACGGAGGGAGTGGGACTTTACTTGGAGCAACACCATTATCCAGGAGGCGACAAGCTACGTCTCTCTCTGTGAATATTGAATAAAATACCTTGGTAAGAGCTTCTTGTTTTTCCCCATTACTAGAAGTCTGCAGTGAGGGAGGGGCATCAGATTCCATGAAGAATGACAGATACTCGGCTATGTTGATCAAATGTCTAAATGTATAAGGCAGTTCCCTGCATTCCTGTGTAATCATGTCTGTACCCGGGGGAGGGGGGTGAAGTAGGGGAGGGATGTCAGGGGTGGTGTATGAACCCTGATTTTGAATCAGCCCACACACTTAGCCCAACTCGAAGGCCCGTTTTTTGAGAGGGTGAAATTTCCATTTCAAGCATACTCAGGAATTTATTTATTTATTTAAGTTCAGGGCAGAGTCGAAGAACACTGCTGTGAGCACTTCCTATGGCTGGTTGCCATTCTCTACCTTCTGAAATGTGTGTGGGGTTACCTAAAAGGGAGAAGGGGCAAGGATGGCAAGGATGATTACTTATTTTGAGATGAACTTGGACTCTAATAGTTCCAAAGTGTCAGGCGTCGGGAAATCGGCTTCCTCCCCCGTGGCCGTAAATGAGCAGCTCAAACAAAATGGAATTCTTTGTCAGTATATGGAAACATCAGAGCTGCAGACAGCCAGATTGTTGACATCACATGATGCGCCTATCTGTGGGAAATAAGAATTTCCCAGGAAGTTCACAGGCTGGAAAAGTCCCTGTGAAGAGTGTAATTTGAAACCTTCTGTGTGCGCATGTACAGGATGTTTGACAGACCTGCTAGAAGAACTGAACTGAAAGGACGTGTTTTTCTGTAGTGCTGTAATGTCAGAAATAAACATCATGTAAATAGATTTCTGACTTATTTTCTTCCCCCTGCGGAAGCAGGAGGAGGAGGGGGGTGCATTTACCCACGCTTGGGAAAATGTCGCCTATCAAAATCTCCCTGGTCTGTCTGGATGTCAGCCAGAGGAGGTTACCGGTATGCAAGCTCCGAGGACAGTGAGAGGGGCCAGCCTCTGTGGAGGGGGCTTGCAAACTGACATTCTTACCAGTTAATTTCTTTAATAAACACAGTGAAGGTCAAAAGACAGCCTCTAACCAGAATGGTGGTGCTCCCAATTAAGGTCACTCCCCCCCATCCCAACTAATCTACGCCACTCCTACGTCTTGTAATCTGAACTTGTAACCTCTGCGCTTCCTGTTCTGACACTTTCTGAGCTCTCCGGGACTTTGAGGAAGGGGGGTGGATACTATCCAGAGACTGTGAATCTGTTAACCATCTCTCTTCCAGTGTTTCTTCTGCTAGCTGTTCCCCATCCAGTATTTCCCAGCTTCTGCCTTCTGAACCATGCCCCTCTGCAAACCACTGTTCCAAATCTATACTGTCCTCCTGCTCCTGGGAAGATTCAGGATCAGGAGGTGGGGGTGACTCCCACCATTCTTCCTCAGTGCAGCCCTCCTCAGCACGGTCCCTGACACAAAGGAGCCACAAACCCTGGATGAGCACCAGGACACCTGGATTCCCACACTGATTGGAGATTGGAGTGGTATGTAACAAACTATGTCAAGGCACAAACATGCGTACGCGTGCACACACACACACACACACACACACTTCATGGGTTCTATCCAATGCACTTGTTCCATTAGCAGAAGGATATACACTTGCACAGCAGAATCTTCGCCTCTCCTCCCCACATGTATACCCTACACCCTCCTCAAATCTCCTCTAGAAGGTTGTGGGGAAACCCAGAAAGGTTTTAGGGGATATGTGGCAGAAGAAAGGGAGTTCCATGGAGCAAGCAGACGTCTTTGCACTAATGGAATGGAATGCCTGTCCTTTATATCCTATGATCTCAGGGCAGTCAACAAGAAGAAAATCATTTGAAATAGCAATCTGTTAACAAATGTGAGCATCACAAGTTTTAATCAAGCACAATTTGCTCGGTATTAATTCCACACCACGCTGTAAATAGCCGTGTTTTTTTTCTTTGTTTAATTAAATAGAAAATCTCATCAGAAATAATTAGCAGAAGGCACATTTCAGGCCGGAACATTAGAGTCCTAGTAGTGAAATCCAACACTGCAGACTGAAGCAATTGCCTGCCTGGGGTCTCTCTCTGAACTTGGACTGGCCACCCAGGAATCCTTCTAGACAAGAAGGGTCATAAATGGGCTTCCTGTTTGGCCTGGGATTTTGTGTGAGCAACAGAAGTTGCCTTACACCGAGCAGACAAATGCTCCATTCAGCTCAATAGCATCTATGTTGACTGGCAGCAGCTCCTCATAGAGAAAAACTTTCCCAGCCCTACCTGAATATGGGGGGATTGAACCTTCTTCCTGCAAGGCAGATACTCTCCAACTGAGCGATAGTCCTTTCCCTAATAGCAGGTTTCCTGGCTCTGATATCAGGCTTGGATTCTTACCTGTGACTGTGGTGTTCCCCTTACAGTACACTAATTAGCCATGGCTCAGGCCTGGACACCTCTTGATTCTGGATCCTCACCCTGGGATATTTTAACTTCCCTGGGAAACTTGAGAAAACACCAAAATCCCAAAATGTCATGTCAAACCCTTTGCCTGTGGATTCCAGGGTGGAACAATTGCTTCAGTTTCCATGTCTTGATAGGTCAGTTCCCCACGTTTCTCTCTCTCTCTCTTTTAAGAAAAGTGTTTCCCCTTCAGAATTGTCTGCATTTTAGTGCGTTTTTAATATACACATTTTGTATGCAATTAAGCCTAATTCACACACTTTTGCAAACAGCTTTCCCATTTTGGCACGATCCTCTGCTGTGTTTGATTTTGAACCTGGGACTTTCTGCATGCAAAGCAGATGCTCTACTACTTGGCTGTGGCCATAGACTTTGGGTCAGCACATTCCCCTTCCCCTTAGGAAATGAAAAGCTACAACCATTTATTTATTTTAGTGAATTTATACCTCACCCTTCTTCCCAAAGTAGTGATACGAGTAACCACCATGTATTGCCTTTACCCTCCCTTTCTGCTTTTCATCCCCCTGACCCATGATATTCTTTCTCGCTGTTTCAGATACCTTCCCACACCTGAGCTTAAGACATTTTGGAGCTTACCAATATAGCAACAGGTTTTGTACATCAAGATGGAGATCACAGATCTGACACCCTGCTGTGTTCACCTGCTTGTGTTTTTGCAATATGTATAATAGGCAATTTTGAAGCAATAAGAAATATTACTTGTTTACGCACAGTGCTTTTTTTTCTTAAAAAATGTTTCGGGGCACTCTCATTTTGACTCAAGAAAATCACCATTTTATAGTTCAAACTGGGAAAAATGCAGTAAATGGGCAAAAGTACAAAGAACATGCGTTACACCAGGAAAGGAAATGAAGCCGCCATCGGAGAGAGAACATGTTAGCTGATGTTAGCTGCCCTGAGCCCAGCCACCGAGAGAGAACAGCTTCATTGGCTGTCTTTAAGTTCTAGTATTATGGAAGCTGTTGTCTTTATCCATGGAGTTTTCTTGGCAGGGATAATAATAATAATAATAATAATAATAATAATAATAATAATAATAATAAATTTTATTTATATCCCGCCCTCCCCAGCCGAAGCGGGCTCAGGGCGGCCAACAACAATCAAACTATCAAACTATCAGATATTCACACATTCTAAAAATATTTCATTATAAAAATCAATTAAAATCGAATTAATGGCAACTAATTAAGCAAGATTCTGTGCAGGTTGCCAGAGGAGGGAGTCAGGCTGCGCCCTGACCAAAGGCCTGGTGGAACAACTCTGTCTTGCAGGCCCTGCGGAAGGATGTCAGGTCCCGCAGGGCCCTAGTCTCTTGTGACAGAGCGTTCCACCAGATTGGAGTCGCAGCCGAGAAGGCCCTGGCTCTAGTTGAGGCCAGCCTAACCTCTCTGAGGCCTGGGCCCTTGAGGATGTTATTATTTGCGGACCGTAGGTTTCTCTGTGGGGCATACCAGGAGAGGCGGTCCCGTAGGTACGAGGGTCCTAGGCCGTATAGGGCTTTAAAGGTTAAAACCAGCACCTTAAACCTGATCCTGTACTCCACCGGGAGCCAATGCAGCTGGTATAGTACCGGATGAATGTGATCTCGCAGCGAAGACCCCATAAGGAGTCTTGCCGCGGCATTCTGCACCCGCTGGAGTTTCTGGGTCAGTCTCAAGGGCAGCCCCACGTAGAGCGAGTTACAATAATCCAGTCTGGAGGTGACCGTCGCATGGATCACAGTGGCTAGGTCAGGGCGAGAGAGATAAGGGGCCAACTGCTTAGCTTGACGGAGATGAAAAAATGCTGCCTTTGTTATAGCTGTAATCTGCGCCTCCATAGAGAGGGAGGTATCGAAGATTACACCCAAACTCTTAACGGACGGTGCTGGCACTAATTGCACCCCCGCAAGAGATGGGAGTTGCCCCCTCAATCCCATATCGTCCCGCCCCAGCCAGAGGACCTCTGTCTTCGAAGGATTTAACTTCAACCGGCTCCCACGTAACCATCCAGCCACAGCTTCCAGACATCTCGCCAGTGTGTCTGGGGCCGAGTCAGGATGGCCATCCATCAACAGATAGAGTTGGGTGTCATCGGCATACTGATGGCAACCCAGCCCAAAACTCCGGACAAGCTGGGCGAGGGGGCGCATAAAGATGTTAAAACGCATCGGGGAGAGAATCGCACCCTGAGGCACTCCACACACCAAGGAGTGGCGCGATGACAATTCCCCCCCGAGTGCCACCCTCTGTCCCCGACCAGAGAGAAACAAGTGCAGCCATTGAAGGACTGTGCCCTGGATCCCCACGTCGGCAAGGCGGTGGTCCAGGAGTTCGTGATCAACCATGTCGAAGGCTGCTGACAGATCTAGAAGAATCAGCAGCCCCGACCCGCCTCGATCCAGCTGCCTGCGGAGATCATCTGTTAGGGCGACCAGAGCCGTCTCGGTCCCATGACCAGCGCGGAAGCCGGACTGGAATGGATCCAGAGCAGATGTTTCATCCAGAAACCTACCAAGCTGTTCAGCAACCGCTCTCTCAATCACCTTACCCAGGAATGAAAGATTCGAGACCGGGCGGTAATTGGATAGATCTAAGGGATCTAATGATGTTTTCTTTAAGAGCGGACGCACCACTGCCTCCTTCAATTCCCCTGGGAATATCCCGGTGCCAAGGGACAAATTGATGATATCCCCCAGGGGGGCCCGCACCTCGTCTGGACACGCTCTAATCAGCCATGACGGGCACGGGTCAAGAGGACAGGTGGTGGGCTTTCCAGCTTGGAGGAGTCTGTCCACATCGGCTGGAGATATCCGGTCAAAACGGTCCAATACTGGACCCGAGGACAGTCGAGGGGCCTTCAGTTCCTTTATTGTATCCAAATTGGCAGGGAGGTCATGGCGGAGCAACAGGACCTTCTCCGCTAAAAAGCTCGCAAATGCCTCACAGCTGTGTGTCAGATTGTTATTTAAATTTGGCTGTCCTTCAAGGGACGTTAAAGATCGAATTGTACTAAATAATTGCGCCGGGCGAGAGCTAGCGGATGCAATGGAGGCCAAGAAGTAAGACTTCTTAGCGGCCTTCACAGCCATCTCATAGGTTTTCGTAAAAACCCTATAAGATGTTCTTGAAGCTCCGTCACGGGCACCCCGCCATACTCGCTCTAGCCGTCTGAGGTCCTGCTTCATTTTCCGAAGCTCCTCGGTAAACCAGGGAGCCCGGTTTCTGCGGGGTCGCAGAGGGCGCTTAGGTGCGATCTCATCGATGGCTGCCAGGAGCTGGGTATTCCAGCCCTCAACAAGCTCAGTCAATGAGTCGCCAGGGGGGGCAAGGTCCCGCAAGGCTTGACGGAATCTATCAGGGTCCATCAGCCTCTGCGGGCGAGCCCAAATCGGCTCGCCATCTAAGCAGGGTGGGGGTGGAAAGTCAATCCTGGCTTTCAGAGCGTAGTGATCAGACCATGGCACCTTCATCGAAGGAGACATGATCACATCTATACCGGCACCAAAGATCAAATCCAGCGTGTGGCCTGCTTGATGTGTGGGGCCCGAAACAAACTGGGAGAGCCCTAGTGTCGCCATGGAAGACACCAGGTCCAGAGCCTGTGAGGAAGGAGCGGCATCAGCATGGAAGTTGAAGTCTCCCAATACCAATAGGTTAGGGAACTCCAAGGCCCAGCCGGTCACCGCCTCCAGCAGGCCTGACAGGGTGGCTGCTGGTGCGCTAGGTGGCCGGTACACCAGCCAGACAGCCAAGCTCTCCTCGGAGCCCCACACTAGGCCAACACATTCAATGCCAGGGATCGATGGCGATGGTAGAGCCCTGAAAGAACAATCTTCCCGGATTAATAATGCCACCCCTCCCCCCCGGCCCACAGTCCGTGACTGGTGGAGGACGAAGAAACCCGGGGGATACTGGAATGGCTTGCCGGTTCCTCCTCCAGGTGGATCAGGTTTGGTCAAAACTCTCCACTAGGACGTGTCCATCTTGGGTGGCCCTGCATGGCATAGCTGATAGCTTCTCTGAGTTATTCAAGCCCTTCACCACGGCAAGGCAGTGATCCATGAAGGAGAGTCCCATGGATTGCAAGAAGATCAAACCTATCCATTCTGAAGGAAATCAGCCCTGAGTGCTCACTGGAAGGACAGATCCTGAAGCTGAGGCTCCAATACTTTGGCCACCTCATGAGAAGAGAAGACTCCCTGGAAAAGACCCTGATGTTGGGAAAGATGGAGGGCACAAGGAGAAGGGGACAGCAGAGGACGAGATGGCTGGACAGTGTTCTCGAAGCTACCAGCATGGGTTTGACCAAACTGCGGGAGGCAGTGGAAGACAGGAGTGCCTGGCGTGCTCTGCTCCATGGGGTCACGAAGAGTCAGACACGACTAAACGACTAAACAACAACAACAATTATGGAAGCTACACATCTCTGTTATTCAAAAGCAAGAAAAGAAATGAGCTATGTTATTTGATAATTTACAGGTTTTTCTTCACAATAAAAGTATGATTATTTGCACTCCTTTAAAAATAAATAAATCATTTCCCCATATCATATTTTTCCAGTGTAGAACTTTGCCTTGGTGGTATGCTATGCCGTGAAATTGCCCTAAGTGTCAATTGCAAGTTAATTAATCCTACCTATGATGAAATTCATTCTGATAGATCTAATTGTGGGTACATTTTCCCCAATCACTGCACAAGTTCTTTTCTCCCATTTCAAGTGGAGCTGCAGTTGAACCGTATCAAAGCCAATCATGAGCATGGAAATTTTGTTTACACAGGAGAAAATATTCAGCTTGCTGCTACACTATACACAGGAATGAATATCATACATTCCATACATTTTAAGACACTCTTGAAGAAACTCTGTTGCTGCTGCTTGGCCAGGGTCTGATTATGTCTTCCGTTAGTTATGTGGCAAATAAATGAATAATGCATTTAACGTGCTAGCAATCAGCCTTCATACGTCAGTTGGAGAAGAAATGCCTTATTAAAATGTCCATGCATTAAGCATGGAGAGACTTCAGGCTTGCTGGATCTAACATTTCCTCTACCACTCCACACACCTAAATGATAAGGTTCACCAACCAAAACCAGGAGCAACACACTAAATGCTAATTTCTGCCTCGAGGAGGAGGGCTATTTCCAGGAGCTGTGCACTGGGACAGGGGCTGCCAGTGTTTTTAACCCTGCAGGCACATTTGGAGTTTTTGACTGAGTGCCATGGATGCCACCCTCTCTGGTCACTGGTCTCCCTCTTCCCCAGATCAGTCCCAGCTACTCAACAGAAAAAGAGAGTGTGCTGCCTCTGTACGGAACACAAAATTTTCAATGTTTACACATCAGGGTTAGTCCAGCCCAAGCAGTCTGCTTTCCATTGACTCTGTTCCTTTTCTCCCTTTAATCACTTGCCATGTTTTAACAACCCATCAACCAGGGCTGTACAAAACAGCCCTAGACAGGGCCTGCCCACCCATGAGGCAGGGTGAAGCAGCAGCCTCAGGCTGAAATCAATACTGAGATCTCCCTGGAAACTGGCACTGATCCTAGCACTGCTTCTCTGCCAGCAGCAGACACAATGGGCATTGAGGCGGGGGTGCTGGCAGAGGTGGTGGGGCAGGTGGGGGCAGCGGCATGAGCAATTGGGGGGGGGGGTGACAGATGCCACACACAGAAAATGAACTTATTTAACTTTTTTATACGCTGATTACAATAACACCTCAAAGCAGTTTACAAAAAAACCCTCAATATGGCACCACTAGGGTGAGGGTATAATAATAATAATAATAATAATAATAATAATAATAATAATAATAATAATAATTTATACCTCGCCCATCTGGCTGGGTTTCTCCAGCCACTCTGGGCGGCTTCCAGCCATAATGTCCTGGAACAATATGGCACCTGAGGCATTATGAGTTTTTAAAAATAGCACTGTTACCCACTGGCCACCAAGGAAAAGCACCCAAATTCTTGTCACAACAATATTCAAGGAATGAACGTTGGTTTCCCCATCACCTCACACACTGCCTGCTGTTTTGTTATGGCAGCTTGTAAAGAATTGGCTTTTGGGGAGTTTTCTATCCCAACCTCCTGCATGTCCCAGGCATATCCCATCTGAACGATGTGCATGGAGCTGGCCCAGAAGGGACTGGCATGCCAACTCTCATGCCATGTAATATTTCAACTAGGGTTCATTAGTCAGTAACACTTGCCAGGCAGTGAGGAGGGGGGGGGGACCGCAAACATTTCACCCTTGCTTTATGAAAGCAAACCTTCTGATCATCTCCCAGCACCGAAGAGTGAAACAGCTGCAATTTATCAGGGACTGACCTCTAAGACATGCAGAACAATCTTTTTCTCTCTCCTACAACCCATTAGAGTAATTAATGTCTGTGTTTTTTTGCTGGGGTTTTCAGAAAATTCCAGATGGCTCATTTGTAAATCCTGACTTAACTAGCTGGGCTCTGTCTGGAAGGTTTGGCATTACCATCTTTTCCCGGAAATGTGGGGATGGGGTACCCGTGTCCTTTCAGATGATTGTTGTTGTTTAGTCGTTTAGTCGTGTGCGACTCTTCGTGACCCCATGGACCAGAGCACGCCAGGCACTCCTGTCTTCCACTGCCTCCTGCAGTTTGGTCAAACTCATGCTAGTAGCTTCGAGAACACTATCCAACCATCTCATCCTCTGTCGTCCCCTTCTCCTTGTGCCCTCCATCTTTCCCAACATCAGGGTCTTTTCCAGGGTGTCTTCTCATGAGGTGGCCAAAGTATTGGAGCCTCAGCTTCACGATCTGTCCTTCCAGTGAGCACTCAGGGCTGATTTCCTTAAGAATGGATAGGTTTGATCTTCTTGCAGTCCATGGGACTCTTAAGCGTCTACTCCAGCACCATAATTCAATTTGAGATGATGCTGGACTCCAACTCAGCCTCAGTGAATGTGATGGCTCATGAATGATGGAGCTGAACTCTAACAACTTCTATAGGGCATACGTTCCCCATCATTGCATGAGAACATTTAACACCGGCGCTTGACTCCTACTCAGTGATAACTAAGGCTCATTGCTATTCCAGACTTCCTTAACTTGCCTCCTCTCCAGCACTGCTGAGCCCAGAGAGAATGTTGCAGAGGAGGTTAGTTGAGGTGAGTCGGCACTGGTTATGAGATGGTTATTTGGGGTTCCGATTCCCCGAGGGATGCTGCAATGCTCAATCCCTCCTGATGGATTGATGCTGCTTAGAGAAAGGAATGTTTTGCATTTCAGTGATTAATCCAGGCTCCAACTTCGGCAGCCCTTGGGAACGATGCGCAAAACCTCCTTCTTCGTGCCGTTATCTGTGGCAAACATGCCCCAAAAAGACTGCTAATGATTTTGCAAAGCCAATGTCACGGTATTGTTGGAAGTGACCTGCCTTGTCCTCTTCCATTCATGGATCCTTCTTCTAATCCTTGTTGACACACAGCACAGAGCATATATGCTCCGACTCCCGACACCCACCCACCCTGGCCCGGATCTCCCTGGTGTTGAGAGGAAAGGTTGCAGGTTCAATCCATGGCATCTGCAGATAGGACTAAGGATGCCCCCTGCTTGGAAATCAGGAGACATGCTACTGGTATGAATGGGGGAGTAATTAACTTAATCTGCACATTCTAAAACAACATGTGAACCGAAATGCAGCCGTCCTTCAAAAGCCACACCTCTGAGAATTTCACAGTGCAGTTCTCCAACCAAATAATGTGCACATATACTGATGTAAAGCATGCATTTAAATGCACATCTTAGTGCAAATAGGGACGCGGGTGGCACTGTGGGTTAAACCACAGAGCCTTGGACTTGCCAATCACAAGGTCGGCGGTTCGAATCCCCGTGACGGGGTGTGCTCCCGTTGCTTGGTCCCTACTCCTGCCAACTTAGCAGTTCGAAAGCAGTTCAAAAGTGCAAGTAGATAAATAGGTACCGCTCCGGCGGGAAGGTAAACGGCATTTCTGTGCGCTGCTCTGATTCGCCAGAAGCAGCTTAGTCATGCTGGCCACATGACCCAGAAGCTGTACGCTGGATCCCTTGGCCAATAAAGTGAGATGAGCGCCGCAACCCCAGAGTCAAACACGACTGGACGTAATGGTCAGGGGTGCCTTTACCTTTACTGCAAATAACAACCCATCCTTGCAGTCTTGTATGTTATCTTTAGCAAAAACAACCTTGAAATAGTCGTTTAGGAGGAGATTAATAAACCAATGATGATGATAATTACAATGTTGAATCTGCTTGGCAAATATGTGTACAGCATACAAAACTGCATGCAAAAATGCACCCTTGAATGGGGGCAAATTTGCCACACCTCAACTCCCCCAGAAAGAAGAGTCAAGGTGGTATTGCCCAAGGGAGGACCTAGGGTTGGCATATGATGCCCCAGGGGCCAATCAGGAAGGGGAGGGTAGCTTGGGAGGACTTACACTATGATCTTAACCCCTTCATGCACTTAATAGCAGTCTTGCATAGTTACGTTTGACTACAACATCCGAAATTTATGAGGGGGGGGGGAAACAATGACACAGAATTATTGCAATGCACTGCCCTCAGAGGGAGGGAGGTCAAGCTGGGAGAGGGAATTATATGTGGCAGACCCTAAGCTGTGGAATTCCTTCCCCATTCACTAAACAGTTTACATCCCACCTTTTTCTCCAAGGAGCTGAATGTGTCGAACATGCCTTTCTCCTGCCTCATTTAATCCCCAAGGCAGTTCTGTGAGGTAGGCTAAGTGGAGAGGCAGTGACTGGCCCAAAGTCACCCAGTGAGCTTCTTGGCTGAGTGGGGATTCGAACCCTGGTCTAACAAATCCTAGTCCAACACTCTAATCATCACAACACATTCGAGATGTATATTTTTGAGACCCACCCTAATTCTCCAGCATGTAATTTGTTTTAAACTGTGTTTAATGTTGTATTTTAAATTGTTGTGACCTGCCCTGGGACCTTAGTGTGAAGGGTGGATAAATAATAATAATAATAATAATAATAATAATAATAATAATAATAATAATAGTTAGCAGCCGCCAGGAGGAGCTCTGCTGCCTGTGATGGTGGTAAAGAGAGAGAAAATTAAAAGTACAGTAATTATGCAGCACTCCCAGGTGGTCCATGCCTTCTGAAAACTGTATGACATCTTTGTCTAGGTTTCCCTGGAAGAATAGCTTGACAGCTGTTTATTTTTACCCTTTTTAATTTTTTATTCATAAGCATATTTTCACAGTAAAATAAAAAAAAATATACAGCAATAGAAATAACCCAAGAAGTACAGTTAGTTGAGTTAGAGTACAGTATTGACTGATTTATTTGTCCTTAAGCTGAAGTCGGTGTCAGTTTTGGGGTTTCAAAGGGTCCTTGGGTAAGATGCCTTGAGTGGACCTATTGTTGCTCCTCCTCCTTCTCCTGTTCCTGCGACCCAATTCAATTGCCCAACTAATTGCCATCTAATTAGACTTTAATTAGATTTTAACCTGTTTTTAGGAGGTAATTTAATTATTGTTCGATTTTATACTAATGTTATATATCTGATGTTAGCTGCCCTGAGCCCAACTACAGCCCAGGAGGGCGGGATATAAATAAAAGTTTATTATTTATTATTATTATTATAACATGTACAACTATCCAGATGAAAGGTGCAATGGAAACAAAGGATGCTACTCTGTATCCTCACTGTGGTCTAGTGAGCAATCAATGGCAGCAGAAGGATGGTCAAGAGAGACTTCAAAAATAAGCAGTGGGACCAGAGTGAAGACTTTCAGGGGTGCCACACATTCAGCATCCTCCTCTAACGGCAGCTGAATACACAGGCAGACTCCTGTTTACTCCCCTCTCTGACAAACGTAATGCAGTAATTTTCGTCAAGTGCTAGTCTTAATGGCTAACATAACCATCAAAACTCTTCCATCTAAATTCTCAACAGGAAGGTATATATATATATATCACAAAACAAATATTCCTTTGGCGTATACAAAATATCTAATCATGTATTTATCCGTAAGTACTTCTAAAAGTCAACATAATTATTCAAGTCCCATTATGCTTAATTTGTGGCAAATTATGCATTTAGCTTTAAGTCGAGGTTGCTAGGCTGGTTAAAGCAAAGATAAAGCTTTCTGCTATTTATAAAACTGGATTTCATCAGAGATGCAACATATTTGTTTGAAACTGAGTACAGAGGCAGCAATCCTAAGGAAATTTATCCGTGTTTACTGGGAAATGCCCAGTTGTTTTCAGTCGGAGAGTTTGGTCCTATACATGTCTACTCAGAAACATAGAACCATAGAATTGGGATCCTAGTCCAACTCCCTGCAATGCAGGAATTTCAGCTAAAGCATCAATGAAAGATGGACATCCAACCTCTGTTTAAAAACCTCCAAGGAAGGGAAGTTGTGATGGCCTGGGATTCCGATTCAGAGGCTGAACCAGAGGAATCCCAGCCTGCACAGGAGTCCCCGCCTCCAGGGCCGGCTGAACTGGGGCAAGGCCTAGATTCTGAGGAGCCTGCACCTGTGTCAGATCCTCAGGAGCAGGCACCAGGTGAAACCATTCTGGCCCCAGAGGTGCTTGAGGACTCAGTGTCTACAGGTGAGCCTCCTCCGGGGCCCAGTAACCCTTCGGCCTCTCCTGAACTGCAGAGGCTTAGGGCAGAGAGGCGAAGGGAACTGGTTGCTCCCAGGAGGAGTGCTCGCCTTAAGGCCAGAGGAGGCGGGGCTCCTGGGGGCCGGGACCGCCCCTGGCCTTAGAAGAAGATAAAGGTCAGTCAGCCCGGTCCCAGGTTGCAGGAGCAACGTCGTTGTTGGCTTCAGACCTTCCAGTGTTCCTGTTCTCTGCCCGGCCTCCTGCTCCTGACCTTCCAGCGTTCCTGTTCCCTGCTCGGCCTCCTGCTCCTGAACTCCCAGCGTTCCTGTTCCCCGCCCGGCTCCCTGTTTCGGACCTCGCCTCTCATCTGGTGAACTCTGACTACGATCACGGTACCTTCCCCCTGGGACCAGCACAGAAGTCCACAACCTCCTGAGACAGTCTGCTCCACTGTCTAATAACGCATCTCCTCAGATGCATTATTCGACAGTAGAAAAAGTGGGGTTAGGATTATAGACTTAATGCATAGTCAAGACCAAAGAGACAATAAGATGCTGTCATATTCCAAGACTGGTCCATCTAGTTTAGTATTTTCCACAGTGACTGCCAGAGATTCTTCAGGATTCCAGACTGGAGATGATTGGAACTGAAGCTGGGATCTTCTGCGTTCAAAGTAGATGGTCTACCACTGAGCTATGGTTCTTTCCTGAAACCATTCAGGACCAAAGGAGAAACCAGTAGGCACAATCGACACGTTTGCAGGAGGTAGGTAAACATCTTTCTCATTATTATTATTTGTACAGGCCTTTTAGATGTTCAGTTTATGGGTGTTTGTGCTGGTTTTTACTGTTTTGCTGTGATTTTATTGCTCAGTTTTTGTAAGCCACTCTGAGAGCTGAATAACAGCTAATTAATATCACAAACAAAACCATTTTAAAACAAATAAATGTATGAATAAATAACTCAGCGGTTAAAGAGGCATTTCGAAAGACAAATATGGGCAATGGCTAAATGACTACATCTGTAACAAGGTGAAAATCTGGGATTAGAAATGGTCTAAAAAGTCCATGACTCTGAAACTGGGAGTCAGCAGCAACTCCTTGCATTGCTTTGAGCTAGATTTTTTGGTTGCTCGTTTTATTTTTTTATTGAGATGCTAGTTTCTCCAGCATTACATCATTGTTGTTCTAGGAAATCTGCTGATTTCAAAATGTTGGCAAGACCAGAATTAACCTCCACTAAAACCAAGCACCTTTATTTCTCTCTGCGGCTCTGCAATTAATAATCACAGCTGCTGAATTCCTAGCAACTAGCAACCAGGGTCCTAACCTTGGTTGTTTGGTGGAACGGCTTTCTTAGGCTGAGAATGTGGCAGAGCAATTTGCCCCAGGTTAGTGTTATGATTTGAAACCAAGACCAGAGATTTGTGCTGACTCCAGGTTTTGGTGGGGGGGGGGAGGGACATGGGAACATAGGAAGCTACCCAGTGTTGGTCGGTGCTCATTGGGAATGATGAAGCGGAAGACAGAGTGGCTCAGTAAATAGAGCCAGAACCAATGACAGGGAGAACCAACTAATTCTAGGTTGACCCCCATCCTCCTCACTGTGGGTTTATTATGGTGCTGGAGGAGGAGGGAGCAGCCAGCCAGTACCACCCCCTGGGCTGGTGGTAAGTAGACTGACGTTGATGAAACCCCATTCAACCTCAAAAGAAGCTGCCGTATAGCAAGTCTGACCATTGTTGTGTTGCTCCTCTTCTTTGCACCCATCATTGCAGTTGAACAAAGAGAGGCAACAAGAAGGAGAGCTGTAGCTTCATATGTTCCTAGGTGCAAGAAGCAGATATGCATTTGGGATGTGGGCTTTGGGAGACTTTTGAATATGCCGATCCTTTAAACAGGTCCTGCAAGGGTTTGAGGTTAGCAGATGGTCAGGTGGTGTTGTCTGCTGCCAGATAACAGCAATCCATTTATATATACAGTAGTACCTCGGGCTAAGTACTTAAATCGTTCCGGAGTTCCGTTCTGAACCTGAAACAGTTCTTAACCTGAAGCACCACTTTAGCTAATGGGGCCGCCACGCCGCCAGAGCACGATTTCTGTTCTCATCCTGAAGCAAAGTTCTTAACCGGAAGTACTATTTCTGGGTTAGCAGAGCCTGTAACCTGAAGCGTATGTAACCTGAAGCATATGTAACCTGAGGTACCACTGTATCTATCTATCTATCATCTATCTATCATCTATCTAATCTATCATCTATCTATCCATCTATCGCTATCATCTATCTATCTATCTATCATCTATCATCTATCTATCTATTTCTATATTTCAGATTCATTCATATATCTATTTCAGATTCTGCTCCATCCATTAGAGCAAACTTTGAATTAACAAGATGAATTGAATGCTCCTGGAAGCCACCCTCCTCTTTTGCATTCACTTAATTATGGCCACTCAAGAAATTATATGTGCTTTAATCAATTAATTCTGAAAAAGATGCTTATGATTAAAACAACAGTTTTTAAAGGGAAAAAAATAACATATGGGCTTCATTTTTTATTGAGATAGTGTGTGCATATGTCACAGCAGGCCCCCCTCTGGTGCTCCCATCTGTGTGAGAATGGAGAGGGGGGAATATCTCGCCTAAGAAGCTACTTACCAGTTTTAGAAGTACCACAGGGTCACAGCTCAGTGGCAGAGTGCATGCTTTTGCATTCAGAACAACCAAGGTTCATTCCCTGACAAATCCAGATAGGCCTGGGAGAGACCCCTGCCTGCATTCCTGGAGAGCGATTGCCAGTCAGTGCAGAAAATACTGAGTTGGCTGAACCAATGATCTGACTCAGTGCAAGGCAGATTTCTCTGTTCATAGGTACTTATATAAAAGTAATTAAAAGTGTCTTGCTTAGATTAATTGAGAATGTCTTTTTAGTTGCTCAAATTGTGGTGGTTTTTTTTTTAATTAAAAAATCAATTCATCTAATCGATCAGTTGATTTACAGATGGAACATGACTTATCAGAGGCAGACGGATCGAATGGGAGACCGTATTCACCCTGTGAAGGTCTCACAGGTTTCAAGGTCAGGGAGATGCTATTGTGCCTATGTGGAGAAGTGGCCAACGTTTCTGATGCCATCCAACCTGCCTGGATAAACCACGTGCAGTAGTCCAGTGGCAAATTAAGAAGTGAAGGGTAATGAGAAATGCATTCCCTTTGGGGCAACCTTCGGAGGACCATGTGCCAGGGGCGGGTGGTGCTGGGCAAAAGTGGGCAGAGCGATGAAGGCAAATGTTACTTTGGTAAAGAAGGCCCATTTCTGTGCATGCTCACACAAAGGCAGTCTTCCATCCAAACAGGCAAGAGACTATCAGAATTCAAGGACAAACCTCAGCCAAGCAAAAACACATGAAGGGTGTGAAGTAGAGCAATTGGGGGGGGGGGGTGAATGTGTCATGAGACAAAGGTTCTTGAGAGCCGAGGCAGCAAGGCCTACAAGACCTACACAATCATTCAAGCCTGCTAACTGTTAACAGCAAACTGCTAAGTCACTGTGACTCGTGACTCATCTTGAGTCATGACTCATTGCATGGCCAGGCAGAGACCCCGCGACCCCCGGGAGGAATAATGACTCATGACAATGTGTTATGGGATTAAAATTGGCCACAACTTTATTAAACTTTCAGATGGCTTAGGCATTGGGCGTTTATCCCTCCCAGTCCCCGGCTGGGGATCTGGGGAACATCAGGGCTATCCAAACTGTGTGGGGATTGGGCTGGCTCTGGAAAATGTATGTTTAAGCAGAGAGCCCCCCCCCCATTTCGCCGCAATGCAGGGGAGCACACTGACAACCTAATGGCGTATGGCCAGTGACTCCCCTCAACACAACCCCTTTAATGGGGACCCTGGGATCGCCGCCACGGGGGGGGGGGGCGTGGGTCACCATTTCACGCCCCCCCCCCATTTATGGAAGATATACTAAAGGATTTCGCCCAAGGCCTGAAACTGCCAAAGTCGTGATGTTTTGCCACGGGGAAGGCCAAACCTGCCAATGCAGGGAAATTCCTTCCAGGTCCTTCAACAACAACCATCAATGACTGTAGCAGCGCCCATATACCTGTAAAGAAGAGGTTAACCTGCATAAGAAAGGCATAAACTGAGGGAGGGCAGGGTGGGAGAAGCTCTGGAGCTGACTGAGGACTCCCAGGTAAGTTCCACCCTCTATCATGTCTACCTGGTCAACTCCCCTGGCAACACCTCCCCACCTGGGATTGGTTAACTGTCTGAGGTTAGGCGGGAGCATCCAGGTATCCACCTTGGTGAGGCAAAACTGGGCTGAATTGCTGGGGATCGTGTAGGGTCAGGGGGCTGCGCGTGACCACGCAAAAAGTGCACCCCCCATTTGAAGTGGGGAGCAGTCATTCTCCCTATAAAAGTAGCCAGCCTGTGTGTGTGTGTGTGTGTGTGTGTGTCTCAGCCAGTGTTGTGTTGTTGCAGACAGAGTGGCTCCAGGACTCCAGTAAACCAGTAACTAAGACTGTGCCTCTGTGAAGAGTCAGGTAGCTGCTATGAGCACTCTGTGTATGCTCTTTAACTATGCTGTTTACGAACAACTTTATTTTCTCAAGTAAAAGTTTTATTCTGTTTATGAAGAAGACTCTGCATGATAAATTTACCGCTGCGCGACAAGATGGCCTGGGGAGAGTCCAAAGGGCCTGATAGTGAGGGCTGCATTCAGACCCTGGGACTCTGTTTCCCCACCCTGCTATGAGATAGCCCAGTATTAATATGCCCATTTTACAGGTCAGTGAAGACTGAGGCCACACTCAAAAGCTTCACGTGAAATTACTGCATACATTACTCTTACATGAGAGATATGAATAAAGGCCAGTTGTGTCTTTTAGTACCACAGCAGCTTTCTACAAGTGAATCGGGGTAGGAGAGGTGTTGATTGTCTGTCAGATCTAGAAATGAGCCAACAGAAATGACTTTTCCCCCCTCCCCCAGTCGTTACCAACACTTGTGGGCCCATGACTTCTCAATGAGTGGGAGAACAGCAACACCCTTCTCTGCCAGTACTCACAGGCAGAAAGGACAACCGCTGTAATTACATTCCACTATAAACAGAGCTCTCGAGTTTAATTTACATTATTCTCTTTTTATTATTTATTGGCAACATTTAATTACCACATCCTTCACCATCCGTAATTAAAGATTCAAAACAGGCTTGACGACTCAATTAGGGTCTTTTAAAAGTTTTATTTTGGTGTGCGCCTCCATTAAATTAAGGTTCAACTTTTACTGGAAGTCTTTAATATCGCAACGCATTAAACCGACGGCTTGCTTTGTTATGTATAAATCACCCCAGACAAAAGCTGGCAAGCTCTTACTCAGAAATCCCTGGTCACAATGCAATTTTATTTTGCAGTCAGGCATGGCATAAAGGAGTCCCTTCCTCTTCCTTTTTGCTGTAAAGCCAACAATGGTTAATTTTACCCAGCAAGCCCCCATTAATTCCTAAGGGGTCTGCTATATCGTGATATATTTTTCTTGCTAGCATTTGGGAATTTGGGGGTGTTTCTTAACGGCAAAGTTTAGTCATTTTGACATGGTCCCTTAGGGATCATGAAGGAACTTTAGGCTACATTCACACCATGCATTTAAAGCACCATTATTCCATTTTAAGCAACCACAATTCCCAGAGTGGCTTTGGGGAATAACCAGCCTCATATAACCAACGTACTTAAGTCTAATGAATGCATGAAGGGGTTAATAACATAGAGAAAGATGCCCTGACAGGCTTAGCCTAGGTCACACACCTTTACCTTGGGAGGAAATGGGTAATCAAGTCTTTGTTCCCTCCCCAGTCCACCTGAGAAGATCAGTATGTGAAGGAGGTTGAACTGGTTGCTGCAGCTCAACTCCATGACTCTCACAAGCCACTCTTGAGTTCCCATACCAATAACTTAGGAACTTTCACCATTTTACAGCTAATCTGAATTTTACTGCCTGTGTGACTTTACTGAAGCACATGAATCTGACCTTCAGAGGATTTGTAAGTAAACCATTTTTTAATGTTAAACGTGTGGTCTTTTCCTATGCTGGGGGAAGAAGGAAACTTGGAAATAAACTTGTTAAGAGGTCATTTTGGAACTCACTTAGGGGGCATATTTTAAAGGTCTAACAGCCTATATTTCCATGCTTTACTTTGCTGCATGTTTCGTGCTTTAAATCTCTGCTGAGTTTCTCTCACCAAAGAGAACTTGCCCCAAACTTGGATCTTGGCATCCAGGAATTCTCTCTCTCATATATATCACCAACAGGTTTAACAATCAAGGAAACCCTGAGAATTGTAAGTCTGGAGGGAAATAGGGACCATTCTTTCTTTCTTGCATTTATATTCTAACTTTTTCTCCAAGGAGCTCAGGGTGGCATACTTTTTCATTCCTCATTTAACACGTACAACAACTCTGGGTTAGGCTGAGAGACAGTGACTTGTGCAAGCTAAGTTTCATGGCCAAGTGGAAATTTGAACCCTAGTCTCCCAGGTCCTGAGGACTTCTGGTTTATGCGGGTAGTGAATGGATGCTTAGGACTTGGGTTCTGAGACAGCCATCTGATTTATTGCTTTATAACCTGTTAACAGGTTAGTCTCACCCTTCCAGGTTCGCTTCTTGAATATTTGAAGCCAGAGTAACCAGTCCAAACTATTGGATACGGTTACAGATAGGTAGCCGTGTTGGTCTGCCATAGTCAAAACAAAAAAAATCCTTCCAGTAGCACCTTAAAGACCAAATAAGTTAGTTCTTGGTATGAGCTTCCGTGTGCATGCACACTTCTTCAGATACACACTGTGTATCTGAAATGCTGTGTATCTGAAGAAGTGTGCATGCACACGAAAGCTCATACCAAGAACTAACTTAGTTGGTCTTTAAGGTGCTACTGGAAGGATTTTTTTTGTTTTGACTATTGGATACGGGTGCATCATCTGAAACATGCTGATGTTTTGTATCCTACCATCTTACTTTTGTGAAAGCATTCTTCTCCCTCCTAATTAGGCCATATGGCTCAATGTTTTGTATTTACTTCTTGCTATTAATTATTCTTCGTCCATTTTTTAAAAATTGCTCGTTACTTTGGGTGCTATTTTGTGGAGAAGTGGCATACAAATAAACAGGTGGTGTTGATTATGATATGAGCAAACTCCAAGACCTGCTGAATTACTGTCTGTCATGCAGATGCTATGGAAAACAGAAAGGCAAAATGGTCTAGCCCAGGGGTCAGCAAACTTTTTCAGCAGGGGGGCAGCCCACTGTCCCTCAGACTTTGTGGGGGGCCAGACTATAAGCCATCCCTCCCCCACGACTCTCCCCTCCCTTCTCCACAGCACTGGAGGAGCCCCGGTGGCTGCTTACCTGTGTCTTGCGAGCGGCAGAGGCTGGCGGTGGCAGCAGAGGCAGAGGGACAGTGAGCGGCATGTGAAAGGGCTCTGGAGAGGGGCTGCTTAAAATGGTGGCTGCTCAAGAGCTGCTGCTACTGGCACCAACAAAGCCCAGCCCTCTTCCTCCTCTAGGCAGGGCAGGGAGAAGCCAGGAGGAGGGAGGGAGGGAGGAGGAGGTGGTGCCATGTGAGGGAGGGGGAGGGAAAGAGCGTGCGTAATGGCAATCCACGCGGCGATTCCCAGACCATCCACGGGCCGGATCCAGAAGGCAATTGGGCCTGATCTGGGCCATGGACCTTAGTTTGCTGACCCATGGTCTAGCCATACCTGAATAGGTGCGCTGTTTAATGGCCAACATCTTTCTATCCCTAGAACAGAAGTTTCACTGACTGGGTTATGTAAATCAGGAGAGGGGAATCTCCAGCCTATGGGTCAAATGTGGCCCCTCAGCTTATCTAGCCCTCTCAAAGTCACACCCTGCCTCTCCTCAAGCCACACCCCTCACTGGTTCTTCTTCCTACCATCCCTGAATGTTACAGCCTGGCTGAAATGTCCCATTGAACTCTCAGAATTCATCTGGCTTAACTGGATGGAGGGGGGAGATTTGTGATGATGTTGCCTTCCACAGAGATTGAAAATATCAGTCGGCATGATTCCCGTAACAGAGTTACAAGGGAATCAGTGCAAGTTTCTATTATTATTATTATTATTATTATTATTATTATTATTATTATGCCAAGAACCATCCCCCCCTCCCCCGAGCACATGAATAAAATTTTAGAACTTCCTTTTTGCCATTTGAAAATGTTTTATTTCATTGGCTTCGTTTTTTTGTTTTGAATTTTATTAAAAAGGAAGGGAGAAAGAGCACCACTGATTTTGTAATACCGATAAACATTATCCATATGAACAACAGTGTCTATATATATTTACACATATGCCTCTATATACATAGGTCTCTATGTACAAATGCCCATCAACAAGATTTTTGTGTTACCTTGGATGAAAATCTCAAAGAGAGTTGGAAAGTTGTTACCCTTTATAGCACTTGGATTTATTTATTTTTTTAAATGCTTGCCCTTGTCGAGAGATAAGAGTGAAAATATTAAACATCTGGCCATATGAGGTTCTTCTCAAACTCTGAATTTTCCCTAGAGACTGAGAGAATCATTGTGTGAGTTGCCTTTTCCCCTTTCCTTCCCTCCGCACATCATTTGGGTGGGGAATTAGCTCTGAGCTCCCGCATGGATCTGTAGAAAATAAGTCTGTAGGTCTCTGGTTCACCTATGCTCTGGTCAGAATCATTTGGCAGCTGGCTGATACACGAACAAGACATAGCACAAGGACCAAGTGCTACCCTTTAGCAAATGCAGCTCATCTCAGAAATGAGATGTGACATTGGGCTCATTGAGAATGCAGACATTTGATGTTAATTTCCACAAATGAAACCAGGTCTACATTTCATTAACCTCAGCATCCCCTGCAAATCCTTAGTATCTATTCTGTTAGGTCACACCAGCCTATCGGAATCAATTAACCACCCAATCTCCCACCTATCAGCAGATCCATACTACATACATCCATTTTATTTGATTGCTGCCTTACAGGAAACAAACAGAGGAGTAAGACTGTAGAATTACTCCTCCTCCAGCCTGCTATTTTTGCAGCAAAAGCTATCGACAAGACTGGAATGGATGAATGTATCTCTTTCTCTTCTTTCTCACTTTGTGGTTTGTAAAATCCACAATCCCCTTCTATTTTCTTCGGTAATGTTTCATTCTGGATTGTTTGGTCTTTTAATGTGTTGTAAACTGCTCTGAGAATTTTTCCTAAAATTGTAAAGCTGTATAGAAATGAAATGAATAATATTTTTTCTACAGTAAAAAAAATTAAAAAATCATTCCAAACTTGTTTTTAAATACATAATTTCTCTCCAAAATATTTTTTAGATATTTAATTGCATATTTTGATAATATAAACTGCTGACAGCCGCAACAATTGGAGGAGTGCTAAAGCCAGCGAACAGCTAAATTCTCATGCACATATAAGTCTGAAAGGCGCAGATCAAGGCATTCAGTGTAGAAATTCAGAAAGGACGAATTCCTAAGCTGCAAGAGAATGGAGCATTTTAAACATATCTTAAAGTGGAACAATAATGAAGCTGGATGGGGATGAAGATGATGATTTGGCACTTCCTCGAGTGGGGGGAGATACGTGACAATATAGGGTTGGAAAGATTTTTTTCCAATCTTAAATTCAGTTCTCCATATTTTGCAATTTTGAAAATAAAACCACATAAAAAAAATCAACAATTTAGTGCTAATTTTTCCTAATAAGTACATTTTTGTATGTGTACAGTTTTGACTAATGTAGACATTTTTGTATGTTATTTTTCTCTAATGTATTGCTTTTTATTGGCATTTTTGGTAAATATTGTCTGGTTGAAGTACAACATCACAAAATTCAGTTACGCATGAATTTGAAGGAGGGCTCTGTTTTGGTTTGCACATTGTTTTGGAAAATGCAAGTCTCATTGATTTGCCTTTAAATGCAAACTGACTCAAATTTCTCTCTAATGTCACCGCTGGGTTTTAAGAGAACTCTGAAAATATATTTCTTTCAGCCTGCTTTGGGGTAACATTTGGGGAAATGGCTGCACATGTGGATGGCTTTAATGAATGGTTTAATTCCCATGTTTTGGGTATTCACTTTTTAATATATAGTTTGTTATGGCATCGAAAAGTGAAAATGCTGCGAAAACCTAAATATCAAAATACATTTTTTTAAAAAAAAAAATCCTGTGTTTTTCTGCATTTTTCAGTGTGCCCTGTAAGTCCTTTCAATAAATAAATGTGTATCAGTCTACTCAGTCTACTCTCAGTCTAGGCTAAACATATCCAACTCCTTCAACCATTCCTCATAAGGCCTGATTTCCAGATCCTTTATCATCTTAGTCACCCTTCTGCTGCAGCTTGTCAATATCCTACTTGAACTGTGACACAGTAGACACAGTATTCCAGGTGGGGTCTGACTAAGGTGGAATAGAGTGGTACAGTCACTTCCTCTCTGGACACTATACCTCTGTTGAAGCAGCATTACTAGGATTGTATTACTTTTCTGTTGGTGCTGCATGTTTTCTGGAACACTGACCTGAGAAATGCACTTGAATGGCATGATTCTCTCCACCCCTACCCCACTGTGGAAATCTAGAATGTTTTATCGCCTCTCAACATCTGCTCTTTTCTATTTCCACTACCAAAACAAGACTCCACTCCAGTACAGGTCCCATTTACCGTTCTTTAGGGCAGGAGGGTTTCCTGGCACAGCTGGGTGGATCAACTTTTATACCCAGCCCACTAAATCCTTTGGGGATGACCTTTGGCAGCAGCTGGAATTAGCTGAGGAGAGGCCATCTCGAGCTTGTTTTATCTGACACAAGCCCTCCCTGTGCTGAGTTGCGACTTGGCATGCACTCTCCTACCCAACCTTGGTTAGTATAGGACTCGTTCTGTTTGCCGTTTACTTGGAGACATATATAGAGTCCCCCGTGCAAGAAGTCCCACTTGGCTTTGAATTTCTTGTGGGGATCGTTTGCCCGTACTGGCCTTGGTCATCAGGTGGTTCTCCATTGCAGGGGGAAGTTACAGTGTCAGGTTCGGTAAACTGGGACACAAGGAGAAATAATTGGTGAGCACCTTGAAGCAAGTTCTAGGAGATGAAGGGCTGCTTCATCAGACCTGTCCATCAATGCTTCATGGCTGGAGGGTAGGGACAGGAACCCTGCTCAACCACTCAAAGCCTTATGGCTAGAGGGGTGTGGGAAGAGTTCAGAATTCCCTCAATGTGCTAGCAAGGAGTGGGGAATTAACTGCTCCAAGGCCTTGAGCCATGGTAGCTCATCCAACAAATCTGAGTCTGAGGGATCATGTTTCTATCACTCAGATTTCTAGAGATTAATAAATTCAGACCATTCTGATAGCCTAACTGTTTCGCATAGCAGTCTTACCCATTTGAAGATCCAGTTAAAATAATTCAATACATTTGTTGCCATTCAAAACCCCAACTTTTGTTTAGCGTCTCTCTTTTACAGATGTGTGGATGCCACATGACACGTCAGTTTATTACACAATCTGCCACTACCGAGGTTATTTTTATATATATATAAATTCCTTGGAAGGATAGCTTTTGTACGAACTGTCTTGTCTTTATTGAAGGCATTAGCATTTTTCATACAAATTTGTGTTTCTCCAATGGGATGAATGAAGCAGCCCGTTACGTCTACTCGGGCGACCAGGAGTCCACACACAGAGTTAAAGCTTCTGAGCATCAGCAAAACAGCCAGGTGTCGATGGACAGAGTGGGTGGGACTGCAGAATGTCATGTCCCACAAGTATCAAACAAACATACGGTGGAAAGTAAGGAACGAGAATATCAAAAGAGCCCCCAAAGTCCCGTCGTGTCATTGCAACTTCAGAGCAGAGAGATTTGGATGGTTCATTTATTAACCACTGCTGCTTTTTTCATCATGCAGGTTGGGAAAATGTTCCTCCCATCCAGACCTGAACATCTAGCATCCCTTTAAAATATTTAAAAAAAAAAAATGAATTGCAATCCGATGCACGTTTGCATGACACCAGAGCTTGAATGCAGTGGGAGTAAATGTGCATAGGATTGCATTGGCACAGTCTCCTTGATCCAAAATATCTGAGAGATGGATGCCCCAGTTCAGCTTTAGACATGCATAGCCATCAGGGCTGCAATGCTTTGCCATTAATAGATTCAAACCATTCTGGTAGCCTCAAAAAATGTTGCCCCATTATTCAGGCAGATTTAAACTTTTTGCAAAATTGTTTTTTTAATAAAAAAAATAACAGTTATGTATCAAAATTGGCATCCCCACTGTGTGTGTGAGAGAGGGGAATTATGCTTCTATGACGATGCTTGCTGCAATATGTGTACACATCTTGATAAACAAAATATGCTTATTTGCTTTTTATTTATTTATCTGCCATGTAAACAGACTTTTCCATTTGGATGGGCATTAACTGTTGGGGTGTCTGATCCAGAGGAGATGCACATGGCAGTAGCTGTTTATTTCCCCATAAATAGGGCCGCACTGCTCGGTAACGAAAACAATGGATATTAGCAAGCATCCTCAAAATAATTGCTTGACTTATATCTTGCTTGCTAGATGTATAAGGTGAAGGTTTCTGAGCACTACTTCCATAAAACTTTTTTCCCCAAGGAAGGACACCTTTCTGGTATTTGGGACACATCCCGTGTTACTTTTTATCAAGGAGACTTACCGTATGACACTATGTGTACTCTGAAATAGAATCCTGCACTAAGAATGGCTGGATTTGGCAACCAATATAAAGAATGCAAATAAACCCAATCGGCACAATGCCTCTTAATTTTGCAGGATTCCAAAATCTTTACCATTTTGTATAATCTGTTCCGATTTTTGTAGTCATAGGAGGTGGCCGGGAGCTGTGCAGAGCACTGAAACGCCATTGCCAGCCTCTGAAAATCCAACTCAGCAAAACCTCTGTCTTCAGAGAGTTCACCAAGCATTTCAAGAATGAATCTGTGATCTTGAAGACTGGAACTCAGTCATGTGGTGTTCTTTTTTTAAAAAAACACACACACTAAGATGAAAGGTCTCAGCAAGCTGAATTCAGTGCCACATTCTACACCCTTGTGAAATAGTGCCATTGGCACAGCCTTTTAATTACTCTTGTAAAAAGTTTGTAGAAAAATGAATGGTGGTTGCCTTTGCTTTGAACACAGGAAGCCACATGTTGCTATTCACAAAAGTAGCATTTCTCAGTATGAATCTCTATGTTCAGAAAGGTGTAGAGGAGCCCTTTAATTTCAGCTTATGGTTTCCATCAGTTTCACCCTCAAATAATTCCCCCCACTACTCTGGCATTAATATCCAGCATAAGTGCCATAATGTACCCTAGGCCTTGTTTGGCTTCCTCTTAGCTAGGAGGAACAATTTTGGTTTTCATTTTTGCACAGTGACCTATTGAACTGTCTTTAACCCCTGCAGGAAAGTGGTGTCCTAAATCTTCTTGGAGGCACCATTGGTCATCTGGATTTAAAAGCCAGTGGCTGAATACAAAAGAGGGCTGGTTTCTATCACATGACTAGAAATCTGTACTCATTAGGGGTCTGCGAGGCTTGTCCCCACCCCAATTTCAGAATACCTTTTGCCTTTGCTACTCTTTGCTTCACATTTCTTAGCATTTCATCCATCTTGGTATTCCCATTTGTTGATGTTGGGCTCCCCCCCCCCCAGTTTAAAAAATCACTACTTTGTGCCCCCAGCTTTGGTGCTGCTGCAGCTGTGCAAGGATTCATTCCTCCTGGCAGCAACCAGGCTATTCCCCCCCCCCCAAGATTGCCCTGAACATTGTGCCATTTCAGGGCATTGTGGAACAAATAGTGATCCCCACGTAATCTGGTGGTTCCCAATTTGGCTGACATCACCACTCTGGAATGATGCAGATATTTGGGGAATGAATGGGGACTGCCAGGAATGGCTGCCAAATAAGGTAACCTTCCTAAATGTGCACAAAAGGGGGTTCTGGATAGGTCTCCCATCTGTTCCCCTTTGCATACCTCTAGCCACCAAGACTTCTCTCCTTTCTTTGCTAGTTCAGCCAGTGTCTTGGCCAATCAGCATTTTAGGGGAGCAACTGAAACTGCAACTAGGGTCCTTCAGTGGTAAGATGAAGAGCGTCTTTGCAGGAAGACACTCCTCTGTTAATTATCTGTGAAAAGTCTGTTACCCAGAGTGGGAGGTGGCTGATGGAGGAAAGGGAAGGAAAGTGGCCCCACAGATTCTGACACACACACACTCCAGCTGCAGGCCCAACTTCACAGCGAAGGGCACAGAATGAAGAAATGCTACCCACCCAACTCTCTTATTCTTCTGCTGGTAACCACCACAACTTATGCTTTTAAAGTTCTGATTCACTGAACCAAGCTACAGAAAATAAATGTGGAAGTGTCTGTCCCTGTGTGCCGGGAGAGCAGGCTTACCTTTCCAGGTAAAATGAATTTGAACCACATTAGTCCTATGTGCTGAAATAATTTACAAGTGACCTCCTTCCATCTCAAAGCCACAGCCAGCCCACAACCTGAAGCTCAGGCCTGACTCTTAAAGAAAGAATGGCTCTGCATTGCCATTGGCATCTGTCTCATCCCCATTTGTCGGCCAGTCCTCAGAAATATGGTCAAACCCCTTTGGAGGATAGACTTTTCTGCTGAATCACTTGCTGGCGGTGTCCGAAACCACTGTATGTATGTGTCTGAGATAGAGGCAGAGTTAGTTCTAGTGGCTGACATTCTGAAGAATGGTGTGATATCTGGGGTGATTCAGTGTTGGGGTAGCCCTCTTGAAAATGCCTTGAAAGGGCTGGAGGATTGACGCTCTAAAAGGGAAGCCCCTTCTAAAGCTTCTGCTGTTTGGAGTGGAGTATCCAGGCACAAAGACATGGTGGTTGTTACAAAATCTGATCTGGCTACCTTAGTCTTGGAGCAAGTAGCCTGTGTGCTTTCTTTCTCTTAGATAATCCCCAGAATTCATTCACTGTGTTTTCCTACAGGTAAGGTTAGACCGGGGATAAATTCAGAAACACTCTTTGGAGGCAGGCATTAGTCTGGAAACAATAAACGTAGGGTTATAAACAAAGAGCGAAAAACTGTACACGTCCCAATTTCCACTGTCAGTCCAAGATGGCGCACACTTCCCACAGAAGGGTGGTTGCCAAGATTTTGCATGGTCGCCTTCAAAGAGCTTCTTATAAGCTTTCAGAACACCACTGTTTCTTCAAATCTCCTGTGGTCGTTGTGAAAGATGCTGGACTTCAGCTCTCCTCCCAGTCTCGGTGGCATGGATCCCTTTCTAGGCTGTGATTGGTGCAGTCACAAGGAGATTAAGCCTGATGCTCTTCCAGCACACCGGTGTCCATACATGCACAAACAACACACAGGTGCCAAACTCCAGGCTGGCACATACACAATCGTTTTGTAGATGGGATGAGTTTGTGTAGGCTCTGCTCTGCCAGCAGCTGGAGAAGTGGGAGCAGAAGCTTAGGAGGAAAGATGAAGGTAGGGGATGGACAACATGGCCCCGTATCTTGCCTTTTTAGTTTTCATTCTTTTCCTTGTATTCTCTTCTCTCCTCCTCCTCCTTGCTCTTACTCAAAAGTCTGGATGCAAAATGCATGTTTGGCACAAACCCAAAACAAACACTTGCCTGCGCACTTCTGGCAAGGTGCTATCTGGTCTCCAGTGACTCCAGGTATTCCAGGGCTATGTCATAGCAGAAATGGTACTGTTCCTTTAAGGGGGAGGGGGAGGAGAAAAGAAGGATTGTTAAGAACGGGCAAAGTGCACATTCACCAATGCGTTTCCCCATAAAATAAGCATTTGGTACATAAGGTACACGTTCTTATGGGCACATTTTGTTCACCAAAACAGCATCATAAAAGTGCACAACTTGACTGGGAGTGAAGGCAATTTCAGGAGTGTCAGATCAGCTCAGTCCACTGCAAAAAGCATACCAAGCAAATTTCTCCTCTTTCTCTGGCCCAGCCTTGCGAAAAATGCTGGTAAACACCCAGTGCAGGATTTACATATAAGCTAAACAAGCTATAGCTTAAGGCCCCACACTCTTGCCCCCCCCCAAAAATTAAAGGAAATAAAACTAGATGTACATTTCCAAAATACAAGATAAAAAATAAATAAAATCTACATACAGCAACAGTATTCGTGTTGTGTAGGCTCCTATGATGTACATATTTTGTTATGTGCAAATGGCTTTAGATACCTATTAGGTACATAAATTACCATATAGCATATATTCAATACAAAAAACAGTGACAATTTGTTGTTGACAAAGGACAGCTGGACATATAAAGGGCCCCATTACCTTCAGTAGCTTAGGGCCTCATCAGACCTAAATCTGGCCCTGAAAACACCTCTTTGCTGGAGAAATTCACTACAATTTAATTTAATTCTGTATCACTTTATTTATTTTTATATTGGTATCTCACCTTTCCTCCAAGGAGATCAATGGTGTATATATTTCTGCTTCTCCTCATTTTATGCACCCCCAACAACCCAGTGAGAGAAGTTAGGCCAAGAGATGGTGACTGGCGCCAGGTCAGGATCAGTGATGAGCTATATATTAGTTCCAGGGTCACAGACAACCCATGCTAGGCCTTCTCAGAGCAGACCTGCTATTTTTTCTTGTTGTTGTTCATTTCAGTGGGTTTACTGTGATGAAAATACAACACTGTGTCTCTGAGAAACACTTCACTGAGGAACACTATTCACTAAAAACATGGGGTGTGGGTTATGACCCTATTGTGCTGCTTGCAGGCCCCATGGCTGGCTGCTGAGGGAAACAGGATCCTCATCTAAATGAGCATTTGCTCTGGAACACAGCAAGGTGACTGATACTGAATCAGACCACTGGTCCATGTAGTTCCTTATTGTCAGTGACTAGGCAATGTAGCATCCTCCACATAAGGTAAGGTAAAGGACCCTGGACGGTTAGGTCCAGTCAAAGTCGACTATGGGGTTATGGCACTCATCTCACTTTCAGGCCAAGGGAGCTGGCATTTGTTCACAGACAGCTTTCTGGGTCATGTGGCCAGCATGACTAAATGCTTCTGGTGCAACGGAACACTTTGATGGAAACCAGAGCACACAGAAATGCTATTTACCTTCCCGCCGCAGCAATACCTATTTATCCACTCGCACCGGCATGCTTTCGAACTGCTAGGTTGGAGGGCTGGGACCGAGCAACGGGAGCTCACCCCATCGCGGGGATTCAAACTGCTAACCTTTTGATCAGCAAGCCCAAGAGGCTCAGTGGTTTAGACCACAGTGTCCCCCATGTTGCTCACCCTCCACATGCTGTAATGAGGTGTGACAGGAGCTGTAGTGTCAAGAACACTTGAATCTCTCACCAATACGAACATTAAACATGAGATAGGTAAAAGGTAAAGGCACCCCTGCCCGTACGGGCCAGTCTTGACAGACTCTGGGGTTGTGCGCCCATCTCACTCTAGAGGCCAGGGGCCAGCGCTGTCCGCAGACTCTTCCGGGTCACGTGGCCAGCGTGACATCGCTGCTCTGGCGAGCCAGAGCCGCACACGGAAACGCCGTTTACCTTCCCGCTGGTAAGCGGTCCCTATTTATCTACTTGCACCCGGAGGTGCTTTCGAACTGCTAGGTTGGCAGGCGCTGGGACCGAGCAGCGGGAGCGCACCCCGCCGCAGGGATTCAAACCACCGACCTTTCGATCAGCAAGTCCTAGGCGCTGAGGCTTTAACCCACAGCGCCACCTGCGTTTATCTCATGTATTTGAGATAAACAACCTCAAATACATGTAAAGGGAAAGGGAAAGGGAAAGGGACCCCTGACCATTAGGTCCAGTCGTGACTGACTCTGGGGTTGCGGCACTAATCTTGCTCTATTGTCCGAGGGAACTGGCGTACAGGTTCCGGGTCATGTGGCCAGCATGACTAAGCCACTTCTGGTGAACCAGAGCAGCACATGGAAACACCGTTTACCTTCCCGCCAGAGCGGTACCTATTTATCTACTTGCACTTTCATGTGCTAGGTTGGCAGGAGCAGGGACCGAGCAACGGGAGCTCACCCCATCGCAGGGATTCGAACCGCCAACCTTCCGATCGGCAAGCCCTACGCTAAGTGGTTTAGACCACAGTGCCACCCGCATCCCTTTCAAAGATGAAGATGATATTAATTGCCCTTTCAAAGATGAAGAATATATTAATTGCTTTGTCCATTAATATGTAATTTTACAATAAACACATAATTTTTAAAAATGTCATCCAAATAAATTAACCCTCTTCAGCTCTTCCTGTACTGAGATCTCTTATGTAGGGCTTGCAATGGTAACCTGACAGCTCTTTATCTGCATACATAACTGAATATGGTTATCTCTTACCACACAGGATTGTTAAGACAAGATGGGCATAAGGAAAAGAACCACACATGCCACTTCAACCAGGCCTTTGGCTGATTGACATCCAAAGCCCTTTGAAAATGTGTTGTGGAAGGCGGAGGTAATTAACTTGTATTTCTTATTGTTTTTATTATGTACTTTGTGGGGGTTTTTTAATATATTGTGATTTTATGTTGTGAACGGCCCTGAGATCTGCAGGTACATGGCAGTATACAAATTTAACAATTAATAATACTGTAATAACAATAACTTTTCTAAGCAATGGTAGGCTATTGATCTCTTCCCCCTTTGGTGCCTGCGAACAGGGCCACAAAAGCCTCTGTGAAATGGGGTGGTATTTTTCGCCCTGCAGTAGCTGCAATCCTACGCTCACTTGCTTGGAAGTAAGCGCTATTGAATCCAGCTGGGACAATTCAGGTCCACTGGGGAAGATGGGCTAAGATTTCACAGCATACCTTCGTTGTCCAAAAGCAAATTTCAAAATGGAAAGGAACGTTGCTGTATAAAGAAAGAGACAACAAACTCTCATGAAAGCCAGAGTGCAAAAGAATGATCTGCTATTAGGATGTCAGGAGAGTAGGAAGGAAGGGGGAGGATTTAGGCATCAGCGGAGTCCGCAACAGCCTGGGAAAGAGATGAAAGAGGAGCCAAGACCACATTTTGAAAGGGTGTTCTCTGAAGTAGAAAAACGACAGCTCCTTTTAAGAGGTCGTCTATGCAGCAGAGTGCTCTTCTTTTATCTATATCCTGCAGCTGATATGATGGATAATTCTTTTGTATTATATGAGTTTCCTACTGGGATGGTCTGAGACTATCATACATTTATGCCACAGTCGGGGGGCTGTGTGAACTGTGGGCACCTTAAAAGCGAAAAGAATAAGGATCGTGATTGATATTCTGGAGAAAATGATCTAGTGTCAGTGTTAGGTCTGAAGGCAACAGACCGGACATAGCAATGCCAATCATTTTGCCAGCACTTGATCAGAAATAAACACTCCCTGAAGCACCTGCTCTGCATTTTGTACCACGTGGCGTACTGGGGCCCAGCAATAGCTGTGGCATGAAATTAGCTACATCCCGAGCCACCCAAAGCACAGGGCAGAACTACCCCAAACCCTGATTTGCCATGCTGGAGGGGGGTCTGAACTGGACAGAGGCATCCCTCTGCTAGGCGGTGGAAGAACTGCACCACAAATTTCAGAGAAGTGCAAATTTCAAAGGATATCTGTTTTGGTTTGTGTGTTAGTCTGAAAAATGCAAACTAGGTAGTTTCTCATTAAATGCAAAAAAAGTAATTCTTTCTCATCCCAGCTCAACTGAAAGAGGGGCTCAGGATGTGTCTGTGGCTGCCCTGCCCCCCGGGGAGGGGTGATTGGATTGCTCTGAAAATTCTTGATTTCAGTCTCCAAGATTAAGCCAATGGCCCATCTAGTCCAGCACCCTGTTCTCACAGTGGTCAACAAGATGCCTATGGGAAACCTGCAAGCAAACCCCAAGCACATTAGAACTCTCCCCAGCCCACCTTCATGGTTTCCAGGAATTGCCGTTCAGAAGCTTTACTGGAGCCACCATGACTAGTAGCCATCAATAGCAGTATCATCCGTGAATTTATCCAGTCCTCTTTTAAAGCCACCCAAATTGGTGGCCATCACAGCCTCTATGGGAGCAAGTTCCATAGTTTAACTAGGCACTGCTTTGAAGAAACATTTTCTTTCATCTTTCCTGAATCTTCCAACATTCAGCTTCATTGGAGGTCCATGAACATTATAAGAGAGGGAGAAAAACATCACCTATCACATTACCTCTTCCTTGTCTTTTCTCTAAACTAAAATCTGTCCCCAAAACAGCAATCTTTTCTCATACGAGAGTTGCTCCATCTGCTTCATCATTTTGGTTGCCCCTTTTACTTTTTCAATAAGATGGTCAATCTGGGTCTGGGTTGCACTACAGGTGACAACCATTTTGCATGGGGGTTCTGTTCCTGGCCCCCCGTTATGCCCCATTCCACCCCACCACCACCCTGTTCTGCCCTGTTCCAGGTCCAAAAGGGCCCACGCGTAGGCGGTCGCATGTCAATTGGACGCGAGCAAAAATGTTGCCGCCTGTACTTCAGACTGCAGACAGGGGTTCATGCAATGGACTATGCCCTCCCAATCATTCTGACTTGGCCTTTAACATGTGGAAGGAGCAATTAAGATATAGGCAACAACAGAAGTTTGGCTGGCTGCTAGAGAAGGCATTCCATCCAAACTCTTAAGTACAATTACTTCAATGGAAGCAGCAGCCAACTTTTCAAGAAACCAATTAGTTTCTTGTGGGTTGGGGAAACCTGAGCCCAGAGCCTCAGGTGCCAGTGGTCTCCAGAAGGGAAGAGAATCAAAGAGTGAAGGCAAGAGACTATCTAATGCTTTTGGATTAAGAAAAAGAAGAAGAAGAAGGTTGCTTTCCTTGATGGCAGCATTGAAACATCAAAGTTCTGTAGCAGAAAGGATGCACACAGGGGCCAGATCCTCTGCGGGTGCAAATCAGTGAAACTCTACTAATAGCAAAACAGACAGGATCTCATTTACTCCTGTGGTGGATCATTAAATTGAGTCTTTAGGAAACAGCCTTTGCAGGTTCAGCTGAGGTTGGGGAAAGATTGTGTTCCGGATGAAAACACTAGTTTGCATCTGCTAATACCTTGCAATTTAGCCCAATAGGCTGTCCGACTCTGTGCCAGTTCTTGCATTTTTTTTTTATTGCTTTCACTTAATTCCTATGCCCCCCCCCCAATTCCCCTGCTCCAATTGTGGTTTTAATTCCTAATGCAATCACATCCACCCCAAAAGACATTTCATTTTGCAAGGTAGAAATTTGATAATCCAGACTTCACAAATGTCATATTCCACCCCCGCCCCCCGCCGTCACCATTCCAGTTCTGTTCCTGGCATGACTCGCTACTTAAAGCAAGAAAATAAGATTCCGGCATTGCAGATAGGTGTGCTTAGAAAACCAAAATGTTCATCCGTCGGGTTTGTCTCTAGAACTGCACCAAAATGCACCCCTCCCAAATCCACTACCTTGTTTGCAAGCGTTTATCAAATTTTTGAGTGCATGGACTGTGAATGGGGTAGAAACATACTGTATTTTTCGCTCTATAAAATGCACCAGACCACAAGACGCACCTAGTTTTGGGAGGAGTAAAACAAGGAAAAAAATATTCTGAATACCAGCAGCCAGAACAGCAAGAGGGATCTGGCTTCTGGGATAGCCACGCAAAGCCTCTCCCAGGCAGCGGGATGAAGGCTCCCCCTGCCCAGAAGAGGCAGAAGCCAGGACAGCAAGCGGGATCTGGCTTAGCAAAGCCTCCGCAGGGCTGCACAGCGCTCCCTCTCACTGTTCTGGCTTCTGGGATAGCCGTGCAGCCTGCATTCGCTCCATAAGACACGTACACATTTCCCCTTACTTTTTAGGAGGGAAAAAGTGCTCTTATAGAGCAAAACATACGGTACCTTTCAATTACGGCCCCAACAGTCCCACTCCCATCTACAGCTGGGTGCTATATTTGCACTATTTTTTATTTTACTTTTACTCACACAAGACAGGCTGCATCCTAGGTTCCACTCAGAGTAGAACCATTGAAACGAATTGGCCTAAATTAATCATGCCCATTCATTGCAGTAGGCCAACTCTGAGTAGGATTAACACTGTGTACAACCATTGCCCTCATCCTCATTTTGATTTGGCTTGATCTCAATAGCTCAGTTGGCAGAGCAAAAGACTCTTAATCTCAGGGTTGTGGGTTCAAGCCCCATGTTGGGCAAAACTTTCCTGCACTGCAGCAGGTGGAACTAGATGATCCTTGTGTTTCCTTCCATTATGGAAGTCATAGCAGCATACAGGAGGCGTCCAATGCAGGCAGGGACCCAACTTAGATTTGTTTAGCTTTAGCAACCTAGCTGCATAGTTTGCCCTCAGGCAATTCCTTGCAGCCAAGAAGGCCTTCTAGACATCTCTAAGTGACCTTTGGAACTCTTCACAGGCCACACCCATCTCCCTAGGCCACGCCTCTCACTGGCCCTGCTCCATACCCTCCTCAAGTGCCTTGAACTGTGATCTTGCCTTTTCCTCTCTTGCCTGCCTGCTTGGATCTCTGACTTTTGTCTGGCTGGATGATCAAAGTCCTATCCCATGTTCCATCCACATTTTGCCACTGGTCCCACCCACCAGTGGCATGTGTCCCTTAGGTTTCTCTTGATGGAATGCAGCTCACAGGTTGACAACAGATCCCACCTCAGATCTACAGCATGACTTAGCATCATGTTGAATTGCCCTCCACAAACTGCTCTTCCCAATATATAATGTGCCAAATTAGGGACAGTAAACAGCAGCAGTCGTGGTGTCTCACCACGCAGGGCCATCTCACAGAGAGATAAAGGTCCTGGATTCTACCCTGATAACTCCTGGAAAGCATGTATTGAGCTAGAGAGAGAGAGAGGAAAGTTTGGAAGCTGAGCTTAGAAACTCTTGGGAAGAGAACTGGTCAGCTCTCAGCCACCAGCCCTATCTGCTATCTTTATGCTTGGGGATCCTTGAAGGTCCACCTAGGGCCTTCCATGCCCAGCTGAAGCACCCTACAAATGGAAGCCTCCTCTAGCATCTATTGTCACACTTGTTAGAATTCCTGCTCCATGATTGCAGTCATGAGATTTTTGTCTATCACATGATGGTATATGTTTTGACTCCACAGAGTGGGAAGTGATGGAGACAGGATGTTTGTGTTACTGTGTTCTGTGAAGTGGGACTATTGTCCTTTGTTTTTTTCTCTTTGCTGTCTGATGCTAAAGAGAGAGGGAGCCATTTTCAGTGCTCCATGTGTGTTTATATGTAAATAAAGTAGATTAACCCAAATGCTGAGTTTCTGAGGTTTGTTACGCATGATGCACAAACTCTGCAGATCCCTAAGTGTGCTGGTGTCTGTTGGCATCAGTCGCTGTGATGTTCGGGCTGAAGAAAGATTATGAAGCTCCCGAATGATCGACCAGGAGGGATAGAACATGCCAGTCGGGCATGTGTCTCTGCCAGGGTCCTACTCGAGTGTAGGCTGAGCTCCTAACAACACTAACCTCCTGCCAGTTAAAGAAAACAGCAAGGCTTTCTTTCATTCCTGGTCAGGACTATGATACCAACCACTAGCAAAAAAATGACTCTGCAAGATCAGAGCAGAAGTTCAGCATCCTGTTTCTCACAGTGGCCAACTAGGGATGCCCAGCCACAGGGCATGAAGTCAACAGCCCTCTGCAGCAACTAGTATTCAATGACATCGTGCTGCTTGAGTCTGGATAGCTCAGTTGGTTAGAGCCTGCTGCTAATTACCACCAAGGATGCAGGTTCGATCGCCGTTTGGGACAGATGCATATTCCTGCATTGCAGCAAGCTGGACTAGATGGTCGTCAGGTGTCCCTTCCAACTCTATAATTCTATGAATATTGAAGTTCTCTTGAGCTACCATGGTTGATAGCCATTGACCAACATATCTTACAAAAGTGGTGCAAGCTAAAGGTTATGACCACAGTTCAGAAGCAGAAAATTCTGTCATTTCCTGCCAATTCCACAGAGCTGCAAAATTTTCAAAAGGTGTAGGCAAAGGAAACTGTGCTTTTCTTACTTACAAAGGTCTCGACCATATTTGGCTTGTAGTTGCGGAGGGTCTTTGCAGCGAAGAAAACGTCCACCAGCTTGTGACACTTGATCATCTCCAAGATCATGGTGCAGGCACAGTAAGTGCCGCTTCGGCCTCCCCCGTTTCTGCAGGAGAAATTAAATGCAAGGGAACAGTCAGCATATTAAAGCAGCCCAGTGGTTACAGTATTGGGAGTAGGACCTTGGATTCTACAGCTCAAATCCTGACCCAGCCATGAAGCTCACTGGGTGGCAGTGGGTCTGTCACTAACCCTCAGCCTAGGCTACCTCACAAGGTTGTTGCAAAGAAAAAATAGGAGAGCCATGTATACCACCTTAAGCAACTTGAAGGGAAGATACGATATAAATGTAACAACAGCAACAGAATGGTGAACTGCTTTTTATCCAGGAGTGGAGAGAGAGCGAGAGAAAGAAACAAGCCAAATAAATAATAATAATAATAATAATAATAATAATAATAATAATAATAATAATTTATTTATTATTTATACCCTGCCCATCTGGCTGGGCCTCCCCAGCCACTCTGGGCGGCTTCCATAGAAACCAAAAATACAGTAAAATATCACACGTTAAAAACTTCCCTGAACAGGGCTGCCTTAAGATGTCTTCTGAATGTCAGGTAGTTGTTTATCGCTTTGACATCTGCTGGAAGGGCGTTCCACAAGGCGGGCGCCACTACCGAGAAGGCCCTCTGCCTGGTTCCCTGTAGCTTTGCTTCTCGCAATGAGGGAACCGCCAGAAGGCCCTCGGCGCTGGACCTCAGTGTCCGGGCAGAACGATGGGGGTGGAGACGCTCCTTCAGGTATACTGGACCGAGGCTGTTTAGGGCTTTAAAGGTCAGCACCAACACTTTGAATTGTGCTCGGAAACATACTGTACAAAGTAATGTACAGGTATCCAGTGCTTCTTTTTCCTTAAAAAATGTTTAGGGGTACTCTCATTTTGACTCAAGAAAATCACCATTTTATAGTTCAAATCGGGGAAAATAAATACAGTAAATGGACAAAAGCACAAAGATTCACAAAATGTTTAGGGGTATGTGTACCCCTTCGTCCCCCCAGAAAAAAAGCACTGCATGTACCCAACCCAAAGGATAACTTTAGAGAGCAGAAATTAGACAGACTTCTTACATTCAATAAGTAAGGCTCCACAAATCATAAGGGATTTGGACTAGAAATTGTTTTTTATGTATGTTTTTCATTGCTTGTGTTTTTTATCATTAATCACTTCAGGATATTGTATGGGAAGCAATGCAAAATAAATAAATGGCCCTTGAGCCCAATCTTTAAGGCTTTTACGTTGGGGGGGGAAAGGACACAGGAACAGTGGCTTGCCTAGATTCTAGCCAATCCTTGCATAAGGCACGTGAATAGACTGAAGCCAGATATATAGATGGCAGAAGTGGAAACTGGGGACTAGACTGAGGCTAAGTTTGTTGAACTCCATTCCCATTGAAAGCAATGATACTCAAGACATGACTCAATTGCCCCATTGATACCAATAAGACCTAAGTTCAGCTGGATCCAAAGCTCAAAGCCAAAGTCTTGTACAGAGGAATCTTAAGAATCTGTAAGTTCTCAAAGTCTGGTTTAGTAATTCCATCCGGGTCAAGAAGTGCAGAGCAGAAGCCATCACAGTAAGTTATGCCAAGTTTTAGGCTTCATCACTGTTTCTCCCCCCCCCCCAATAAAAACTGTTGAAATGATTAATTTGAGTTTTGTCTAAAGGATTTAAAAGTTTGCAGCCATGGTTTATGCAAGAGGCTGCCGAAGATTTTCTTGCTTCCCTAGAAAAGGGTCTTAAGCTCAGAATGCGCTCACCTTCCCATGTTGCATAATTACCCTGGGCTTTCCAGAGTAGCCACTTTTAAGGCTCTGGATCAAGGGGTTTGCTGTCTCTTGGGTGTAATTAAATATAGGCTGGTGGCAATGATTGAGAAATAATCCTTGCTAAGAGATTAAATTGTTGAGCAGACTCAGAAGGGCTGTTTTGCTCCTATGCAAATACAGATGGGAGTCCAAAGAAAATGGAGAGGATGGGGGAAATGCTCATCCCACCAAAAGTCGGAGCACTTTGCTAATGGGGATAATACCAGCATTATTATATGATGGTGGTAATGCAGCATTTCAAACTCTTAAGCAAAGTATTATATAAATACTAAGCATTACATTATTTGTATTAGTGCAGGGATTCAGTATTTGGGCAAATCAGTTTCAGGACTGCTTGGGAAAATAACTCACAGACATAAGAATTGCTGGGGCAAAAATAGCATACAGAAATAGGAATCATCTCCCAGCATGGTCTGAAATCTATAAAAAAATTGAATGGGCTCTGCATCTTACCGTTATTTAAAATGAGGTGCCGGAGGGTGTTGTGTTTCTGTATAACAAAAACAATCAAAGACCCTTTTTGTTTCTGTTTCGATATTCTTATTCTGTCTTCTCTTCTATTATTATTTTATTTTTCATTAAAAAACACCAAAGCTTTGCCGTCTTTCAAGTGGTGGTGAACAGCCGAGCTGCATTTGAGGCAACATGGCCTGGTGGGAATGGCACATTGCATTTTCTGGGAGAAAAAACTGGCTACCTTGTTGACCAAAGAGGCAGTCCTCCTCATTTCTTCTCGCTCCCCAGAATGTTCCCACCCAGGAATGACGCTACATTGTGACTCCAGAAGAGACCAACGAATGCCGGCACAATTTTTGCAGAGAATCTCTTTAATCTCATCTTGTCCACTCAGAACACAGCAGTGCCTGTGGAGCGTTGTCTTTCTCCCTACTGTGGAGAAATCTGAAATGCTAATAGCCTGCAACAAGGAAATGAAGAGCCAGATTTCCTGCACTGTGGCAATTTTCAAGGATGGCAGAAAAATAAGGTCATGGCTCAGTGGTAGAAAATACGATTTCATGCAGGAAGTATAGTGTGCATGCACACGAAAGCTCATAGTAATAAGAAACTTAGTTGGTCTCTAAGGTGCTACTGGAAGGAATTTTTTTTTGGAAGTATAAGGTTCAAGCCTCAGCATCTGCAGGTAAGGCTTGGGGTGGGCCAAATAAAGAGGGTGTGCTGGTCCCAAGGGTTAACCGTGTGGTGAGGTCTGAGTCCAGTCCAAGATCGAGGGTGCGGTATGGAGGCTGTCCATCAAAGCTGAAGCGGAGTCCAAGGCAGGGAGTCGGGTGAGGTCAGGAACTCTGGCAGAAGAGCAGGACAGGGTGCAGGCAGGAACAGGCTACCAACAACATTGCTCCTGCAACCTGGGGCTGGCTGGCTTTTATCTGCCCCGAGGCATAGGTTGGCCCCGGTCCACAGGTGACTCGCCTCTCCTGGCCTGGAGGCTAGCACTCTTCCTGCGGGTACTTAGTTCCCTCCGCCTTTCTGCCCTGAGTCTCTGCAGCTCAGGAGAGGCTGGAGGGTTACCGGACCCAGAGGCAACCTCCGCTTCCCCTGACGGGGCTGAGAGTGGAGCACATGCAGGCAATGGGGCCTCAATCACCTCAGGAGCCACAGCAGACTCAGCTGGTGCCTGTACCTGAGGATCCAGCACAGGTGAGGACCCTTCAAGCTCAAGCCCCAACCCCGGCTCAGCTGGTTCTGGAGGCAGGGAATCCTGTGCAGACTGGGATCCCTCAGGTTCAGCATCCGAGTCCAAATCCCAGGCCATCACAGAGGGATGCACTCATCCCCTGGGGCTGACGTTCCCCATCCCTCCTTTAAAGTTACAGTTTAGGCTTTAGCAGATCCACGTTAGCCAAACTAAACAGCTGCAAATGACATCAGCATTATCTCAAGCTCCCAGAGCAAATCTGAGCAACTTTATTTATTCCTTCTCCAGCACCTGTTTTGTTTTGTGTAAAGTGATGAGACCCAGTGAAGCTCAGACTTTCCTCCCCCCCCCTCCTCCCCCACACTCCCCTATTATTTCAGGCATGTTGCCAGTTTACACTGTAAAATCTGCAGGGCATGGATTCCCATCAGAGCTAATAAATCCTTTACACCTGATATAATCAAATTAGCCAGACACATGCAAGATTGCTGTTTGTAAGCCAGAAGTTGCTTCTTCTTTCTCTCTCTCTCTCTCTCTCTCTCTCTCCTGTCTCTCTGTTGTTTCAACTTTGCCCTCTGGAAAGCTCTGGATGTTGCAAATACACTGCCAAATTATCCTTCGGCTAATGAAGACAGACAAGATGGTAATTCATTTTTGATTAAAAGCTTTCTGGTTGCCCCAATCAATCTGGAAACGTAAAAGTTGCCATATATATATATATATATATATATATATATATATATATATATACACACACACCTACCTACCTTTTTTGGAGGGGGTTTAAACCATCAACATATGAGGATCAATAGACTTTTCCACCACTTCCTCAGAACCTACACAAAGCTAAATCCTGTTAATGATAAACAGTTGGCTATTATGAACACCCTTTCAAAAGCCTGGAGAGCACCAGGTTGGCAAAGGCTATACTACAAAAAGAACAACTTTGTTGTAACACAACATTACACCAGCATCGCAAATCCTTCTTAACAATTAAACTGAGAGGGAATAGAAGTGGAGGTGGCTTGGTAAAATGAAACCACCTCCTTCCAACTGAGAAGGACGGAAGAGTAATGAAATTCCCTCTATACAGTGGTACCTTGGGTTACATACACTTCAGGTTACATACGCTTCAGGTTACAGACTTCGCTCACCCAGAAATAATACCTCGAGTTAAGAACTTTGCTTCAGGGTGAGAACAGAAATTGTGCAGTGGTGGTGCAGCGGCAGCAGGAGGCCCCATTAGCTAAAGTGGTGCTTCAGGTTAAGAACAGTTTCAGGTTAAGAACAGAACTCCAGAACGAATTAAGTACTTAACCCGAGGTACCACTGTACAAGATTGGATTCAAAAGCTGACAGAATATGCAGAATTAGATGGTCTATCAGAAAAAATAAAGAATAAATCAAAACAGGAATTTGTTTCAAAATGGGAGGTTTTCAAAGAATATTTGAAATATAGTAGTTTAAACTCGGTTGCAGCATTCGAGGAACTTCAGTAATAGTTGCAAGGCAGATATAAGAATTAAGATGTATTAAGAAAAGGTTTAATTATGATAAAAGTGTGTATTGGCAATAAGTTATATGACATCGAAATGTGGAATAGACGGGAGGTTGGGTCTTTAGTGTTAATACCAATTTATGTCTTATTGTTAAGAAAATTCTGTGTCTATTGCTATTTCTGTGTGTAATTTGGTATTTGTGTTTTCTCTTTTTTCTTTTCTTGCTGTATCAATAAAAATAAAAAACAGAAGGATGGACCCTTGTCCTCCTCCCCACCCGGCAAGGTGACACTTACAAACAATGGACGATTGTCCTTCCATCGCCGCTCTCCCCCTGCCACTTATCCACTTGGGCTAATAAATGCAGGAAGGACTTCTTTGAATCAGGGGTGTCTCGGTAGGCTGACCACCGCAGGTACTGGAAGTGTCGAACCATCAGGTGCCCTTCCTGTAACTAGAGAAAGCACATCATTTCCCCCCTTAGCATGCTTAGGTGAGATGTTTTCAGGCTTTTTAGACACACAACCCATCTTGAACTATAACCTACAATGTATTTGTGTGTGCATGCACACAAACTGACCTTTTCTCTCTAAGGCAGCCTTCTTTACCCTGGTGCCATCCATATGTTTTGGACAGGGGGCTGGTCCACTTGGGCATATGGGGCACCACCCCACCAACCAGTGTAGTGTAGTGGTTAAGAGCGGTAGACTTGTTATCTGGTGAACCGGGTTCGCGTCTCCGCTCCTCCACATGCAGCTGCTGGGTGTCCTTGGGCTAGTCACACTTCTCTGAAGTCTCTCAGCCCCACTCACCTCACAGAGTGTTTGTTGTGGGGGAGGAAGGGAAAGGAGAATGTTAGCCGCTTTGAGACTCCTTCGGGAGTGATAAAGCAGGAGATCAAATCCAAACTCTTCTTCTTCTTCTTCTCATTCGCCTGCCTTCTTACTTACAACCAGTCCAGGGTGTAGCACCAGCTGTTAGCTTCCTCCTCCTTGTAGAACTTAGTAGGGAGAAGGATGGGGAAATTTGTAGAATCAGTTGGCTCTGCCTGTCGTTGGCTCTAGCGCCATCTACTGTTGGTCTCCCTGCTTTCTTCCCTACCAGTCGCAAAGGGCACCAGCCACCACTGGTTTTGGACTAAAACTCCCATGCCCATTGGTCATGCTGGCAGGGGTTGGTATTCCAAAACAATGGGGGGGGAAGGGCACCAGCATGAGGAAATATGCTCTATTGTCACCAGATATATGATCAGCAAGGTATTATATCCCATTGTGCAGAATAGGGCATTTTAGCTATCACTATCACTATGGTGCCTGCTGAAATTCTCTATTTCTATGCAGCTAGTGAATGAAAGGAGACTATACTTCTGGTCTTCTTCCAAAAAATAATAATAAATGAGGATAAACGAGGAGTCCCATTGTCGCAAGTCCTATCACAGGTCACAATATCACTCATGTGTGGGCCCTGATCCAGCAGTTGAAGATTTTTTACTTTTATTACCTTGCATTGCTGTTAATTTTTCAGGAAAGGAGATATTCTACTCTGCCAAAGGTGATCTCCAGCAAGGTACAGTCAAGGGCTTCTGGAGACTTCAATATTGTAAATCACTTTAAGTTTACTTTTCATTTTATTTTACTTTTAAAGAAAGTGACTAATAAGCATGATAAATTACTACCATCATCTCTGTAACTAGAAAACTCCTACATGGGATATGAGACAATCAGATGCTCATATGAATGCATCAACATTCTTTGTGTATTCTGTACTTGAGCAAACTGTTAAGGTAGAGGGAGAAAATGGCCAAAACAAAGAGAAGGAAATCAAACCCATGTTACGCTGATGGGGATGCTGGAGAATTCTGACAAAAAGAGAAATGGGAGTGGAAATCGCCAGCGCTGTTCATCCCGTGATGGGAATGGCAATCTATCCACTGAATATAACCAGCATTCACTGTTGTTCTTATTGTTGCTTTCAATCAACAGATGATATGTAATTAATTATGTTCCCTCTTTCTCATTTGCATTGTGTTTCCTTTGCATTGAAATGAATGGGGTGGAGAAAATAACATAATGACACCATAATGAATGATGTAAACTATTAAGGTGTGTAATTTCAGCACAGTGAACTGTGAGGTGAGTAATACTGTTTTTGGCGGAAGCTGAACTGCAGTGGAATGGAGACACTGCCGCATGCGACAAATATAGGACGGAATGGGAAATGCTCCCATACAATGTGCTAGTTGCAGAATTAATTTTAGAAATTCTCTGCATTAAATCAAAAGAAGGGCAGGATGCAACACTGGGCTATGTGACCTCGTGGAACAATGGTGGAATGGAATCAACGGTATCTGCTCACCCACAGTTCAGATTTGTCATAATAATGAGCTTATTCTTGGGTATTGCCCTCCACTCATTCTCTCACAAACACACATGAACACACAACACTAAAAGTGACAATGGCAGTCCTGGCAATGATGGCTGTCAGCAGCACCTGTTTTTATACATTTGGTATTCTCTGCAAACAAAAAAAAATTCTCGAAATGGAAGGGAGGCTGTGAGAGGGAAAGGATGCTCTTTAATACTCTGGTAATCTGGTTAGCTTTGCAATCTAATGTGGTTAGGGGGCTCTGGAAGGAGAGGGATTATATGCACACAGCTAAGTGAGCCCAGGGTTTAAGCAGGTGGATGCAGAGCTCAGTACCAAATCAGAGGCTTGGGAGGGAAGAATGAAAATACTATGAGAATCAAGAGTGGCTTATGAGATGAATCTCTGGGACTGGCACTAAAGCTGTCATTAATGCTTTATTAATGGGCTGGGGCAGGAGAGGCACAGAACTGGAGAGCAGGCAATCAATGACAGATTTCTGAGCCATCAGCAAAGAAGACTGGATGTATTTACCCATACATTAGGACTTATGCACTTGGATGAGTTTAGCCAAATTTTCAAGGTGAAATGGGGACAAAAGACCCCATAAACCCTCCTGTGGTCTCTTTCCCCAGAAATTTGAAGCTCCTGTTTTGTGTGTTCAGATTGTCACTCTGGCACCACTGTTTGCTTGCAGAGGCATGTCTAGGGTTCCTTGCACCCCTGGCAAGGAGCTGTATCAGTGGCCCCACCCCAAAATCACTTTACCCCACTGCGGGAAGGACAGGAAACTTCTCTCACATGTTGTAACACACATATACATTATTCTCTCCATAGTCCGATAGGTGATTTTTGTGTCACACCCCCCCCCCCGGCCTGTGCCCCTAGCAGGCACTGGTTTCTCCAACCCCTAAGTATGCCTCTGTTAGTTTGTGAGGGGTTTTGTCTAGGCTCCTTCCCAGAAAGATCCCAGCCAATCAGGGATTACATGGACAATGTAATGATGTCCTGGCACTGGGTAGCCAATCAGACCTGGATGATGATTGATGATGATATGATTGACATGTTTCGCTCCAGTTTAAACTAGGGCTAGAGCTAAAATGGCCACATTCCAGTCACCATCCCTACAATTTGAGGTTGGCTGTTTTCATGCTCAGTTTGGAGGGGCTGTGATATGATCCCCAGATAAGATATCAGGAGGGCTCTGTGAGTACAGAGAAAAAAGCGGGTTGGGAAAGTGTTTTCAAGGACTGTGGTTGGATGAGAGATGGTGGGACAATGGAGTGGCAGAAGATGCTTGGAGAAAAGATGGAATTGCCTAGATGAGGCTCCCCTCGCCCACCCTATACAGCACGTAACATAATGGAAAGCTCTCACAAATTCCTTTGGACTCTGTCTCATAATGTATTACTGAATAAAGTCTAATTGGTTTGTGGGTTCTGTACTGAACCCACCAAGGGGAATTTTCTCCCACAAAACAGAATGCATTGGGTGGGGGGGATGAAGAGGCAGTCTTCAGTGACATATCGTTACATATTCTCTGGGTTGATTTCTGTTCTGTATATGGGAGAAATAAGAGAATGCAAACATTTTCTCCTTCAGGTTCCATTTTTATCAGAATTCTCTGGCATTCCTAGCTACAGCGAATTTTAATTTACCTCAGAGCAGCTGAGGAAGGCAAAAGCCTTCTTTTTTCTTTTCTTTTTTTCTTTTGCTTAAAGACTTTAATATCTTTGTTTTGTTAACCACTACAAGAAATATATGGTTTTAGTGATTAACTGCATCCTTCTGGGATCCAGAGCAAATTTGTCTAAAGTGCTGACCGATGCTTTAAAAATTGTCCGTGTGTTTGTGTGTACACATTCCCAGGTGCTGACACACCTCAGAGTTGTCTCAGCAATGGAAAGGTTCCCTTTCCTCCTCAGTCATCAAAAGTCAAAATGTTTTGCTTTAAGACTTTAATATCATTCTCTCTCCCCCCCCGTGTTGCTTCCCCCTCCCCTTTCCTTTATTTTCAGAAAGTAGAAAAATGCTGAAACAGATAAAATATTAATCAAAGATATTAGAGGTACAAAAACATAAGAGGGAAGAAAAGGCAAAAGAAAACAATGAACCAGAAGCCTGAAGTCTTTGTACACAAGAGGGGCCAAATATTTGTTGAAATATTTGGCCCCTCATAAAGAGAGAAGAAAAGCCTTATTCCATTCAGAACTTGGATAGTTTAAATATGAAATATTAAAACTGTAAGAGAAATGATTATAAACAGATATCAGTTGGTTCTGTTGGTCTTTAGCTGGTAGGATGGGACTTACAACAGGCTCACAGCCTGATCTTGAAACAGCAGTACTACCACCTTAAAAATGTATGGGGGGTTGGGGGGGGAGTAAGTTATGGGTTCCCAAGTGGACTAAAGGTGGGTCCCAGGTCTGAAAAGTTTGAAGGCTACTTAAAAATGCAAGAGTCAATCAAACATCAGCTTCTCCTTTCTGGGATGGGAAACATGTGGTCCTTCATAGAAGCATGGAATTTTAGAGTTGGAAGAGAGCACCAACCATTGGGAAGTACTGGATTTCATGCAACCTCATAAGCACCCCTTCTGGCAGAGTGAGGCAGCTGCCACAGAAAGCAGGCATTGTGGGGACTGGCAACGGGGGTGAGGTGTTGCAGAAGAGAACCGTGTCTGTGGCCTGCTCTGTGCTCCCAAAGCTAGGCTGCTGCCCTCAGATGTGCTGCTGGGCACCAAGTTGAAGTAAGTGTCAGCTGCTAGTCCAGTCAGCTTTGGTACATGAAATGGGTGGGAGTGCCATTTTGTCTTGGGCCAGCCCTGCCATGGAATGTGTTGTTACAAAGCTATTGAACCTTATTAAGTATATATTCTCTTCTCCATTCCCACCTCCAGCCTAGAAACATTGGCTCCTCCTTTCTCCCAAGCTGTCAGCTAGGAGCAACCTTTCCTCCTGACTGTAGCAATGGGAGAGAAAGGAAGCAGGGATCACAGCAAGGGCTGCACCAAGAGTCCAGCTGCCTTTGTCCCCTCATCTTCCTGAACTGTCTTCATCTCAGCAGATTGTTATATGAAATAAATGGTGCTTGACTGCTTTGTTTCCCCCCCTCTCCCCTTTTTCTTTCATGTTGTGTCTTTTAGATTGTAAGTTTGTAGATAGGGACTGTGGTTTGCTTGTAACTCATGTAAGCCACTGGGAGTTTAGTTTCGGTTTTGTTGAAGGTTAGGTTAGTATTTGTATTCATATTCGTATTCGTATTATTCGTATTATTCGTATTATTCGTATTATTCGTATTATTCGTATTATTCGTATTATTCGTATTATTCGTATTATTCGTATTATTCGTATTCATATACATACATACCCTAGCCACTCTGTGCAGCTAACAATAAATATGCTGACAATAAATAATATAAATAGCATCTTTAGGGATACTCAGCCAGATTTTACTGAAGGACTGCTTCTGGCAACAGAGTGCCTGGCTCAATGAGACCTTAGTCTGATCAAGTAGGGCAGTTTTAAAGGCCAAAGCATCTGTGTGTGAGGCAGAAATCCAGCTGCTTAAGCTTCTCTCCATTGGGCCTCCAGAAGTCAAGGGCTCCTAATCCACTTCCTCCCTTTTAGCGATCCCAATGGGGTTCTGCTCAGATTCAGTTTGGGGAGTGGCACAAAAGACAGTTGTACGAGCACAAAACTTTGGCAACAGTTTGGAGGGGATCCGAAATTTCCTCATTACACGTTAATGAAGCTGTTGCGAGTCACACTTTTGGGAAACTCTAACCCTTGACTGTAAACTTGGCAACTTTCACTGGTACTCCTGTCTGAGAAGGAACACAATTGGGGAAAGAGAATGGGAGCTGCCTTTCACTGGGTCATGTGATTTGTCTTTCCAGCTCATTCCTATCTAGTCTGACTGGCTGGGCCCTCCAGGATTTTAGGGATACATCTTTCCTATCACCTGTTAACAAGAAATGTCAATATCCTTTTAACGGGACATGCAAGGATTGAACCTGGGACCGTCTATGCAAAGCATAGAGCTATGCCATTGAATTATTATCTGTGTCCATGTTATTTTCTCTTTCTCTTGGCAAGCCAAGATGATTCTGCTAGCTGCCGAGTTTCTTGGGAGACAGAGAAAGGATCTGCTGTTGTTGACATTTAGTTCCCTGAGCATCCCATTACCATAGTGGCTGCCTGCAAATTATACACAAAGTTACCTGCAAGACAAGTGTTGGCAGGAGCTGGAGAATGTGGTGGCATCTGATACTTATTAAAAACAGCCCCTGCAGTTTCAGCATGGGAATGAGACAAGAAAGACCTGTGTCATCTCCATGCCAAACCAATTATGCAAGACAAGGAGAAGAGGACTCAAAAACAAAAGAGAATGCTTTAAAGGACTGGGCTCTTTGAACAGACTTGGGGAAAGGCAGAGGGAGAGAGATTTTGTATCATTCTGCCAAACTTGGGATGGAGAGCACTCCATCACTTGCAAACCTGAAAATGAAGTTTTCTCAAAGTCTAGAGATTTCTGAAAAGGAGGTGTTTTAAGAGCTCTGCTGGGTCAGGCCAGTAGCACGTCTAGGCCAGCATCCTGTTCTCACAATGGCCAATCGGATGTTCATAAAAGGTCCACAAGCAGGACCTGAGGGCAAGAACATTCTCCCCACCTGCTAGTCCTAGCAGCTGGGAGCATACTGCCTCCAATCATGGGGGGGGGGGTAGAACATAGCTGTCATACCCCACCAGAAACTGCAGTTAACTGAGAATGCTGCAGCATGGTTTCTAACAGGAGTGAGAACCTGTCAGTAAATATAACACCTCTGCTCAGATATCTGCACAGATTGCTGATTTCTTACCGGGCCAAGTTCAATGTGTTACTATTGGTATATAAAGCCTGTAAGAACTTGGGGCAAGTTTACTTGCAGAACTGGGAGACACTCCTGCTGGAAACCTGTAGAGCTGCTCTCAGTCAGTGTAGATAATACCAAGTTAGATGGACCAATTGTTTGAGATGATATAAGGCAACTTAGGCATGTTCAGTCTAAGAAAAAATAATTCTACACCCAAGACCAACATAATCTCCAAACAGAATGGTATAGTTGAGCTTCTCACCCGTGTTACATTCTGAACCCGGAAAAGACGAGCGATAACATCCTCATCAGCTGACCTAGAAACGTATTCCACTTCCATTGGTCCATACTGCTGGAGTCCTGGCTCAGGCCAATACTGTAAACAAGGCTAGAGAGAAATAAAGAACACAGTCATGAAAGTTTGGCTTTGGAATACAGCCAACTGCTGATGCTACCGGCCTTGCCGTGCAGTCACGTATTTACTCAATAGAAAGCCCTGCTGAGTTCAGATGGACTTAATACTAGGCAATTATGTACTGGACTGAATCCATTCAGGCCCCAATGCATTGCTAAGACATACTCACAAGACAAAGGCAAAACATTCCATAGGCTACACCTGTGATGAATCTGCACCTGATAGCTGCACTAGCATTCCACCCCTTTTAGCCATATAATTTTTTTCCAAACTAAGAAAACCCATATTCTTTAGTAGGGAAGCAATTCCAAGTTATCTGACTCCTCGTCAACCAGAGATGTCCCCTGACTGAGCCGCGCCCCCAGCCAATTCCCGCTTGGAAATATCAACAGGAGGTTTATATCAACAAGAGCTTTAATATTCCCAAGCATTATACATGCCAGAGAAAGATCACTGATAGGAAGGGATCCTGCTCTTGCTATCTCCCACCCAGCAGCGCAGCTGATGTATTGTTCCATTCAGGGGTCACTGATGTGATTGTTTTTGTGCGCGACAGCCAGGAAGGCAGCGTCAATACAAAATATATGATGTTTGTCATTGCACTTTAACAGAACATTTAGCATTTGGGGCCATCCGGCAGCCCAGGCCTTACCGCATGGCAAATGTGTTTGAGAAATAATTGGTTATTAATAGGGGCTATAAATCTCTGTGATCTCGATGCCTTCCAGACTCAAGAGCTATAATTTGGATATTAAAACTTCCTCCGGCAAGGCATGGTTCAAGCAAGGGATATACCCTCAAAGTCACCTTTTTTTTTTTTAAGCTGTTTCACTGTAAAGGTTGATTTATTAGCTGTTGGTGTTAAGCTGGTAAACATTTAAAATCTGGCTAAACAGACATCCCCAAAGAATAAGATGCCCAGTGGGCTGGCAGAACAAGGTAGTGGTGAAATATTGTAAGAAGAGAGTTGCATACCGATAGAGTGGAAGGGGTTATGGGTAAACAGCTCACAAAAAGGGGTATATTAGGTTTTTTAAAAGAATGCATTAAAAATGTTCCTATTAGGAATGTGCACTAAAATGATGAATATTATTTAAAATAAATAAATCACAAAGTGAGGTGGAAATGTAGTGAACTGAATTTAAGACTGGAAAAATGATAAACTGAGAGAAACGTCAATCTGCAGATTCCTTCTTCCACTACAAGCAAATGGGACACAACTCTGCCAACTTCAGTCAGCCTTCAGGTAGACCTCAACAGCCTGCCTTCTTTGCTGTAACCAGTCTAGGAGTTTTGACTGGTTGTCAGTTTCCTTCTGCTTCCATACCCTCCAACAATTCTCCGATGAAAATAGGGACATCCCATTCCATCATGATAATTTTACTATTTATACCCCACACATCTTACTGGGTTGCCCCACTCACTCTGGGCAGCTTCCCACATATATAAAAACATAATAAAACATTAAACTTTTTTTAAAAAAAACAAACTTCCTTATACAGGATTGCCTTCAGACAGCTCAGGGGTTGGATAACTCCATACCCTCCAACATTTCTCCAATGAAAACAGGGACATCCTAAGGAAAAGTGAGACATTCTGGGGTCAAATCAGAAACCAGGATGGCTTCTCTAAATCAGAGATGTCCCTGGAAAATAGGTACACTTGGAGGGTCTGCGCTCAGTCTCAGTGCTGACCTTGGAGGGAAAATGATTGACAGGGGGAGGGATTAGAATTAGTTGGATCTTCCTCTCATTGGCTTTGGTTCTGCCTGTCGTTAGCCTCCCCTCTTTGTGTCCTACCAGTCCCAGTGGGCCTCCATGCCTTGGAAGAAAAGAATTCAGCAAGCTGCTCTAAGAACATGAAAAGAAGCTGGGAAAGGCAGAGCACCTCATCCACTACCAAAAGCCTTTTGCTTCTGACTCCTTTTATCTTTAAGTTTCCCAAACTCTGGTGTAGCAGAGTTACCGGCTCGGATTTCCCTCTGTGTCAATTCCTTGCAGCGTTAATTTCACTCCTGAATAAACTCCCTCTGGCCTTGCAGAATTGCTGGGATTCCTAGGTACGGGAGCACCAGGGATAATGTTCATTTCCTCATTCTGTTATTTAAGGACGCAGCAGTCCTCTTCTGCTCAGCAAGTGCAGCTGACGGAGGAAGGCGCCTCTTCACCCGAGGTGGGCCTTTAATTCATTCCTCTGCTTACTTTCCCTGTCGGCATTGCAACTGTAGGTTTGGGTCATTTGCACTAAAGTGCCTGATCTCGACTCATAAAATAATCCAGTTAATGAAGTCTTCTCCAGACATCCATTAAGACTCTGTAATACCAATTTTATGCTAAGAAGAAGAAACCAATGCGTTTTTCAGGCAAATTAGCATTACGGACTTGTAATGGGCTCTTAAAACTGCCATGAACTTGACAAGAAGGCTTTAAGAATCTGGGGAGGGGAGATTCAAAGTCCCATGCCCTTCCTGGCATCCAATCCTGACTATCCATCATAGAGTTCCCTTCCATACAGAGGATTTTTAATGGCCAGAGTGTGGTGTTGCTAAACTGTGTTGGTTGGCAACCATCTGTCCCGGGTGGCAATGGAGGAGTGTGCCTTGGTAGGTAAAGTCAAACTGTTGGAAGGTTACAGTGCCTGCTGTGGCTGTGGACACTGATATGGGGGGAGACATGTTTTGTTGCAGCAGAGATTCTGTAGATGGAGACATCCAGTTCTGCTCATGCAGGTGTCCCATGATGTTTCTTTTCTCTGCATTACTCCCAATGGTTATTCTTCCTCTGGTCACTGCTGTGGATACACAACTGACTGGTTGTCTCCAGGCACTGTGGTGGTCTGCAAGGGATTCCTACACAGTGAGGTTGATGTAGCCAGCCTTCATGACACATTTGCAGACATCTTTGTAAAGCAGAGTTGGTCCTGTCCCTGAAGCCAGCTCCCCACGGAGCACGTTCTTGGGGATCCTGCCACCTTCCATTCTGTGAGCATGACTGAGCCAGTGTAGACATCGCTGAGGCAAGAGTGTGAACGTGCTGGGGATGTGGGCTTGGGAAAGCACATCTTTGTTTGAGACTCTGTCCAGCCTGTTAGGATTCTTTTCCCGTGCTGCAGTCATGCGATTGTTTTTTATCACATGCCGGTGTATGTTTTCATTCCACATTGTGGGCAGTCACGGAGACAGGATGCTTGTATTACTGTTTGTATTACTGTATTTGTATTACTGTGGTTCCATGATGTAGGACGTTTGTCCTTTGTTCTTTGCTGTCTGATGCTGAAGATGAAGGAGCTGAGTTACGATGCTCTGAGTATGTACATAATGTAGTTTAGCCAAATGCTGCACTACTGAGTCTGTACGCTGACTGCCTATACTCTGCTGATCCCGAAGTGTGCTGATGCCTCTAAGGTATCAGTCACTGTGATGTTCAGGCTGGAGAAAGATTTTGAATCTCCCAAACGAACGACCAGGAGGGACAGAACATGCCAGTTGGGCATGTGTCTCTGCCAGCCTCCTATTTGTGTGTAGGACCTACTGACACTGCCATGTGATGCCCAAAATCTTCCTGATGTGGAAAGCATTGAGGTGTTGCTTCTGGTGGTTGTAAGCTCCCTACGACTCACTTCCATACAGCAGAGTGCTCAACACACAAGCCTGATAGACCTTCATTTTGGTATTGGACATTAGCATCACATTCTCCCATACCGTTTGAAGAGGCGAGCCATTGCCATACCTGCCTTGCCAATATACTTCTCCAGCTCAGGGTCGATGGAGAGGTTGCTGGGTATGTGGAACCCAGGTAGTCAAAATTGTCTACCACTTCAAGCATGTGGTCACCAGTGCTGATGTGTGGAGGGCTGGCAACATCCTAACCCAGGATATTTGTCAGGTGGTAAGGCCAAACTCCCTAAAGGCTTGGGCAAAATGGTTTAGGAGTCTCTGAAGAGTGTCCTTGGATTGTGCTGTCAAGGCTGTGTCCTTCTGGCAGCTCCAGCAGCCAAGCTGGTGCCAAATGTATTGCTTTCCTTTCCTTTGGACCACATCACTGAGGCCAAGAGGGGGGTCTTGCCATCTGGACAGCTCAGGACCTCCATATACACTGCCCAGGCTTGCACCCCAGAGAGATCTCTTTGGTGCTGCAAATGCAGCAAAAACAACACGGGAGGCAGCAGTTTTGAGTTTAATTGTGTGCCTCTCTTGCTAATTCATTTAAGCAAGCAAGATGTTATTGGCATGTATTGCTTCTTCCTAATTCATCCAGAATAAGCAAAGGACTATTTGTGTTTCCAAAGTAATTGTTATCTATTGCAGTAATCTCTGGGCTGCACAATCATTTCCAGTCAAAATCCCCCAAGTAGTAGCTCCATGAATGTGAATGTAAGCTATGGGCTCAGTTGTTTCACACTTTTAAAAAACAGCCAAAAAACCTGTTTAAAACAGTAAGGTAAGCCAAACACACACACAACTTTGTAATATTTCTCCTGCTCCTCTGTAATGAGATGAATCCCCCTGACTTTTGCAGGGGAAGAATTTCAACTCAGCTCTCTTTTCATCATCATCTCCTTACAAAGCTACAGCTTCCAGAGTTCCCTGGGAAGAGCTATTGATTGTTTAGCCACTCTTAAGAATTGTAGCTCTGTGAGGGGTATAGGTGTCTTTTAACAACTCTTAGCACCCTTAACAAAGAACAGCTCCCAGAAATCTTGGGGGGAAAGTAATGACTGTTTAAGGTGGTATCATAGCACTTTAAATGTTTGTTCTGCATGTGGCCCTGGTGATGATTCTGTGGAAACAGAATTAGTGGCTGGCTGCCCATTCCATCAGTCCAGCCTTTAGCAAATCCAGATCAAACTGGCCTCTGCTTCAGATCACTTTGGCCTTCAACAGACTTGAAGACTAGGTCCTTATTTTGCTGAAATTAAATTAACCAGAATCGTTTTAACGTGGTTATTTTGTGCTTCAGAATCAGCCTGTGCATTAGACTATTTAACTGTGATTTGACTGTTCAAGTTTCATATATTACTTACATTCTTAATTCCACTGATCCACACATACACAAACCCTGGAGATATTAGTTGAATGCAAGTAGATCTGGCTGTCTTTTTGAAGACCACATCATACATAAATGCAAAGTGGACAAACAGTCTGCTCAAAGAAGCAACAGCAATGAGTGGCAGGTGTTTCTCTGTTACTCACCCAGGCAGAGTTGGACTGATTGAGCTGGTTCAGCATGATGATGGAGGTGCAGCCATAGTCATACACCAGCCTCCAGAAGTCTGTGGTTGTGTTCTGTAGTGGGTGCAAGGTCACAATGAAGGCAGCACTCTTTGTGTAGCTCTAAAGGAGAGAAAAAGAGTCATGGGATAAAAGCAGAGCAACATATTAGAGGGAAGAGATGGAGCAAATCGCAGCCCTAATCTCCAAGGTTGACTGGGAGGAAGATGGAAATCTGGGTTCTGAGATTCTAAAGCAAAGGATTGTGGGCAGGATTAATCCAATTCCATTTGGATTGGTTATCTTGAAAAACACAAGGGAAACTTAAAGGTGGCAGAAGGATCGTCACTTCCTTACCATCCTCCACCTTCTGTCTACTAAAGCACATATCTCAGTAAAACAGGCAATATGATTGATCACTAGTCATTTGAAACTTCAAGTGATGGTTACCATGTGTAAAATAGCCATTTTTGATTGATCAAATGCCATACAACTTTCAGATCCCCGTGCATTATTTAAGGAACTCCATTGATCCATTCTAAATGCGAGCTTTTAAAAGATGGAAGCTGAACTGCCTAAATGTGCTTCTAGTAGGTGATATCCAATGTAAGTCATACCCAGAGTAGATCCCATTAATCAAGGGGTCTACTCTGGGTATGACTTTACACTGAATATCACCCACTCTTCCCAGAGAAATCCTAACTGAGTGATGGTACCCTCAGACCTGCTACTCTGCCATTTGAATCCTCTGGGTTTGGGTTTGGCTCAGAGGTGAGACAAATCTTTGCCTGTATTTTATCACATTTATATCTTCTCTAACCTCCAAGGAGCTCAAGGCAATGTACATGCTTCTCCACCCCCTTTTATACATACAAAAACATTGTGAGGCAGGCATGCCGAGTTGTGCCCAACTTTTTTTGGGGGGGGTGTCAGAAGGCGCTCTGATGATCCTCAAAGAGCTAAACATCTGCATCCTGGCACGTCCTTTTGAGGATTGCTGCAGATTTGGGGGGCTCTGTCCCCTGCCCACCCCCATATGACACCCATATTGTGAGGTAATTTAGACTGAGAGATACTGACTGACCCAAGGCCACCCTGTGTATTTCTTGGCTAAGTGGAATTGCAACCTGGGCCTTCCTAGTCCTAGTTCAGCGCTTCCTGATGTTTAGTCAGAATCTCCTTTTGTGCAATTTGGATCCATTGGTTCAGGTCCTACCCTCTGGAGCAACAGAAAACAAGATTGCTCCATCTTCCATGTGATGCAAATATTTGCAGGGCTACCCTAAACACACCCAACTCCCTCAACTGTTTCTCATAAGGTCTCATCCTCAGCCCCCACCCTCTTGATCTTAGGGGGTGAGGAATCCCTGAAGAAAGGCCTCAAAGAGACTCAGAGAGGAGCAGGTGGCTCTAGAGAGACTTTGTTTCCAAGCCATACAGGACTTCAGAAGTCAATGCCCTCACATTAAATCAAGCCTGGAAATTTATGAGCATACTTTTCTCACACACGCTCTGTGCCATATTTATAAGTAATTCTAGTGGGGATCTGAGAGCATGCTGGATCTACTTTCAATCTCAGGAGTCAGAATCTCTAATCTGATACCATTTGTCTGCCTTATAATTTGTGGCCTGTAACAAATAACCATCTGGTGAGGAAAAATCACACATATACATACCACTGCGAACCAGGGCAGAGGCCCATTTTGGATCAGACTAAATTGAAGGCTGAAGGACAGAGATATGATAAAACCTCATTCCCGCTTAGGACCTCATTCCCAGCAAACACAAAGTTTTAAAAAGAATGAGCCTCTGTCCATTGATATTGCTCGATGGGAAAAAAGCACTCAGGTCTCGTTTTAAAAAAACAGAATTCCATCTCCTTTGATCTAAGAACCAGTGTGAAAAATGTCTGCCCAGTGGATCATCTCTTCGCTCCCCCCCCCCCCGGAAGTTATACCTTTTGGATAATAAGAGCACAGAAAGCAGCTCTCGGATCTAAACTATAACACAGCCAACATTGCCTGGTAATATTTATTGGGGTTTTGAAATGGGTAGAGGGAGGGAAATGGTAAGACACAGAAAAGCCAGGCAGGCTCTTCTAAGCTTTGCTTCTAACAAACATTTTCTTGGGAGGAGGGAAGGAGGGGAAGGAAAGAAAAGACCCTTAACCTCAAGGTAATGACATTGCAAGGCTTGTTAGCACTTCAAAAGAAGCAAGGGCTTTTAGGGGCACCTGCAGAGATGGAGCAGACAATCCAGGGTTGCAGAGCTTTTCTTCTTCAGCTCTTTGCCTTCCTAAAGAGCCCTTGAAACAACACTTATGAGCTCAAGTGACAAGTTCCCTGCACTTAGAAAACATCTCCCAGCTTTCTCAGTTTCTTTCAAACTCTGTTACAGAGTGCATAATCTCAGTCTTGAGTTCTTTTCTCCCATCAGCCGGGTGATTTGGATCAGCTTCTCTCCAAAGAGGTGAAGTTGGACAAAGGGAATCTCAGGACGAATTTGTTATTTTACAGAGCCTTCCTCCCCCCCCCCCACAAAAAACACCAATTGCTTAAAAAGGCAGCAAAGTGGGGCACAAATGATGAAAGATCACCATGAGTTCCATGGGCTGCTACTTAATGGAGAGATAAGCACCAGTTTTTTTCATACTTCAGCTCTGGTGCTTGCATAAAAATAATTGCAGCAATTTGCTACCTGATCAGAACAGAAAGGAGAACTGGGAATGCAGGAAACCAAGAGAGGTGGGATCTGTGCAGGAAAGCTGATGGTGTTAAGTGATTAATTGGTGCAAGTCAGAGTCAGCTATTAGGGCTCTCTCCTTCAACAGGCAACCCCAGGAGAAGGGCCACAGCTCAGAGATAGAGCATCTGCTTTGCATGCACAAAGAACTAGGTTCAGTCCCTGGAATCTCCTTGTAGGGCTGGGAAAGAACTCTGTCTGGAATCCTGGTGAGCCACTGCCAAGCAGTGTAGGCAATACTAAGCTAGATGTACCAATGGTCAGACTCAACACAAGACGGCTACCTGTGCCCCCAGGATCAAATTAGCCCATCTCATCTTCCCTCCAGTTGGAAGGGAAGGTGTTGCTCTCACACCTGACTTTTCAGTGATGCCCTGGTTTCTTCCTTTGGGCTCAGTTCAAATTTCACAGCAAAATCAAATTTGGTCCATTTGGTCTTGGGCCAATGCCCTCCCCCAATGTACCCCCCCGTCCCACCATCACTTATTGGTTTGCGATAATCACAGTTTACTGTTGCACCTGAACTGAAGAAACTATGGTTTACCCCAAACCAGTTTCCCTCCTATTCAGAAAAGGCAAACTCAATTCAAAGCATGGTTTCTAGCAGGGCCAATCAAGACATTTTGCTGCCTGATGAAAAAGGCCAAGATGGAACTTCCATTCCATTCCTTATAGAGAAGATGACTGTCCTGGCTACTGAATCTTACTTCAACTCTGGTAATGAAATTCTGTCTTCCACCACACTTTAGACCCCAAGCTAGTTTAAGGGGCCCAGGTCAGACCATATTCTACTTTGTCCTCCAAACAAGGGCAATGGCCTGAGGGCTTAAGATGAACAACCAGAGGAATCCTACTTCTGCTCCACAAGACTCTTTTGGAAGCAAACACATATTTGCAGGGATCTTAGCTTACCAGAATACACTATAGTTATCAGGAAGTGAGGAAACTGAAGTGTGTGAAAGAAGGAAGAGAGGCCTGATACTAGCACCTATGATCCTAAGCAGTTGCAGACTCTGAGCCCATCTATCCACCTGCCCTCTATATCCCTGACTTCCTAAGTAGCAGTGGCATGCTGTTGGCAAGCCACCATTTTAATCTGCCAACAATACCATTGGGCAATGGCAGAGACTGCAGCACTGGCACTGTGGGTGCCTATCACAGGGTGCCCTTCTGAGGATGGAGCAAATGAGCCTGAGGTACAGACCTAAGAACCCTGAAGCTACAGTTTGACTGGAACTTTTGTTCCAGGCCTAAGCCTAGATTTATGACGGTGCCCAGTTAAAAGTGGCCATGAATCAAATGGTCAACTCCCTGTTGTGCCCAAGTTATTTACAAAAATGCCATAGGGCATACAAGTAAAAGAAAGGGTTGATTTGAAAGGCGGCCCCTGATGATTCTGGAAAGTGAATCAGGATATAGCACATCATGATCTAATAAAATCCTTTCGTGCTTTGATGGCCAGAGACAAACCTACAGAGGAAGCCCTTTACCCTTGATTATTCCATTTCCTTGGAAGTTTTACGTCACTGTCAGCTTTTAGAATGATCTCCCCCCCCCCCAAACTGACCTCTCTGGCTAATTGAAGCAGGTCACTGATTAATTTGCCCATCTACTTTTATTTTCCCTTTTACCTGAAAACCGGCATTGTGAATTTTACTCGTTTGCATAAAGTGCCGCAGCTGGCCATATCATATGGAAAATGTGCTCATTCTAGATGGGCTCCATTGTATGGGAAGATGTGATTTGAAAGCCGGAACAGGCACATTTTTATCTCATGAGCAGGCCTGCCAAAAGCACAGGTTCAAACAAAGTTGGCCCTACCATTAGGCAGAGCAAGGCAGTCGCCTCAGGCGGTAGATACTGATGGGCTGGATATGGTAATGAGACATTCCAAGGACAGAGCTGTGGGTGCCGTGCAGTCTGTCTAACACTCCACAGCCTGCTTCCTTGAGTCATGGTGGAAGAAAATATCCCATCGCTAATTTCAAAGAAAGAATCGTTACAGCATTCCACTTAATGTCTGGAATGGGGTGGGTCACTATTGCCTCAGACAGCAAGATGTCTTGGGCCAGCCCTGAGTCCACAAGTGGCTTTTAGTGTTTTGGAGTTTTGGCTTAGCTATGCTATTATAAGCCTGAAGGAAATCTGGGGGAATCCAACAGCTTAGAGGGGAAATAGGAGCTGGGGCAATGACAGGGAGCTGACAGCAGAAAACTGGGGAAAGGCTTCAATCCATAATGCATGGATTGTTTCAGATATGGGCCCTCAGGTATGTTTCAGATCAGGGCCCTCAATCTGTGGCTCTTTCTTCAAAACAAAAGTGGTTAGTTTAAACACTTTTTATTGTTTTCAAAATTCTGTATAGTAAATATAAAGATAGTTCGAGGAACTGAGATATTAAGATACAGATACTGGTAACTAATTAAAAATTTCATATCTATCTGCCTATGCACACCTAGGTGGAATCTACACACACATAAAAAAACTCTTTGAAAATGCTGTTTTTAAAAAATGTTTTGAAAAATATATTGAATTTGCCATAGCTCATTGTTGCCATCTAGTGTCACATTTGTATATTGCACTTTACAACACACTTAAACTTTTTTATTTGCAGCTGTATAAAAACCTTTTAAGTTGGTGCTATCAAATACTCAAAAAATCAATCCAACCACACACATGCACATTACTATAGTATCCCCAGGGAAAGAATATGGATCTATGGAGTCCTACAAGACAGCAGACTCCATCTTCCAATGAACTTACTATCTTTTTGTCTGCATTAAAAACTATATGAACAGTATGACATGTAGTCTCGCCCTGAGAGAGATCTATCTGGATTATCTTTCCCCCATCAAGCTAAGACTTTCCTATTCAGAAAGGCCTTTACAGTGGACCCTCCGGATACGAATTAAATTCGTTCTGGAGGTCCATCCACAACCCGAAAGTTCTGTAGGTAGAGGCGCCGCTTCTGGGCATGCACGTGGCGCGATTGAGCACTTCTGTGCATGCACAAAGTGCACAGAGCCACTTCTGCACATGCGCACGGGGCGAAACCTGGAAGTATACACTTCCAAGGTTGCCGCGTTCGTAACCCAAAAGTTAAGTATCCAGAGGGTTACATAACTAGAGGGTCCACTGTATTTGAAAACTAGATGCAGATGATGTTGACAAATGGGCTGCTATCAAGGCAATTGGTATTTTAATGCTGGTCTTGAATGTGTTTCATTGGAGTTTATCAATTGTTTTCACCTAGTTTATTTTTATTTCAAACAATGTTTTTTGGGGAAAATTCTGAGCCATCTTGAAACCCAACTTGGGAAAAGCAGGGATAGAAATACATGAATAATCAGGACCTGAGAGCACAGAACATACACAGGCAGTCCACAGAGCTGGAAACCCTGGCTGACTGAAGTCCCTGGCCTTGGGGGTTGCTGATGTACATATATTATGGACTTCCTGTTAGGCATATGGAAATTGGGGTTGAAGCCAGTGGAGTACAGCCAAACCATGGGCAGACTGAGCTGGCATGATTCCCATGCCCACTTGTTTAACCTATGCTATCTGTCCATTTCTAATTCTCTCATTTCCCCACTTTTCAAGTTCTAAGTTCACTTAGTTTCTCCACATTTCCTCATCAGTTTGTGATTTTAATTTTTTTTTTAAAAAAAAGAGTCTGTGTGAAAATTCAGATGCATTTTTAATGTGAATATATCCTAAAAGGCAGAGGCTTGTGCGAAATTTTGCCCAACATGCACATTTCTGCAAGCAATTTTCTGCACCCAGAATGCATGTTCATGTGCTCATACAAATGCACACTTTTCCCTAATCTATGTTTTTTCTCTCTCACAAAACTGCATTGCAAAATTCATAGATGTGTGAATTTCAAAGGATAACGGATCTTCTCTTTTGCACATTGCTCCTGGAAGCGCAGTTATGGAGATGGGAATTAAAATGTGGACCAACACCACTCTCCCCCCATCCCAACATCTGTGTGGTGGGAGCGAATGAAAAGCTTATCTGCTCCCTCTGCCTTGCTACCACTTAAGTCTCGGTTTTGCGGCACGCTCCTGAGACGGGAGCGCAGTGGCAGTGTTCAGCTCGGATGCTCCTGACTCCCTCTTCTCCCTGCTCTTTGTTAGACATATTTACAATAACACGGCGTGTCAGTTCAGCCCGTGCACTTGCAAAGGAACTTCTATGCATAATGGATTTTATTTCCCCTGGCTTGGAAAGAAAAAGGGACCGCGGGGGAGGAGAGAAGAGAGAGGTAGAATTGTTCAAGGAGTGGTTGCTGAATTTACATCACTGTCTTCTCTTGGAGAGAGAGAGAGGGAGAGGGAGAGGGAGAGGGAGAGGGAGAGGGAGAGGGAGGGAGAGAGAGAGAGAGAGAGAGAGAGAGAGAGAGAGAGAGAGAGAGAGAGAGAGAGAGAGAGAGAGACTAGAATGTGCTTTGTGTCTCTTTTTAAAGAACAGGTGAAAAGACAAAGTGAGCCAAAAGAACTGAAACTGAAAAATCAAATCACACAGCACAGAAATGTCTAGGAAGAGCAGAGAAGATTATAGGCAGCTGCCCATTACCAGACTATCCATCCATCTAAGCAAGTGTTGTCAATTCTGACTGACAGAATCTCTTGCGAGAAATAAAGGTCTACCTGATCCTGTTAACTGGAGAAGATGGCAGAGACTGAACCTGGGTCATTTCATATGCAAAGCTACAGCCCCTCTCTGATCAGTGCTCCAAAAGTAGAAGAAAATACGGTGCCCCAGCCATTTAAGTGACCAGTGTTTAATGTCTTTGAACCGGCTTCTGTTATATTCTCAGACAGACGGAGCCATCAGCAAGTTCTTCCTAATGTTTAGCCAAAACTCTCTAAAGAGCATAGCCTCATATCAAGCCTGACCACTGTTCCATCTAGCTCAGCATTGTCTACACTGACAGGCACTGATTCTAAGAGTATCTTTCAGCTCTATCTGGAGATGCCGAGGATTGTAGCTGAGAACTTGTGCGTGCAAAGCACTTGCTCTTCCACTGAGTTATACCCCTTTTGATTAGAGGATGTTTGATTCCAAATCAATCTACAGGCTGTAAAGGAGCATATATCCTTCCTGGGAAATATGGGTGCATGCTGAATAGGTTTCAGTTCACAACAAGAAAAAACAGTATATTAGACACTAAATTATAATCATAGTGAGTTATTATGGGAGGCATTGTTGGAGGAGTTCCAAACCACATTTGAAAAAGAGAGAGAGAGCAGGGAGCAGCTACTCATCTGGAAAAGCTCCTAGCTCAAAATAAATTCTAGAATTTTTCCAGTCCCCTCAAATTTGCAGGGGACAGTTTCCACTTCATCGCAGCTGCCATTTTGAATGAAAAACTTTCATTTCATCTCTGCTGTAAATACGTTATGTTTTATGTTATGTTGTTATGTTATGTTATGTTATGTTATGTTATGTTATGTTATGTTATGTTATGTTATGTTATGTTGTTATGTTATGTTATGTTATGTTATGTTATGTTATGTTATGTTGTTATGTTATGTTATGTTATGTTATGTTATGTTATGTTATGTTATGTTTTATCTTATGTTGTGTTATTCTATTATAATACCACCCTTCATCCAAAGATCTCAGAGCAGTTCACAATATAAAAATACAGGATAAAAGCACAAATAAATAGTTAGAACAGAAACAAAACGAAACAATACCCCTCCCAAACACAATTCAAAGCGCAAAATATGAATCAACCAAAGGCCGATTAAAATATAACTCATTTTAATTATAGCCTGGATGAGACAACAACTGTGCATTTTCTGAAAGTATATCTAGACCTTTATCTAGTTGCTTACTTAGAAAACTTTGCATTTTGAACTTTCTTTTCAGTCTTTGAAAGGCAGGTCCTGATTCCACGTTCGCATTCAATGGCTTTGGAGCCTGAATGTGGCAGCGTGAACCTTATCAGGTGCAGGATAGAGAGGGGCTTGGCCTCCTCCATTTCCACTCCCCACCCATAACACCCCGGCAATGCACTTACATCAGTTAAGGCCGCGTTGATGTAGTTGTTGCTGTCTCCGTCCATGGAGATCAAGAAGGGGAGGCACCGGTCTGGAGGCAGCACGTCCATACTGCGATTCTTCTCCCGGTTGCGCGGCAGAAGGGCGATGCTGCACTCCTCCACATCCAGGTGGGGTGTTACAGAATTCAGAGTCTGCTGGACACAAGGAAACCAGGTCAGGCAGCATTTCATAATCTCAGAGTCAGGAGAAATTTAACAGGCACAATAAATAGGCACCCTTCTTTTATATCAGGAGTGGGGGACATTGTTTAGCCCCAGGGCTGCATTCCCTTCTTGTCAACATTCTGGGGGGCTCACGTGAGCAGGAATGGTGGGCAGGAATAGAGGCAAAAGTGGGTGGAGCAATGAATGCAAATTCTACCTTTGTACTTTTGGCTAATTTTAAACACACCCACACCCCTCTCCATCCTCCATCCAGCCACCCAAAAACAGAATTGTCATTTTTCTCTTTTTCCTTCCTAAACTCCTACACCTTCAAGTAAAGGTAAAGGACCCCTGGACATTTAACTTCAGTCAAAGTCAACTATGGGGTTGCGGTGCTCATCTCGCTTTTCAGGCTGAGGGAGCCGGCATTTGTCCACAGACAGCTTTTCGGGTCATGTGGCCTGAATACATAACATGACTAAACTGCTTCTGGCATGACAGAACACCTTTACAGAAACCAGAGCATACGGAAAAGTTGTTTACCTTCCTGCCACAGCGGTACCTATTTATCTACTTGCACTAGCATGCTTTCGAACTGCTAGGCTGGCAGGAGCTACACCTACGCCTTCAACAACTGCATGGCAAGCAGAAATTCAAGAAGTGAAAGCTTTTGTCCAATCCTGGCACCTCCACTCTGGGAAAAGCTTTGAACATTTGCTAGTAACATGGTTCTGTGTCCTTGCCTGGAAATAAGGTGACATCCTCAACTAAAGACTCTTACTCTCAGGGTGGTGGGTTCAAGGCCCAGTTTGAACAAAGGATTCCTACACTTCAGGGGGTTGGACTAGAAGACCCCAACGGTCTCTTCCAGCTCTGTGTTCCTGGTTATCACAAAAGATGCACGCCTAGGCTATACTGGGCCCTTGCTTTTGGCAATCCTGGGTCCAAAGGCTCATCATAAATGTGCGCTTGAAGAAAGTCTCTTTGGTTCAAAGAAGCCTTCAGCTTTCATGGACTCACCTGGAACTCCTCCCGCAGCTGTGACGAGTTGCTCTGAGGATCTATCCTGACCATCTCTTTGTAGGTGGGCCTGAATTCACTGACAGGGATACTGGTCTCTCCACACAGGCAGGCTTCCAAGATGGCATCGTGGATGAAGACATATTGCTCCTTCAGGAGAAGGGAATGAAAGTTTAAATGGTTATTGATTTATGCAATTGAAATAATTCACCAGATTCTTCTGAGGTCCAAGGCCTCAGCCAAATCAGGAATATTAGGAGGGTGTTAAGCATCAGATGAGTCAAGTGTAGACAGGCATGGACTGTGACTGGTTGGCTTGGATGGCCAGGAGCAATCTGTGGCTGTCAGGGCATCAGATAGAAATGAGAGGCAGGCATTGGGCAGGAAAACCCTGTGAATACCCTGACCACTGGCTGCATTTTCCCAGGAGAAGGTGGGAGTCCACCACCTGGTCTCCTTCATGTCTGAGGCCCATCCCTGAAGCAGCACCATAGCATTGATGCTGCATGGTAAAGGAGCCTCCTTTTCAAGCAGCTTTACTACATTTTGCAAATGAACACTATGTACAGATTTGGTGTGGTGCAGGATACCCATTTTCAAAAGCAGCTTCTTGGAGAAGCCTTGAAGAATTGACTATGGGAGGAAAATGCAACATCTCCTTCTCCTCCCAGGTGTGTGTTTAAGTCAAGCTTTAGGGGGGGGACATACCTAAACCTTAGCCTCTCCCCCTTGCACTAATTCAGATGCAGATCCAGGGTGGGGTAGGTGGTGTCCCTGATTGGGGAGCCACGGATCAGGGCCGTAGAGTAGATGTAAGATGGACAGTGCACAGCCCTTATATTTATATGCTACTACACCACGATATTTTTTGAGGTGTCTTAAAGCATCCTTAAAGCTGGACTGAACTCCAACAAATAGGGCTGGGTCCCTTTCATTTGCTAAACTATAGTTTTGCCATTTTGCCTGAAGGTAATGTTAGCTTTGGTTTGTTTGAAACAAGGGAACTTGAGGCCTAAGGATTTTCATGTCACACTAAACCAGTGGTAGCCGATGTGCTGCCCTCCCATCAGCCCCAGCATGACTAGTGGTCATGGATGATGGGAGTTGTAGTCCAACAACATCTGGAGGAAGCCATGTTGGCTATAACTAGGTTATAGTTGGTTAAACTACAACTTAGTGTGACGCTGGAACATGGACAGGATGTTATAGCATGTTATAGCAGTGAATTGTTGGGACGCAGGTTATGACAGGTCTTGAAGAGTGATAATAATTTGGGATCCCCAGTAGGAGAACATGGGAATTACACAGCAAAAGAAAGAAGAGAATCCAATCTTACTGGTGCCTTAGCAGAACAGGAAGTTGGTGCAAGGCAGATGAAAACCAGGAGATTGTCATTTTATGAATCCATGGGGTGCTGCTTTGCATTCTAAACATGCTGTTACAATAACCCATAGTCCATCCCTGTCTCCACTGGGACCATACCCCCATGTCCAAATCTCACCTCGGTCTGGATCATGTTGATTCTCCGTGAGCATAGTGTCTTCACGCAGTTGTAAATGTCTACAACACCCTCACACTCAGCCATATCCAGCATCACGTCCAAGACGATGTAACAGCCTGTCCTCCCTGTGCCGGCACTGCAGAGGGTTGTGGATGTGGGAGGAGAGGATGGTAGACTCTTAAATGCCTAAGCATAACACAGCTTTCTCCAACCCAGTACCTTCTCTTCCTATTTTCTGAACTCCCATCAACCCCACCCAGCCTGGCCAATGGTCAAGGATGATGGAGGTCACCATGTTGGTTGCAGAGTGTGGGCAATGTGACTTGGCGGTGTGATAGAATAGTAAGTTTGAGTATGTTGGTTTAGAGATGTGGTTCCTAAACTTTTTCAGGCTTCCCACCCTTGGTTCCATAACTTCTTCCCCAGTGACCGCTACCATACCCTATAAAGAGCATTACTCACAAAAGAAAGATATTCAAAACAGGAAAGAAAGATATTCAAAACAGGAACAATGGATTTCGCATTTATTCAAAATCCAATTAAAACTATTTAGTTTAATTAATTCAACAAAATTGATAAACTTGATCCAGTGACACCAGCTTTTCACTATCTGGTAGTCATTTACACCTCCAGCACCCCACCCCACTCCTGACAATTCCACGAACCGTTTTGGGAACCACTGATTTATAGTGTTAGTGTGTTTCATGTGTGTTGATCATGTTAAAGGTATACTTGAGTGAGACTGACTGGGATGTATTTTTTAGCTGCATTTAGAATAAGTTTTGTTTATTGCTATATAAGGGGTTGGGAATTCAGTTGGATTGGTCTGTTTGATTGTACAATTGATGTAGCATATTGAGGAGTGGGAAGAGTGAGCTGATTTTTATTTTACCTGATTGTCAATCGTGTCATTTAAAAATGTGGAATTCATACTTCTTAGCTGATTTTCATTTGTAATATTCTATTTCCTGATATTCTGAAGATATATTGTTTAGCTGTCTGCTGTGTTTTGCTATCTGGAATTTTCCTTGTAATTTTGCAGCTGATTTTTCTGTGTAATGTTTATTTTTATGCTAAAGAGGATGCTCCATTTAGTTGTTGACTGTGCCTTCCAGAATGTGGAAATTTGCTGGTCTTTTTTTTGTACTTTTTATTTCTGATGTGTTAATCTATGCTGTAAACTTGCTGAAATGTAAGTGGCAAATAAATTGCCCAAGCAAATAACAGGGAAGGCGAGCAGCTCTGTGATAGAGTATACAGAACTAGTCCCACACCCAGTTCCCAACATCTTCTGGTAGGGGTGGGAGATATTCCCAATCTGAAACCCTGGAGACTTGCTGCCAGTCAATGTAGACTCAGGCTTCCTCAACCTCGGCCCTCCAGATGTTTTGAGACTACAATTCCCATCATCCCTGACCACTGGTCCTGCTAGATAGGGATCATGGGAGTTGTAGGCCAAAAACATCTGGAGGGCCGAGGTTGAGGAAGCCTAATGGACCAATATGTCTGACTCAGTATGAGGCATCTTCCTCTGTTCCTAATATACAATTTTGGGAAAGGCTGGCCTAATTTCTTCCATATGTTCTTTCACTGCTCCAATAAATTAGAATGCTGAAGGCAAAGATGCATTCTTGATGGCTATCTCCCCGTGATAGAAGTCTTGGCCTTTGGAAACAACCAAGTCTAAGCCTGAGAACATCTTTTATTGAAAGACCCATTTGCTACAGCAGGCTTTGGGGAGTCAAGGCTAACCACCTGAAAAGTGGGTTTCTTAAAATGTATTTAAGTTCTTGGATGTGATTATATTTTAATGTTGTGGGTCTTGTTTTGTTTTTAATCAATACCTACTTTTCTTTAAACAACAGTGAAGAATGTGCCAGACAAATAGAATTTATCCAAGCTTTCCAACCCTTCTTTGTAGCTTTATTATGGTTTTTGAGAGAGAGCAGTGCTGGGATCCAGTGTGGTGTGGTGGTTAGTGTGTTGAATAGTACTGAAAACAGCTGGGTTTCAATCCTCACCCCATTTTAATTCATGGGTCAAAAGTTGGCTTTAATGCATGAGAGTGGGGTCTGTTAATAGTTGTGTTTTCATCTTGATCATTTGCCAACCACAATTCTATGTAGCCTGGGGTTTCTGAAATGCAGGGCAAAGGTCAGGTTCACATGAAGTGCTAAATTAGTTAAACTAATTTAAGGGACCCCTGACCATTAGGTCCAGTCGTGGCCGACTCTGGGGTTGCGGCGCTCATCTCACTTTATTGGCCGAGGGAGCCAGCGTACAGCTTCCGGGTCATGTGGCCAGCATGACTAAGCTGCTTCTGGCGAACCAGAGCAGCGCACGGAAATGCAGTTTACCTTCCTGCCAGAGCAGTACCTATTTATCTACTTGCACTTTGATGTGCTTTTGAACTGCTAGGTTAGCAGGAGCAGGGACCGAGCAACAGGAGCTCACCCCGTCGCAGGGATTTGAACCGCCGACCTTCTGATCGGCAAGTCGTAGGCTCTGTGGTTTATCACACACATGCCGAGAGAAGCAGATTCATTACAGCTTGTTGTTCCTTAGGGAAAGCTTGCCTGTAGCACAGAGCTGACCCCACAGATCCCCTCTTGAATGAAGATCCACCCATCCAAGCCCCAGCAAAATTCCAAATGCCGCAAAGGGAAACCACTTCTCCTTTCCATTGGACCTTCTTAGTACATATACTAATTTCTGGGGCAGATGAATCACTTGCTGTGATTATCAATGATTACAGGCTGGGGAAACTAATTATACTGGTTGTCCCTGATGAATGAATACTGATGAAGCAATCGACGAGAGAGAGAGGGAGAAAAGTGGTGATGAGGAGAAATTCCCCAGCTTTCATTCATCAGTCCTTTCTTGTTTATCTAGCACAGAAAGAGCACAGAATGCAGAAGTTATAAAGAACGGCGAGGAACAGCGCTGCTGCTGTGTTCTGTGCTAGCATGGGGCTGCTTTGCAAGCAAAAGAAGAAGAGCAGGTGTAAGACCAGGAGTGCAACATTCATGGTCTTCCACCGTCTCAACAGAATAGCCAATGTAGCCATGCAGGCCATGTAAGTGTGAGGATGGCAGCGTGGTCTAGCAGTTAGAGTAGAGCCACATTAGCACCTGGAAGACTGGGGTTTGAATCCCCCGCTTAGCCATGAAGCTCGCTGGGTGTGATTTTGGGCCAGTCACTGTGTGATTTGGGGCCAGGTAGCATGCGATGGGAAGGACCAGTATCAATCTGAGATACTGGGAAGCCACAGCCAGTCCAAAACATGCAATATTGAGCTAGTGGACAAATAGCGGACCAGCTTCCTAAATAATAATAATAATAATAATAATAATAATAATAATAATAATAATACTCTGCCTATCTGGTTGGGTTTCCCCAGCCACTCTTGGCAGCTAACAGAATATATAAAATATAATAAAACATCAAACATTAAAAACTTCCCGATACAGGGCTTCAGATGTCTTCTATTAGTTGTATAGTTCTTTATCTCCTTGGCACCTGAAGGGAGGGTGTTCCACAGTGAGGGTACCAGTATCAAGAAGGCCCTCTGCCTGGTTCCCTGTAACTTTGCTTCTTGCAGTGAGGGAATCAGCAGAAGACCATCAGAGGAGGACCTCAGTGACTGGGCTAAATTTCGATAATGATTACTGGGAGATTAAGCTCCAAAGCCCAAGCCATAAAATACTGGTTTTCTTTACCTGCCTCAGCTGTCTCCACCACCACTCCCAGCAATAAAGCCAATTTTGTATTTCACTGATCTTTAAAGTATGATACAGAAACTGGATGATGTAATCTAAGCAAATAACTCTATATCAAAACTCCCACAATTATCCATAGAATCACACAGCTGGGCATTCTTTTAACTGTGATGACATTTCACTGCTTCCAAGACAAAAGTCATCATTTTCTGTGATATCTCCTTACTACTAATTTGCAGATAATGCCCCAATTCTTCGCTGACTTTTTTCAACCATGAGCTGAGGACCCTATTCATCACAAGGATCATTATTCTCTCCTTATGCTCTCATTATTGAACATAATGTATATTTTTACAAATTATATTACAAAAGGCTCTATGTGCGTTAGGCAAAAACTAATGGTTGCTCCTAATTGTCTTGATCAGGGACGTTGGGGAATTCCAACAAAAAACAGCAACGGATGATGAAAATGCTTATTCCTTCCATGTCCAGAGCAAAAATCAATCCAGTGAATACCATCAGTACTTGCTGTTATTGCTTTCAGTCCACAAACAATACGGAATTGATTATGGCTTCCTATCCCATTGTGTTTCCTTTAAATTGAAATGAATTGGGTGGATTAACATAATGGCAATACTGTGGTACCTCTGGTTAAGAACTTAATTCGTTCTGGAGGTCTGTTCTTAACATGAAACTGTTCTTAACCTGAAGCACCACTTTAGCTAATGGGGCCTCACGCTGCCGCAGCACCGCTGCTGCGCAATTTATGTTCTCATCCTGAAACAAAGTTCTTAACCCGAGGTACTATTTCTGGGTTAACAGGGTCTGTAACCTGAAGCATCTGTAACCCAAGGTACCACTGTATATTTCATGCAATTTATGCGATCAAGTATGTAAAATGACATAAGGCATGCAAATTTGCCACAGTGGACATCGATATGAACAATGTGGTTTAGGGCAGAAGATGAACCACCAGAGGAAGAGAAACAGTCTTGCGTGTGATATGGAGAATGATGCCTTCTTGCATCCCTAGTCTTGAACTTACCTGCAATGAATAACGATGGGTCCTGCATCGGGAGGCGTGGAGGCCTTCACTCTGCGGATGAATGCCAGGAGCCCGGTTGCATGGTAAGGCACCCCATGTTCTGGCCATGATGTGAAGTGGAACTGCTTTACTTCATGCCTCGCTGAGTAGCCCCTCTGTAAGGAGGAGGTGAGGACAGGGAGAGAGAAAGTAGGGTTAGCCCTACAGATGTTCCCAGGGCCGGATTTAGGTTTGATGAGGCGCTAAGCTACCGAAGTTCATGGGGCCCTTTATATGTCCAGCTGTCCTTTGTCAACAACAAATTGTCGCTGTTTTTTGTGTTGAATATATGGTAATTTATGCAACCAGTCCATGCAGAATGTAGGCACCCTATATATAGAAATGAGCAAACCAGTGATATTTTAGGGAGCAAGCCAGCAGGCGGGGCCCATTACTTACATCATAGGAGCCTACACAACACAAACACTGTTGCTGTATGTAGGTTTTGTTTTATTTTTATCTTATATTTTGGAAATGTACATCCACAGTTTTTTTCCTTTGATTTTTTGGGGAGGGCCCCAAGAGAGTGGGGCCCTAAGCTATAGCTTGTTTAGCTTATATGTAAATCGGGCACTGGATGTTTCCCCAGGAAGGTGGAGGTTAACATCAAAGGTGCTTCCAAAATTCTCATCATCCCAATTCTTTTGCTGCATTCCCAGCAGTCCCCAACTGCCTGGCCTTGTGTTTAAAAGTGCTATCAATGCATTACATTATTCCTTAGAGAAATTTATAGCCTGCTCTTCATTTAAAAATAAATCTCAAAGTGGGCCGCAATAAAAATATCCTGATCAATAAGACCAGCCAATATCACATAAAATCACAACAGCAATATGGGGTGAGCACATCTTTTGAGGGCAGGTCACCCAATTCCACCTCTAATTAACCATTAGGAATCATTATTTTTAACATTATTATGGGTTTTCGTTGAACTGCATTGTTCCTTGAGTTGTTTGTTCTTGCTTTGCTTATTTACCATGGTGTTTGTTTGTTTGTTTGATTATATTGATATTTTTTTTTGCCAAGGTTTATTATTATCATTATTAGCTGCTCTGAGCTCACCTTTGTTGTTAGAAAAGTGGCAGTGTGGTATAATGACTAGAGTGGTGGACTAGAACTAGAGTTCAAATCCCCACTCAGCCATGAATTTCACTGGGTGACCAGCGAAAATCATTCTCTCTCAACCTAACCTACCTCACAAGATTGTTGTGAGGACAAAATGAGGAGGGACCAACCATGTAAACTGTCTTGAGCTCTTCCATATAAATGAAATAAATAAGTAGGTAAAATAAATATTAAAATCTAACCCTTTAAAACAAATTTTGAACATGACACACCATTTATATATGGTTTGCTGCAGAAGCATGACTTCATTACAGTTTATGAACACATAAGGAAAAAGGGTTCCTCAATTATAGAGGGATTTTTTTTTTGTAATTAAACAGAAGGTTATTGAACAGGATCCAGCAGCTTGGAATTTGCATTTTCTCAAAATTGGAGGAAATAATAAAGTTCACCATGAAAGATGTTAACCACTGCAACAAGCAGCTATCACACTCAAAATTAAGTTGACCTTGGATGCTCACCTAATATTATTTCATTCATTAATATACTGCTTACACACCTGAGTGGTTTCTAGGCTGCTTACAAGTTAATAATAAATGATGTGATTCATACATAACTAAAACAAAACAATTCCATCAACATGTTAAGAACATCTGTAATTTAAAAAATCACAACAAAACAATCCTGTTAAAAAGCGTAACAGTTAAACCAATTTGAAGAGCAATTTAAACAATCAAATCAGGAAAGTTCAAGTTCAGGGGAATACTTGTCTAAGCAGGTGCATCTTCAACAGCCGGCAGAATGCCAACACCGATGGGGACCTCTTGTATTTACCAGAACTCTTGCTACGTACCCAGAACATCTAAGTATTGATGTACGAGAAGCTGTTGGGAATTCTCTAGATTTCGGTGTGGCATGATGCCAAGTGGAAAGCAATTACAGGTGCTAGATTTTGCTCATGATTACAGGCAGCATGAGATAAGAGCATAAACACAGTGCTTTCTGACATGAAGCAGCTCTAACGGCAGGATTGCTGCCTGATCAAAATTCCCACCCAGGTGCCACGACTTCACTTTGGCAGATTCATCTCAGAAAAGGTTTGTGTATTTCCCATGTTGCTGCCCTCCCAGCAGAACCAGGAAGCTTTGATTCAGTTCAAAATTTTCATGCAACCCCCCCTTAAGTCACACTTTCCTCCCCCGCAAACAAGCAGACTGAAATGCGTCTATCCTTCAAAATGGATACTTCTCTGAATTTTTGTGATGCAGTTCTCCAGCCCAAGAAATGTTGCATGTGTACACCGCATACAAAAATACCTATATCAGTGGAAATAACATGCAAAGATTGCTAGGGAGGAATCGCTTTCCAGAAATGTGTAGACTGGGCAAAACGGCACGCAAAAGTAGGAACAACGAGCGCTAAAAGACTGATGAAGTGAGATCATTTTAACAAGCAAATTATTATTATTATTATTATTATTATTATTATTATTATTATTCATACCCCGCCCATCAGGCTGGGTTTCCCCAGCCACTCTGGGCAGCTTCCAATGAAACACTAAAATACACTAACCTATTAAACATTAAAAGCTTCTCTAAACAGGGCTACCTTCAGATGTCTTCTAAAAGTTTGGTAGTTATTTTTCTCTTTGACATCTGGTGGGAGGGTGTTCCACAGGGCGGGTGCCACTACTGAGAAGGCCCGCTGCCTGGTTCACTATAACTTGGCTTCTCACAGTGAGGGAACCACCAGAAGGCTCTCGGCGCTGGACCTCAGTGTCCAGGTAGAATGATGGGGGTGGAGACACTCCTTCAGGTATACTGGACCGAGGCCGTTTAGGGCCTTAAAGGTCAGCACCAATACTTTGAATTGTGCTTGGAAATGTACTGGGAGCCAGTGTAGGTCTTTCAAGACCAGTGTTATAATAATAATATATTAATAATAATAACTGCAGTCTGATGTGCAAACATTGTGAACTGAACTTATGCTTTGAGAAAATGAGAAACGTAGAGAAACCAACATTGACAGATTAATCTATCCCATATTCACCGGATTACCCCATGACTGGAGGTCATGCTGTTCTCTCTCCTTTTGAGGCTACATCTCCTTTCACCCTAAATCACTCATCATAGTGTGATATTGCATCTCTGTTAAGCTTGGCTGAGCTGGTATCACAATTTCATACACTGGCTCGGAGGTTCCGTCCTCTTTTTTGGTGGAGAAATCCCAGTCCACTGATTAAGTGGTCCTTCTCCCTGAAACTGGAGCTGCGGTGAATGCCTTGGAACGATTACAAGGCAACCAGATCCCGACGGAACTCGGGTACTTTACTTGTAACAAGGTTGTGATTTAACGTTCCTCTAGATTACAGGGCGAGGGGGGGTGAATTACAGTTGCGGGTGTCTCGAGATACAGTAGAACTGCTCAATAATTGCCACGAAGCTTTCAGCTCCTGTCTAGAAGACAGAAATAATTGTCCATTCCCTGTGCAATTACATGGCGCTTAGCCTGAAATTAAACCATCAAGAATGACCACGTAAATAAAGGGCTGTTCTGTGGCACTATTTACTGAGAGAACGTCCTTCAATGGAGTACCTAAAGAGTGCGTATAAACAAGGAAGATTCAGATGGAGGAATTCTGAGCACCAAGAGTGGTTGGCCAGAGGGGGATGCCAATGTGAGCAGAGGGTTTGGGATCCAAAAGAGAAGACTGAAAACAGACAAAAGTCTCCCAGGCTAGGAAATGGCTAGGTGTTTGCACTGGTTCTGTGCGTACTCTGAATTACAAGGCAATTTCAGGACTGTTCCGACCTTCCGGGAAGGTACTTGTTTTGCCAAGTGTTTTTAAATAATTATTTGATTCAGTGTTGGCCATTTGTTCTGTTCTTTGTGGTTTTATAATGTTATGATTTTATAGCTCTAATATGTTTTCCTGACTTCATTGTGCACTACCTTGGTACTTTTTTTATTAGTTGCCACCTTATAAATATTCTTATGAATAAGAAAATCCTGAATTTGGATCACAGCATAACAAGATGAAGTGAATCATGAACTCCCTAAGGTTCTTTGTGGCTCTGTGGCATTAGATCTCAAAAAACAAACTAACTAGCCAACCTACCTACCTACCTACCTACAAGACACTCTTTTCACTGCCAGAAGAGGCAGCTGGCTGCCATGATGGTGGCAGCAGAAAACAGTTAAAACAAAACAGAAAGAAATAATTTAAAAGGTAAGTCCACCCTGAAACATTCCAGTAACTTTGCTCCCATTCCCCTGAAATCCAGTTCCAGATTTTAACACCTTGCATTCTAATGTCAAAATTGTACACAACACAGAGTCTATAAAGGAAGATGCATCAAGTAGCAGCATCTCCAGGTCCAGGTTACAATTTCCTTCCTCAAAGAAAACATTTCCAGATAATGTCACCATGCTTCCATCTTCTTCGTCAAAGGAAACCACCTATTTGTGTTTGTTCACATCACACACGCACCACAATATGAAAGTGGACTTTCAAGGAGTCTTTAAGCCAACTTGATGTTGACCTGTGACAGTGCCTTCTTGGTGGTGGTTCCCTGTTTGCGGAATTCCCTTCCTGGCGAGGTGCATCTGCCTCCCACATTATTGACTTTCAGAAGAAATGTTGAAATATTCCTGTTTACCTAGGCATTTGATGGCTCATAAGAAACTAATACATTAATAACTGTGAGGGTATGTGATGGTTTCTAAACACTGTACATTTTTTAAAAATGGTTTTGAAATGTCTTAAAGATGCTTTTCTTTTCTTTTAAATGGTCCTCTTTTGTGGTGTGCTGTGCCAGGCTCCATCAGAAGGAGAGGCAGGATACAAAGTCAATAAACAAACTACTCTACCTTCTAGGTTCTTTCTACCCTCAGTGTCTAAGAATATGATACACATCCCCGATTCTCATTTTGGGGAGTGAAAATCACAGAGCTGCAGCTGCAAACAAGTGTCCCAAATATAGCAACATTGTGCCAAAGAGTAATGGAAGATTGCAAAAGGGAGAGACAGAGAGAAAAAGCCATTTGGTGATGAACAAGTTCTTGCATGTTAAACCTGGTCTGTTGAGCCATTAAAAAAACTGGATTCTTTATGTCAGCATTTCCCAAACTGGTGCATCCAGATGTTTTGAACTATAAGTCCCATCAGTCTCAGCCAACATGGCCAATGATCAGGGGGGGTGGGAGATGTAGACCAACAATCTCTGGAAGGCACCAGGCTGGGGCACAGGAAGCTGATCAGCACTTTGATCTATGACCTGGAAAGAAGGTCAGCACTTCGTAAGAATGTGTAATGATGGGGAATGATGTGTACCTAATGCCTTTCCCTGCTACTTCAAAATAGCATTTAAAAAGAAGAAAAGAAAACAGAGTGGGTAGAAAAATTGTGTACACAAGTGTGCCTGGAACTGATTGCTAGAGAAATTGATGTTGTGTGTCAAATCAGTGAGGACATCAATGCACAATAATCTTAGGATCTGAACTAATACATCAGGAAAGCTCTATCTTTGGGACACCGACTTGCCTCCCACATTGAGGGGGCTGGTCATCACATGATGTGTCTCACCCAGTGCCCGAGTGCTCACCCAGCAGCAGCAGGGGATGGCGGCCCCCTCAATATTGAGGCTTGCCCCCACAAATATTGAGAGGGCCGAAGCCGCTTCCACCCCTATAGTTGGCGCCCCTGCTTTTGGGGGGAATACCATTTGCTTTTGTGGATTTTTTGTAGCCTAAACATGGTGCTTTTTAACTATGTAGAAATCTTAGAGGTAAGCCAACAGAAGGAAGGAAGGAAGGAAGGAAGGAAGGAAGGAAGGAAGGAAGGAAGGAAGGAAGGAGGGAAATTTCTTTTTCCCATCTCCACTCAAATTGCTCCACCCATTTTGCCGCCTGTGAGTAGAGGAATTTCAAGCTCAACTGTGAAGATGATAGATAGATGATAGATAGATAGATAGATAGATAGATAGACAGACAGACAGATAGTTTAACAGTTTGTAGGAAGCAGTGATTTTGCTCCCTCTTCTTTTAACCCACTGCTCCCTTCATCAACCAGCACAAACTATCAGTGTCTTATATTTCAGTATTCATAGCCAAAATAAGAAGAAAATGGGTTGTGATTTTTTTAAAACAACCCCCTCCCGACTGTTAGAAAATCCCTTCCCATCCCAGAATATTCAGTGAATGGGCCATTCCAATTTTATGGTCTGCAAATAGGATGAAGCATTTCAGAAGGTCTGTTTTTGCTCAGCCCTAAACTATCCATCAAAATAATATGGTATGCCAGAAATTGGAGGACCTGCAGCCCTGCATGGTATTGGGACACCATCAGCACTGATCATTGGCAATGCTGGCTGAGGCTGATGGAAGTTCTAGTACCAAACACATAGACAGCAACAGGTTGGGGGAGACTGCTTTAGACACAGATGTCATGCGGCTACAACTCCCATCATTCATGACTATTGGCAAGGCTGAAGGTGGGGGTTTAGCAGTTGGAATCCACAGCATCTGAAGGGCCACAGGTTCCTCACCCTAACCATAGGCTTTGCACATGAGCATTGCACATTACTCCAGGGACCAGTATGGGTGGGCAGAATAGCAAGGTCTTCTCAATGCTCAGTGGTTGCTATAGGAGCCCTCCTGCAGTCTTCCTGGCCTGCAGACCTTTTTGCCTGCAAGGAAGCCTCAGTGAAACCTATCTCTGCCACCCGGTGCTGCTGGAAGATCATGGCCAATGTACCAGCTTTTGGGTTAAGAGCAATGCTTCCACAGACAGGACTGTGCTGAGCTTTGAAGCTTGAAGAGCTTACCCTCTCCAGAGTGAATGTCCTCACGACATATTCCGCCAATGTCTCCGACTTCACCTGGGTAATTTTGATGTCGCCATACATCTCTGAGTCATCTGGCCAGTATTTGGAGCACTTGACCTGCAATAGCAAAATAAAATCATCTGTGTGTCTAAGAGTGGGATGAGGGGTCAGGGCCAATAAAGCACGCCCCTCTGGAACCCACAGGGTCGGGAGAGGAGAACAGAAGGAGTCTCTTACCCTTCCCACTTCAACCAGCTTGGTTATCATCACTATGCTAGAACAGTGCTCCTGCCACACCATCCGCCAGAAATCATAGATCATCTCCTGTTTGGGGCCTGGAGCATTGAGATGGAAGAGAACTAAGCAACCACTGAGACTGCTAAAGGACGCCATGTGCAGAAATAAGGTGGCTATTGATTTGTTTCAGGTATTTCCTCTACCACAAAAATCTCAGAGGTGAGTTACAGCAGTACAATAATACAGTATTAAAAAGCAGTTGGAACAATGTACTGTACATGAAAAACTGCACCAGGGAGTAGTGGAACTTAAAAATAAGTCTCATCTGTAAAAAGCCAAATAAAGAGGTGTCTCTTCAATGAATGCGGAGAACGATACAATGGTGGTGCCAAGTGGGGTGGGAATCCCACCGTGGAATGCCACAGAGGAAGCCCTCTCCCAAGACACCTCCAACCCAAACTTTTTTTTTTTTATAAAAATTTTTTATTCATTTTAAACAGTATAGAAAACAGAATAGACAACAAAATAGAAAAAGAAAAGAAAAAACATACAAACAAACGTACATGACTTCCCCAAACCTTCCCATCACTGCACCCTTATTTTTTAAATTAGCTTTAAGCAATCCTTCTTTCAATTTTAAAAAAACAACTTCCTTTAAATTTTCTTAAGTTTAGATTTTAACAGCTATAAATTCTCTAATTTCATAGCCCTTGACATCTTCTCATTCCAAAATTTTACAAAAATTTTTAAGATACACTTTAAATTTTTTCCAGTCCTCTTCCACCGTCTCTCTCCTCTGGTCGCGGATTCTGCCGGTCATCTCTGCTAGTCCCATATATTCAATCACCTTGATCTGCCATTCTTCCAGAGTAGGTAGCTCTTGAGTCTTCCAATACTTTGCTAGAAGAATTCTTGCTGCCGTGGTTGCATACATGAAAAAAGTTCTATCTTTCTTTGGAATCGTTTGATCGACCATGCCCAGGAGAAAGGCCTCCGGCTTCTTTGTAAATGTCCACTTTAGGACCTTTTTAATTTCATTATAGATCATTTCCCAGTAGGCCTTAATTCTTGGACAGGTCCACCAAAGATGATAAAAGGTTCCTTCACATTCATTACACTTCCAGCACTTGTTGTTGGGCAGATGATATATCTTTGCAAGCTTGACTGGGGTCATGTACCACCTATAGATCATTTTCATTATGTTCTCTTTTAAGGCACTACATGCCGTGAATTTAATGCCTGTGGTCCATAACTGTTCCCAGTCTGCAAACATAATATCATGTCCGATATCCTGTGCCCACTTAATCATTGCTGACTTTACTGTTTCATCTTGAGTGTTCCATTTCAGCAACAAATTATACATTTTAGACAAATTCTTAGTATTGGATTCCAATAGCTCTGTTTCTAACTTTGACCTCTCCTTCTGAAATCCTAGTCTCCTGTCTTGCTTAAATGTCTCATTAATCTGATGATAATGTAACCAGTCTCGAACTTTAGATTTTAGTTTCTCAAAGCTCTGTAATTTAGGCTTTTCACCATCGTATTCTATAATTTCATAATATTTTGGCCACTCCAACCCAAACTTTTGAGGACTACCAAGAGTGTCCCCTTTCAGATATTTGGGGTCTAAATTGCTTAGTAAAATGAACATCTTGAATTGGCATAAATTAATGTGTTGGGCTGGCTGAATCCACACACTCCATCACCTTTAAGATGAAGGAGGATCTGCTAATCCCCACGAGTCCACCAATGATGGAGGGATTGGGGGGGGCACATATACACAGCACCTGGGCTCCTTTGGGAAGAAAGACAGGATATCATTTTAATTAATCATCACAATAATTAAACCAAGGGTAGTCCAGGGATTGAATATGTTAACCCCCACTCAGTTTTGCACTGTTGCTTTTTTCTGGGTCCCTGCTGCCCACATGCTCAGGGCCATTAAAAAAGATGTCATGGGGGGGGGGGAAACCCACACAGGATTACAATTTGTTTCAACCCGCTTGTGGAGACTATCAGAGGTCACAAAGAGAAAGGAAAAATACATGAAAATAACAAGATGAGATGTGGAAAATTTCAAGAAAGGATTGGATAGAATTGTGAACATTATTTGGACAGATTTGTGGACATTAAAGCAGCAGCAACAAGATGATTGGATCCCTTTCGGAACTTGAAATATGGGTGCCCCCAACAAAAAAATTAAAATTCGGCTCTGTAATTTGGAATTTTATGTGATTTGATTTGATTGAAACAAAAAAAATCCAGTGTATCTGAAGAAGTGTGCATGCACACGAAAGCTCATACCAAGAACTAACTAAGTTGGTCTTTAAGGTGCTACTGGAAGGAATTTTTTTGTTTTGACTATGGCAGACCAACACGGCTACCTATCTGTAACTTGATTTGATTGGTCTGTTAATAGAAATTATTTAAAAAATAAAAATAAAAAAGAAGTCATGGGAGAGCCATCATTTTTAATGATCTCCTGTGATTATTATTTTTTATTAACAGCAATCATGGATAAATGGAGAGATTCTGATTGTGCTTGGGACATTGTGCGTGTGCATGTGTGGGAGACAGGATTAGGTCTTCTGCCCTGCAGTTTTCTCCCTGGAGAAGAACTTTACATGCTCAAATACTACTACCACTATTATTATTGTTATTGTTATTGTTATTATTAGCATGGCCATCATTATTCTCCAAAACAAGCCCAAGTGGTGCAGGAACAAGGAGGGCAAGAATACCAGAATGTGAAAGAGGAAGAAGATGATAAGAATGATTTACCTTGAGTGGCTATGAAGTGGTTGGATCTGTGGTAACCCTGTGAAGGAATAAGACAGTGTGTTATGTTCCTATGGTAGGGAGGGAATGGTGGAAATATTTCCTGCATTCTAAAGGAATGCCACCAGCAACATTGGTCCCAAGATCTGCTGCTCTTAAAGCTGACTTAAGCAATCCCCTTTTGCTATCCCTTACACCACACATACCAAAGCCCCAACAAACTTCCAAAGTTGGTTAGAGGATGTCCAAATGGATCCTCAGCCAGGGTCCCTCTGAAAGCAAAGTCACTCAAACAAAATAGCCACTAAAGCCCTTCCACAGTGCCTACATCCCAGTTTCCTGCCCAGATCCTGCATGCTTTGGACCAAGACCACGTTCAAACTACACATTTAAAGTACTATGAGGCCACTGAGGGCAAATACAGATCTCTCACTGTCCTCACTCCAAATGGGCAGTGAGATGCTGTTGCTAAGGCAACAAGGATGCATTTCTTCTTCAAGAAAAGGTCATGCCATTTGCGGCCTGTAAATTTACAAACAAGGCTAGTAAGGCAGAGCAAGATACATGGCCTGGTATTAGGGGTGATGTGGAGAAAGTGGACAGAGAGAGGTATTTTCTCCCTCTCATGTAATACTGGAACCCAGGACTATCAAAGAAAGCGGAGTGTTTGGAGGATTCAGGGCAGACAAAAGAAAGCACTTCTTCCCACAGTGTACAGTTAAACTCAGGAACTCACTACCATAACAGGTAGTGATGGTCACCAACTTGGATGGCTTTAACAGAGGATTATGCAAATTTGTGAAAGGTAAATCTATCAATGACTATAAGCCATGATAGCTATGTTCTATCTCCAGTGTAGGAGTCAATTTGCCTCTGGGTGTCAGTGGCTGGGAAAGTGTGCTGTTGTGTTTGTGCCCTGTTTGCAGGCTTCCCATGGGCATCTGGAAGGTCTGAAGGGGGGATTCTAAACTCATACAGCTGAACACATTGATAGTTCTCCTTGCCACCTGGAACCCTGGTAAGGCACAGTTCTTGATCAAATGAAGGCATGCACAGGACCACAGGAAGCCACCTTATTCTAAGCTAGACCGCCGGTCCATCTAGTTTAGTACCGTCTACACTGACTGGCAGAGGCTCTCCAGAGTGTCAACTAGGGTTCTCTCCCAGCCCTACCTGGAGATGGCAGGTGTGGAACCTGGGACCTTTGCCATGCAAAGCAGACATTCTACCTGAGCTACAGCTATTCCCTAACACACGGAGAGGATTATATGCATGTTAGCCTGCTTAGATCCTCATTCAGACCTTCCCGCTCAAAACAGGGTGGTTCTGAAGTGGAGCTTGCATGTGTGAACCCAGCTACCCCTCACTTCAATCCAGTTGTCTGAACATAACTGGTGTTCCCCCTCTACCCCCGGCACCATCATACAGGGCACACAAGGCCAAACACAGGAGACTGGGATTCAGCCTAAGCATGGGTCACCTTGAGGGTAACAGCAGCCTACAAGTGCTTCCCTGTACACGAAGGCAGCCTTGATTAATGTCCACAAGCAGCAAGAAACTGAGAGCAGCACAAGAGCCCTGTTTGCAGCCTTGCTGTTCGCAGAAGTCATGTGGTCCTGAGTAATGATTGTGAACACCTTCATTCATCCAAGCCACTTACTGCATGCATTAGTAACTCCTAATGGGGGAGCAGTGGCCCAAAGAGCAGAGAAAGATGTAACAGCGCCAGTAACCAATAACACAGCAGGTTGGCTTGAAAGCTAAACATGAGGCTCCCTGTGTGGCCACCTACGCTCTCATTTTGCATTTTATATGTGTAGTCATCAGTTCTGCAAAGGACCTAATATACACCCATGTTCAATCATCTAACCAGAAGGGGATGTTCTCCAGCTTGGAAAAGCTCCCTCCCTGCTAATAGTCTCTGGATGCTTACAGTTCAAGCATGAGCCCGTAGCAAGCATTGATTAAGTCCACATCATCTGTGCCACCATGCAAGCCATTATAATACATGTGGCAGTCCTCCAGATATTTGAAGATGGTGTGAGTTAAAGTAGGGGCAGAGAAGCTTTGGTCCTGTAGATGTTGCTGAATGACAACTCCTATCAGTCCCAGCAAGTATAGTCAATGGCCAGGGATGATGGGAGTTGCTGTTAGGCAACATCTGGGGGAGAGGCAAAGGTTCCACACAGTAGAGGGAACCACCTTGAGTGCCCCTAACCACATTCTCCACCCCTGGATAAATATTTAAGGGGCTCCTAAATGGAAGAAAGATGGAATAGAGGAGAGGGACTCGACATATACTTACTTCTCGGTTTATCCGAATCTTAGCAAGCCCAATCGGACACAGGTTCAAGAGAAAAAGAGATCAGAGACAGACAGATTAGTGAGACACAATCTGAGGAAGACCAGACTGTTTAGTAGAGGGAGTACATTAGACAGCAACATAGATGAGCAGAGAAGGAGGAGCAGCAAAGGACACTGGGATTGGATCTGGTTTCTTTTGCCTCACTTAAACAATCTAGACAGCCATGAACAGTCTAGAGATGAAATAAAGATTCACAAATATTAGAAATTTAACAGAAATTCCCCGTTGGTTGGTTTGCCAAATTTTGAATTTGAAATTCAAATTTCAATTTTGAATGTGGCATTTGAGATTTGAGTGTTTTCAACATTCTGGCATCTTTTGATTTAGGCAGGTGTCCAAAAATTACATAAGCCATCAATTGTCAAATGTGGTAGATGTCATTGCTTGTCAGCTATCAAATACCATCATATATTAACTACCAAAGTAAAATATCAAGTCAAATATCCAATACTGAAACCAAATGTGACTCAATGTCAGCTATAGGTATCATAAACTACTGGCAAGTCTTCAACTATTCAGTGCATGTTTGATGTCAAAATTTGCAGAAGAAAACTTCTTTGGAAGGAAATTAGTTTCAGCTCTAAGACAGATGTTTCAGAGGCTTTACACTTGTGGAGGGATTTAGAGATCACTTATAATATTATATTGTCCCTATTCTGTTATTGAAATCATGTGTTGGTGGATGGCCATAATATGGATATAGACTGTATTTGTAACAGTTCAGGTGTGAGCCTCCAAAAAGCATTTGATGAAATTCATATTGCCACCATGCAGACCATTGTAATACATGCTAAATAAAAGTTTTAGTTGCTCATAGTTGCTCTGTATTGTGGGGTATCTAGGTTGTGTGCCAGTGGAACAGAGGAGGGAGACCATTGTTGGCAATTCTTCCTCATCATGGGAGCCTGACTGGAGGGCTGGGAAACCCTGCGGGTGAAATCATTAAAAATTACCCCCCCCCTCCCTCATTCTGTTGATGGGCTCCTTCTATCAGTGGACAGACAGCATTATATTTCACATATTGTGTGTATCTTCACTTTATAGTTTTACAGTTATTGACTCATCACACACAATCTTGCATTTATTTCAATGTACATTTTTACACCATTTATTCACAGCTGGGGGGACAAATGGGTTTCTCTTGTTCTGTTCCTTTATTGTTCCATGAATTTGGTCTGTGCTGCATTCTAGTTTGACTTAATTTTGGTTTAATTGGGGTAATTTCTAAAATCGATTCTGGTATTGGAGCATGTGCTGTTTATTATAGCTTACAGTTCACTTGGGTCACTGACATCTATATTTGGACTGTCTCAGAAAAATTACTCCTTTCTTTTCCTGGAAGAACCTGAATAAATTTTAGGAAACATGCCCATCTCTAGACATAACATGGATTGTCAAAGGATGAGAAATTTATGTTTGTCCTTATTTGGTATGTGTTGGTGGGAGGGAATACAACTCCCATCATCCCTGACCATTGCCCATAGTCACTGAGGCTGATGGGAGCTGTAGTGAAACAACATCTGGAGAGATACAGGCTCCCCATTCTTGAAGGAGAGTGCATATGGTCCTTCACATATATCTAACCCTATCCTGATCTACTGCTGTACCATCATGTTCCATTCCTGGAGCAAAAGGGAAAGGGAAAGGTAGCATTTTCCTCAGGAACGAAGAGCATTCTTAAAGACAGCAGGGGCAGATGTAACATCAGGCTGCATGAAGTGTGGAGCTCCTAAGGATGCATGTGTGAGAGAAACACAGGGAAAACATGGAAGACAAAGAGAATTCTAGATCACACAGCCAAGAAGGTTTCTATGAGACAAAAAAACTCAAGACTCTGAGATTTTGCTGAAGAGAAGGTTGCTGGTAAGGCGATGGAAACAGGTCAAGGGCGCTGATGCACTTACATCAATGTAGTTGGCGTTGATATAGTCTGAGTTGGGGTCCCCAAGAAGTGGATGGAGCTTAACTCGATGCCGATCATCTGGAAACAAAATCAGATAGGACTATCAGTCCAGGACAGGCAGAATAGCCACTGGGTGGCCTTAATCTCTTGACTCCCCATTTCATAAGTTCAAGGTGCTTTTCCTTTTAAATTTCCAGTCACTTACTGGACAGTGGCTACATCAGATTCCAACAGTGCAACTCAAACATGGGCTACAAGCCCTGGTGTCATTCTACCAGGACTCTGAAACCTGGGTGTACAGCACAGAGAGTTCCTGCATGATGTACATTACGTCTGAGTTCCTGCAGTCTTGAATAATCACATGATTCTTCCTATGGTGACCCATATTTGCAATTTGCCATGATGCTAATCGAGCTCTGGTCGTCAGGCACAGAACTCCAGAAAAGATCCCCTTCTTTTCTAACCAGTAGCCATTATTGTGATCCTCCACATCTCAGCCTGCCTGTGTGGTTTGGCCAGAATCCTCAAGCTTCATATTCTTTTCTTTTCAAATCCAAGGCCTTTTGGCTCCCTAGCCACACAGAACAATGTCAAAAGCTTTACTAATTGAATTCTCCAGTCTCCATGCAAAAGCCACAATAGGTACCTGAGAGGTTCCTCAAGGTTTGCCACAATGTAGCCGAGATCAAGGCTTTGCTCTAAGGTAGATTTAAAGAACAGGCATACCAGGGCTGCAATGCTTAAACAATTGATCAAGCAATGAAAAATCTACTGAGCTTTTAAAAAGGCTTCTCCAATTAATCAGGCAGCAGTTTTTCTATTTTAAAAAACCACACAAAAAACCTGCATTATTATTTTAAGGGATGTACTTGCAAATTTTGGGGCAGCAGATGCCCTTTCGAAGCAGCATTTCCTTTCTCCTATCTCGCGCAAAGGAGGGAATGCTTCTTCTGACATAAAAAAATGGGATCTAAAACAAGATATTGCAGTAGCAGTCAGTGGGGTGCTGCAGGTGAGGTGGTGATGCTCACCTGCTTTCCAACGCCCAGAGTCGCTGCTAGTTACTGAGAAGAGGAGGCAGCAGGGAGTGCAGTGTAGGCACAGTGGCAGGAGTGTTGGATTGGCTTCACTGCTGAGCTTGCACCATGCCAAGCTCCTTGCCCCCTTGCTCCTCTCCCTCTCAGCAACTCGAATGGATGGTCTGTGTTGGGAAGCCAGGTGAGCAATGCCACCCCACCCACTCATGCCACCAACCAGGGCTGTCTTAAGCATATGTGGCGCCGGGGTACAAAGATCCACCCAGCGCCCCCCACCCCAGGTTGCCCAGTCCCATGCGTGCAGGAGGGCGGAGCCGGCTGGCCGCCTCAGTGTCTTGCTGGCTTGGTCTCCCCCGAACTCATGACCGCAGCAGAAGATCCCATCGTGGCACTCCAATCAATGGGCGGGCTCTTCCCCAGACTCAACTCTCGGGTCCTGAACTCTCAGCCTGCCACCCCTGAGAGCCCAGCGCCCAGGTGCCCCGCACCCCTAGCGCCTATGGGTAAGACGGCCCTGCCACCAACTTCTGCTGGAGGTTGCAATGCATGGTGCTCCTGTTCAGAAATCTAGCCACGCTATTCTATTGCCAGCCCCCTTCACTATACTTTTTCATCCTCTTCCTCAAGCATTCCTTACACACTGAACCCATTAGAACTCTGTGCTGCTTTTGAGGCCCCTCTTTGGTTTCACCACCAGATTTCCAGACTTTTGCAAACCTTAAGTGTTTTCCAAGGCTGGTGATACCTTAGGGGTGGGAGGTGCCATTTTGACGCTACAAACAGCAGCGCTCACAGTCTGAACATTGGGAATAGAGGAAATGTATCTACTCAAGATGCATGAATACTTCGTCTAAAAACGAAGAATGCCTTATATTTGTAAAATCAAATAAAAATGATTTTAAAAATGAAGAATGCATTTCCCCCTTCAAAATGGCTGTTCTATATTCATATCAGCATTTATTCTGATTGAATTCATGCATTCATTTGTTAATCAATTCACTGATCAACTGAAAGCCTCAGTTCTTACACCTCCAGCCAGCTACACTGATCCTGAATAAATCTCTCGTCTCTACATTAACGAACTCTGCAGAATTAATGCATTTGACTGTAAGATCATGGTTACCTGAGATATGGTGGATCAGATGTTACCTAGTCTCAGACCTGAGACTCACCTTTAACCCACATATGCATTCTGGGGACCCACTTATTAACTTTTACCTTCTACTTGTATGATGGTAGTGCTGCTGTTGTGACCCACCTTAGATCAGGCCATGATGTAGTTTTGGGTCCTGACACATCAGCTGAAGACCAGTGACCCAGAACACGTCACCACCCAAAGAAGACATCTGCTGAATACCAACTGGCACCATGATGGTAGCAGAGTTGAGGAAAGGGCAACATTAGGATGACACAGAGAGCTTTGCTCCATGCAGGACAGAAAGATGGAACTGCCTCAGTGCAGAGTGCAGTCAATGGGCAGCTTACTTCCCAGAGCTTCTTATGCAGAACCTTCCCAGTGATCAGGTCCAGCCCAAGACATTTGGGCACCTGAGGAAGACCACAAAATGGCGCCCTCCCTCTCTGCCAAGGAAGAAGGGGTCAGTGAAGATCTGCATCAGGAACCATGGGATAATAAAGATCTACATCAGGTCTGCTGTCCCTGTGGATTCTGCCGCCTGAGGCAGTCACCTCACCTTGCTTCATAGGTGGGTTGGCCCTGCCTGCCACCTGATTGGGACGTTTGGTTAGGGAATGGGGTGGAATCTGAGTTTGGCTCCCACTAAGCTGTTTTGAACAATTAGCTCTCGTTTTTGTCATCATGTTCACATGAAATTTCAATTTGCAAAACGCAGAGAACGGGAGGCTATAATTAGAAGCGGTAAAAATAGTTGGCTAGGATGGTGTTGCAGAGGCAAACCAGTCTTTAGCGGAGCTATTTTACAGCACAGATTCCAAGTGAATTGCAGCTTCCCCCTCTGTTCTATGGAGGGGGATGTCCCCGGTTACTCATTCAGCTCTTTCCAAAACTCTCCCGACCACCAAACTCTACATTCTCCGACAGACAGACAGACACACCATGCAACCATGTGTCGGACTTCTTAAACAGTTGACAAGTCCTTGAAATGTTGCAGTGGAATGCTATCACGCTCAGGTTTGAGGTTTAAGGGGGGGGGGAGAGCCCTTTGATGTAGCCTCTTCTCCATTGATGGGCCCAGCTGACTCACTCAGTGATGGCAGCAAACAACAATGGGCAGTTTCAGCAAATCCTGAACAACACTACACCAGGAATATTTTGCCAATGCTGACCCTTCATCACACCACAGAGCACACCAGGTGCAACTGTTAGAATATAAACCCTGGCACCAGTTTACCTGTGAGATCACCTATATGCCTAGTTGACTGTTTTGATCTACAGAACTGGCAAGTGTCACCAGTGCCACAAAATCCCTGCTCTGCCTTTGTAAGAAATAGATCTTTTAACATGACAGCACATACACTTTGGAACCCCCTGGCTACATGGACCAATGGCTCAGTATGAACCAGCTTCCTTTGTTCCTCACAGCCTGTATTTGGTACAGAATCAAATGGGTGGCCCACACTACCAAATTATTCCATACTAACTGAAACTTCATCTCTAGGGTTACTTCCCCCTGCACAACAACCCTGTCTAAGGTTAGGTTGCACTGAGAGAGACTAACTAGCCAAAGGTTCCTGGCTGAATGTGAACCTGAATCCTAGACTCATGGGTCCTAGTTTGCCACTCTAACCGCTATGCAACACTGCTCTCAATAAATAAATGCTACCCAAGCACCTGCACTCATTCCCTTCAGAGTTTTGAGGTCACGTCACGCTTCCAGCCCTCTCCTCCTGCCAGGCAGAATTTTATCTGGCTGCAACCGACTTTCCAGCCCACAAAGCCTTCGCTAGTAACTTGTGTGACATATTTCATTCCAGGCAAAGGAATGACACGTCTCAAACTAAATGGAATCCCCCCGAGGTGCAAAGATCTGAAGTCTGCAGGCTATAATGAAGTGGTTGCATTTGCAAAACTGAACCCAGATTGGAGCAAAATGCAACCTCTGCTGTGCATTTGACAGTCCTCAGATGCCTGCAAACCACAACCCAAATGCATACTTTCCAGACGCTGGAGAGTTTTGGGGCATTCAGACATCCGAAATGAAAGAAAGAGATTGATTTTTCCCTTCTTTGTGGATTTTTTTTTAAAAAAAGAACTTTTGTCTCTGACACTCACAGGTTGGCATGTGATCCTGTCTCCCTTTGGTCTTGTCTTTCTTCTTTGAAGCATCCCAGCCTTCAAAGAAACTCTAGGAAGAACAGAAGTCTATTATCTGCATAAAGAATACTTGGGGAACAAGCACACATAATTTCCTTTGACAGCACAGATACCAGATGCTCCCCTAGGGGTGGGCTCCACCATACAGCATCAAGACCCACTGCCTAGGTGAGGTGCTCCCAGTGGCTTCCCCAGTGAATGACCAGGGCAGAAGGAGGGGCACGTATCTTTCGGGAATATTAAGATGATCTGCATTAAAATATTAGATGACCTACATTTTTTTTATAAAAACAAGCAAACATACACACAGAGGGTCAAGAAAGCTGAATCCATATTGTGGCCAACCACAGAGCAGTCAAGTACAGTGGTACCTCGGGTTAAGTACTTAATTCGTTCCGGATGTTCGTACTTAACCTGAAACTGTTCTTAACCTGAAGCACCACTTTAGCTAATGGGGCCTCCTGCTGCCGCCGCACCACGATTTCTGTTCTCATCCTGATACAAAGTTCTTAACCTGAAGGACTATTTCTGGGTTAGTGGAGTCTGTAACCTGAAGCGTATGTAACCTGAGGTACCACTGTACAGCATCTGAAGCAGAGGTGAGTAATGTGTGGCAGCACTCAGTCTAATTTCACAGAATTATAAGAGTTGGGAGGGGACCTAATGGTCATCTAGTCCAACCCCCGGCAATGCATGTGGCCCTAAAATTAATTTCTCTATCCCAACTCCAGTTACCTGCATGTTGGGGTAGGGAGGTAGAGAGAAATAAAGGGGTGGAGAGAGGCAGAGAAAGAAGTGGTCCCATCCACTCTTGGCTTTGGCCCCACCCACTGTGGACCAAATATGGACCTCAAAAGATTACCTTTGAAGAAATGTGGCCCTCTAGAAGGGCATCTGATCTCAGTTGGTTAGAGTGTGGCACTGATAATGCCAACGTTGCAGGTCCGATCCCCATATGGGACAAGTGCATATTCCTGCATTGAAGGGGGTTGGACTAGATGACCACCAGGACCCCTTCCAACTCTACAACACTATGATTCTATGACTAGCCACTGTGAGAACATGACAAGGGATAGATGGGCCTTTGGCCCGATTCAGCAGGGCTCTTCTTGAGGAGGCTGGCAAGGCCTTCTCCTTGCAGTGTCTCTGCCCATTTGGGAAAGCTGTATGCAATCCTTAAAGGGCCCGTAACTGGTTCTGTAGCTGCATGCTCCAGGATGGTGGTAGAACAGGAGAAGCTACAGGGGAGTCACCCACAGATCTCAGAATCAAGGGTGAGCCACATCTCAGAAACCGCCCTCTTGACCATTGGGCCCACTTTTGGTCTTGTCTGCTCAATCTGCCAGAGCCTAACTCACCAAGGGTTTAAGATGGAGAGAGAGAGAGAGAGAGAGAGAGAGAGAGAGAGAGAGAGAGAGAGAGATTTTTAATACAGGTGCTACAAATGGCAAGTACCATCTTAGAAGAGGCATCAGATTGGCCATTGTGGAAGCATAAAGCTGGACTAGATAGGTCTTTGGGTCTGATCCTTACGTTCTTATAGGCATTTTCTCATGCCTAGAAAGGAGAATGCCTCTTGATAATGCCTGATAATGCATAGGAAGATCATCTTTAAAACAAAGTAAGTATCCTTTTCCCCTTGTGGTTTCCCACTGATATGTGTTGGGTGGGTATGCATCCTTTTGGATTATAAGTTGGCACGAAAACAGCAAAAATAGGTGGTTAATCAATGACAGAAAAATGGGGATTTAATTAATCAATCAACTAAAACACATATGATTAATTGACTAAGGTTCCAGCCCTATGTCTACTTACTAGGAAGTAAGCTCCATGGAAATGACTTACTTTTGCGTACAAGTCTGTAGGATTTCACTGTTAGGTTTTGTTCTGTTTTTCCAGTACAATCTTTTCCTTGTATTTTCAGGAGCAATTACTATTGAGTTAAATGGGACTCCAGACACACTATATATTTAAAGCACATCCCACCCAAAAGACTCCTGAGAACTGTAGTTTACCCTTCACAGAGCTGCAGTTCCCAGCCCCCTTAACAAACTACAGTTCCCAGGGTTTGGGTTTGTGTGTGTATGCGTGCAGGAAAAGTGCAATGTGTGCACAGTCTGAGACTTACTGCCAGTTAAATTTGCATAGGATTTCACCCTTAATTGTGTAGCAGACATTTTTAGTGTGCTTTCTGCTCTAAAGTCAATTTAGGGAGGAAGATCTACATTTTCAAAAGCAAAGACCCTATGGACCGCACATTTCAGGACCAGAACTGCTAGCTTCCAAACTGCATCCCTCAGGTAGCAGCAGCAGCCATTGTGTCGAGAGGATGCTACATTTACAAACCCTTGAACTGAAGTTTTTACTTTGCTGCCTTAATTGCGAGTTTAATGTCTGCACTGCGCTGATTATGTGGTGTGTTTATTACTTTTAATTGGCTTAGTGTATAGTTTATTGTTGTTTTGCTTTAAATTACATTGTAAACCACCCTGGAATAAATATTTTGAAGGGGATATATATATATATATATATACACACACACATACATATAGAGAGATAGAGATAGATAGTTAGACAGACACACAGATATAGATATATCACTGGTAGGGTGGAAATATATTTTCATCAGTGTCTATTTTCATTAAAGGGATTCCCCAAGGGGGCACTTTTAAAGTGGATTCATTCCACTACATCTGTATTCTCCCTCCCTGCAGAAATGACTCATTCCCTCCCGCCCCCCAGATTATGGAATCTTCTGCTTCCCATGGTTCTTTATTTCCTGTTATTACACAGAGCTACTCTGTGTGTGTGTGTGTGTGTGTGTGTGTGCATACCTCTTGTGCGCACGTGAAATAACTGCAGCCCCGCTGCTATGAGCAAAAAAGAGAAAGTGGAAGAAAATGATATGTTGCCTTGCTTGTTCCTAATATCCAAGTGCCTTTCAAATGACTGGTTTGGAACATATACAACAGCTTTTCAAGGTGCCCTAATTATTGTGACTAGCTCAGGTTTGTCAAATTCATAATATTGGAGAGGAGCGAGTGTCTCAGACATCCGAAACAATTGAACACGAGACAGTAATATTTTTTGGCAGAGAGAATGGAGGGACCTTCAATAGGCATGTCTCACGGGAAACATAAACTATATTGTTCTGACAGTGTCGTAAAGCAGAGGGGCTGCACATGTTCCATTTTGATATGGCATAAGAGGTGATGTTGTGGTTTAGGGACACAGTGTCCTTTCAGAAAAGAAGAAGAAAGGAGCCGGGAGACAGAAACTCCCTTTGAATTCCCCAGGCTAAGCCAGCATCTTGGTTACCGTGCCATAGCAACACAGGAATTCCAGAAATCTAGAGCTCAGTTTGGGTGTTCTAATCTCCCTGTCCATCACCCCCCACATTATTAGAACAGCATAAGGGAGAGTGGGGACCAGTGTGCTAGTCCCCAACCTCCTCACTGCCTTCTGTGAACTGTAGACAAATATCTGGATCAGAGAGGAGGGGGTTATTCTACCCATGTGCAGAATTCTGGAGGATAAGGGTTCAAAACAGGGATGTTTCTCTCACTTTCTCATTTTCAAGTTCAGTGGGCTTCACATATCAGGGTTAAGGAATTTGGTAGAGCCTGGGGCCAAATTCTCACCTCATACTCTTGTTTGAAGCCATAGCCTTCTGCAGTCTTCATCTGGTTGATGTGCTGGAGAAGATCAGCCACTCGGACAGCAGGATGGAGCTGCCCAGTGTGATAGGGGGAGCCTTTGCGCCCACACTGCCGTCGAGGGGAACCCCCTAACAAGCTGCTGGACTCATTGACAACACTGCTGCGCTGGTCACCTGGGAATGATAAGACAAGGTGTGACAGAGAGGTGGGAAAGGGAATCCAGAGAAAAACAGGAACCTACACAAGTCCCTCTATAAAGCTATGCAGGTCTGGGTACAGTCAGTGCTGAAGGACAACTCCCATCAGCTCTAGCCAGCATGGCCAATGGCAGGGGATAATAGGGCTTGTCATTCAACAATGTCTGGAGGGCTGCAGGTCACACAGTTGACCTAAATAGTCTAATACTTCTACTGCATTCAGATTTTTTGCCACAGACTACTATGACAACCCACCCACCTAGTCTGGGCAGTAGCTCACACTCCAACTTAGACAAGGGCACAGCCAGTTCTTAAAAGCCAGTGGCAAACATCACAGAAGAGCTGGTCCCCACACTGGTTCTGAGCCAGAGCATTTCCATATTCCCCTGAACAGGTATCCCCATAGACTGAGGTTCCCAAACAAGCAACAATCTTCCCCACTGGAACTCCCTGCTCCTCACTGCTGGATCACTGATGCAAACAACGAGCTAGGAAATAAATTGGGGAAAATGAGTTGGAGTGCTAGATAATAATGTAAGCTACTTAATCTCCAGGGAAAACAAAAACAAAGGTAACGCTTGAGAGTGATAGCACAGACTGAGAACACAAAGGTTTCATTGGGGACTGCAGAACTTGGAGCAAGTTGCTTAATGTGGGGCTGTCCAAGGTCCTGAAAATCTGACTGTACCTGCTCAATTGCACCACATTCAGATGACCTGCTATGCCCCTAAGGTTCTTTTCTGGGTGTGCAAAATTCAGAAAAGTTCAAATTTTGAAGGACAGCCAAGTTCACATATTGTTTCAGATAATGTGAATTTGGTAGGTTCACCTTTCAATACGAACTGAATTGAATTTGCTCCCCATCCCTACTTGGTGAATTCCACACTCACATATAAGCTTATTTTCTTTTAACTTGAAACAATGCTGTTAAGGGAAGGACAGGGGGAGTTGTGCTTTATGATTTTCTACAAGGCCCAGCCAATCAGCACTCTGCACAGCCAAACATGGAGTTGGGATTGAAACAGATTCATGATTGTCACAAGAGACAGCTAATCAGAACTCTGCACAGCCAGCTTCTACTGGAAAGAGGAAGGAAGACCTGTTTGCTAGTGAGCATGGTTCAGCTTGGACAATGGTCCAACTATACTACAAACTGATGACTTTAAACCAGTGCTGTTCTGCTGGTGGTGCACATAGATAGGTTTTGAAAAGTACTACTTTAAAGCATGTGAGGACCAGACAACCCTGAATAAATGCTGCTTGCCCAAGGTTGGAAAGACGATAAAGTCCCTACCAAAGTGGACTGGCAGATTAAATTAATGGACTATGCAGAGATGGCAAGAGTGACTGGGGAAATCAGAAATCAGGAGGATCAAAACTTCAACAAATTATGAGAGAAATTTATACTATATTTGACAGACCACTATAAACACCTGAACTCTTTGGCAGGTCTTAAATAACTCTTGTAATGTTACAGAGAATTTGGATACAATGGAGGACTGGAAAATTAGGAGGATTTATAGAATGTAGTTGAAAAGGTTAATTAAAGAAGCCATGGAGGGGAGGAGGGAAGTCTAGAGATTCGGAAGAATCTTGTGTAATTTTTATAATTTGCGATTTTGTGTATGAATGAATTTGTAAAAATCAAATGGAATCGTTAAAAAAAAGAGACAACCCTGAATATGCTTCTGCCATTTTGTCTCTTTTCTACAGTGATCGGTTCAAAATGACTTGTACAAATGTTTGTGTTGGTAAAATATCATTTTTAAAAAGTGGGTTGTTGTTTTTTAAAAAAATAGAAAATTAATGGAGATGTTCACAAATGCAATTTCTTCTCTGGGATCAAGTACTGATCTCTCTGGTAATGGCAGTAATATGATGCTACTGACGTCAATGAAGTCCACTCATCTTGAGTGGAATTAACTCAACATCTCTCTCAACAAGGTAGACCAGGGCTTTTAAACCAATTATACAGCAAAGGGACCTCCCTAGGGATAAAGTTTTCCCTGGGCCACACAAAGACCCTTCCTGGTTCTGTATTCACATTCATTAACCCAAATTAGAATTAGAGAAGGGCAAACTGCCTTCAGCAATATTCAGAAACAACACAGGAATTATGAGTAGAATTGGAAAACACTGAAAAAAGGGGGATATTTGTTGAGAGTTCTAAATGTGTGGTTATTGCACATGTGTAGGTGCTTTCCAGTATGCAAGTATAGCTCAGTAGCAAGATAAGGCACTGTTGTAAACAATGCAGGGCTTCCCACCCCCAAAATGGTAAGGCTAAGGATCTTTACACTTACATTGTGCATGCCATCTTCTTGAAGCATATGTGATTATTTTATTTATTTAATCTACATACTACTTAACAACCATTGTCTTTATGCAGTTTACAAAATATACAATACAAATAAAAATCTGTTAAAACTCTGAAATCAGACTTCAATCAAAATGTTGGTGGGAATAATAAAAAGGGGGCATTTACTAGACACCAGAACCTCAGTAGGGAGCTTCCAGTTGTCTGTCCTCAACTGGAAGAAAGTTCTGTATAATTGGGCCCACAGTACTAAATGCATAGCTCCTGGTGGATACAAATCTTTGGTCATTAGGCTTTATTTGAACATGAGCCATAGGCCATTTTGAGAGAGGCAGGCGATGTCGTTATAAAATGTGGTATGTATTGTGTACTTTTGTATTCAAAATCCTTCCAAAAATCATGAATCCATATTTGGAGCCTGATATTTTTAATCTTCAGTGGCATCACTGTTTAGAATCCTTGTTTCCTCCATTTCCCCTGGAAATTCACTCTCATTTAAAGTTGGGCAGGGTAGTTAAGCAATGTTCAAGACAGCTAATGTGCACTAAGTAATTCTGGGAATGCATCTTTATGTTGCTAAATTCTCTTGATACTTGCACACCTCCTGTATCCTGAAGAGTTCTCTTCATCTCACTTAGTGCCCCCCTCCCTCCCTCTCTCTCTCTCTCTCTCTCTCTCTCTCTCTCTCTCTCTCTCTCTCTCTCTCTCTCTCTTTCAGAGCATTATCCTGGTGAGTTCTGCTCAAGTCGCAACTCCCCTGCATGGCAGAGTTCTTGAAGTAGTTGCCCTAACAACATTTCATCATAATAATCCTTTTGGGCTCAATCCTACAGCTCCAGCATCTATTCATCTTCTGGGCAAATGTCACCACATAGCCTCCCTCCTTGCCCTTTTGCTTGCAGTTTCCAGAAGGCAACATGTGCATTTGGTAATTAAAAGCCCACAGAGATGTATCGGGCAAGCATGTAAAGGAAATTGTACGAGAGTGATGTGCACAAGGGGGCTCAGATAGCATGCAGAAACCATTACCGCAACAACAGAAGCCGTGGCAAATGTCTTATTCCCCGGGAAAATTAGCCTTTCCCGATCTCTGGGAAATGAGCCATTCAGAGCTTCCCTGGGGTAGGAACACAGCGTTATGCATGTATCTTAGCTTGCACGTGCTTTCCTAGGCAAACAAACAAATAAATCATGGGCTTTAAACAAACCTAGTTAGGAGTAGTTGTTCACTGCTGATTAAAACGCTACAAGCTCCATTTTGAGGGGGAGCAAGGCTGGACAGGGTGTTTTGGGGTTGAAATCCTATACAACATTTACCTGGGAAGGACCCCCACTGAACTAAATGAGACTTGCTTCTGAGTGGACACATATAATAGAGGTGGAGAAGCTCTGGCCCCCAGAGAGTGCTGGAGTACCTCTCCCATCTTCTCTTACCATTGGTCATGCTGGTTGGGACTGGCAGGAATTGAACATCTGGAGGGCCACAGGTCCCCCACCATTGGCATATAGGCCTGTGCTACTGCTGGGCCTTTTCTTGAGTGGCTTCATTTCTCCCCTGCTACTGCTGTCACTGCTGATTTTCTTGGCCTCCAGGGCAGTGGTGGGAAAGACACAGCTCTCCTAATATTGTTGGACTCCAACTCCCATCAGTCCCACCCAAGATGGCCAATGGTCAGGAATGATGGGAGTTGTACTCCAGCAGAAATTGGAGGACACAGCCTCCCCATCCTTGCTCTAGGCCCAGTCTGAATGGCCACTCAGAGTAAGGACTTTTTCAGGCCAAATCCTTGCTTGTTCTTTCAAATGGGAATGGATGCCAGTCTTCTACAAAGCCCCCAGGCAGTCTGTGGGCAAATGAATGCCTTGATGTCACAGTATGCCAAATCTTCATTGCTGCCTTAAAGTCACATCACCAGATTTAGGAAGGTGCAGGTGATTCCCCTGCCAAACCTAGGGGGAATGGCTTCAACTGGTCAGCTAAACCAGGTGAGGGCAGCCGATGGGTCTCAAACCCTCTGCGAGTTTGGGACTTCCTCTGCAAGCAAAGACAGCCACTTGCAGATTGAGCGGATGAGACCAACAGTGGGTCCAACCGCCAAGAAAGCAGTTTCTGCACATGCTGAAGAGGGAAGTGGGGGGCAGGTGGGGTTCATCAACCTGGGAAGGGAGCCCATCTAGGAGAAGGAAAACTGTGGTCCTAAATCTCTGCTGCCTTGTGGGATATCTTCAGGCGGAAAAAAGGAGGAAAAACCCAGCAAAAATCCAGAGTGGAGTCCCTAAGATGGTTGGATGGTGCCTTGTACTCTTCCTTCCGGCAACTCCAGCAGCCAAGCTGGTGCCAAACATATTGCTCTGCTTTACCTTGGACCACATCAATTAGGCTATCTTGTCATCTGGGTAGCCCAGGACCTCCATATACATTGCCCAGGCTTGAGCCTGCTAATGCAGTGGTTTGACTTCACCCCAACATCCTTTTGTCTCTCAACACAGACAGGTGCTAACAGTCAACCTACTGAGAAAATCCATAAAAAGCAACTGTACCAGAATGAATTATTGTGAAAATACTTATTATTACTATTATTTTTTGGGGGGGAGCCAAATTCCATCCTTTTTCAGGACACCATATTACCAAAGTCCACCCCAATCAGCAGATGTCAGGAGCTTCTAAGTTTAATGCTGGTGTGGGAGTCAGGGCAGGGCTCTTGTTTTCTGTGGGTAAATGTAGAAAGAGTCTGCAGCCCCTTGGCAATTGCTTTGGAAAACTCCCTTTTCCACAGGGCCTCCCAAGAACAAGGTTAAACCCACTGCCAGTCAAAGCAGGCGTCATTCCATTGCCTTCAATAGATGTAAAGCAATAGCAGCAAATTTGGGCCGAAAGCTCTTTCAGATGCTCGCAGAAGACAAATTGTTCATACAAACTGGTCTTGTTAAGAGCATTCTAAGAAACTGAAATGGTGCAGTAACTAAAATAAAATAATAGTCCTGCGGAGATGTATAAAACAGGGAAACTCTTGCCCTCTGGGCTTCTATTGTCTGCGAGACAATGGTACAAACCATATTAATCTTGTAGTCTGCAGAGGAAAGATGTGAGCAAGGCAGCATCTTGAAGTTCCAATAGCAGGTGTTATTAGCATATGGCCGAAACTGGGGCACAGAAAGAATTACTTTACAACTAAATCAGCATAGAAATGCATTCACCGGTGTGAAATTATCAGTCTCGGCCTAACGTGGAGGCTCTGCCGCGTTAACTCTTGAATGTTCACAACAGCTCGGCCGCAATCAGAAATCAACAAAAAAACAGCCCCAGGAAAATACAAGGATATTCATTTTAGTTTGTTAGTTGCTACATTTATATACTGCTTTCTGGCCAGAGCACTTTGCTCTTGGGTTTATATATAGCTTGTGCCATGCTCACATATGGAGAACGGTGGTTGGTACAGGGACAAGCAGGCTAGCTCCATGCCCCTTGTGCCATTCCTGTCTGCCACAAGGCAAAGGGCAGCTACGGTGAGGGAGCTCCCTGTGCTCCTGAAAGTTTTTGCATAATATGGAACCTTGGAAAAACAGGGTAGACAAAGTGCAGCATGGGTGTGTCTGCAGGTATGTTGCAGCGCTGCTAATAAAAATCACTGCAAGAAGTAGGACATCCTCTCCACTAAGGACCATATTTGCACTGGCTCCCAAGAATCGCAGGGATTGTGACATCATGACCATCCCAATCCCAAAGCTACAGCTTTGACTGGGGCGGGGGGGGGGGTTGCATTGCATTTAGAGAGCAGATGCTGCGAGGCTGGAGGAAATAGGGCAAACATTCTCAGTATGGTTCCTCAATATGCTTGGCCATGTTCAAGATGGGAACCACAATTCCAGTGCTCTGAATGTCTCTTGCTGACAGGTGGTTACTAGGTAGCCAGGTGAGGTTATAATTTTGGATGCAGACCACTAGCAAAATCCATTGATCAGTCTCAGTCTCAATGCAGAGCAGATTTTCGGGGGGAAAGATAATGGAGCCAAAGTGTAGGCTGAGGAACCCATGGCTTTCTAGATTCTCATGGGTGTCTGGTTGGCCACTGTGAGAACAGAGTGCTGAACCAGATGGGATTTTGGATTGATTCAGCAGGGCTTTTCTTCTACCTTTATGTTATTTGATACTGCCAGACTACAGCTCCCATCATCCTTCACAGGGCTGATAGGAGTTGGGAAGGCCACAGGTTCACCATCCCTGGTTTAGGCTAATCTACAACCGTATGCAAGCTAGCAACGACTCAGAATCCTACTGCAATGGGAACTGAAGGGAACCATAAAGATCCTCTTCTCTGCACCATGCCAAAGCATTTCAAATAAGATTACTGCCTGTGATTTTTAAACATTCAGTCAGGGTCAAATCAAACAAATGGAAATCAGGTGGGTCAGAGGCAAACCAGCGCCAAGCACATTCAAAGGACAGAGAGCATGTAGCTCTATTTTTAGCAAAGATGTGCCCCATGAAAGTTGTATCAGAAAAAGAATAAAGTTGCAGCAGTGGCTGTTCTTAATCCCATTAGGCCAATCCATTATTTGACCCCAAGACTGTAAAGCAAGATGTTGGAATACAGTTGTCTGGATAGAGCACTTTGAAACCAGTAGTTCTCGTTTTGAGAACTAAACACTGCCATTCAAGCCCAGTCTGAAACCTACAAACAATCCACACCATAACATTCCTTCAAACAAACAAAGCTCATTTCCTTAGTGTTTATGCTTTGGCAGAAAATAACTATGGGGAAATGAATGTCCATTGTATGAGCATTCGTGTTTTCTTTCTTCCAGCCACACAGCATTTTGGGAATAGAATTCTGAAACTTCCACTGGTTCCAGACAGAAACCAAAATCCAGAGGTGGCTAGGAGGGCTTGCCTAGAATCTCAAAGCACTTACAGCCTGCCTTGGAGTACCTGACTGTGAAGGTTAAATCATGATAGCGTGGGACATTGTGTGTTTAGGATGATATATCCTGTGGCAAAGTCCAGAGCATGAAACCACAGAGCTCCAGGGTGAGAGAATCTGCTATAACAAAATGAAACTCACTTGGTGCCTTCAGGCACACCTCGAAACCTTAATCTGGAAGACTGTGAATGACCCAGGGGCTTAAACACTTCCTCCTATTCTGGGAATATCCCAGAGGGGGACAAGTACCCACATGACTCATATGGCTATAGCCCCTGTATTGCAGATACTCTCTCCCCCGTCATCTCTCTTATTTTAAATAAACTCAGAATGGGTTTGCTACAGCCTTAAATAGGTCAGAGGGAGCCTGAATAAGAAGATGTCCCTGATGAGACAAAGGTCCTCCACTTCTTCCTACTCAACATCAGATTAATTACCTGCCCTTTACTTTTTTTAAAAAAAAGACACAGGGCAGGTTTCAACATAGAAAACAGTTTGAAAGAACCACACAAACATGTGCATGTGTAACTGCCCAGTGATCTTTGGATGAAGAGTGGTACAACCCATAATTTCCAACCAGGTACAACTGGCTGGGCAACAACGTGACAGTCCTTCAGTCGCCCTGCACATATCAGTTATGGGATGCATGCAACATGACACTCTCTCTTCCTCTTCAGAGTTCTTTGAACAACAGTGTTCTTTCCAAAATGGCAGGAAGGGACACCACACTCCCTTGCTGGGATTCAGCCAAGGGGAATAAAGTGTCCCCTTTCTCCCCCATCCTGTACGATGTGACTGCCCCTGTGTGGCTGCAGGGTCCAACATCCCACAGAAGCCAAACAAGATACCTCTCTATTACATCTGTGAACTGCTTGCAGCAAGGTACCATGGGCAGAAACATTGGCTGTAATCTAAGCAAAACCAATGTTGTTATTGAGCACCAATGCCATTGGTCTATGTGGTTCAGCACAGAGCGTAAAAGCCAAGTCACTCCCTGTAGCTGCTTGCTTGGAACTTACCTCTGTTACTGTAGTTGTGTGTGTCCATGAAGGACAGGCCCAGCCTCTCATCTTCCTGCAGGGTACTTTGGTCCGTAAAGCTTCGATCAATTGCACTCATCATGTGTGTCTTCTCATTGCGGTAGTTGATCGTCGCTTTGGCCATGTTCACTGGTTTCCTGGCGCAAAATCACAAAGGAGGAAAGCAGGCGCACATCAGACAAAGGGGTCCACTCTGGGGCTTCCTGATAGGTACATTTTTCAAACTTCTACAGGTAGGAGGATGAAGAGAGGCTCATGAACATTGGTTGTAGGGTAAGCTTCTTACGTTGCCATGGACAGGCATCACACAGCAACCGAGGCATCAAGCTCCCTGGTTGCTCAGGTATTGCATCCATGTAATTAGAATTAAGCCCAAACTTCTCCTGATAAAAGTTTTGAGATTTGTCTCCCCTGCCCCAATCCCACTAGAAAAAGGCCACCTAGCAGAATTGCTGCAAGTATTCTCCACCGTGTGTGTGTGTGTGTGAGAGAGAGAGAGAGAGAGAGAGAGAGAGAGAGAGAGAGAGAGAGCGCTACCATGTTCACCACACACACACCCCATGCTAGTTTTGGGGTCAGTAGCAGTGGGCAGAGTGGGGGAGAGCCATAGCTGTCAACGTTTCCCTTTTTTTAATGGAGATTCCCTTATTCCGAATAGGATTCCTCACAAGAAAAGGGAAAAGTTGACAGCTATGGGGAGAGCTGTGACATGAGCATGTTGCATGGCATATGAACAGTGCATATGCATGATCACCACGGAATTTTGTGGGGGAACCACCCACCCCCCTCCTTGAAAAAAATGGGTGGGTGGATTCCCCCCCCCCCGATTGTGCCCCTGCCTGCAGCTGCACTGCCACCATGATGCAGTGGCAATGGTGCAACTGATGCAGCAGTGAGGGCAATGGCACTGCGGTGGTGGCACAGGCAAAGCCCCAGTGGGGCTGGCAGCAGTGCCACTGCAGCGGGGGGGGGGGGTTGGACCTGCTGCCTGATGCAAATGGCTTCACCTTATTGATGGGTTGCCCATGATGAGAGCCCATGATGCATTTGGGTTGGATTAGAGAGAGACTTCATCTGATCTGGCAAGTCCTAGGGGCTGTATCCAACATTAGCGTCTAACTTACGTTTGTTAATTTAAGTGGCTCTACTCTGAATAGAACTTAGTTGCCTATGACCCTAAGCCCTTCTTTAAAAATGTTAGAAAGCTAAGTTTTAAATTTTTATACACACACACACACACACACACACACACATACACAAACACACATCCGTTTGCATGTTTTCACACCCCTCAAGTTCCACCACTACAAAATTTCTGGCTCCTGCCTGCTTCTCATCCTAAGCAGCCAATATGTGGGACCACTCAAAAATGTTTCTGTTCCACAGAAAATGAAGCTATTTTGAGTTTATTAGATAGTCAGGCTTACACTATTCATCCTCCAGCAGATCTATAAGCCATTATTCTCCTTGGTGTAGATCAATTAAAAGGGAAAGCTCCCCCATGAAATATGCTGACTGTGACCCTACCTGCCCTCAGACCCTCTTGCTAGAGTGGTGCATGCTCTGGTTATCTCCTGCTTGGACTACTGCAATGCACTCTACATGGGGCTACCTTTGAAGATGACTCAGAAACTACAACTAATCCAGACTGGTGACTGAGAGTGGCCGCCGAGACCATACAACACCAGTCCTAAAGGATCCCAGTGTGTTTCTGAGCACAATCCAAAGTGTTGGTGCTGACCTTTAAAGAGATATTTGAAGGCAGCCCTGTATTGGGAGGTTTTTAATGTTTGATGTTTTATTATGTTTTTATATTCTACTGGAAGCCACCCAGAGTGGCTGGGGAAACATAGCCAGATGGGTGAGATGTAATAATAAATTTAGTAGTAGTAGTTGTAGTTGTAGTATATTGACAGTGGCCTTTCTTAAATAGATAACTTCTAATGAAGTGTCACCCCCCTCTCTGCTCTTAACTGGCATTTTAGCACAACTCCAATGAATAAGAATGTGGGTCTGAAGCTCCTTCCCCAATTTCTTTTCAGCATCTCTCCCAGGCAGTGCAGGAAAATTACTGCAATGCCCACTTATACTCCCATGGCCCTTTTAAATACACTTAGCCCACAGACACCTCCTTGCAAAACAAAGCAGAATCTGTGGCGCTGTCTATCCTGTGATGCTCCACTTACGTCTGATCAATACTATTGATCAGTCCCCCGATGTGATTTTAAGTGTAGGACTTTTAATATCAGGCAAGTTGCTCAGCTCTGTACCAACACAGAGACAATGCCTCATCATTTGCCTTTCATTGCTCCTAACAATAATAGCACACCCAAGGAGGCATTTCAGACTGAAGATGCCAAGGTGAAAGTCAAAACACTACGATACATCCTAAGAAAAGGCATCTGGAGATTCATGGCAAGGGTGGGAGAAATTTCCCAAGTCCTTCCCTGTTTTGGCTTCCTGGTTCTCTCTCTCCTCTTCATTCTGTAATTCATGAATTCTGGTTTAGCCTTGATAATTCCTCAAATTAAAATCTGCACCTTTCATTTTGTTTATTTGCATCTTCGCTACCCCTTCCTTGTTGCCAGTGTGAAACCCTGAAGAAGAAGAAGAAGAAGAAGAAGAAGAAGAAGAAGAAGAAGAAGAAGAAGAAGAAGAAGAAGAGCAGCAGCAGCAATCATAGTATTCTTGTTTGTGAGTGAAGAAGAAAACTGGCAGAAACTCATGCAGAAGAAAAAGTGTCTTCCGCTTACACTAAAGCTATTTGGATACAAACGATGCACTTCTCTTCTTTGGTTTCATGATATTCAATTCTAGAATCACAGAACTGGGGGTGAGCTCAAAGGTCATCTAGATGTAGGAAATCTGAAGATACGGCATCCCTAATGGGGTAGCCATCTAGCTTCTGCTTATAAATGGAGAGATGAAAAATTGAAACGGACCTTTCAAGGTGATCTGCTACACTGCTGTGAACAACCTGTGCCACACGGTGTTCTTCTTAACACTTAACCAAATCCCTTTCCTTATAATCTGATTTTGTGGTCCACCATACTGAGCAGCTTTAAAAAGCAGTTTAGAAACACTGTAAGCAAATAAATGAGAGGAGTGAATCTAGTTCTGTGCACCTTGCTTTTAACTTCTTATTTACAAAGCTTCTAGGCCACAGATTTCAAAAGCTCCTTCCTAAAACTGGGACACATTTCTATACCAGTTAAATCATTGTCTAGAGCAGGAATTCCCAAACAGCTTTGAAATGGTTCCACTGTATAAAAAATGCATTGCTATTAATTTCCATTTATTAAACCTTATGCAATATATTAACCATCTATAGAAATAAGGATACAATTTTAAATAACCCATTTCTATTCAGAAGAAAATTGAAATAAAACCTAGTACAGTAGTCTTAATTCTTCTAGCACTGCATCATTATGTCCCTGGGACTGGTCTGGTGTGAAAAGCATCTTAACATGGTCTTAAATTAGGAATTAATAAGTAAACAGAAATCTATAAGCATGTGTGTTTACTAACAAGAGATTTGTTCATTTCTGTGTAAGCTAGAAAAGGCTTCACTATCAGAAGGAAATATTCAGCAGGAACAAAGCCCGCTGTTTCTTTGATTCCATGAAAGGAGAGGCAAGTCCTTGGAAACTTATCAGGCTTGGAATAAAATCCAAGTTGGAAAAGAATAGCAGGCTTCTCACCACCATCACCCGTCCTTGCCTGCCCTCACAGCCAGCACCTCAAAGGACCTTTGCCTTTCTTTTCCCTGGCAAAAAGCAGCACTGGAAGCAGCAGAAGTATCAGGGGTGTACAGTTGGGAGAGAGGAGGAATGATGTCCATAATGGCTGGGGCTGGTTGGAGCTGGAGACCAACAGTATCTAGAGAGCCACAGGTTCCCCATCCCCGCAGTAATGGCCCAAGGGACCAGGGGATACATTGTTCCCTCGAGGGCTTGTGCGCTTGCTTTAGATTTGCTTGAAAAATAATTCCTTCTGATTTGGAAACAATTTCCGAGGCAACCTTGCGACAGTTCATCAATATCTACTTTTGGGGTGGGGGATGTCAGGCATGGGCCCCCCGAATCCTGCCCTTTAGGCCTGTCTGTCTGGCCCTTGGGACTCTCTTCAAACCACACCTCTTCCCTAGCCACACCCCTCTTCCCAAGCCACACCCCTAATCTACCCTGCTTTGTTCCACTCTCCTTGGGTGTTTCTGTCTGTCTGCAATGTGCCCTGGAACTCTAGATTCTGAGAATGCCTCTTGCTTGCCTGGGTGGAGCAGGTAAAAACAACCCTGATATACGAAAGGAAAATCTAAATTTGCTGCTCCATCCACTTTTGCCTCTGGCCCCAGCTAACCCCAACATGTGACACTGCTCCCCCAAATGAGGTTGCCTATGGGGCTGAAGAATATTACCCACTCCTAATCTTCATAAGACAGGCTTTAGATGAATCCAACATAAGCAGTTGCAGAGGTTTAATTTCCAGATGGGCAAAATCCATTAAATGAAACATGGTGGAAGCTGAGTGAGTTGTATTCTCTTGAGGTGTATATAGCCTCTCCAAAAGGCATTCCAGGTCTTGATCCCCTCCAGCGTCAAACCCCTTCCCCACCTCCCTCTGGAGTCTCTACATTTTATTTCAGCAGCCGTTTCCCCCCCCCCCCACACCCCTGAAGCCCCCCAAAATGGTACTTTAACATTTATGTGACAAGGAAAGGGAACCAACTGGGAGCAGCGAGCAGCGGAGCGAGCGCGAGTGAATGAGAATTACTTACGGGTAATAGGAATAGGAATAGTAGTTCCTCCTGGCAAGCGTGCAAACAAAGAGAAACAGCAGAGATTGCATAAGCAGCTTTTCTCAGCAAATAATGAAGGAGAAGATGGGATATTTGGAGCCTAAAATGACAACAGACCAGAGACTGAGCCATTGTCCATGCAAAGGGAGGGGGAAGGGAGCCGGAGATAGAGAGAGGGGGAAGGAAGGAAGTGCAGGGAGACAGAGAAAGCAATCAGCTGGAAATGGGAAGCAGTTTTCGGACATGCTTGCTGCTGCCCTGAGGGCAAGCAAGGTCACCTGCCAAAAAGGTTTAGAGAGGGTAAAGATGCCAAGTAACTCGCTTCCCCACACCTGCAAACACACGTACTTCGCAAACAGCACATCTAATTTCAGGTGCCCTTGAAATTGTATGCTGGTAACTGAGGAACAGATAATCTGGACTGCTGCAGATCTAGTGCTTGAGATTGTGATGTAGTTCCTTTGCTACAAATTTGTTCTCATCAGGTTGAAAACAGAGCACTTGTTTTGTTGAGCAGCTATGGTGCTACCCATAACAGAGGTATATCGCCACCCCATCCCACCATGTCCCACCTTTGATTTTCTAAAACACCACCTTGTGTCTCATTCTGAACTTCACAAGGCTTTGTGATTCTAATTCTGGCAAACTTCATGTGCTCTCTGGATGCTAATGCTGCAAATATAAAAACAAGAGACCTCTTTATTTCTCCAAGCATTGCAGAGGCTAAATCAGGGGTCCCCAACCTTTTGGGACTTGGGGAGGGGGCACTTTTGGACATCTAAGGAAGTGTCACAGGCACTACAAAATAATCATTTCATGTAAGAAAAACTGGGGATGCTCAGAACCCCCTCCTCCCCCCAAAGCAGAAACTCCTATACCCCAGTGAATAAAACACAGACAAGAAAGCAGACGATAGCCACCCCCTCAAATAATAAAACAATAAAACTCAACCAACTCCCAACTTATTTTTTAAAAAAATAATTAAAAATTGGGAGTGCCAAGATGGTGTGTCACATTATTGTGGTGTCATGGGTGCCAGATGGAGAATTCCAGGGCTACCTGAAGCCTTCAGTTAAAGACAGCGACTTATATTTGATTCTTTGTTGGGGGGGTAGCATTTGAAGGGCCACTGCAGGCATAGTTTCAATTTGCTTCATTCTAGTTTTAATGCTGTTATTAGCTGTATTGGTGTTTCTGAGGGTCAGATATATTAATGGTATATTTATAAGCCTTCAGAGCTCAGATGTTTTGGACTACATCTCCCTGGGGCTGCCTGGTGCTGATGGGATTTGTAGTCCAAAAGATCTGAAATGCACACTGCTGGCGAAGGCCAATACATATCCTAGCCAGCAGACTCAATCTTCCACTTCTCACAGCCAATGTGTTTTCTAATATTCTTCCTAACAGTTCCATTCTTCCCATCACAGCTAAACCTGCAGGGAGGCAACAGGTATTGCTCATCAGTCTGGGAAGAAGCGTCCTTTAGCCTCAGCCAGAAATAGCTCCGCAAATCCTTCCCTATCATATCTGCTAATAAGCTGGAGGCCTGGCTGTTTCCCAGGCAATTTCTTTGCTTCCATTAGCTTCCCATGGTCAACTTCACCACATGAGAGGTATAGCAAAGCATTGCCCAATTGTCTTCCTGAGTCCAGCACAGCCTCCAGCAATGGGGCTCCTGGACTTTTTTATAGAGTTGTGTACAAGGGACAATATGCTTGCAACAAAAAAATTGCAGGGTCCAGGGTGCCTATTTAGTGTTCCAGCCAGCTAGCCAGCCATGCCCTCTCACATGATATTCCATTCCATTTTCTCAACTCCCCTGAAAAGCACAGCAATCTGTGGCTTGAGGTTTCTCTGAGGAACCCAGTATCTCCCCCATGGTTCTCATGGGGACCTGTTGTCACTCACCACCCAAGTTCACTATTAGAGGGCATAATTTCTGCAGGTGCAGTTTATGGTCACCTCCTTGTGTTACAGAGGAAGGAAAAGCTGTACCAAGCTGAAATGCTCCACATTAAAGTCACTGTCTCTTGGCCTTAGTTCCCAGACTGAATTTTAAAGTAATGATGTCCAATATCATTTCACAGCTTTATGTTTCAAATGCCCTGTTTTAGACTATCTGCAGAAGCACTGAGAACTAGAGGCCAAAGGGACTCTTAGCAGAGTGAGGTGCTAAGATCCCATAGTAGCAGAGTGAATTGTACCATTTCAGACTGCTCCCCCACATATATAAAACCCTGCAAGCAAAAACTTAGCTCAGCAATGGATGAACTTAGCGAGAACTTGCAGGACCATCCAACAATGTGATCTCAACATGCAATCTACCTCTTTGAACTGCAGACTGAGATCACATTGTTGAATCTATTCTAACACCTCAGGAATCTTAATAATCTACTCTCACAGCCTTCATCAACCCTTCCATCATCCTTGGCCACTGGCCCATGTTGTTTAGAGCTGATGGGTGTTGTAGTCCAAAGCATCTGGCGGGCACCAGGTTGGGGAAGGTTGTACCTCACTCCCATGTTATTCCTTTGCATTGTGTAGACCAGGTAGGCCAGCATCCAGATTCAGCACCCATCAGCCCATTGACAGTTAGGGCCCAACCACCTTGGCAGAGTTCACCAGAGCTGAAACCTGCTTTGTCTCTCTCGTTTTCTCATTCCCCCAGTCATGGTCTTATTTGGATGCAACGGATGGGTCTGGTAAGCAGGCTTGGTGAAGAAATATGATGCAAATGGAAACCTGAGCAACAATTGCCTGTGTGCACTTATTTGTCCCAGCAATCAATGTATGGAACAGAAATCAATCCAGCAAATGCCATAAGTATTCATTGCAGTTGTTGCTTTCAGTCCACAAATAATTGTTAATTTTCCCTTCATTTTGCATTTTGGTTCCTTCGCACCGAAATGAATGGGGCAGAATAATGTAGGGGTGGCATAAATTGCAAAATGAATTACACTACTTAAGTGACATAATTTTACTACAATGGACAATGGTGGAAAATGTAGTTTTGGGCAGAAAGTGAACTGTAGTGGAATGGAAACAGTTCTGTATGCAACGAAAGCAGGGCCAAATGGAAAATGATGCCCTCTTTGATCCCAAGCAGGAAGCCATGTACTATCTTGCATTTCCTGCAATGCCCTGCAGTGTCTGTCACACCATCACTCCTGTGGGAAAGTGAAAGTAGCAAGCATCTTCCTGGACCCAGCCAGCACTACCAAGCCCACAGTTTGGAGGTGGGAGGGGACCAAACAGGAAGGTCACCAAAGAGCTCCTTGCTGAGGGGCCATCACACCTGGTGCCAACCCTGAAACCAGCCCAATAACACACCAAATACGGAATTGTCAGGAAGGAAAGAGACACCACTTTGGGTATTAGGCCATTCCTTTAGCACAAGCAGCAGCCATCTGTTGTTTATTTACACTCTGAATCCAAGGATCAGCTGACCATGGATTTGCAAGGAACTCCAACTGAAATGATTTAATCAACTGCGACATTTAAAATGGGATCAGCCAAACACCTTGATTCAAGCGAAGAGATGGATGTCTGAATGGATTCTTAACCTGTTGAGGAAAGGCTGTAACAGACAAAGTAACACTGACAGCTTATCTGCTCTGTGCAAAGACTGAGGAATGTGAATAAGGGCTCTACAGGAGTGTCTTTAATATTTTGAGGAAATCTACCCAATCTAAGAATCTCCCAGGAGCCTTTTTAAAGGCTTGATTCCCTCCCACCAACCACCTGCATTTTAATCCTTTATGAAGCTGATAATTGAAGAAATAAACCATTTCCAATTTCTCCAGAACACACAGTCAGAGTTCTCCTCTTCACAAGACACAAGACTTTGTAATCTTATTCCTCCTCAGCAACCCATGTGGCCATAGCTCAGTGGTAGAACATCTGCTTTGCATACAGAAGGTCACAAGTTCAATTCCCACTATCTCCAAGTAGGGTTGTGACTGTCCCCTATCTGAAACCTGCTGCTAGTCAGTGTAGACCATGAGCACCCAAAGTGGTAGGCTCCATAAATTGTTGGGCTTCAACTCCCATTATCCCTGACCATTGACCATGCTGGCAGGGCTGATGGGAACTTTAGTCCAACAACATTTGGAAGTCGCCTAGTTGACTGTCACTGAGCTAGATGAACAAATGTTCCGACTCAATATAAGCCACAAGCTTGCTTCCAAATCTGGTTTCCAAAATGAAAGCAACTATTAAAAACAGCACAGATAACACAATGAACTGGTAGCTAGCTTCTTAAATTATGCAGCATGATGGGGTGATTTGCTAGGAAGTGGAGGCAGCAGTGAAGACAGCTTGCCCCCTATCTCTGTAGTAGTCGGGGAAAACCCTAGCAATGTAACAATAAATAAATAAAAAGGGAGCCCTGTAATTCAGGGCTTATAACACTGCAGTCTGTTCTGACTGCCTGAATCTGTGAGTTTTATACTGCTCAATGGGTTTCACTGAAAAGCTGAGCTAGGAATCCCTTGGATCCACAGATCCTGCCACTCTTTCTATTATTATCCACATATGTCCTTTCAATTGTTGTTGGGTTTGTTTTTGTTTTTTTGAGGGGGGGGAGTTGCATGCAGAATGAAAGACCAAGAGTGATATGCTGCATCCCAAATTATGACTGGCATGGGGAAGGTCAGCAGTGCCCTCTGTTAGGTTCCCTCCTCCATTGGTGGACCCTGACGATAGGTTCACCCAACAATGGCAGCATTGGCCGACTCTTTTCATTTCCAACCATCATCCATAATGTCGGGTGAGTGCTGTTCATGGGCACTGTGGGAAATTTAAGTGGCTGCCCACCTCTGCTGCCATAGACCTATGACTGGGCAGGTACCAGCACCAGTAAGCTCTGCCAAGTAATGGTGGTCCCAGTAGCTGCCTAAAGGCACTGAGCACTGATACCTAGCTTGCCCCTAATTGTGTTGTATCTGATCTGTGACTTTCAACCTTGGTTCCTCAGGCGTTGCTGGACGACAACTCCCATCATCCTCAGCCAGCTTAGCCAAAGGTGAGGGATGATGGGAGCTTCACAAGACACAAGACTTTGTAATCTTATTCCTCCTCAGCAACCCACGTGGCCATAGCTCAGTGGTAGAACACCTGCTTTGCATACAGAAGGTCACAAGTTCAAGAGCATTTGGGAAACCAAAGACCAAGACCAAGAGCATTTGGGAAACCAAAGTTGGAGAACACTGTATTCAGCTGTGTACACACTACCATTTACCTTGGCCCCAGTGCATACCCACTGCTGTTGTTTGAATCCATGTGCACGGGAGGTTATCCACAATCCATATCCTGTAGATAAATAGGTACCACTCTGGTGGTAAGGTAAACGTCGTTTCCGTGCGCTGCTCTGGTTTGCCAGAAGCGGCTTAGTCATGCTGGCCATATGACCCGGAAGCTGTATGCTGGCTCTCTTGGCCAATAAAGCGAGATGAGCACCGCAACCCCAGAGTAGGTCACGACTGGACCAAATGGTCAGGGGTTCCTTTAACTTTACCTATGTACATTTGAGACAGCCATTGTGCATACACACAAACAACAACTTTATGAATGCTATTTGTGTGGGGAGTAACAGGTGCAGGGAGACCCAAGACATGACGCACATTGGGAGTGGCAGGCGAAAATGATGAACTATGCGGAATTAGCCAAGCTGACCGGCAAGATTCGGGACCAGGACGACCAGAGATTCATAGAAAGTTGGAGTAAATTTATGGTGTATTTAAAGGATAATTGTAAAACTTTAAAAACACTGGCAGGACTGAAATAACTCCTACAATGTAATAAATAAGAGATTTAGTATTTAAAATACGTGAGTCAAAGAAACAAGGGATACCTGTTGAAGGGAAGAAGGGAAGTCATAAGCTCGGCAGAGCTAGAAGTATAGATGTGATTTGATGTATGGTATGAAACTGTGTTGAGAAAATAATAAAAAATTATTGGGGGGGGGGGACATGACGCACATTGGATGAAGACTCACTCTCTGGCATGTACTGCAATGTGCAAATGCATCTTGAATAGCAGCAGTAGGGAAACTGTGCTTTAAGCCGCTAATGTGTGCATAGCCTTACATAACTAATATTAAAAAGAAATCCTAAAATGAACTGAAGCTCTCCTCGGTTGATATGAGGGCCCCTCAATTGATATGAGGACCCCTACGGAGCTGGCATTTCATGTCTGCCAAGACGCTGCGTGAGCTGGCACGGCACAGAGCCCAGGTGAAAGAAGACAGACCTCCCTCCTCTTCCCCCTCCCTGTCGCACAAGGTTAAACAAATCCACTTCAGACACAGAATTCTTTAAGCTCAACACTGCTTGGCATGTCATCCTTTGCAGAGCCATTTATGTTACAGTCAAATAGCGGCACGGTTCTGGAATCTGAAAGATGGGCGCAAAAAAAAATGCTTCACAACAAGTTGGTAGAACATCCCAGCACATTAACAGGACTTGATTGTTCTTTGCCAGGATAAATTAAATGACATCCAGGATTTGTGCCCTTCTGTAAGACTGTAATCTGACTGCAGCATTAGTCAGAAACCACCTTCAGCACCAACTACCAACACGTAACTCTGTTTCCCCCATTTATCTCAAGACATTCCTATGCTACAGACCTAGGCTACATTCACACCATACATTGAAAGCACTAGAATACTACTTAAAACAATCATGGCTTCTCCCAAAGCACCCTGGGAAGGGTAGTTTGTTAAGGATGCTGGGAGTTGTTAGGAGACCCCATTCCCCTCCCAGAGCTACAAATTCTAAAGTGGTTGAACAATCAATCCCTCTTCACTGGAAACTTTGGGAGTTGTAGCTCTGTGCAGGGAATATGGGTCTTAGCACACTAGAGTTCCCAGAATTCTTGGGCGGAAGCCATGACTTTAAATGTATGGTGTCAACAGGACTTAGGCTGCATTCAAACATCCTTTTCTATGGTGCATTCATTATTATTTGTGTTCACCAGGGTGGTCACGCACAACCCCATTTTCAATACTGTTTGTCCTTGCAAAGGTTTCGGGGCAGTCACACTGCTCCATTTCCACTCAGTGCACAAGCTGTTATATCTTATACCACAAATGTTCTGCTTTATTTATTTTGTGGTTGTTGCTGTTGGACAGCAATCATGGGAGAAGCATCACAGGGGGAAAAAACTAAATGAGGTGATTTAAAAAGAACTGTAAGATGTGTGCAATAATTTAACCTGAGGATTGCCATTTGTCCAGTTTAAACTTTAATTTTAATTTATTTGACTTAATTTCGGGATGCATTTTAATTGACTGATTGCTTGTTTTGTGTACATTGTATTATTTATATGATGTTAGCCGCTCTGAGCTCCGTCTGGGGAGAGCAGGATACAAATAAAAAAATATTATTATTACTATTATTATTATATTTGAAAAATGTGTATTTTTAAAAAGCAAAACAAAAAACTAAAGCAGAATACACCCAACACTATTGCACTATTGCACTAATAATGCACTATTATTGCATCAATAACATGATGCAGAATATACCTGTGACAAAACCCCAGTCTGGAAGGGGAAAGTGTAACATAAAGAAGCAGCTATGGGTTAATTCAAGCCAGCATGTATGTTTATACAGAAGGATGAGGGTTGTGAGAACATCACAAATCCTGTCTCTGGGCATCCACATGATCTTTAGCTCAGGACTCCAATCCAGATTCCCATTCCCCCCCCCCACTTTTTCTTTCTCTCCCTGGAAGACGCCCAATTTTGTTTTGAAGGCAAAAAGTTTCACAGTGGCCCCCAATTCGATCCGCTTCCAAGCCACGGACTGTCAGGCAGTGAGCAGCATGCAGTGCAAAGGCAGAAGATGCGTGAGGTGGATAGCATGCAGCCAATCCACCAGAGACTCATGAGCGTGTGACTCCGTCCAACCTCTGCGATTCCTGCTGGCCTGACCTGTTGCGCCTTGCTGACTCTTGTCATTCCCCGGTGGGCTGCTTGGGGGAAAACCAACTCCTTTGTCGGGGACTTAATGTTCCTGAAAGGGCAGAGGGATCGTGCCTACCCAGGCAGAATGGGAACTCATGAAATATAGACGGAACACAAAGCAGGCATTGCTGACCTGCTTCCTTGCCCCCTGCCAGCCTTAGCTCTGAAGCTCAGAGGACTCTGCGGGATCTGTGCTGAGGAGCTGTCCAGCCCATTAGCAACCTGGGTTGTAGCAATGACAGCGGCATGGTGTTGCCACTGGAAGCCAAGCTGAGGACCGCTCTGCTGGGACCAAGCAAAAAAGCTCACACGGGTCTCTCTCTCTTTCTGCTGCCCACAGTTCTAAACTTCTGGGTAAAGTGATTGACTGACTGGCATTTGTAGGCCAGCCTCCACCACGAGATCCCACACTGTGGCCTAGTCACCCTGTGCCAAACAAGGAGCCAACCACCCTGTCCAGTTCAGGATTGGGGCTAAGAGTTTTCAAAAAGAGTTTTATAAGTGCATTTGGGGTGCAAGAACACTGTGCAGGATCTGACCCTTATGCTTCACAGCTGTTAAGCAGGAGGATCTGATCTTGCATGGCGCTGCTCCTTTGAGAACAGCTTCCTCGATATAGATTGAATTAAAGAATTTTTTTAGAAAGACATTTGTTTAAAAACCAGAAGCTTTTCTGTTAGGTATAATAGGTGAGGAGATATCAAAAGAGGATAAAAGACTCTTTATGTATGCAACAACGCAGCGAGAATGCTACTAGCCCAGAGATGGAAGGAAGAAGTACCAATAAAAGAAGAATGGCAGACGAAACTGATGGAGTATGCAGAGATGGCGAAACTGACGAGGAAGATCCGAAACCAGGAAGATCAAGTATTTTTAAACGACTGGAGTAAACTTTTAATTTATTTAAAAGACCACTGTAAACAATTAAAATTATTGGCTGGGATGTAATGTGGAATTAACTATGATAATTATGGATATATAACAGATGGATAACAGTAAAAGATGCAGTAAATTCAATCTTGAATATGGAACCCATGGAGGGAGGGAAGCAGGTCTGAAGGTTCAAAAGAACCTTGTTGTTTTCATGTTTGAGATGGTTAAGTTAAAATGTATAAAAATGTGGGGGGGGGGGACATTTTTTTAAAAAGAGAGAGAGAGAGAACAGCTTCTCTGCATGCCTGGGAAGCCACTCAGGAAGGAACATAATCACGCAGGATCAGATCCTTCAGGGACCAGGAAGGAACATGAAAGAGCTGAGGCCTGGCAGTGGGGAGAAAGCCACCCCCATCTTCTTCCACAAAGATGCAGCCACCCAATAGATCTCTCTTTTTCACAGTTTCTCAGCAACTCCCTTGTACCAGTCTCTCCTCACTGCCCAAAGCCTCATCCCTTGACAACCTCAGATAGCTCTGAGCCCTCAACCTGTAGTGATCTGGGGCTACCTGAACCTAGATTCCTCTGAATAGGCAAGTTGGGAATCAGACCTCGGCCTTGTTAACGTAATATGTCTCAGCGTTCCCACATAATACGCCATGAACCACTCTGGATCAGGTTACCTGAAAGATTACCTGTCCCTCTACAGACCTCTAAGATCGCATAGAATATATGGGGAGATTCTACTTGTGTTCTTCTTTTCTGATTATTTCATTTTTCTCCAAAATAAAATATGAATAACAAAGAAAAATATAATGATAACAATGAAGGTGAAGAATATCAGGTGTGTGGCAAGGGGAAATTCTACTTGCATCTCTGCACCCTACAGAATATTAAGGCTGGTGATCCTTGCCACACCTGTGCTGTGGAATACTCTTCCCTCTGCCATACATGAAGCAGTAACCATCAGTTGCTTCACTCCTTGTCTTTTTCCACAGGTTTCCCCTGACCCATCAGACTGCATCCTGCTTCATGTTTTTGAATCCTCTGGTATTCTGTTTTTATTCACTTTTGGATGCTTTTATGTTCCATTCTGCTGCTTTACTGTTTTCAGCTTGTGTTTTTGTTTCAGCTCATTCGTAACAGTATTTCTATACTGCCATATCATATACCAGGGCGATGTACAACTTTAAATAAAATAGATTGTTTTAGTCCGTACACTGCTGAGACATTTTCGAAATATAAAGCAGTTTGAAATGTGTTTAATATAAATAGTTGCCTGTTGATGTTTTTGTTGTTGTTAAACATTAATACCCAGCTTCTAGCCACTGGATGTTAAAAGTTTGTCTTTTGTTTATTGCATGCAGTCCATGCTGATAAATTCATCCTTAATCCCTGCTGAAACCAGTTTAGAAACACAGAATTGGAAGGAACGACAAGGGACATCAAGTCCCCTGCGATGCAGAAATCTTTTGCCCAATGTGGGGCTCAAACCCATGACCTTGAGATCAAGAGTCTCATGCTCTACAGACTGAGTCCTGCCTAGCAAAATGAACACAGGACCCATGACACCCTAAAAGACTTATGGTGGGTGGGGGACCTCTTTTTTCTGTGCAGGGCTGCATTCCCTTAGCACACTTCTGATGGGTGCAGAATGCTGGCAGTGGGTGGACTGTTGGGGAAAGATAAATTGCCCTTTTTAAAACTGATCGCTTGCAGGGGGCCTTTGAAATTAGGCTGAGGTGTAACTGCCCACACCTGCTATTAGGCTTCTTGCATGTCTGTCCTGTCTGATCTGCCATGATCCCCTGATTGTTTTGTGCCCCCTCACCCAAAGATCCCTGGTTATGGGGCCTAGAGGAAGGAGGAAGATTCTTCTAGGTTAGAACAATGGCTCAGTAGGATAAGGGAGGGAAACAGGTGAGTGGCCTGAGACTCTGGCTGGCTACTGCTGATGCCCTCCCTGCCTCTCCTTCCTCCAAGACTTTTCTCTTCATCCGCCAGAGCAAGGCTGCTGGGCTCCAAACGAGGTGAATTGAGCTTTGCGACCAGAGAAGCAGCGATGGCGAAGGCAGAAGGGGAAAACATTTCCTTACCCTTTCCGTATGACGACAATGATGGCCCCCAGGAGGATGATCAGCACCACCAGTCCTCCAGCGCAAATGCCCAGGATGAGGCCCATTTCCTCCGAGTGCTGGGACACTTCCAGGGGACGCTTGCTCTCTTTGCAGGCAGCTGCAGGGGATAAAAAGAAAATAGCTCTGGCCTGTTGTAGTGGTATATGTAGAACCATCTCCTTTCTCCTGCATGTGAAATATGTGTGGAAGCTCCATTCTTTAGCTGATGAGGTTTCTGCTCAACTCCTTCCCACAAAGTATTTTTAAAAGTGGCTGAACAAAATGGCATTGAATTCCAAAAGAGAATTCCAAACATGCTTATTTTTCTAGAACACAAGTATGTGGAACCTTTGGCTCTCATTCATTCATGACCACTGACCATACTTGCAAGGGCTGATGGGAGTTGTAGTTTAGTATCACCTGGAAGGTCCAAGGTTCTCCACTCCTGCCACAGCCCTAAAACCAGGAGCCAATCACCCAAAGAAGCTGACTCGAGGTAGATAGGAGACTGACAAAAGGGAAATGTTCCATGCTACATGCAATTTATTTATAGAATTCATGGCACTAGTGCAGACCCCCCAACATTTCTCCAATGAAAGTAGGGAAATCTCATTTCATAATGATAATTTTACTGTTTTTATCTCACACATCTTACTGGGTGTGTAGCCACTCTAGGTAGTTTCCAACATATACAAATATCATCATCATCATCATACCACCCATCTGGCTCGGTTTCCCCAGCCACTCTGGGTGGCTCCCAACAGAATATAAATAAATAAATAGCGATAAAACATCAAACAACAAAAACTTGACTATGCAGGGCTGCCTTCAGACAGCTCAGGGGTTGGATAACCCCATACCCTCCAATATTTCTCCAATGAAAATAGGGACATCCTAAGGAAAAGAGGGGCATTCTAGAATCAAAAACTGGGATGGCATCTCTAAATCAGAGACATCCCTGTAAAATAGGGACACTTGGAGTGTCTGCTAGTGGATGGCTCAGGACAGCATCTGAGACGGGTTTATTTATTTATTCAAAATTCTTTTTCAGCATTTTATGCCCTCCCAAGAAAACTCACAAGGCAAAATACAATGCAGTCACAATCTCAAAATACACAATAAACTCCTGCAATAATTAAAACTCCTGATGGATGGTGGTTACGCTACTGAAAGATATTTCTGCGTATCAGTTTCCACTGGATCTTTTGTTCCTTTTATTGAGATATATAAAAGGTCATATAAAACCAAGGTATCAAACTCAAGTTTTCTATATTATAACAATAGCCAGGATAATGTACATGAGAGCTTGGGAAAAAAACCCAAAGGCCAAAGAGAATGGATTTTTAAGGAAATTATGAGAGCAACTCAATACTGTCAAAAGAACAGCTTTATTTAAGAAGAAAGAACGGGCCAGGGAAGAGATCGACAGACAGAGTTTGTGAAGAAGGAACAAAAAAGCTCAGGTCAAGGAATAGACTGCATATATTTATAGAATTGGAAGATTTCAAATGGAAAGTGGTTTGTGTATGTTTTAGTATTTGGAAAGGGCTGCTAAATATTCTGTCCAATCAGTTATTTAGTATTCTTATATAAAAGGTAAAAGGTAAAGGTACCCCTGCCCGTACGGGCCAGTCTTGCCAGACTCTGGGGTTGTGCGCCCATCTCACTTAAGAGGCCAGGGGCCAGCGCTGTCCGGAGACACTTCCGGGTCACGTGGCCAGCGTGACATCGCTGCTCTGGCGAGCCAGAGCCGCACACGGAAACGCCGTTTACCTTCCCGCTGGTAAGCGGTCCCTATTTATCTACTTGCACCCGGAGGTGCTTTCGAACTGCTAGGTTGGCAGGCGCTGGGACCGAGCAGCGGGAGCGCGCCCCGCCGCAGGGATTCGAACCGCCGACCTTTCGATCGGCAAGTCCTAGGCACTGAGGCTTTAACCCACAGCGCCACCTGCGTCCCAGTATTCTTATATACTGTAGTATAAATATTTGGTATTATATGGAACAGGGCATGCAGTTTTAAAATTTCCCTCCAGTCCCAAGACTACAAAAAGCCCAGTACAAAATACAATATGGAGCCATCAGCTATACTGCAAAGCAACAACATAAAACCAAACTCATGGAAAAACAGAGTGAAGCAAAAGAGTATTTAAGGTACTCTTAAAGCCCTGTAATGATCCCCACTGCCAGTGAATTCTAGAGGCATGGAGTCATTATAGAAAAGGCCCTCTCCCCCATTCCTGTCATCCTAGTATGTGATGAGAAAAACCTTCTTCCTAAAATTCTGGAGAGCTGCTGCCTGTCAAAGTAGACAGTAATGAGCTAGGTGGATATACCATCAGATTGTGGATTTCCTGGAAACATGTGGGCAGATATTGCAGGAAAGAGGATTGGGGGCTTTTGGTTTGATCCAGAAGTTCCTATGTACCATGAAGGCCAAGGTACTTGAAACACTTTCGATAATTCATCAATTGATAGTTCTGGTACATATGGCACAGAACTGAAAGAACATAGGAAACTGTCTTATACTGAGTCAGATCATTGGTCCATCTAGATTGGTTCTGTCAACACTGAGTGGCAGCATCACTCCAGGGTTTCAGGCAGGAGCTTTTCTCATCCCCCCGAAGCTTGTAGACTCTCCTTCATTTGAAATTTTTAAGCAGAGGAGATGCTTTAATTGAGTTTCGTTCAATTCAGGGGGGTTGGACTAGACCTACGGACTAGATTCTGTGATTCTATGATTTTATTATTCTGCAACACCCCCCCCATTGCTCACTATTTTAAATGTCTTAAATGCTTCAATCTGTCCTTAATCTGTTTTGAAATGTTCTAGTTGGTTTTAAAATGGTTCTAAACGCTGCAAATATTATGTCTTTGGTTCTGGCTGTTTGTCATCCTGTGCCCCTTTGGGCAGCAGAGAAAATTGGTGAATAAAATAAGTAAATAAGTATTGCCCTGATAAGAATCTGCAAATGGATTGATAAGCAATGATCTCCTTGAGACCACCTGAAAGCTGCTTTATAACAAAAGAGGCTGATATTACGGCTCAATAGTTGGGAACAGATCCTTGGCACCTTGAGCTGCCCTTGTGGAAAGCTGAGAATCCCGTCTGTCTTTGTGGCCTCTACAATTAAAAGCGAGAACTATCCCGCCCCCCTGGGCACATGTGAGACCAGCCACGCCCTGCAGTATGCTGGTTACCCAGCTGAGTGGAACATCACCGAGACCAAGCCACAAAGAGGCGTGGATGTCCTACCTATGACCTATGGCTCTGTCCGGAAAAGGCTGGGCACAGTTTCATGGCCGCTCAAGGCACATCTTCAGCGAAGCATGCACAATGCCTGTTTAATGTTCTAGCAAACAATCCAATCTAATCCCACATGGTGTTTTGTTTCATGTGTGTGGGTGGGTTTTTTAAAAAACAACAACACCAAAATGATTTTGCTTAGTGACTTGATTTAAAGAAAAATTATCCAATCAAACATATACAAGACATGCCATGTACAGTGGTACCTCGGGTTAAGTACTTAATTCGTTCCGGAGGTCCGTTCTTAACCTGAAACAGTTCTTAACCTGAAGCACCACTTTAGCTAATGGGGCCTCCTGCTGCTGCCACGCCATCGGAGCACGATTTCTGTTCTCATCCTGAAGCAAAGTTCTTAACCTGAAGCACTATTTCTGGGTTAGCGGAGTCTGTAACCTGAAGTGTATGTAACCTGAAGTGTATGTAACCCGAGGTACCACTGTACTCCCTTCCCACATCCATACATCCATCCATCCGCCCATCCATCACACCTACCCAAATAACTGACCAAGCTGTAGTTGGGGCAAATTTTCCCTGTTACACAAATTTTTAGAGATCCTTTCATGATTAAATAGGAATCCAGCTGCCCCAAAACATATTCACATGGGTGAGACATCAAATGAAGAAAGCAAAAGTTGTTTTAAAATGGGGGGGGGGGGTGTTTCAAGCCTGAGGGCTACATTCCTTTATGTGTAAACTTCTGGGGGGCACATGCCAGTAGAGGCTGGGGACGGAGGAATAAAGTGGGTGGGGTGACATATGTGATTCTTAGTTTTGCACAAAAGTCTACATTTCAGCTATGCAGGAGTCAGAGCTTTCTACACACAAATCTCACCAAACAGGCAAGAGGGGAGGCCTATTCCAGCCAGGCAAAAGCACTTGAGGAGAGAGCAGAGTAGGGATGTCAAAGAATTCCATCAGAAATGGAAATGGGAACAGAAATTGCTGCAATTTGCATGTTTGTCCAATGTCCAGAATGCAAATCACGCAAGCACATATTAGCATCATACACCATTGTTGTTATTTTAATCCACAAACTTCACATAAAGAATTACGTTGTTTTCCGAATTGTCTTTTGACATTTCCTCCCCATTGAAATGCATTGTAACTAAGTACGTAATTAATTTGTGTTTGTTTTAACCATAGCAGGTAGCACAATGAGTTATGAAGTTTCAGTGGAAAGAAACTAAACTGCAGCTGAATGGAAACAGTGTTGACAGGAAAAAAATTCGCTGCCTCCTGGCATTCCTTAGAACAAGGCTGGTGAGAAGTGAAGTCTCCAGAGAAGAAGGCCCAACAGCTGGATAAAGAGGCCCAGAGAGCTGTGTTAGGCCCCTTGGCTTGAAGTTCCCCTGCATTTTTAAGAGTCGAGCAATAATGTCATGCAAAAAGCACTACAGAACATGCTTTGGGTTCTGACAGTGCTCATTCCATTCCCTGGTGATCTGTCTGTGCTGTTGCATCTGTGGACCTTGGCAGTTTTCAGCTCTTCATTAAAACCCTGTCACTCCTGCTTACCCTCCTCCATTGCTAAGGCTTTAACTTCAGTGATGGGTGACCTTCCCCTAGTCAGGCTTGAGGGGAGAGGAGCACAAGATTATTCTCCCTGAAATCAGAAAGTAGCTCATTCTCCCCGACAACCCAAAAGCCAATTCAAAGCTGTTTTAGATACTGGTGTTCCCCTAAGATTTCCTTGAGAGCATGGTGTCATCCAATCCCTCCTGCAACCTGTCTTTGAAAGTCCCAACAGCCCTCACTTTCACCCACTCACCTGCCTCCTCCTAAAGAGCCACGCATGCCTCTCTTGCCGCTTTTGTTCTGCTGGCACGCTGTGTCCAAGGAACACTAAGTGTTGTGGCTTTCTCATTGTTATTAACACATGGCAGTAGCACTGGGAAGGTTACAGTTCCCAGGGCTCCTGGCAAGGGTGCTGACTTGCCCCTCACATTGCAGGGGCACATCACATGGTGCATCATGTTACATGTCATGTGACATGTCGCCATCCCCACCTAGCACTGGGCGAGGACACGCAGGTATGCCGCTGCCGCAATGCCAGCGCTTGGCCTCCTCCCTGCGTGACATCAGGCAGGGTCACATGATTTGTGAGGAACCCAACCCCCTCCTTGAAAAATTAGGGGAGGCTGAAGACCCCTTGGTCCCCACAACATGGCGCACCTGGCTCCTGGCTAGGGCCATTGTTCAGGGATAGCCATGGGGGTTGGAGTGGAAAGTGTTTTGTCCCTCCCCCTTATGTTAGTAGTAGGAAGGAGGAGCAGCAATAATAAGAAGAAATATGTTCCCATTTCTGGAAACCACAGGACGTGAAGATCGCTCTTGTGCTTGAATCCAGCCACTGTGAGAACAGCATGCTGGACTTGATGGGCCATTGGCACAGTGCTGGTGAAAAACTAACCACCCACCATCTTAAAGTGCCCAGAAGCACTTGTTTGAGTTTTAATATGCACATAACCAACAGTTATTACCAATAGATTGTGGGTGGGGTGGAGTAAATCCTAGTTGAGCATTTCTGGGTTGCGCTCCATGGCGACCTTGAAGTAATGGAACATGTTACTTCTGGGTTTCACCACTTGCGCATGTGCAGACGGTCAAAATGATGTCACACACGTGCAGAAGAGGTGAATCACGACCTGTGCACGCGCAGACGCGGGTTGCATTCACTTCAGGATGCGAATGGGGCTCCGGAACGGATCCCGTTTGTATCCAGAGGTATCACTGTAGCTGGAATTTGTCATCCCCCCCCCCAAGCAGCCTGAATTCATATATTCAAATTTGTGTGAGTACTCTATGCCTCCCCTACTTTATGTGCCTGGCAATGCCCCTGCTCCTCGCACCCGACACATAGCCATGGCAGCATGCCAAGCATCAGAGATGAGAGTGAGGAGCGGATGAAAGAAACATTCCTCCCTTCTTTGGACTAGCATGAAAGGTGATAGAAAGGGGCCTGACGGTCAGGAGCGGGTGGTCCAGAGGCAGGATGAAAGGGGATTGCAATCTAAGGAAGGGGCAAACATTTGGAGGTCATGATACTGATTGTGCATTGCAGCGAGCATTATGAAACATGCTTCATAATGTCCAAAGCACCTTGAAGCAAGCTGCATCAGTGTTGACCCTTGGCACAAGTCCCTTCTTTGACTCTGTGGAATCAATGGAAACCAATCTGGGTGATCTCATGGTGATATGTTGTCCAGGCCCAGGAACTTCCAAGAGAGATCTTTCATAGAGATTCAAGCCTTCAACAGACAGGCTGAGAATGATCGGTCTCTGGATTTACTGTTGCTTTATATTGTATTTTGTATCCTGGTATTGTTTTTCCCATGCTTGTAGCTGAAGGAAGGAGTCAAGCTTTCTTGGTTGACCAATAAACTAAGCTGAAACTAATACTGTGTGTATGCTCGTGTGACTTCCACAGTACATTTGCTCCCAGCAAGCCTCTGCCAGTTTGATTCATGTGCATAACTCCAGATAGCTCTGGTTCTGCATTCCAGAAAATGCCATCCCGTGCTCCACACACATATCATTTACTCGGTTTAAAAAAGATGCTCTGCTATCCCAATTTAACAGATCAATGGACAGGACAGGACATGATTACAGACAAACACAGAAAGAGGCGTGGAAGGCCTCCTTCTCCTCCAATCCCACAGAGGAACCTCCATCTGCCCAGTTGCTGTGTTGTGAACCATAAAGAGAAATTAACAAGAGGGCTGTAGCCTTGAAGTACCACCCTGTGCACATTTATAAGTCCCAATGTGGTCTGTCATTGACAACAGATTGATTTAAAATGCAGGATAAAAAGTTGCCAAACACAATAAAACACCTGCAACAGTTTTAAAAGGAGCAGGGGAAATGTCACAAGACTAAGGGCCATGGCCTGCTAAATTCTACTCAGAGTAAACCCATTTAAATCAATGGACGTAAGATAGTCATGTCTATTCATTTCAGTGGGTCTCTTCTGAGTAGGGCTAACACTGCATGCAACCCAAAGTTACAGTCCCCCCAAGAAAATGAGTCCCATTATCCTCACCCAGCAATCTTAGCAATCCCAAATTGTACGCTGCTGGAAATTTATTCTGCATTTGGGGGTGGGGGTCGAGAAGGAGCTTCTTTTGAAATTTTCAAAGAAAGCTATATTGAATAAAACAAATTTTGTATTATTACAAATGACTATAAGGAAGATTTCCGGGACCACTTTTCATTAATCATAATAACAAAGGAGACTTGGAGAAGCACTCTCAGCTAATCAAGGAGAAGCACTCAAACACTGGCCACATTCACACCATGTATTTAAAGCAGCATTAGACCACTACAAACAGTCATGGCTTCCCCCCAAAATCCTGGGAGCTGTAGTTTGTTAAGAGTGCTGGGAGTTGTTAAGAAGCCCCTGTTCCTTTTACAAAGCTACAATTCTCAAAGTAGTTTTGTTATGTACTGAGTTGAATAGGACTCAGAATGCAGCAGTCTGATTGTTCCTGGAACAATAGGATTCAGAATGCAACAGTCTGATTGGTCCACAGGAGCCACCCAATCCAGCTCCAGGTGGAAGTGAATCCGCAACCTGATTGGCCTACAGGAGAATCTTGGAATTAGCCAATCACGTGAGGCCCACTGTGTAAATAATGAACAGTAGTGCCCCGCAAGACGAATGCCTCGCAAGACGAAAAACCCGCAAGACGAAAGGGTTTTTCGGTTTTTGCGTTGCTTCGCTAGACGATTTTCCCTATGGGCTTGCTTCGCAAGAAGTAAGCCCATAGGGAAATCTCCGGGGACCTCTTTTAAATGCTGGCGATGGGGAGCAAAGCCTTTTTCCCCCCCTCCGGCCTTCAGAAGAGGTCCAGGAAGGCCGGCAGGGGCCGAAAGGCTTTGCTCCCCACCGCCAGCATTTTAAAAGCGGTCCGGGATAGCAGGGAAGCGCTTCCTGCTATCCCGGATGGCTTTTGAAGGCAGGTGGGGGGGAGCAAAGACTTTCGCCCCCCGCCGGCCTTCAGAAGAGGTCCTGGACCTCTTCTGAAGGCCGCGGGGGGCGAAAGTGTTTGCTCCCCCCTGCCTGCCTTCCCGGGAGAGCGGAAAAACGCGCTGCGATTCTCCGCTCTCCCCGACGGCTTTTGAAGGCAGGCGGGGGGGAGCAAAGACTTTCTCCCCCCGCTGGCCTTCAGAAGAGGTCCTGGACCTCTTCTGAAGGCTGGCGCGGGGCGAAAGTCTTTGCTCCCCCCCCCCCCCGCCTGCCTTCCCGGGGGCTTTAAAATCGCCCCAGGACAGCGGAGTCCTCCGCTGTCCCGGGGCGATTTTAAAATGCTGACGGGCGGCAGCGAAGCCTTCGCTGCCGCCCGCCAGCATTTTAAGATTGCCCCGGACAGCGGAGAAGTCCTCTGCTGTCCTGGGGTTTTTTAAAATGCTGGCGGGCGGCAGCGAAGGCTTTGCTGCCACCCGCCAGCATTTTAAGATCGCCCCGGACAGCCTCCGCTCTCCCGGGGTTTTTTAAAATGCTGGCGGGTGGCAGCGAAGGGTTTGCTGCCGCCCGCCAGCATTTTAAAATCGCCCTGGGACAGCGGAGGACTCTGCTGTCCCGGGGTGATTTTAAAGCCCCCAGGAAGGCAGGCAGGGGGGAGCAAAGACTTTTGCCCCCCGCCGGCCTTCAGAAGAGGTCCAGGACCTCTTCTGAAGGCGGGCGGGGGGCAAAAGTCTTTGCTCCCCCCCGCCTGCCTTCAAAAGCCGTCCGGGACAGTGGAGAAACGCGCTGCGTTAAATCATAATTTATAAGGGGAGAGCCTTTTGCTGTTGGGAACTGGCTCCCAGATGGGAATGTGGCCCTTGATCCCAAACAGAGTCTCCACCCTTTCCCTAAACCAATGGTTCCCAAACTCCCACCCTCAAGACCACTTCAGAATTTTTTGTGGTCTTGGCAGACCACTTAACGATTTTTCTGCCTGTCGCAGCCATCACACCTTGCTGTGCCAGGTGCTGTGTGATTTTTAATTGTATTTTTATTGCTTCTTTTATTCCTCATACTGCATTGCATTGCATTACAACTCGCATTCCATAGAACTCAACTTGCAACACAGTAAAAGACATGAAATAAAATCAGCAATAAAATACAATTGAAAAAGATCAATATGGGTACCTAATGTGGGCAGAGCTGCAAATCCACTTGAATAAAGCTTGCCTACCCCTGGAGGTCGATGGACCACAGCTTCGGGACCCCGGTCCTACAGAATCATCATATGGTTTTTAATCCCTGCTGTCCTTCAATATTCTGCACCAGACAGTTGCACACGCATAGTTGTGGCCATTTTTCACTTCTCACTGAGACACAATTTTTAACTTGCTTTATGGTGGATTTATTCCTGCCTATGATTTTGGACCTTTGCAGTGGTATTATCCATTTGGAAAACTGCAATCAGGGCCTTGAAACCCTTTTGAGGTGTTATCATCCGAAGAAGATTTGGCAATCCATGACCTTATCCGGAAGCCTATTGTGAGCTGCTTAGAGCACCCTTCAATACGATAATAATAATTTGCTTTTTGTAAGCCTTGCTGAAACGTACTCTTTGCAAGTGTAATGATACTTGTCAGTTGCTTAGAGCGTTCTTTAATATGATTCTTGTGCTATGTGGTTCTTTGTAAGCCTTGCAGAAATGCACATTTTGCAATTGTGATAATACGCTGCCTATTTTATTGTAACCTCTTTTCACCAATACATGGTTGTTACATTTGTGCACATATAGCTATGTCCGTTTTTTCATTTCTTACTGTACTACAATTTTTAACTTTCTTTATTAAGGGCTTAGTTCTCCCATCTCCTCTCTGTCCCTGAATCCAAAAGGGAGCAAAATATATTAGCCAAGCACAAGGAATTTTATTAAACACATGGGAGGCCCTGAAGTTCAATCTCAGTGAAAGGTTGAGCATTTGGCTATTTGCTGAAATTCCAGGATCCAGAGAGAGATAGAGAGAGAACAACCCAGAAATATCTCCTTGATCAATTTCAGAAGAGTCACTCGTGGTGACTGCCAGCTACACAATTTTTTTCCTGGATAATATTGCCAGCCACCAGTATAAAATACCAAACATGTCCAGAACACATGGCAGACCAAATCAATTGTTCATGTTCTCAGCTTTGAAAATATGTCAGCAAGGTTGAAAGGGCCCCCAATCCAGGGCACAACAAATTTGCTCTCCTACAAGATCCGTTATTCTTTACTCAGTCTTGTTGTTTTTAACCCAAAACAAATGTTTCAGTTGTGCAGCAGCTGAGGACAATGGATTATCCAGATGCTAGGGAGAAAATTCATTTCCTATTTAGACCCTGAACATGTTGCTATGGGGAAGAAAAACATCTACACAAATGACTCGATTTGCTGAGCATCTACATTTCTATTTGTTTTAGAGAAAACGTGATTTAGGCTTAGATGAGGGATGTGTGAAAAAATCCACAGAGTGATTCTATAGAATTCCTGCAGAGGAACTTTGCAGTGAAATCTGTTATCTGAATGTTTTGCCATGAACTTTAGCAGAGAATTCAAATGGATTCTCACTGTTTATGTTTCATGCTGCAGGTGTGCATGACTCACATTGACTGTGTATGCAGCAGTTGAAGACTACAAATGCCATGGTGCAGTGAAACTTTGATTTACACCACAATCCTATTGCCATAGTTTGAAGAGCAAAAAAGAGGGCACATCTGCTGACTTCTGCTTTTAACTATGGATCGCTATGATGACTCTCATTTTATAGACTCATGAAAAAGAGGGTGTGTCCTGGAAAAAGAGGACATATGGCAACCAATGTCTACTCAGAAGTAAGTACTACTGAGTTCAATGAGACTTACTCCCAAGTATGTGTATTAAGGACTGCAGCCTACAAACTATGTGCGCATGCTTAATAAAATTACAGGTGCAAAGCATGATGGCATTTTGGAAAATTAAATCCCAAATTCTGCTTAAGGGAAAATTATTTCTGCTACAACCTGTATCTTGAGAGGACAAGCCCACAGGTTGGTCCTTTCTACACAATGTAGGAATTGTGCATTTGGTAATATGGAAAACTGATGTGGACAGTGCCAGATTTACAAACCATAGCTTAGGGCCCCACTCTCTTGGGGGCCCCCAAAAAAATTTAAAGGGGAAAAAATTGGATGTACATTTCCAAAATATAGGATAAAAAACAAATAAAATCAAACCTACATACAGCAACAGTGTTTTGTGTTGTGGAGGCTCCTATGATACCTATTAGGTTCATAAATTACCATAGAGCATATATTCAACACAAAAAACAGTGACAATTTGTTGTTGACAAAGGACAGCTGGACATATAAAGGGCCCCATTACCTTCAGGAGCTTAGGGCCCCATCAAACCTAAATCCGGCCCTGGATGTGGAAATGTGAAGAACTGAACTTAAGACTGTAAAAATGAGAAACCGAAGTTTACGGATTTGCCCATCCCTACCTGAGCTATCCCCTAACGACACCCTGGGTATTTCCTGGCTCAGATGACAACATAACTCCATCTGCCTTAAGGGAGGATGGCATGGACATTTCAGGCAGCAAAATATCATGGGCTGGCTCTGCGACTCTTGTCTGGCTCCCCGGCAGCAACTTCGTTGCAAACCGCTAACCTATGGAAGTAAAACTAGTGCATGTCACTCAGCAAGAGGGCACAAATCAGAAAGGCCATTTGACAATAGACGGGGATAATATAGGCAAAACACACTAAGAAGAATGATTACCTTTCCGGGCTATTCGGATGCAATTCAGCCTCGTTTCCTAACAGGGAAGAAAAGAGAGAGTCAGGTTTTACTGGTCCGTGAAGCCAGGTTTTTCTTTCCTTTTCTTTTAACAACTCTGCTTCAAAAGTGGGAAGGGAAAACAACACTCTGTCAAAGCTTTATGCAAACTTACTCTGTATTTTTACAATGAATATTGTTCTGCCTGCTTGCATCCCATCACAGTTATTCCACCAGAATGCAATATATGCATTCTTTTAAATAAATAGCAATATGAACATGAAAAACCCCATTTTACAACCAACATACTCACACACACCACACAACATGGTGTGTGCAAGGTCGCCATGCCCCCCAGCCCCCGCAGTGAAAATTTGGGGGGCCCTTGGGTCCCTGCCCACCCGTACCCCCAAAGGCCCCCCTGATGTTGGTTATGGCTTATGGGAGCTGAAGCCCTACAATATCTGTAGGAAAACAGGTTCCCCATACCCAATTTAAATGCTGGTTCTTAAATCGTAATGATGCCATTTGCAGTGACACACAAAGCTTGCACAGGAATTTGCTCCATAGCATTGAATTCCTTTAGATTTATGGCCTATGGATAGAAATGAATACACTATTCCGTGTACAGCATAAGATGACATTTTTTCCTTTAAAATTATGTTAAAAATTGGGGGTCACAAGCTGGAGGCAGTCAGTGGCTATTCAGTGTGTTATTTGTTGCTGTGGCCAGGGCTGATGTTTTTTGGCTATTGCTACTCTGGGCTACACCCCCCCCATAAAAAGCTCAGTAACTATGGGCAATCCCCCCCCCAAAAAAACTCAACAACTCTGAGCAATCTCCCCCCATTTTCTTCATTTGGAGTCCCCCAAAATAGGGGGCGCCTTATACACAGAGGCGTGTTATACACGAAAGAATATAGGTTGATAGAGAGCCATCTCACTTGCCCAGCTGAGAAACCATTTTGTTCCTCACTTTTCTTTTCTTTCCTGCACTGCCTGTTTCCTCCCTCTCTATCTCGCCTGCCCAGTGGGATTCCTCAAGCACCCCCCTGCATTGCCTGCCCACCTGCCAAAATGCCATGCTAATAACACAATCACTGCAGATGGAAGAATGAAAATGAAACAAAGGGGCATCATTTTCCTTAATGTGCATAATCTATATCTACTCATTATGTTAGGATTCCTTGTTGTGCCATTTGGGATATTTGGATGCTGGGTGCATGAGAACCAGACCGCAGCAATAAGGAGGAGGCTGGAAAGAACCTCAGCTGGGGCATAAAGCTTTCCAAGACATCCTCCCCTGCCTGCTCACACAGGCAGCTATTCTATTCTCCCTGCAGCTGGACTGTGAAATTAACAGCTTCTGTCAATCATTACCAACCTGGGGTCATTACAGTTCTAAGAATTCGACCGGCGCTCCACATATACCAGTATCCTGCTTCCCACAGTGACTAAGTCAGATGTCTTTGGGATGGCCACAAGCAAGGCATGGGTGCAACAATGCTATTACCAGCAATTAGTGCTCAATAGCACAAAGGAGACATGCAACAAAATGTTGCCTCCAAACCACAGTGTTCCTGTTCAGAAGTCCAGGCAGCTAACCATTCCCTTCTCTAGGACTAAGGAGTTCATGGAGGCCATTCCAAGGTTTAGTGGCTACTGAGCACACTCAATCCATATTGTCTCCCTGCTCCCCATCTTTGTTTCTTTGTTCAGAGAGCATTTTTTAAAAAATATATCAAGACATTTTGGGGTATGTCAACATGTCCACCTAGTTTCTGGGTAAGGGTTATAGCTTAGTGCTGAAGCATCTGGCTTGCAAGCAGAAGGACTCGGGTTCAATTCCCAGCATCTCCAGGTAGAGTTCAGAAAAAACTCCTACCTGAAATCCTGGAGAGCTGCTGCCAGTCAGTGTAGACAATACTGAGCTAGATAGATCAATGGTCTGATTCCTATGTTCTTATGATTCTGAGTGGCCCCATTTGGCTCCATTCTTATTGGCACTCACTACCCAAGTTTGCGATTAGAGAAACTACTTCTGAACCTGGAGGTTTCGTTTACCTAGCTAACAGCCTCCAATGGACTTAGGTTGCATACATTTTAAACACAGAGACACACCTTGAAAGAATCCTGGGAGCTGCAGTTACCCCTCACAGAGCTATAACTCCCAGCACCCTTAACAAACTACAATTCTCAGAATTTATTTATTTTTATTTATTTTTTAGGGGAGAGGTGTTTTAAATTTACGGTGTGTATACTGCTTCATTCTCCATGAATTTGTCTAACCCTGTTTTTAAACTAACATCACTACATCTGTAGCACTGATAATTGTGCATTGTTCATAGAAGCACTTTCTCTGGTCTGTTCTGAAAACTGCTCTCATCAATTTAATTGGGCAACCCTGAGTTCTTGTATTATGGATAAGGTGGAGGGAGGGGAGAGAGACTTTTTTTCTCGTCCACTTTCTCTACATAGTGCATAATTTTAGAAACCTCTATCATGTATGCCCCCAGTGATCTCTCCCCTCCCAAAACTAAAAAAAAACCAAAAAACCCCAAATGCTTTTAGTGGGTGTAGCCTGGAGGAGGCATAAAAGACCTCAATCTTCTCCCAACATTGGTTGTAGCAAGTAGCTCTTTTGGAGCTGTCCGTGGTCCTGTAACATTTGAATTTCCTTGCTTCCAGAAAATAACACAGAACATGAACCCAGAATGTCCTGGGTTCAATCCACGGCATCTCTAATTGAAATGATCAGTTAGCAAGCAAGCATGTAGTGGGAAACAGTCTGAGGCTGAGACCCTTGAGAACTGCTGTTCATCAAAGCAGACAACCCTGGGCTCCATGGACAAAAAATCTGACCTGGTCAAAGGCAGCTTCCTGTATTTGAATTGATGGATTGACATTTAATGGCAACCCTTCCCGCTTCTTTGCCAGCTCTCTCTGGCAGCACACACTCCTTCATGTGGCTCTACAGTCTTCGACTTCTATAGGTGCGGCAATACATTGCCTGCCCACTTCTGCACCCCCAGTGGCTCAGATGGAAGCTGCAGAAATGTGTCAAGTCAAGGCATCAAGGATCCTCTGGAGGATGCCCCCCGTTGTTCCAGCAGTCACCTTGAAAGAGATTTGCCCAGACGTGGAACAGAACCTCGGGTTAGTCAGATCAGATTTGTCTCTGCAATGAAAGCTGGGCTGTTGAAGCCAGGCCAAGCTTGATCGTCTTGCAGATTAGGACAGAACAGCCCGCTGGGGCAGCTGCAGGGGACAGGCCTGGAGTCCTTGGACGACATCTCCTAATGTTAGCAGATGCAAGGAGTCGCTGCAAGAAAGGGTGTCAAATGAATTGTCTCTTGCTGAGATGCCTGAGCAAGATCACCACCCTTCTCCCTCTGTAGACAGCCTGAAGAAAATCCATGTATTCTCATTTCCAATGGTGCAGTCTGATGATTTTTAGACTTTGGATTTAACGGTCTTACATACTCTCTACCCCATCACCACCACCATTCCAAAGATGGCAAAGGGGGAAGGACCACAGCTAAGCATCAGAAGGTCTCCTGCTGATTCTGCTGCCCCCAACTCCTGCCCTGATGGCACCGCTGCTCACTTCCTTGCTAGAAAAGGCAAGGATGTCTCTCAGGTCCAGGCAGGAAGAAGCAGAAGCAGCTGAGATTGGACATTAATGACACACAGACACAGGAAAGGGGGGGTAGCTCAGTGGTGCAGTGCAGGCTAGTCTATTAGGCGAATGGGACACTATACCACCAGCCACCATTGCAGTGATGATGCACTAGTTTTGCCGTTGTGAAATGCAAGGTCCAATCCTCAGCATCATTGATTACTAAAAAAAAAAAACCCAGGGGGCTGAGCTGGTTAAGATCAGTCAGTGTGAGCTCCCCACTTTAAGTTCCAGCTGATCTGGAAGCAGCAGTGCCTTCTTGGTGGTAGTCCCAGAGCTCCAAAATTTCCAGAGGTTATGGAAGGCTATCAGCTGATCACATTTTAATCCAACACATTGCTACTCACCCCTTTGAGATGGCTCATGGCCTGGAAGTAGATGAGATAGGCCTTCTTGGGCTCCAGCGGTGGATTCCAGTAGCCGCTGTAGGTTTGGTTGTCCCCTACCGTGAAGGGCTTGGCTTCTGTGAGGCTGCTAGGAGGCAGCTCGGCTCCAAAGTAGTGAACTGAGCCACGGGACATGGCGTCGTCAAAGGTTAGGGGCACCGGGAAGCATTCCTGGCCCCCCACCTCCCGCTTGACCTTCCTAGGCCTGTCTTCTTCCACAACAACTTGGTATGTGCTGGGGACACAGTCCGAGGAAGCGGGTTGGAGAGAGAAAGAGAACAGAAATGGGTGAAATCAGATGGTTTCACAGAATCATAGAACAGTAGAGTTGGAAGGGACCCTGAGGATCATCTAGTCCAACCCCCTGCAATGCAGGAATATGCAGCTGTCCCATACGGGGATCAAACTTGGAACCTTGGTATTATCAGCACAAAGGCTCTAACCAGCTGAGGCATCCAGGCTGAAATAAATCAGAATGCTTTGAGATTAAGGGGGTTGGCACCTACACTTACAGCTGCCTTTTCAAACCCTTGGAGAATAATCTCCAAAGAATCCAGGAACTGTAGTTTTGTTGAGGGTGTTGGGAATCATAGCTCTGTGAGAGGTAAGCTACAATTCCCAGGATTCTTTGGGGGGAGCCATGTACAGTCAAATGTACAGTCATGGGAGTTTGTGGCTTGCCAATGGCCGCCTATGCTGGAGTCTACTGGTTATACCATCATCCTGCAGACACTGTTCAGCCTTACTGGCAGAAGATCTAGTGGGTTTCAAGTAACTCCTGGAAGCAGAGGTGCCGCCATCCCCTTTCCCCGCATGATGATCATTTATTTAACAACATTTCTATGCTGCCCGATTTTGTAAGAAACAGGAATAGCTAGCAAAGGGAGATGATGCATGGCTTGGCTAAGGAGTCTTAGAAGAGGCGGCTGCCAGACTTAAGGCACAGAGCTTTGAGGATGATGCACTCGTGTTTCCTTGCTGCCAAAGTCAAGGGAAGAGGATTCCATCCAGCAGGTGCACATGGGGTGCAAAGACACTTGCTCAAGACATTCAAGCAAGAGCCGCAGGAAATCCACAGAGACTCTCTCTCTCCCCCTCCCTCCCTCACCCTCTCCCTTTCTCCAGACTCCAGGGCTGTGACCTGCAGGCCAAGCGCAGCTGATCTCACACACACACATCAGGCCTGGCTGGCTGTAGGTTATATATAATTAAAGATGCCAAGTCAGAGGCACTATTTGTAACTTTCTCTACCCTTCAGCCAAGAGCAGAAAGGCAAATTACAGTGTGTCAGAAGGGACTGTTTAAATGCCCCAAAGCATTCATGGGCAGGTTTCGTACTGTGGCACAGACCGTGTTAAAACCAGCGCTTTTCAAAAGGGATGCATTCAATCAACAGGCAAACCTTTGCCATCTTTGGAAAAGACAGGTGCTTAGGGTGGGGAGGCATGTGTGTTCAGTGGGTGAATCAAATCTTGCTCGCCAATTCTCAAGATTAAAGTCTAATTACAAAGATGGCAAAAAGGAACGCTGCCAGCCATATCCCTCACATTTCCATTCTTGCTCTGGTTGTGGGTGGCTCTCAATCAGATGTGTAGTAGTCTGGGGTTGCAGGGGGTCAAAGACTTGTTACTATTTCTGCAGCATGGTCCCTGGAAAGTGGAGAACCATATGGTTTCAGTATTCCTAAATGGAGCATACAGAACAGCTCCTCCTTGGAGTTCCTCCCAGCTGCCTTCTTCAGAGTGACTCTACGAGCCAATCCTCAGTTACTGACTCACCTCCTTTCACTATGATTGGCTCCTATAAGCCAATAAGTGTGAGGAGATTCCTCCCTAGAGGCTAAAAAGCTCCTTTTTCTGTTACATACAATAGAACCTCAAGGAAAGCAGAAGTTGAGTCACCTTGGAAGAAGAAACGAGAGCACTCCAAACTGGGTAAATGACATGGGGGGATGGGAAGGATTAAGCCCTTTGCTAGTACCACAGTCATGACCCAAATCCAACCCACCTCTGGAACTGCAATTAATATTTATTTTAAAAGCAAGGAGGAGGGGAGAGAGAAAGCAGCAGCAGGAAAAGGACAATCCCCCTTCCATTTCATAAATGAAGTTTTGTTGTCTCAAAACTGAAAGGTGGTATGCATGAGTCCCTTGAGTAGATGGGCTTTCCTGTACCTGATAGGGGCACCTCTGCCCTGCGCCGGCCTCAGCAGAATGGTGATGGTGCTCTCCGACTCTCCCAGAGGGGAGGGCATGTCCCCATAATCGAAGCTAGGAGCTAAAAAGGAAAACAAAAGACAGTGATCAGAAAGGATATAAGCTCAAGAAAGACAATCCTGGGGCTGTTGTGACTTCCAAGCATAGTGATGTTTCATCGGAAATAGCAAGCCATGTATTGAACCCAGAGAGGTTCTGCATTTACATTGGTTTCAACTGATTTAAGGCAGTGCAAGTCCTCCTATAGATGCTCTGGTTGGGAGCAACAGCTATTTGGTTCCTTGTTTACCAAAATTGTCTCCATCACCAGACATCATCATCATCATCATTTATTATTTATACCCCGTCCATCTGGTTGGGTTTCCCCAGCAACTCTGGGCGGCTCCCAACAGAATATTAAAAAAACGATAAAAGATCAAACATTAAAAACTTCCCTAATCAGAGCTGCCTTCAGATGTCTTCTAAAAATCAGATAGTTGTTCATTTCCTTGACATCTGATGGGAGGGTGCTCCACAGGGTGGGTGCCACTACTGAGAAGGCCCTCTGCCTGGTTCCCTGTAACCTCACTTCTTGCAGGGAGAAGGCCCTTGGAGCTGAGCCTCAGTGTCTGGGCTGAATGATGGGGATGGAGACGCACCTTCAAGCCATCCAGATATATCAGAGAATGATATAAGACAGTGAGGTCTCCCCCGCCCCCATCAACCATGGCAAAGACCACATGTCATTTGGCTCTTGCCTTCTCAAAACTGCCTCCATCGGATGCCATTCCATCTGGTCCTCCCACTCCCAGTCCCTGGGTACATCAGTTAAACCCTCTCCAGATGGCACTGCCATGAACAGGAAATACCAGTAGAATGGGGATGTGGGGGCACATCTTTATCCCCACCACCATCATTGCAAGGCAAGGGTTTTTTTCTGCTCCCAGGTTCTTGAGCTGAGAACTATCTCTTAACGTTTGAGAAGTGTGAAAGCCCGCAGATAACTTGATCCCAATCTGCACACTAAACTGGAAGGTGCAGCACAGATTAGGCTGAACGGGAATTTGCCAAGATCATATTCCTCAAGAAGCCTAGGTGTAGCTGTTTCCCGCTGCCTAGAACAGCTTCTTGACAGAGCAGTTAGGTGGCCTCCTCTCCAGGTCATGAGCGCAATGAATCAGGAAGACAAATCCAATTGGTTCGTTTTAAATAACCGGCGATCACCAAAACTCCCATGGCACTTTTTGGGGGGATGAATTATGAGCGCCAGCAACTTCCCACGTGGTAAACTGAGCCAGTTAGCATTCTTTGATGTGCATCTTGAATCAGCTCTTGGATTCCAGATGTGGCAACATTTCAGAGGGAGGCAAAGTCATGAATGTTTGGGGGACTGGGGGTTGCTCTTTAGGAGGGGGGGGAATGTGTGCTGTGTGTAGGGCTGCCAAGTCAGGAGCATCCCAGACCCTGAGATGTCAGGGCCCAAATCTGAGATCTATGAGCAGCTTCTGGTGGTGTCAAGGAGGGGAGGCTTCTGGTGATGTCACACTGTTGTCCCTGGAACCATCACAGTGTGGCCCTGGAGATGGGAGTTAATTGGGAGAGGGGAGGGGAGGGGAGGAAGACAGCCCTCCCTCAAGTGTCTATGTTATCATTTTCACTCAGCTCCTGCCAGACTGAAGCCTGCAAGCTGTATGCACAATTTTCTTAACAATTCTTCTTATTATTAAAGGCACTCTTGCCCACCTGAAGATTCACTTGCCACCTGGAGGGGACCAGGCAAGCCTGGGGACTTCAGATCAGACCTAGATGTCTGGTAGCCCCAGCTGTATGGAACTGAGAACCCTCGGCTCTCTTTTCCTTGACTAGTTCTCTCCTTTTGAATAATGTCCCCGGCTTATGCCAACATTTCCATCCACGTTGCACACTGATTATTCTGAAAGCCATGGTTATCCCACAATTCTTTTTGCTCTGACAAGAGAAAGGGAAGAAAGGAAGGGGAAGGACATATTAATTGGCTCTGCTTCTGACAGAGCCGGATAAGTGAAAAACAAGGAGAGGGACAACATGCTGGCTGAAAGGAATAAACTGGAAGGAGAAGCAGGAAGATGAAGTTCTTTGCCGAAATATGAAAGAATGGTGAAGGGTTGAGCAGCTGCTTTGCATGTAGAAGGACCCAGATTCAATCGCCAGGTACAGCTGGGAGTGTTCCCTGCCTGAAACTCTGGAGTGTCACCGGTAAAGGAGCTAATAGAATCATTAGTTTGCCAGAAAGTGAAAATGTACCTCCGCAGACCTTGCTTTGTCCAATGCCGTCCCTTCAGCCAATGCAGCAAAACCTTCCCACAATTCCCTTGCAGAAAACCCCTGCCCCTCACTCTCCCTTTGCTTACAGCCTGCAGGTCCTGATTAATCAGCAGTCACTCAGGTCCACCTCCTGCTGCCTCCTAATTCCTGTGTCCCTATTAAAAAACATCTCAGCCAATTCAGCACTGTTAATAGCTACACCACAGACATTAGCAAACAGCCCTAAGTACTGTATGGCTTGTTAATGAAGCCCAATTAATCCCTTGTTTGTGCCTCTGCAAGGCAGAGTATTTTGTTTCCTCTCTGTAATCTTCCCCTTGGCATATATTATGGGGTGGCGGCGGCAGGGGGTTCTGTTATCTCTGCAGTAGACAATCTTCTAAAGAATGCCAGCTTTGGCTCCTCCTGAGAGCCAGCCTGGCCTCCTCTCTGTCTCCCAGAATGCCTGGCTGTTTGACTACAGACCCAAACTTCCCTCCCAGCTCTTCAGCCTTGGCACAACTAGGAGCTCATATGGCAGACTGTGGGCATTGATATGACTAGTTTCACTGCCAAAACTTGAAACAGAGAGAAAAAGAAAGGGCAATTGATGGGATCAGTAATAGTCTACTCATTTGGCAAAAAAGGACTCTGAAATCTGTCACTAGTTCTGGGATCCCAGTGCATCTTCTAATTGGAATGACATGCTTTGGGGTGCAATCTTTGCTATTTCCAACACAAATGAACTTGCTCTATACCTCCTGGACAAATGCATGGATTAGAATTTGTCCGTTCACTGATTTCCATGCTTCCTTAATGCTCTGATGCAGTACTCAGCATCAAAAAAGCATCAAAATAGGGCCCTAGGGTTGCCATACATTGTCTTTTTCCTGCACGTGTCCTCACATTGTCTTTTTCCTGGACATCTCCTCTTTTTCAGGGGTAAAATTTCTGTCCCAGAAGATTTTAAAAATTGGACAAAATGTCTGGGGTTTTCACCAAATGATAATGGCACCCTGCCTTCTCCTGTGCAGCGGTTGCCCCACACATAGCCATGGCTCAGTTGGGAACCACAGGTGTTGCAAGCAGCCTTGCTGCTCCAGCTTCTCTCTCAGGACTGTGTGACCTTGTCATCCATCTTAATCAACAGTAGGCAGCGGTGGCACATTTGAATGGAGTTTTGGAGGCAACGAAGGAGGACGGGCTGTTGGTTGATCGCCTGAGGACAGGTGAGTCATGGCAACACAGAATGCAGCCACCTCTGGACAGGTACTCCTCTCCCCGCATCCCTGCTCAACTGTCTCTGAGAGGTCAGGATGCCACAGGGAAGCATGGAGAAGTGGAAGCAGAGGCAGAGGCTTCGTTTCCTTGCATACATATCATATGCACCCCCTCCTCGGGAGGAAAGGAAAACAAGCCTCATGTCACCCTTAGGAGAAACTCCCAGTTCCACTGGTGCAGGAGGGTGAGGGCAGGGGTGATGTTGCAAACACACAAGTGCTCCCTGTTTGTTCACTTCCTGCGTTGGTCTCTTCCAGTCAGTCCGCTGTTTGCATTCCTCGCCTGCCACCTCCTTCAAAGCTCCATTGCTCAGTCCCTCCCTCCTCCAATTCTTCCATTAGCGCCACCTCCTTCCCATGTAGGTGTCAGGGAACTGCCATCGAAGCCAGAGGTGGAGGCAAGGCTCCCAAGCAATGCTGGAGAAGGGCCCAGCAGGAAGAGAGGCAGCTCATCGGCTGGGGAAGGAAATCAGCGTAGCACCAGTGGAGAAGGGGGGCAGATGGGGGAATCAGCGAGGGGGCTCCAGGACTCCTCGCCGGAGACCAGCGGGGAGAGCACGGGTCCTCCGCTGCCCACACCCACCCTGCGCAAAAGACTTCCGCGCAGGGAGAGTAGGTGGAGACTTGGCGTCACAGAACTTCTTTGCTGGAAGAGGTTCAAGAAACACCCACTGACGGATTCTGCTAGCGACTGAAACAGCCACAAAGTGAAGGGCTGTCCAGACAGAAAAGGTTTAACCAGGCAACCTAGCCAGGAGTGGCGGCAACTTATGCACGAGCAACCCCTATAACCATTACAGTAGGGAAGAAGCGGGGAGCACAAATATGTTTCTCTCCTCCTCCCCCCTCTCACTCCCATGTTTGCACAAGGACGGGCTTGGAAAACGCTGCCACAGGTAACCCCATTCTCTGTGGGGTGAAGCGGACCAGCTGCTGTTACTGCTGAGGGTCACATTCCCACCCCTACCTCCCCATGTTGGTAGGGGTGTGATGGGGTCTGGAAATGATTCTCCTTTGTGCAATATGGGGAAGAGCATGGGTGCCTGCGATGCATAGCATTTGTGTGTTGTATCCATGGCCTTTTAAACGGTTGCTCTTCGTTGTGTGTCCTCTTTTTTACTCTTCAAAATATTGCAGCCCTAAAATAGGCTTAAAGTGCATATTTTGACATTTGGGAAACATTTAGAAGCATATATTTTAGGAGAAAATACTTAAATATGTGTTCAAATGCAAGTTATCATGTTGTTGAGGTTGCTGTTTTTCTCTTCAAAATCAGAGGTTAATGCAAAAAGAGGACAGAACAATGTAACAGATTGAAAATAAGGGTGATTTGCCCACCCTAATCCTGGCACCATCCAGAAAGAAACATTTGTCCTGTGCCTGGGATATAAGATTTATTTCTTTTCCTGAAACAAAGGTTCATTGTCGTAATGGCAAAAGCATGCATTTCATAACATGTGCACACTCATGTGTAACTTGGATCCCTAATACACAGAGAAATGGGAGACTTGGTGCTCTTCTGATACAAGAAATGCAAACCTAAGTAGAGGCCTGATCGATCAGGCCAGAAGTCCATCTAGCCCAGGAATCTGTTCTCACAGTGGCCAACCAGATGCCTCAATAGGAAATCCAGGACCTGAGCTCAACAGCTCTTGAAATTCCCAGCAACTGCCTCTGACAGTGGGGGAGAGAACATAGCCATCATCATAGCTAGCAGCCATTGATTACCTTAGCCTCCATGAATTTGCCTAATCCTCTTTTAAAACCACCCAAGTCGGTGATCATCGCTTTGTGTTGTGCTGTAGTCACTCTGTGCATTGACTGGATCATTTCTCAACACTTTCAGGCTGCAATCCTAAACTCGGGAGTAAACCATGTTGGATACCATGGAATAGGATTGTAACGCAATTGCATCGCTGTGGAATTTCAGTGATTTCAACAACTTCACTGGTTCTATCAGCGCAAAGAGATCCAAGATTTTAAGAACTATGGTATTGCTGCTTCCTTAAAAAAAAAAAAAAAAAAAGATGATCAAAACCGAAAGCTAATCTCTTCATCTTCAGGCAATGTTAATCCTATGTCCCAGAGATGGAACATCTATTTATTTGTGGGACAGGTGACTTTCCTCTGACAAGTTTGTGCCAGCAAAAACAATGGCTCTTCCACGGCTCAGTGACTAGAGAACATCTTTTGCATGCAGAAAGCCCCAAATTTAATCTCTGGCATTTCTACTTAAAAAAGATGTTGTGTAGCAGCTGATAGGAAAGGGCAGGAAGCCACAAATCCACTTGTCAGCTTGTCAGAGGTGAGTGCATCCAGTCCTACAGTGAGCAGGGCACCCAGCACTCCACAAATCCATTCCTGAGAAAGGTCATTTTCACTGCAGCTTTTGAGTAGGTAAGAAACAAGAAGAAGAAATGACTCTCCAAACTTTGGGAAGGATGTGAGGGAAAGGAGACATAGCTTTGATGGGAATGTCCAATGAACTGATGGCAACTGACCAGGAATAAGACCTTAGGAATGGGTCAGTGTGTCTGGCTGCTAACTAGAAGGTTGGTGGTGTGAGTGCAGCGATGGCTTTGGGCAGAATTCCTGCATTGCAGAAGGTTGTATGAGAGGACCTTTAGGGTCTCTTCCAACTCTAGAATTCTCTGTTATATCAGAGAACAGCTCAGTGGAAATATTGACCCCATGTACGACAGTTGTGAAAAAGGCGAACTCCATGTTAGACTAGAGATCATTAGGAAAGGAACTGGAAATACAACTGCCAATGTTCTGATGCTGTTGTACAAATCTATGGTACAACCACATTTGGAATCCTGAGTACAGTTCTGGTCGTCTGACTTCAGAGAGGATACTGCAGAGCTGGAAAGGGTTCAGCAAAGTGCAGCCAGAATGATGAGGATGGAGTGACTGCTCTGTAAGCACTTGGGACTTTTTGTGGGATGTGAAACACAAGAGCAGTCAAGTACAACATTCCTAGAGTGAACATGTTTATACACGGGGAGGAATGTTTGTCCAGCCAGCAGGTAAACTTCCTGTTTCCTTCTGGGCTGGGACAGGCTTCCTCTGCATGTGACTAGAGGTGGGTGTGGCCTCACCTGTGCAGGTAACAACAAAAGCACAGGGCAGGGCAGCCCTCTTTGACTACATGCATTGAAGAAGCAACATCTGCTTTGCCAAAGATGCTCTCTTGGACTCCAGCCACACACACATGCTTATCACGTTAAAAGCAAACAAAATCAAGTCTTTGTGTCTGTGGCATCAGCATTCATCTGACCTACACAAGATCTATCTCCCTAAATCGTCAACTTCAGTGCAGAAAAAGCACACTCAAGGTCCTGTGCTGTTTAATGAAAAACACAAACTCTCCTCGCTCAGTGATGCCACCTTATCTATTCCACCTCAGACAACATTTCCCACTCATGCAGATAATATCATTTCTCTGAGACTGTTTCTAGGAAGACACAGGGCCGGCAGCATTCAATTTCTCCTTTCCCAGACCACCCCCACTAATAGATCCCATCAAAGCCGCTCCACTGAGTTAGGAAATGTGTTCCAGAGCAAAAGCCCCCGTAATGTAAACAAGGCAGCTTTTGGACCGCCATGCAAGTAAATTATCCAGCAGTGTTGTAAAATGTAATGCATACTGTTTTCCCCCCCATTTGAATTCTGACTGCAGGGTAGCTGGGAAAGGAGGAGGGGGCCTCTGGAGCATGAAGAATCCATTTCAAGGGAAAGCATATTTAAAGGAATCAGAGCAGTGGGATGTGTGGTTACCCTGATGGTTCAGCTGCACTGAGTTGCCACTCATCCCGATTGCCAAAGAACGGCTGGAGCTGTGACATCTCTCTCTTGCAACACATCCTATACCAGACTATCCTGGCCTCACACATGTCATAGCTGCGAGGTACAAAGGAAACATCAGAGTCTTTCTAGACGATTGGTGCATTTGTGCAACAATTGCTCAGTTGCTATTCATTGCTCCAGAGAAACCCAACGTCTTCCCATCAGAAAGCACTTGTGCAGCAGAGTCACTCTATTTGTCCTACTGCATTACCCATGACCTGATGACCTTGCCATATACAGAAGACTTGGATGAAGATAAGGTAGAGGCTACTTCCTCAGGGGGGAGTACCACTAGTACTATACTCAGTATAGTACACAACCCTTCCACCATCCTCTAGGATGAAGGGTCACAAGCTGTACATGTGTCTCCCCAGCCTCACAGAAGATCAGCTTCTCCAGGGAGGCAGATCCAATTACACTTCAGACCTTTTTCAGTCTACATGAGGTTTCAGTAGCTATGGCTTCCAGTAGAGGCAACATCTCTTGCAGTCTTAGCAGGTGCACATGGAGCTGTCCAAGGTCCTGTATGCTCTCAGCTCATAACTGAGCACTATCCGCTTCCCAGGAGAGCCTCAATCACCCACAGAATGAAGCAGCACCTCTCAAAATCACAATGATTTGTTGCTGGGGCAATGCAGTCCTCATCGTGAACTGCATCCATTAAAGGTCATGACCCACCAACCAGAGCCTGGCCTGGCTGAGTCACAAGGGCCTGTGGACCCTTCCTTCTTAGCTGTTCAGGAGGACCTCCACTATAGGGCCTAGCAGTTGTGAGGGATGCAGCTGTGTCAGGGCTGAGTTGTAGGCAGTTATCATAGTGGAGCTCCAGGAACCAGAAATCCCATGTTGTGCCGGAGGGAAAGTTTAGCAAAGAATCAAAGCTGAGAGACAAGAGTCAATGCCAATGAACAAAGCCAGGAGTCCAATCCAAAGAGCATACTGAAACACACCACACCTAGGAAAGCCACTCTTATCTAGGCAAAGTCCCAGCCCAAACAGACCCTCCCCAGCCTAGAAGGATTCAACGGTCAATAGGTTTGAGTAGAGACAGTCTACAGCCTAAGAATATTTTTCTTCCCATAGAGATGCTCCAAACTACAGTTCAGGGGACTTACACATGGAGTCAAAGAATCATAGAATCATAGAGTTGGAAGAGACCACAAGGGCCATAAAGTCCAACCCCCTGCCAAGCAGGAAACACCATCAGAGCACTCCTGACATATGGTTGTCAAGCCTCTGCTTAAAGACCTCCAAAGAAGGAGACTCCACCACACTCCTTGGCAGCAAATTCCACTGTCAAACAGCTCTTACTGTCAGGAGGTTCTTCCTAATGTTTAGGTGGAATCTTCTTTCTTGTAGTTTGGAACCATTGCTCCGTGTCCGTTTCTCTGGAGCAGCAGAAAACAACCTTTCTCCCTCCTCTATGTGACATCCTTTTATATATTTGAACATGACTATCATATCACCCCTTAACCTCCTCTTTTCCAGGCTAAACATGCCCAGCTCCCTTAGCTGTTCCTCATAAGGCATCGTTTCCAGGCCTTTGACCATTTTGGTTGCCCTCCTCTGGACATGTTCCAGTTTGTCAGTGTCCTTCTTGAACTGTGGTGCCCAGAACTGGACGCAGTACTCCAGGTGAGGTCTGACCAGAGCAGAATACAGTGGCACTATTACTTCCCTTGATCTAGATGCTATACTCCTATTGATGCTGCCCAGAGGCTGCATCAAAGGTTCCTAGCAGGAACTCTGGGGTCCCAGGCCAGAAGCTCCCGCTGCAGCAACTGGGACAAAACAGTAAACATGACTACAATAATCCAAAGGTTCAAAAGTTCACCACCTCCACCCCTGCACTGCAATGCGGGGGTGCATTTATTTGACTGCAGGTCCCTGGTCAGAGTAAGTGTGACCATCATACAAAGTAGGAAGGGGAAACTGAGTTTGCTTTCATTACTTGTGAATGTTTTAAGCCGCACTGTAACAAGAAGCCAGCTTTGGGTCTGGAAAGCTTTCTGAGAGAACTACTTGGAGGCATTTCGCTGGTTTAAATTCAGCAGCAGTCAGTATTGGAGCACAAAATGTTAGCATTCAGTGGCTGTTGGAGAGCCAGTAATCACAGAATGGTGAAGCTGGGTGAGACCACAAGGGACCCCAATCCTCTGCAAAAGGAGGATTTCTAGGACTCGAATTGCAGGATGCTTTTGCATACCAAGTCTACGGCCTCTTGCTTCTTGCATACCAAGCAATATATGTTTGATACAGGCTATGGTGAGAAAATCCTGGCTTTCGGCACAGTTCTCAATAGGCTGCCAGGCATCAGACCAATGCCCCTCGGCCACTAACTAGCTGTACTTCTCTGAAGATTTCATGGATGGGCCAATAAGCAAAGAGGCTTTGAAGACTGAGCCATACTCTCTCTGTGTGTGTGCATTTCCAAGAAACAAAATATGTACAGCAACTTCACACGCCATTTCTTTGGCGTGATGAAAATGCTCTTTGGTTGCACAGTTGTGGCGTCAGTCCATCACTGATGCCAGAAGCTGAGTCAAGCAACACCACCAAGGTGTCCACGTTCTACCAATGTCCGCATCTCCTTGGGACAAAATCAAATGACGAAAACCAAAGAAAATCCACATAGCATAATTTTGTACTCCCAGTTTGGTATCAACTGATTTTGTTTGAAAGCCTGCTTGGAACCATCGATGGGCGTTTCCCAGAAAATGTTGGATCAGAAAAATTTCCAGAAAATAACCCTATGGAAAGTTACCTAATTTGCATTGAGAAATTTTCAGTTAGCACTGGGAAATTTTCTGATGCCCTGGAGAATGTGCTAATTTAGCATGTTTAATTTAGCATCGCTTGCAGTTAATAAATAAAGCTCAGAACTTAGAAACTGCTAAGCTGGCCTCAAACTGTATTTGCAATTCGCTTGCAATTGTGGTGCCTAATGAACTGAAGAAATGGGAGAATTTTCCGCAGAAAAATAAAGCGCTGGAAGCGTTTTACTCAGAAAGCTTTCCATGCCACGTTGCTGCTCAAACCTCCATCTGCTTGCCATGGAGACTGGTGTGAACAGGATCTTCTGATCACATCATTAATGACTAGGGGCTTGTTTCTGCACGACTGATTTAGTGATAAAGAGAGAAATTCATAAAAACAATTTTTGCCTGAGGTGGAGGAGCAAATATACACCACAATGCCATTCTTCCACCACACTGCTGTTGGCTCTCAGCTGGCCAGGTGCCACAGCACCAAGGAGAAAAGGCTGAGGGGGCCACCACCCAGCCACATTCATGGCTGCATCTAAATCAGTGGTTCTCAACCTCTGGGTCCCCAGATGTTGTTGGACTACAACTCCCATCATCCCTGAGCTCTGGCCTTGCTAGCTAGGGGTAATGGGAGTTGTAGTTCAACAACATCTGGGGACCCACAGGTTGGGAAAGGCTGATCTAGATGGATAGAGTGGCCCCTGAAGCACCCAATTCCCACAGTACTTTCCCCAAATCCCATGAGAATGCCAAGCCTGTTGTGACGTTTCGCAAGACTTGGCCACTTCTTACAAGACTCGAATAAGGACTATATGAGGTTTGCTTGACCTGACTCTGTGGTAGGCTGTAGGACTACTACTTGCTTTTCTTATTCCATGAGTCCAATTCTAAATTTAGAACACACTGGACTTCTGATCCCATAATTGGGAGCAAGACAGAGAACATATGCCTTCGCACTCCTTCTGTAACCCTGCGTATGCTCACCATAGGAAACTCTTCATCTATATCCGACAGTGGCAGCAAACAACCACCACCACCACCAATCTCACTCCAGACCTTTCCTCACTTCCATTTGTAACTCCAACAGCAACATACCAGTTACCAGGGAACTTGGGAAATGTAATGTTCCCGGGGCGCCTTAGCCCACAAAGGAAGTTTCTGCTGCTAACTAAGTAATTACAAGCTTCAGTGGGATCACTATTTAGAACTGCAATGCCAAAGCTGTGAGATGGGAGTGAGGGCAGGGAATATCCTGCTGGAATTGCTGCAGAGGGAACAATTAAAATAAGGCCATGTCAACTAGAAAAGAAAAAGGAATAGAAGTGTGCAGAAAAGATAGGTGAAATCTGGAGGAGAAGCCAGGGTAGGGTGGGGGAAGAGAGTGAACTAGAAAGCTAGAATTGTTAATACAATCCCTTTGCATTAGCAGCTGGCGTGAAGCCTTACAACAGTGCCATGATCACATATGGGTGTGCTTGTCAGCAGAAAGCCAGCTCATCACACACATCATTTTTGCTAAAAAACGAAAAGAAAAGAAAAGAAAAGAAAAGAAAAGAAAAGAAAAGAAAAGAAAAGAAAAGAGGGGGGAAAGAATGACTTCCACTGGCTTGCCAGATGTTGTCACTACATCCAAACCACATCCCATCCAATTTGCAATGGCAGACACCCAAAGAACTCCAGGACAAGTTGTAACTTTGAGCAAAGCCTAGATGAAAAACAACAGCCGTTTTGCTCTTCTTGCCACCAACCTGAGATGTTAGTGGTGATCTCGGTCAGAGCCGTTTGGCCAAATCCCTTGCCAGTCCGTGCCCGCACTGAGAAGAGGTAGGTTGTCCCAGGATGCAGGTTGGAGAAAACATGGTAAGTTTCATTTCGGAGCTTGGAGACGGTACGTCGTGGGCCAGGGACATTGACTGCTGGGTCAGAGGATTCAATGCTCTGGTAGCTGATCTAGGAGAAATGGATATACTTTAAGAAAATGTCAGCATCAGAATACAGAAACAAATCTGGTGAAGAATTGTTGTTGTTGCAATTATTACCTGCCCTTCATCACAGGGTCCCAAGGCGGGTTGCAAGAATCAAACACACACACACACACACACACACACACACACAGGCTCTATTTGCATGTAATTTGGTGCTTCAGGCACCAGGCCTGTTGGCAGACCAACTCTGCATTTTAAAGATGTCTGCAGACATGACGTGAAGGCTGGCAACATTAACCCTGCCTTGTGGGAATCCCTTTCAGATGACCGCAGTGCCTGGAGACAGACACCCCAGCTTCAATGTCTCTCCCTTACTGGTTTCTACAGCCACAGCAGGCACTGTAGCTCTCCAATGGTTTGACTTTACCTCTGATGGCACACTCTTCTATTTCTTCTCAAGACAGACTGATGCCAACTAGACACTTTGAAGGGGACAGCATGCCTACAAATGCCATCCACTTCTGCCAAAAGGGATTAAGTTATAGCTGTTGATCTGGGGATAACAAAGCCTCCTCCTCCTTTCTCGTTCTCATTCTCTTTCTTGTTCTCTTTCTCGTTCTCTTTCTTTTTCTTTCGCACAGTAGACTTAGCCTTGGACCATGAGCTGAACTGTGTAGCCTTCTAAAGCACAGCAGACAGAGGAAGTATGTTTTCCAAAGCTCTGGATCAAGGTCTGAACTTAATTCTTTGATGGGTGCACATCCTTAATATTAATTAGTTTGCCTTTTCTGCTATCAGTCAGAGTAGGCAATATATTAGAATGTCAAGGAAGAGGAACCAATGGAATAAAATGGGATATGTGCAGTTTCCTATGTTCCAAAAACAGTAGGATGGAAGCCCAGTGCACCAACAAGAAGGCCCTTTCACTGGTGTTTTCCAGAGGCATTATTATTATTATTATTATTATTATTATTATTATTATTATTACTGCCTTTCTTTCTTTCTTTCTTTCTTTCTTTCTTTCTTTCTTTCTTTCTTTCTCTTTCTCTTTCTCTTTCTCTTTCTTTCTTTCTTTCTTTCTTTCTTTCTTATGATGTGTAACAGAAAGCAGGGGCTGAACTCACCTGGAAAGCCATAACAAATCAACCATAGAGATTCAGTGAAAGATTGTGCCCTAGTTCTCAGTAGGGTAGTTGGCAAGATACTATCTGGACTATCAATTCAAATTCCAAGCAAGGGCTCATCACTCACCAGTGACCAAATGTTCCAATATACCAGTGGTAGGGAACCTTGGGCCACATTCCTGCATGAGCCACTTTCCAAGAGTCACATGCCAGCTGCCAGCAAGGACAGAAGCAAAAGTTTATTTGGCCAGAGACAGAAATGGGCGGCTGTGATGTTACTCTGACCTTTCTCACCTGCTGTTAATCAGCACATCCAGTGAGGATGATCAGGAGCAGGGGAGGGCAGTCAGTCAGATTCCTTTTTCCTCTCCTGCCCTCTCCCCACACCCCGACTCATGCTCTATATGCTTTTGGTATAGAGGGGGGAGCCAATCAATTGTGATCCCCTGCCTGGAGTCTCAAATGGTACGTCCAGAAACAAAATTTATCACCACGGTGAGAATGGGGCCAGCCTGAAAACTTTTAGAAAGGGGAATGAAAAACCGCTTGAATTCTGCATTCTAAACAATGGGGTTTGGAAGGAACTATAAAGTTGTCCTTAATCTCCGAGACTGTAAAACATGTCTCTGGAATTACAATGGAGCCTGTGTCAATTCTCCGGGAGGCAGCATTCAGCCCAAGGCAGGGCAGTCAGAGCAGCACAGAGATAAGAATCAGCTTTCTTCACGCCGCTGTTTCTGCGCTCTAAAAATTTTTGTTGATGCCAGAGAGGGCAGAAAAGCAGGGGGAAAAGAGATAAGAGAGGGCTTTTTTTGCCTGGCTGCATTTGGGAGGGGATGTGGAAGAATTCCCCCCCCCCAAAAAAAGCGCACCACACAGCTAGCTTCATTCAAGAAACTATCAAAAGACAATGTATCCCTTTTCTCTCTGTTTTGAATGGAGACGACAATGCCTTGCTGAGGAAAAAAGCAACCTCTATCCATTGCTTAAGCCTAGCCTGACATGCAAAGGGCCATCACCAGGTGTGCTGTTGCCTGAGATGACTGCCCTGGCATGACAGCTTGCAGAATTTCTAGAGCTGTCAACTGGCTCCACACCAACATCCAACCCTATACACCATCAAGGTGGTTGGGGAACCTGTTTCCCCCAAGGAATTCTGGGGACTGTAGTTTGTTAAGTGTGCCGAGAGCTGTTAGGGGAATCTTAACAAACTACAGCTCCCATAATTATTTTGGGGAGCCATGACAGTTAAGGAGCTATAAGAGTGATGACTATGATGATGTAATTAAATTTGTATACTGCCCTTCTCAAGGAGGTTCACAACATAAAATTACAATAAAAAACCACACAATGCATAATAAAACAAGAACAACAACAATCTAATAATGGATGTGGTAGATGTGACCTCTACTGCACTGGTTTCCAGTCTATTTCCAGACTCAGCTCAAATTACTGGGAATAAGCTAGACAGACTTAAACAGTTTGGCATTAGGTTACCCAATGGATTGCCTAATCTCACACAAATACCTGCATGGTGATCTTTTGAGACCACCACCCACCCACCCAATAACATCTGGCAGGTGGTAGGTGGATCCCAAAGAGAGGGCCTTTTCAGTGGTGGCACCCTGGCTATGGAATGCCTTCCCAGCTCTCCTACCATCCACTCTGGGATCTTTCAGGCACCAGGTAAAAACACTGAATTGTTTCCAACTAAGTTCTGTGCAGAGTAGAGCCATTAAAATTAAGTCACCCATGTTAGCAATGCCCATGAATTTCAAGGAGTCTACTCTGAGTAGGACTAACATTGGTTACTAATCCCACCCATCTCCTTTCCCTGGTTTTTCAGGAAGTGTTTTAGAGTTCCAAAGATCTCTTAAGCTGCCGTGATCCCCATCTTGCTGGTTTTATCGTGGTTTTGGATTGTTCTGGTTTTCTTCTGCCCTAGATTTAAGGTCTCGTTCTATTTTATGTATTTTAAGCTTAATTGCAAACCACCCTGAGAATGTTGGTTTTGGGGTGCTGTGGAAATGTAACAAACAAACAAACAAACAGTTACAGATAGGTAGCCGTGTTGGTCTGCCATAGTCAAAACAAAAAAAATCCTTCCAGTAGCACCTTAAAGACCAACTAAGTTAGTTCTTGGTATGAGCTTTCGTGTGCATGCACACTTCTTCAGATACACTGAAACAGAAGTCAGTCTGGTGACTTCTGTTTCAGTGTATCTGAAGAAGTGTGCATGCACACGAAAGCTCATACCAAGAACTAACTTAGTTGGTCTTTAAGGTGCTACTGGAAGAAACAAACAAACAGGCACTTCTTTAAAAAACCTGCAGAAAAGCACCATCTTAAAAGAGGCAGCCTCCCTGCTGTCTCACACAGGAGAGAATCCTTCTTCCACAAGATGATGCCTGCTGCAACACACGAGTGCATAATCTAAAGTTTGCCTATTGCTTCAAAAAATATTGTTTTTCTTCATATGGACGTTTCATTGATAAGTTAATGGAGTAAATATCATGCAGTTAATAGGTAATAGGTAAAAGGTAAAGGTAAAAGACCCCTGGACAGTCCAGTTGAATTTGACTATGGGATGTGGCCCACATCTCTGCTTTTCAGGCCCAGGGAGCCGATGTTTGTCCACAGACAGCTTTCTGGGTCATGTGACTTCTGGCGCAATGGGACGCCTTGCACTGGTATGCTTTCGAACTGCTAGGTTAACAGAAGCTGGAACAGAGCAACGGGAGCTCACCCCGTCACACGGATTCAAACCACAGACCTTCTGATCAGCAAGCCCAAGAGGCTCAGTGGTGCCCCGATCATAAATATCATGTAGTTAATACACTTGGCTTGACTACTGCAACATGAGCACTTGGGGCTGCCCTGGAAAACTGCCTGGAACTGTAAAATGATGCAAAATGTTGCCGCCAGTAATATGGCCAACTGATCATATTACTCCAGTGTTGTCTGATGTCCACAGGCTGCATATTGTTTCTATGCTCAAATCAAAGTGCTGCTCCCTACCCATAAAGCCATAAATGCTTGGGGAACTACATACCCAAAGGCCTTGAGATATATGAAAGATCACACTCCACCATGCATCGAACTTCTTGCATTCTGATTGACAGCTGAGGTCCTGTTTGGGAGCTCACTCTGGCTGAAGATTGGAGGATATCTATCAGGTGGAGGAATTTCTCAGTGCACAGACTACCCCCCCCCCGAGGGACGACCTATCCATGATGTTGTGCACCTTCAGACACCAAATAAAGAGTTGACTCTGCAATAAGCATTCAGATTCTACTGAAATTCTTTTTTGCTGTTGAATTTTGCTTCAGCAAGCATATCTGTTTCCATTTGATTTTTTTTAGCTGGTGCTTATCTCCAGCTGCTGTGGATTCGGTGGAACTGTTGTCAGCTCAGCCTTGGTTTTTTCATCTTTTTTTAAACTGTACTGTTTCTTGCATTTGACGTGTTCCTGTTTCTGTGCTTTGTATAGCAGCCACTTTTGTGTTTATTCAGAAAGATAAAGCAGAATGTAATAGGAAATACATAAAATAAATAAGATCTCTTTAATGCTGGTAAAAAGACAAGGAATCCCCAAAAGGGCTTTACAACATACCTCGTACTGCGTGATGAGGCCATTGGGCTCCACTGGTTCCTCCCATTTCAGAAAAATCATGTCCTCCAAGGGAGTGAATGTGAGGGACTCCGAAGCAATGCCTCCGGGGACTGAAACAAAGAAGGGTTTCAGGAAGAAAAGTGGTTGGGTGGGTGTCAAAATATAGTCTTGTTAAGACAGCTTTCCTTACAGCTCCTTAACTACAACAAGGGAATATAATGAACACAAACATTTCCCCAAACTGGCAATGTTTAAAGTTGCTCCCCACAGATGTACTGTTTTCACAGCCTAACAACTACATCAGGGAATATCATGGGGCACAACTGCACCCCCAAATGGGCAATGTTCCATTCCGAGTTCCATCCCAGCGCTCTGTTAAGCTTTCCATATGTTGGTCATTATATATTAATGAGGCAGTATTTAAACACACAGCCCCCAGTCCACCCAAGCATACACACACCATCTGTTTGCTGAGACTGTATGTTCCTGGGAGGAATAGACCATGGATCTTCCCCAGCATTGGAATCCAGCAGTCAGAACACCGAAGGGAGTCATAGAATGATGGCAAGATTCCACATGCACAAAGTGTGCTTAAGGATATAAGAAGAGCCCTGCTGGAACAGGTCAAAGGCTCATCTAGTCCAACATCCTGTTCTCACAGTGGTCAACTAGTATTCACTGCCTTTGACAGTGAAGGTAGAACATAACCATTGTGGCTACTGGGAAATGATAGGCGTATCCTCCAAGAACTTGTCTTGCATGCGGAGTCTGACATTCTTTGAATTGGGAGTCATTTTGGACTCGCAGCTGTCCATGGAGGTGCAGGTCAATTCTGTGTCCAGGGCAGCTGTTTATCTGCTCCATCTGGTATGCAGGCTGAGACCCTACCTGCCAGCAGACTGTCTTGCCAGAGTGGTGCATGCTCTAGTTATCTCTCGCTTGGACTACTGCAATGCAATCTATGTGGGGCTACCTTTGAAGGTGACCCAGAAACTACAACTAATCCAGAATGCGGCAGCTAGACTGGTAACTGGGAGCGGCCGCTGAGACCATGTAACACCGGTCTTGAAAGACCTACACTGGCTCCCAGTACATTTCCAAGCACAATTCAAAGTGTTGGTGCTTACCTTTAAAGCCCTAAACGGCCTCGGTCCTGTATTCCTGAAGGAGCATCTCCACCCCCATCATTCTGCCCGGACACTGAGGTCCAGTGCCGAGGGCCTTCTGGTGGTTCCCTCACTGCGAGAAGTCAAATTACAGGAAACCAGGCAGAGGGCCTTCTCGGTAGTGGCACCCGCCCTGTGGAACACCCTCCCACCAGATGTCAAAGATATAAACAACTACCACATTTTTAGAAGACATCTGAAGGCAGCCCTATTTAGGGAAGCTTTTAATGTTTAATAGGTTATTGTATTTTAATATTCCGTTGGAAGCCGCCCAGAGTGGGCGGGGTATAAATAAATTGTTGTTGTTGTTGCAATATCCTGTGGCAAAGATAGGACCCAGAAGCAACATGACTCTGAAACCTCATGTGAGCAGGAGAGAGGACTCTACAGAGACACTTGAGATTCTACTATCCATAAGCATTCAACCATGTTTCCAACACACACACACCATCTTCCAAGTGCAACAGACAGGTTCTCCCTTTGCCCCTGGAATTTATTGACTCAATAACCTTGCCAAGTAGACTAGGCTGAGAGATGGTCACCTCAAAGTCACCCAGTGATCTGTGGAGTTGAGCAGGCATTTGAACCCAAGTCTCGCCCCTCCTAGTCAGACACTAACCCAGGATAGCCAACATGATGTCCTCCATACAAGCCCCATCAACCCCAGCTATCACGCCCAGTGGCCAGGGATGATTGGAGTTGTAGTCCAACATTGGCTAGCACTGCTCTGCCCATTACATCACACAGGCTGTGGGAAAGTCATCTTGATCCAAGGAATGAAACTTCCCTGTCAACTTAGGTTGCAAACATAAATTTCAGCAGCCAGAGGAGGGAGAAATCACACCATTACCGAACTGTGTTTGCATAATCCAGAGCACTCTGGGTTGATCACTGCAGACTGAGCCCTCAATCCTCCACAAATTAGCACTCAGGCAAATACATGCCTGGTGAATCGGCAGGCGACTCTCGCTCATGTTTATTTTATGGGGACGGCTTAATTGCCTTTTGCTGAGCCAAGGCAGTCAACCCGCTAACTAAAGGCAAGACAGGAGAGGATGAGGAGAGATGAGAAGGAGGAGGCTGCATATCTGAGCAGTGTCAGGAAGGGTCTGATGCACGCAACCCCCAGTTGGATCCCAGCGCTCAGTTTTGTCCTGCTACACCAATTAGGTCAGACAGTGAGCTGCACAGCTCTGTGAAAGAGCATCTATCTTGAATGTTCAATTCCTGGCATCTCTGGATAAGGCTGGGAGTGTCCCCTGCCAGTCAGTGTAGACAATACTGAGCTAGATGGACCCATTTTCTGATTTGGCAGGAGGAAGCTTCCTGGTGTGATCTAGATTGGGAATAAGGGACCTGTGCTGCAATCCAGATGTTTCAGGACTCCAGTTTCCTTCAGTCCCTGGCACGCCCCACGGAAGGATGTCTAAGAGAGAATGCAGCCCTCAGGCTGAAAAAGTCTCCACAACCTAAAGGAAGAAGGCAATGGAACAGGCAGCAGTGCCAGCAACAAGGGAAAGCTGGGTGAGCTCTAGAAGGGTTCCTACAGTGTGTCTCTTGCCCAAGGGCCCCCAGAACCTGTAGCCAGGGCCACCACCCAAACTCAGCACTCTTGGACAGCTTTGAAAGTCCATGTGCCCTGGGCAAGGCCAATTACATGGATATTGTCCCTCACCCATTTCTCTGGCCCTGGCAGAGCCAACTGATAGTGACGACTGAGCCTCAGAAGACAAGCTGCCACTGTGAATCTGGAGGGACACAACATCAACACACAGAGAGGAAGCGGCCTTACGCTGAGCTCAACAAGTTCAGTATTGTCTACACCGACCAACATGGCTCTCCAGGTTTTCAGGCAGGGAGATGATCCCAGTGCTACCCGAAGATGCCAGGAATTGAACCTGGGACCTTCTACATGCAAGATGGGTGTTCTAGCACTGAGCTATGGCCTTTCCTCCCAAATGCATTGTGGGAAATGTAAAATGGCAGGCAGATTGCTATCGCCCTCTGTAGTTTGTAGTGTTTCTTTCTGCAGCTCGCAATCCTTCAGGGGTCGGTGATGGTGAAGGATGTTGGGAAGGGGGCTTCACATGGAGCTAGCCCTCACTGTACCTTCTCTCAGATATTTTTGACATGGGCCTCAATCCATATTAATCAATTTGTTATCCCCCCCCCCCTTGTGAACCCAGTCCTGATGGTTCACACTAGCACCTGGCATTAGGCTTCTGCAAACACACCATACTCTGCCAGGAAGGATGGAGTGTCTGCCATTTACTCAGGCCTGGAGCTTTCGTAACCAGCTGCTCCAACGCCCACTGACGGGGACCTTGTGTAAATTTCTAATCTCCAGGCAATTTGGCTGGATTAGTGGAGCCCTGTCATTCCCTCTAATTATCAGCAACCCACAATAATAACAATGACAAACAACAAGCAAAAGAGCCATAACTAGGATCAATATTCACTGATTTAGCACAGATTCCCCCAGCCCGCCTTTCATTCCCCTTTCTCAAGGATGTCATTAAGGAGGAACAGACCAGGCAATTGCTTTGCAAAGATCACTATTCACAAACAGTATCATCTGCCACACAAGCTTTACAGCAGCCTCTAATTTTAGGCAGAATCGAGTGATTATATTCTCTTTAGGAGAAGGAAAAGCAGAAGGGGGAGGGAGAGAAGCAAAGCCCTTCGACTCCACAGACAGGGGCAGGGGCAAGGTACAAACAGCAGGATGGGGAAGTCCAAAAGCATTATTCAAAACCACCTCGGCAGAAACAGGCTTTAGGGGTTATGTGAATAATACTGCTTGCATTAAAGCTATAATTCACTTTATTGTGATCATGGGGGCTTTGTCAGACTCTGCGGTTGGATTGCAAAGGCTGGAGGTCTGTAATCTGTCTGCCGGAGCCAAGCTGAACAGTCCCTGGAAATGAAATATTATTCTTAATTTTATCTTTTTTTAAAAAAAAAGTTAGGGTTGTGCGTTCTTTAGTCCAGTCTTAAATATTCCAGTTTAAAACATAAGAGCATAACAAGAACCCTGCTGGATTGGTTCAATTGCCTGTCTAGTCCAGCACCCTATTCTCACAGTAGCCAACCAGATGCCCAGCAGAGGAATGCAAGCTGGGCATGAATGTCAACAGGTCTCTGACCTCCTGAGATGGATTCCCAGCAATAGGTATTCGGAGGCATAATGCCTCTGACATTGGAGGTAAAACATAGCCATTGTGGCTAGCAGCTGTTAAGAGCAATGTCCTCCACAAGTTTGTATAATCCACTTTGAAAGCCATGCATAAGAACAAGTCAAAGGAATAGGATTTGCACAGACAGGCTAGTGAAAGAGGCTGGCCAGCCATCCCCATTTATTTATTTATTTATTTGTTATTTTGAATTCATTGTTACATTTCTAGCCCAAAGAACAGTACATTCCTTCTATCTGAGATGGTCATTCTCTTCCACCAAGCACACAACTTTGGGAGGGACTCACATGGAGCAGTGAGGGAGCTAATCAGATCATCTGAATCAAACCTGGCGATCAATGGGATGGCAGGTCCTGCTATCTCCCCGGGATCTGAAATCTTGTGAACAGGGAGTGGATGGATCTTGTCTGCAATGTGCAAACATCTAACGCGGTTCACAGCCTGCCATTCCACATCACTATACAAGGTCCCTGCTTGTAGTAGGATCCCCAGAACTTGAATGTCTCAAATGAGTGAGTAGTTCATTTTGCCTCTAGGGTGCACACATCTGAACACAATGGATCACTGAAGCACCTAAATGCATGTGCCTGAATACTAAATATAGAATATTCCTAAATATAGAAACATTAGGAAGTCGCTTTCTACCAAGTGGGAAATATATAGGCCATTGGACTATATACAGTAGCTCTGTGTTGCCTACACTGACTGGCAGTTCTCCTAGGTGTCAAAGTAGAGGTTTGTTTTAGTCCTACCTAGAGATGCCAGGGATGGAACCTGGGATGATGCTCCATCAATGAGCCTTTCCCTAAAGCATCATGCAGTGCAGCAGCACACAGTGCACCTGCTGAGGTGCATTTTGAACTGTTGATACCTACAGTGCAATGACACTTTCCTAGGCTATCTCTAATTAAATTGGTTTTTCATCAATGGATGTCAGCTGGTTGCAAAATTAATGAATGCAAATATGGAGAAGGTGGATTCACACCTACAACAAGGCATAAACACAGGGTGGTGTTTGAAAGTGATATTTGAAAAATCTGAAAGTGATATTTGATGTGAGAATTGGGATGTTGTAAATGTTTCCCTACATTAAAAAAGTCAGAAACAATCCAATGGTTTGGAACAGTTCATTGAAACTGTTGAGACAGTAGCAAGCTGGGAGGAAGAACTCTGTGTAGAACCCAGGCATTCGGAAGGACTGTATTCTCTCGCATGGACTTCCTGGGCTCTGAGATCTTTTGGGGAGTCTCTTCTCTCAGTCCTGCCACTCTTACAGGCACATATGTTGGGGTGCAGGATTGGACCTTCTCGTTGGCTGCTCCCAGCCTTTGTTGCTCCCTTCCTAGAGAGGCTAGACCGGCTCCCTCCTTCTTGTTCTTCCACTGGCAGGTTTTTGCGAATTGACTGCTTTTAAGGAAAGGGCTCTTAAGTGTGTGTGTGTGTGTGTGTGTGTGTGTGTGTGTGTGTGTGTGAGTGTGAGTGTGAGTGAGTGTGAGAGAGTTGTTGGTGTTTACTATCTGAATTCTAATTGATACGTTTTAATTCTATAGAAAGTTTAATGGATTTTTAACTATAACCTTTTATATGTTCTTTAGCTATGTTTCTTTAATCTGTCTTTGTCTTCTGAACAAACAACAGCAACAACCCAGTTCCCAAATCATCATTAGTGTTGTGACCATTGGGACCTTTGCCCTGCCTTAGGTACTACAGATAGGCATCGCCTACTTTCCACTTGATAACGGCACTCTAAATATCCATTGCTAATTTCTGCATTGCTCTTGTAGATTGTATTATTTGGGGAGGTAAGGAGGACAAGCTAATTCACTGCAAAACAAGTAGGGGGGAATAAAAAGCAAAAGCCCACCATGCAAATAAAGCATTTCCACCTGATTTACAAGCTAATTTAATCCGAGGAGAGGTGCCCTACACAAAGCACTTATTGAATTATGGAAACCTTTGGGGCAGATATATGTATTTGCGCATGTAAACAGATGTGCAGTCTTCATCTGTGCTCAGCACTATGCAAATGCTCCATTTTATTACAAGTGTCTGGGATGCACCTGAGGAATCAAATCCGAGAAGGCACAAAGGAACCAATTTTCAGGATATTCCACCTTGTTTGCATTACCTGTAGAGGTTGGCACGATGCACTACAAATACTGCTGCGCTTTGGCATCTTTTAAGTAGAAATAGAAGACTCCCCCCCCCCCTTTTAAAAAAAGAGTTCCTAATCACCTTGCATTCTAGGAAAGCAATGCCATGGTATGTGATAGGATGCTCTCTAATTGTTGAGTGGCATCTGCTACTGTGTGGGTGATGATTTAGGCACTTCGCTGGGGTGGTTTTAGTATTGTACAGATAAACCATTGTTCGCTGCTCTTATGCTTAAAGCCTTTTGTATCTTTAGTATTGTTTGTAGGTCACCCTGAGACTGGCTTGTAAAAGGCATCTGAGAAATGTTAATAAAAATAATACTTAGCAACTATGTCTGGATTCTAGAGCTTGTGCAAAACAGTAATTCAGCCAAAAATCCATGCAATTGACCCAGATAAACACTTTCATTAAATCCTCACCCCACCAAAACAAAAAAACCCGAGACTTTATTTCACTAATTCAGTTTGCTGATTCATCGGTGCTTATTTTGGCATCAATGAGACTTTCAAAAATTGCAAATATAACTGAAAGTTGCTTCCAATTACACAGACATAAGATTATGTTCACACCTACGCCATACATTTTAAGCCCATTGAAACTAATTCAAAGCGACGTGATCAGTCGTCGTCCCGAAGAATCCTGGGAACTGTAGTTTGTTAAAATGTTGGGGGTTGTCACTCTGTGAGAGATAAAATACATTACCCAGGATTCTTTGAGGGATGCAATGTGCTTTGAATGTATGCTGTAGGTGTGACCTGTAATCAGAGCTGGCCTTACTTCATGCAGCAGATACTGGGCAGCAGTGTCATAGCAGCATCCCCCCTGGTTATATCCTTCAGCTGGAGGACAGATCTCCGCCCACACCCCTAACTAGCCTGCTGCCCTCAGGAGCAATGAAAGTCACTTTCCCAAGATTGAAATAAGATTCCATTGCCTTTCTTCATTGGCTTCTGTACTTGACCCCTGTACTTAGGACCTGGAAGATGCAAGGGAGGGAGGAGAAAATAGCTCTAGAAGGTGATGAGTTTGGACTAAATGAGTAATTTACATTGTACTCTGCTTGCAGCAGTGAAGTCTCTAATCAGCTGAGTTGCTCTGACATCGCAGACAATGGCAGAGTAAGCCGATCGGGCGCTAGGGGCAGGGCCAGCCGCCCGCGGGGGTGGGGCTGTTGAAAAAATGCTCTGGGGAAAATGGAGACCCACCCCCCCCCCCCGGACCTCTGAGCGTCTCTCGGTAGGCACATCTCTGGAATGACATGTCCCTTCATCTTCAGAGTGCCTTTCTGTGACACTTTTCATCTGAAAACTGCACACAGGTCTTCTAGCATCTGTAGATCTAAACTGCATTTTATTTAGATTCTATACAGACAATCCATAATCTCATCTGTGTTCTTCAAGCTCTGGCAGAACAACAACTGTTGCATACTGCAAAAGTGAAAGTACAGTTACAATAACATGCTCAGGCGGAAGAGATAAGACGGTCTTCCGTTCCCACACTCTTCTCAGACATCTCATGTGATTTATACTAATCACACCAGCAACATCAAGGCGAGATGGGGCAGGACGCTCCATGGGGCCTCCGCAGGGCCTCTGCCCTACAGCTGAGGGGGAGGCGGCGGGTGGACCGTTTGGGGCAGCACGCAGTCTGTGGGTGCCCAAGCCACTGCATCACTCCCAGGAGAGACACATGGCTTGGGCATGCTGCAAGCCCTGTGGTGAGTGCCACCTGGCACTTTGTCACCCCCTCAGTGGTGACACCTGGGGCTGCCCGCCCCTACCACACACGCCCTTCCTCCACCCCAGTCACAGAATGCCAACAAAAAGCAATTCCACCTCTCACCACTGCCTGCAGATCTCTGTTGTCTTCCTTAAAGGTGCCTTGAAAACTCCCCCCCAACCCGCCACCTTCCAGCTGTAAACACTAAGAAAGACACAGGGCCTGCAAAGGGATGTAGGCTGGGACTGTCTGCAGTGTCAGAATGGTAAATTCAATTGAAGAAGAGCCACTCGCCCCTGGAAAGCTCCCATCTGCTTGGGAGGATCGGTCTGGGCAGCAGAGGTCTGCCTGCTAATGAACCGTTCCATCTCCTAATGGGAAATGCTTCCATTATTTAATGTTTTGGAACAACCTTTGAGGGCTCAAATGACAGCAGCGCTGCCTCTTTTTTTATCCGTATCATTGATCTCTGTAGGAAGCGAATAACTCAGAAAGGGGTTGGCCTGAGAGCAGCTCAAGCTTTTGAGCTGCCCTGCTGGCAAACACACAAAATTTTACAAAGTTTCCTGCAGCTGGCAGCCAGTTTGATGATGAAAGGGTCAATTTTACAGGGAAGGAAGCTCAGAGGAGCCTTACCCGGAAGGAAAGGGGCACTCGTTTCAGGCACCCCACAGACTCTCTGAGGAAAAAAAGCTTGCTCTTTGTCTCTGGTTTTGCTTTGCAATTACTGATGGAGGAGTGCTCCTTTGCCAATACATACATGGCCCCTAAGAGGAGGAGGATGCCCTACACAATTGACATAATCCACTCCCCAACACCCCATTGGGGTTATATGGATCCCCTATGAAGAAAAGTTACAGCATTTGGGACTTTTTAATTGAGAGACAATTTTTTTAAAAATGTGAAATACACCCATGGATTTAAAATAATACCCAATTTGATCATTAGTAGCTAAGGAATGAGCTGGTTTTCTTTCAATACATATCACTGCCAATAGGGTATAATCTACAAGAGAAGATTGTGTCACCAGACTCGACACCACCACTGCCATCACTGGACCTATCATTCCATCTAAAAGTGTGCAAGGGTGGTACCAGAAGAATTTTGACCAAAATTTGGAATTAAGACAGAGGTTTCAATGTGTTTAGGAGAACCCACAATGTTTGAAGAGACACAAAAATTATTTGTGAGATGGAAAAAAGGGGGCAAAAATTCAACTCCAACACAAAACCCCAGGGTAGCCCAATAACGACTAAGCTTCCTCACTGCCCATGGAATGCTAACAATGTTGGCGGTTGGGATGAAAAGCTGAGAGGGGAATGGAATATTCTGGGCAAGGACATGATTTATTGGCTAAATTCCTGAACAGGAGCACTTCACAGTGCAATATGTTTTTGCAGGTCACATTTCTGTGTATGCAATAAACACCAGCTCCACTGTTCCAGTTCATCCGATATAGTTGTTGATGTTTTTCTACAGAAGCTCATACCATATTGGCATACTCTGGGTAGACGGTGCTGCTTTTGAAACATTTGAAACCATTTGTGTGTCCAGCCGCCTGCAGTAAGGACACCCCTGGGAGCTGCAAGTGGCTGAGGTTCCTGGGCACTTGATTGCCACGTATTCAGGCAAGCAAATGTCCTTCAAATGTTACAGAACAGACGAGGTCAACTTATGGCAGAACGATGCAAATGCATATTCTGCTTTAAGGTGTCAAAGAGCCTTCTGCGCAGGCACAATTGTGCAGAAGTAAGAGAAATAGCAACCAGCCTAATTTGGTTGCTGGAGTCATAATCACAGAATTTGAAGACTGAAAAAATGACAGCAGAGTACATCACTTTGCCTGCACTTTAGCAGTCCTAATTATATATATATATCAACAAAACAGGGGTGTTTTAATAGCCTCCTCCCCACCTTCAGATCAAAACTACTTTTCCATCTGATTGTTTTTAACATGAAAAAGATTTAACCAACCTACAAAAACATGAATTTCTAATGAACACTCCAGGACAAAAGCAATATATCAGAGAAAGAGCTTCATAAAGCAGTCCTGGGCAGATTCAGATAGCCACATTAGATAAATTGGATAGGCAAATAATTGAAACAGACATGTACAATTTTCAGTATCACCCTGCTCAGACAAAGATGTATCGATCCCCCGAGAAGCATAGACAGCACACTATATTAGACATCATATTCAACTCAAAGGATAAGAAGAAAGTCTTGTTAATCAGAAAAGCAGCTGGAGCGCTTACAGTACAGCAAAAAGCACAGCTGGAGTAACTGTATGCGGGCACAAGAAGAAAACAGCTGGAGCAATTATCGTGTGGTTAAAAGCAGCAGGGGAAATTGCAAGTTGAGAAAAATAGGTTAGGAATGCAGAGCTGGACACAAGGAAATTGGAGAGACTCAGCCTTTGCCTTTGAAGGAAGGGTTGCTCTCCTTCCTTTGGAAATGAAAAAGGCTAATCGTTAACACCTACTTTGATATTAGTTAGGACTATCAGGTGAACATTTGGTTATCTCTACAGTCATTCCTGGACAGGGATAGCCTAGCCACAGTTACCCATGCATTGGTAACCTCACACACTGGTTACTGCAATGTACTCTAGATGGGGCTGCCATTATTATTGGTCCAGGAGCTGTAGCCAGAATGCTGCAACTAGGTTGCTGTTGAGTGGTACACCTAGCCCTGGATGTGCAGCACCTTTGAAGAAGGACCTTCACTGGCTGCCAATTTGCCAGGATTGAGGTTTTTGTTGATGGATCTCAACCAAAACTCTCTGCTACCGGCTGCTTAGTCTGTGTTGTCCAGGATGACAACTCAGGAACATAACTTGTGATTCAAACTCTACACACCTCTGAACTCCAACACCAAACTACTGTGTCATGCTGCTTATAAGGGAAAACTTTTAGCCAATCACCACCTGTTGCTAGGCTTCTCTATCTCCAAGCAGACTTTCTCACGTACTCTTGCTTCACTTGGCTTCTTGCCAACTCACTAATTGTCCACTTCAAAGCTGCAGTTTCTCACAAACCTCAACAGTTTTATCCTTAATTTGTAAGTGGTTTGGGAGAAGGCCACCTGAAAGACCATCTTCTTCCATAGTGACCCATCCAGCCACTGTGATCACCTTCAGAGGACATCTTGGTTGTGCTACCACTTGTTGATGCCCGTCTGGCAGCAACCAACAAGAGGACCTTTTCTGTGGTGGCGATCCACACTTTGGAATAGCCCCCTTCCAGACATAATGCATTGCATACACTAATATCCTCGTGATTCTCAAGTATGCCGAAAACCTTTTCATTTACCTTAACTTTTCATTTCTGAACAAAGCCCCATGGTAGCTTTTAAGCATATTTGGACTACCTGGTCATATTCTGATTTGAATTACAGTGAATCAGAACAGAAGTATAGTGTCCTGACTAAGAGAAGTAATAGTACCACTCTGTTCTGCCTTAGTCAGACCACACCTGGAATACAGTGTCCAGTTCTGGGTGCCACAATTTTAAGAAGAATGTTGACAAGCTGGAATGTGTGCAGAGGAGGGCAACCAAGATGGGTCTGGAAACTAAGCCTTACAAGGAATGCTTGAAGGAGCTGGGTACGTTTAGCCTGGAAAAGAGGAGACTGAGAGGAGGTATGATAGTCATTTTCAAATATCTTAAGGGCTGCCACATGGAAGAGGGAGCATGCTTGTTTTCTCCTGTTCTTGAGGGTAGGACTTGAATCAATGGCTTCAAGTGAGATTGAAAGGAGATTCCGACTAAACATTCAGAAAAGCTTTTTGACAGTAAGAGCTGTTCAGCAGTCAAACGGACTCCCACGAGAAGTGTTGGACTCTCCTTCCTTGGAGGTTTTTAAGCAGAGGTTGGATGGCCATCTGTCAGGGATGCTTTAGCTGAGATTCCTGCATTGCAGGGGGTCGGACTAGATGACCATTGGGTCCCTTCCAACTATGATTCTATGAATATTTGGTGTTTGTTTGTATTTTTATACATATTAGCATTGTATTTCACCTGGAGGTGCTCGCATAACAAGAGATAAATATTTTAACAAACAAAAATAGGGGAAAAAACAATTTCAACAAATCAGAATATTATATCTAATATATAAACCAGGTTTTCCTTAATGATGTTGCAGTAGGTTTCTGTACATGCATGAAGACTAAATCTCCATCCTAATTTTAGCTAATTAATTGTTTTTTTCCAGTCAATTAATTGTAAAAGTAATGGGTTAAATTTGAAAAGTTTGCCTGTAAGGAAAACAACTGTTCTTAAGTTGTCTGTTGAATCTTGCCTTCATTTATACAGCTATTAAAGTCTCCTATGCAACCTTTATTCCCTCCCCCACCGTTGTTCTAGAACAATCTTCGACAATGTTCACAGCTAACTTTCAAGGCTGCCTGTACACTCTGCTGGTGCATGAGCTATCCACAGAGCCAGAGCAGTTACACAGGGATTTGGTGGCACTGAAATTAAGCCCACTAATATCCTCCACCCAATTGAGTCTTCAACAGGAACAAGCTCCTTCAGGTTAATTGCAAATACTTGAAGCTTAAGAGAAGGAAGAAAAAAATGACGACAAAATTGGGGAGATTAATTACAATGTAGCCCGGAGCTGTAAAGTCTTATGATAAAACTCTGGATGAGAAACTAAACAATTTCCCCTTGATTAATGTTGGTATTTACTCTGAACTTGTAAAGTGGAGTTAATTGCAAATTATGGGTGGAACACACAAGGTCTATGTACTTCCCTGCGGAAGCGTCTTTACATAGTGAGCATTTGGTCTTCCTATCCAGAGCAGTGCTTGAATATATTCATTGCTAGCAAAATGGCACATCATTATGATGAGCAGTGGAAGAGAGAGAGAGCGGCCCTGTGCTTGGGTTCTCTATCAACAGCTACTGGGCATGAGGGCTATGTTCTACAGGTTGTTGGATACTGGTTGTGGACACAGCAGGAGGGGAGAGTGCTCTTGTGGTCAGGTCCTGTTTGCAGGTCTCCCATGGACATTTGGGTGGCCACTGTGAGTCCAGGATGCTGGACAAGATGGGTCATTGGTCTGGTGGACATGCAAGGTAACAAAAGCATTCTGGGAGATGATATATAATGAGTTGGGAAAAAATGTTTGAAATAATATTTGTGGGGGAAAACAGAGGCTTTTTAATTAGGAATTTTAGGTGCAGAGATACCAAAGGAGCAGAAACGATTATTTACATATGCGACGACAGCAGCACGGATACTACTGGCCCAGAGATAAAGTCCCGACCAGAGACGAATGACTGATGAAGATGATGGACTACACCAAAATGGCAAAAAATACCAGGAAAATCAGAAACCAGGAAGAGAGGAACTTTAAGAAGGAATGGGAAAAATTCACAATGTACTTAAGAGAACACTTTAAACAACTAAACACTTTGGCAGGATTTGTAATGTACTAAAAACAAAGGCAAAAAATGGATTATTTAATAGAGGAAATATGTGAAGCAGTTGAAAAAGATTGAAAATGGTAACTTTGGAAGGGTGGAGGGGAGTCTAAGGATTCAGGGAATCCTAAATGATGTTGTTTAATGTTGGAATTTAAATGTGCAATGTAAAACTCAATAAAAAAGATTATAAATAATGGGTCATTGGTCTGATCTGGCAGGGCTCTTCTTAAGTTGTTTTGGCTGTAAGCCAGACCATCCCACCCTCAGCAGTGGAAAGCAGGCGCCTCCCCTGTTGCAGCGATATCACCAAAGTACAGCATTGGAGGAGGGAACACAACACACTGGGGACAGAACACACACTCTGCATGCAGAACTTTCCTGATTAAATCCCTTCAATATCCACTTTGTAAAGGATCAGGTTGCCGGTGTGGGAAAGATCGAGAAACATTACATAGGAATGTTCTGCCAAGGACCCAGAAGAGCCATTGCTAATCTGAGGAGACAAAGGACTAGATGTGAGAAAAACAAAGTGCCTGATTCAACTAATAAGTCCTACCAGAAGAAGCCCACAGAAGGACTTCTGCTAGCACAATGGGGGTCTTTCCTCCTCTCCCTGCACCCTGAGCCCCACAAACTGGCTTGTGGGGTTTTGAGAACCCCTGGAACAGTACACAAGGGGAAGTGGGGAGACAGATGGTTGCATCAGTCAAGCAGAAATGTTTACATCATGGGTAGGCAAACTAAGACCCAGGGGCCGGATCCAGCCCAATCGCCTTCTAAATGCAGCCTGCAGATGGTCCAGGAATCAGCGTGTTTTTACATGAGTAGAATGTGTCCTTTTATTTAAAATGCATCTCTGGGTTATTTGTGGGGCATAGGAATTTGTTCATTTCCCCCCCTCCAAAATATAGTCCGGCCCCCCACGAGGTCTGAGGGACAGTGGACCGGCCCCCTGCTGAAGAAGTTTGCTGACCCCTGGCTTACACTAATGGAGCAATATGCTTAGTGTTATTCTGAATTCCTCTCCCACCCAAGCAGGATATTTTCCAGAGACACAACTGGCGTGGTGAAGGGGCGAACCTCTGGCCCTTCAAATCTTACTAGATTTCAATTCAATCAGCTGGCTTGGTCAAGCCGCGTTCAGTAGCAAGACTTCTAACCAGGTTTTTCTCCTCCTTTCCAGAGAACGGGACAAAATAGCAGCAAGAATTCCTCCTTTGTTCTGCATCATTCTTCAGTTTCACTTCGTTTTCTCTACATTTCAATCCCCAATATATCCCAGGGAAAGCTTGCTTGTAGATCTTGTGCCTGACTTTTCTCTCTTCCATCTAGCCCACTCTATTTCCTCACTGTCCTCTTTCCAAGTAAACTGAACCTTTGTGTTCTGGCACTAAATTTGGGTAACCTCCAATTGACTCTTCCTGTCAGGCTTCTGTGCATCCATCTCCCATCTCCTGGCTTATTTGAAAGTGGAGAGGCATAATGTGGCCGGCTTTATCCAGAATACTGCTCATTTTATTGCTAGCATCTTTCTTGTTGATGTCACTGTCATCACCAGGTCTTTGTTGGTTGGTATGTTTCCTAGCTCTGTGGCCAGTTAGGGGCTTGATGCTAGGCAGATTTAATGCTTCTTTAATGTTGGTATTTCACATAAAAATGGGGGGGGGACACAAATAATAGAAAGCAAATTTCATTTTCAACTATGTAATTATATGGGTGAAGATCATACATAAAGTTGTATGCCGTCTTGATATTTTGTATTCCAGTAAGTCATAAATGGTTTATAAATGCGTTCATTCTTTTCAATGAATTTATCTGATGCATGTCCTTCTTCACATTGTTTTACTAATGCGTATATCTTTTTTATGTGGTCAGGGATAAATCCCCTTTTTGTCACATACAGAGGGAGAGAACGAAAGAGAGCTGACAGGAGAGCATGAGTTAGAGATCAGTTAAATCCCCCATCATCTTGATTCAGAATAGGCTTGTTCTTTTCCAGCTTTTTCAGATAATTCTCAGGGAAAACTCAAGGTGTTTCCAAAGAGTTCTCTAGCTTTGTGGAGATGTTCATCAGCTGTAGAACATCTGCCTTGCATTGCATTGCAGATAAGGTCCCAGTTTCAATCCCTGGTATCTTCAGGTAGGACTAGAAAAAGGGCCTGCCTGAAATCCTGGACAGCCACTGACAGTCAGTGTAGATCAGTGTTTTCCAAACTTGGGCCTCCAGCTGTTTTTGGACTACAACTCCCATCATCCCTATCTATCAGAACCAGTGGTCATGGATGATGGGAAATGTAGTCCTAAAACAGCTGGAGAACCAAGTTTGGAAAACACTGGTGTAGACAATACTGAGCTGGATGGGCCAATGGGTCTGACTCAGTAGAAGTGCCCATTCCAAATGTTTCTCCACTTTCCACTGGCCTCCATTTACCACAGACTTTTCTAAGTATAGCTGGTTTCCTCTTTCTCTCCTTTTGAAAGTTATCTGCTTCTCTTTCCCCCAAAACCATGACAGAGGCAGGGAGAGGTGACAGGAATAAGTTGCTTCTCCCACCTTCCTCAAGCCCCAAAGACTTGCCAACGTCAACAGTGAATTTCCAACACCAGATCTCCAGTAACCAGAGACCACACGTACACTATACATTTAAAGCACCAAGACACTGCTTGAAACAGTCATGGGCTTCCCCGAAGAATTCTGGAAGCTGTAGTTTAAGGGTGCTGAAAGCTGTTAAGAGGCCTCTATTCCTCTACTGGAGATACAATTCCCAGAGTTTCCTGTGAGAAGGAATTGATTGTTAAATGACCGCAGAAATAGGGCCAGTGAATGTCACCCTCCTCTCCCCTTTGTGAGATTGTAATTATGAAAAGGCAGAATGGCTAAATGGGGTTAAGGAACAGCTTCATACTCACATGGTTGTGGCTTGACACAAGTATCTCACACACATCCTTCTTACACAAAGGTCACACACACACACGACTTAAAGCAAGGATGAGGAAACTGTGAGCCTCCAGATGTTGTTGGACTCCAACTCCCATCAGTCGCAACAAGCGCAGCCAACAGACAGCGATGATGGATGTTGTACTTCAAAACATCTGGAGAGCCACAGGTTTCACACCCCCAGCTTAGAGTTAAATGCTCCATAGAGACCAAATTCATTTTCACTTCAGTCATGTACTCAAATACACTGACAGGTTAGTACCGAGGAGACTTACATTTCAGGTTCTAGACATGATGCACTGTATAAAAAGGCCCATATTCTGCTATTGGGTGATAAGATGTGGCATGAATGTGATGAAAAGCTTTGTTCTCCAGGCCTGATCTTTGATGGAAGTGGCTTTTTCAGTCCTCGTACAAAGAGTACGATGTTTAATAGCTAACATTTTTATAGAATGGGTTAACCTTGCATTCCTGTCCAGATCTCAGCTATCGGCATAGTAAGGTTTCTAGGGGCGCTCTCCCTATAATTGTCTCTGAATCACCCTTTACAAGTAATTCTTCTGGAAAACATTATAAGTTAAATGGACCTTTCACAGTGGCCTGGCGTAACGCCCAGGATTTTAATATTTTTAACAACAACAGCAGTGATGAAGAAACAACAGTTAAATTAATACCTTTCAAGAAGTCATTTATATTAGGATAAATTGACTGATGAATTTACTTGGGGGAAAATAGCAAAATGAAGCAGGAATGTGAAGGTGTGGGAAGCTGAAGAACTGAACCTCAGATTGGAAAAATGAGAAGCTGAAATGGACAGATTTTGGCTATCGCTACAGGTGGCCTAAACTCCTGGTAGACAATTATCATCTACGGTAAATCTGATGCCTTGATGACCCTTGACATGTCTTGATTTGCGTGTGTGCACACAAGTAACACATTAAAACTTCTTTAAAAAAAACAACAACCTGCCCATCAAGTGCCATGACCCAGTTAGCATCAGAAGAACTGGGAAATTATCTTTCCTGATACGAGACAGCACTTATCCAGGTCAGAGACGTACTGAGACATCTACAGAGAGCAGACATCAGAGGCAGACTGCCCCCTCGGCCCTTTGTCACCATTAATATCTACCTCACGGAGGTGTTGTGAGCCTTAATTAATTGGTGTTTGAGATCCACAGATGAAAGGTGCTGACTGAGAACAAGGTAGTAATTAGAGTAATTGTTGTTATTGTTATTAAGCTTTGATATGCTTACACAAAAAAAATGAAAGGAAAAAGGTCTGTTCTGAAAGGAAGCCCCGGTAATGAAATTCTCCAAAAATAGAAAAGCTGAAGGGGGGAATTTAACACCCACTGCTGCCTTACATTTATTCTTAAGCCTGATCTGCACACAGGAGCAAGAGGAAATGGTAGACTCTTGAAGAGTGGACTGTATCATTTCAGTCTGCAGGTGAAGAGTGCCCTTTCTTCAATACCACCCATGACAAAACGAACTGCTAAGTAGAATAAAAAAAAGCCTAGCTCCTATTGAGGAAATTAACTATACCCTGCTATACTGGCTTTCTGCTTGCAAAGAGGGTTGTTCTCCCCTCCCTCCATCTGTCTCATTTGGAATTATCTAAAATGCATGGTTCTTCTCCACCAGATTCAGTATGTAACCTAACTCCCTTCCAGCGGAGGTCTCAGGTAGGCTCCTTTGTTGAGCTTCCAGCACCTAATGAACACTTCTTTTAAAAATTCCAGCAGACATTTTAAGTGAACTCCAATTTTAAAGTTTTAACAGATTTTTACCTTTTTGTTTTTCTTTTTCTGTATTTAATTTTGTGTCAAACCTATCCATTCTTAAGGAAATCAGCCCTGAGTACTCATTGGAAGGACAGATCCTGAAGCTGAGGCTCCAATACTTTGGCCACCTCATGAGAAGATAAGACTCCCTGGAAAAGACCCTGATGTTGGGAAAGGTGGAGGGCACAAGAAGAAGGGGACGACAGAGGACGAGATGTTTGGACAGTGTTCTCGAAGCTACCACCATGAGTTTGACCAAACTGCGGGAGGCAGTGGAAGACAGGAGTGCCTGGCGTGCTCTGGTCCATGGGGTCACGAAGAGTCGGACACAACTAAATGACTAAACAACAACAACTAGTTTCTTTATTTCCATGTCTGGGAGCAGAGGTCCACAGCCCCACTTGGAAGAATGAGCAAGTGGGCCCCCCAATACAACACACCTGACTTACCACATTTTGAGCAAAGCAAAGTAATAGGCATAAGCCCAAAGTCTAAAAATACCAAGCCGCACTACTGAATTTAAGTCAGGATGTGAATTATCAGAAGAAAACCAAGCAGATACCATTTCCTCCAAGCATTCCACATCATTCCTATCCCTTCCCTTCTCTCCTCTCACTCAGACCAGCTGTCACACTGAGACAGGCATTCAATCAGTTTAAGTGAACTGTCCCAGATAGTCATTACCAAAACTGCAACTTTAAGTACTGGGCCTTGAACTTGCTTTTACGCTCTTCCCTCCACATCCCCTTTTCCTTGCACGCCATGGCTTTTCAACAGTAAACACCGGAGCAGGAACTGTCTAGCTACTGATCTTGTAAGCTGCTCTGGGAGCAGTTTTGGCTAACGTGCAGGGTGAAAATGCTTTAAATTAATGAAATCCCCACAAGCATTCTTGTATCCCAGGCCCATTCCTACCTTTAGATGCTACAATAAACCTGAGATAAGAAAGAAAAGCAGGACAGGAAGGAGTAAAGAACACCGATCGGCTGGTCTCATGCATGTATAAATAAGTCCCATTGGTAACCATGGTAACAGTACAGAATTGCTGCCCTGCACCAAAGCAGCATCCCATATTTCTACAGTTTCTTATCAATGAGCTCTCCTTGAATTTGCTAAATGCAGACACATGCAATATAGAGCTGATGGTATAAACCAGGGATGAAGGCTCTGTGGCTCTCTGGAGGTTGACTACAATTCCCATCATCCCAGGCCATGCTGACTGGAGCTGATGGGAGTTGGGGTCCAGGAACATCTGGGAGGGCCTCAGGTTCTTCACCCCGAGTTTAAATTCCACATACAGGTCTGACGTTTGGACAAAAACCACCCAACTCTGAAAACTGAAAATACAAAAATTCCCATTTGCTTTGCAGTACCTCTTGCATACCTTTTCCTTCCTTCCTTCCTTCCTTCCTTCCTTCCTTCCTTCCTTCCTTCCTTCCTTCCTTCCTTCCTTCCTTCTTTCCTTCTTTCCTTCTTTCCTTCTTTCCTTCTTTCCTTCCTTCCTATAAATATTTATACCATGCTCCATCTACTATGTTAGAGATGGCTCACAACAACACCATCGTGTGTGTGTGTATACACAAACACATATGTGCCAGTTATCCATGAGAGGTTGTAGGACAATATTGCTAGGACAAAGGTTCTATCAGACATGCCACAATCCTGCAAATGAATCATGCATCTCACCATCACATAAAGACTATAAGTATGTCCAGGTGCTTGGCTAATCACACACACTTTATTATTTGTTGGTGGGTGCAAAGGGTGGGCTTTACTCATGAGAAGAACCCTCTGCATAAATGAGGACTCAGATAAATTCCCCTACAAGCCATCCCAGCTCAAACGGAGGGCTGGGAAAGAGCTTGTGTGTGCACTTCCATCTCCCATCCTTTGCTACAGCATTTACATGTTCACACAAACGCATGCCATCCATCAGTTAGGAGATTGGTGCTGAAACATTACTTTCCCAAGATGATGGAGAAGCTGCTCTTGAGAGGGATGAGCCTCCTTCTGCTTAGCAATAAACTCATGTTTATCCATCTGATGGCATTGAGGTTGCTTCAGGAGCTTTAAAAACCTTCAGGGATGCTTCCGTCCAGCCCTCTCTTCCTTAAAGCTCTACTTGGGCATCATTCCTGAACAGGAAACCTCCTCCAGTGTAGGAAGCACAAGGCCACAGCTGCTAGCCCTGCTCCCAACATCCATGGCTGCACCCACTCAGTCCCCAACCTTCCCATGTTGAGCAGAGGAGATTTAAATGGAGAGTTCTGCATGCATTCGAGGAAACTTGGGTGAAAGTCCCATCCCACCCCGTGGGTCTTCTCTGCTCAACATGGGAAGGTCAAGAACTGAGTAGGCAAAGCTGATGTGCTTGGGGGTGTTAATGGGTGGGTCTTATGTTAATCCCCCTTCCCATGGTTCCACTAAAGGATGGAGGGGAACTGTAGTCATTGAGATATTCTAGGACTATATCTCCCTTCACCCTTGATCACTGGCCATTCTGGTTGAGGCTGATGGGAAGAAGTGGCAGAAAGACATATCCAAATTTGTCTGGCAGGGCAAAAAGCCCAGAATAAAATTTAAGATTTTAACTGATGCAAAAGATAGAGGGGGCTTTGCCCTGCCAGACTTAAGACTCTATTATGAATCAGCAGCTTTTTGCTGGTTGAAACATTGGCTGCTTCTTGAAGATACAGACATTTTGGATTTGGAAGGGTATGATAATAACTTCGGTTGGCATGCATATTTATGGTATGACAAGGCAAAGGTGTATAAAAGTTTCAAAAACCATATTGTTAGGAAAGCACTATATAACGTTTGGATTCGATATAAAGACTTGTTGGAAAGTAAAACTCCCAGGTGGTTGTCACCAATGGAAGCTAAGGCGGTGAAAAAACTCAATATGGATTCTAAATGGCCAAAATACTGTGAAATCCTAGAACAAGATGGTGAGATGTTTAAACTTCAGAGTTATGAGAGACTAAAGTTCAAAGTTCGAGATTGGTTACATTACCGTCAGATAAATGAGATATTTTAAGCAGGACAGGAAAATAGGATTTCAGAAGGAGAGGTCAAAGTTAGAAACAGAACTGTTAGAACCCAATACTAAGAACTTGTCCAGAATGTACAATTTGCTGTTGAAATGGAATACACAGGATGAAACGGTGAAATCAGCTATGATTAAATGGGCACAGGATATCGGTCATGACATTATGTTTGCTGACTGGGAACAGTTATGGACCACCGGTGTTAAATTCACGGCATGTAATGCCTTAAAAGAGAACATAATGAAAATGATTTACAGGTGGTACATGACCCCAGTCAAGCTAGCAAAAATATACCATTTGCCCAATAACAAATGTTGGAAATGTAATGAGACTGAAGGTACCTTCTACCACCTTTGGTGGACCTGCCCAAAGATTAAAGCCTTCTGGGAAATGATCTATAATGAAATTAAGAAGGTCCTTAAATGGACTTTTCCTAAGAAACCTGAAGCTTTTCTCCTGGGCATGGTTGGCCAATTGGTGTCAAAGAAGGACAGGACCTTTTTTATGTACGCTACCACAGCAGCAAGAATTCTTCTGGCAAAGTATTGGAAGATGCAAGAACTACCTACTCTGGAAGAATGGCAGACAAAGGTGACAGACTTCATGGGACTAGCAGAGATGACCGGCAGAATCCGAGATCAGGGGAAAGAGACAGTGGAAGAGGACTGGAAGAAGTTTAAATTATATCTTAAAAACTGTTGTAAAATTGAGGAGTGTTGAGATGTCAAGGGGTAAGAAGTAGAGAAATACAGCTGTAATTATTAAGTCTAAAGAAATTTAATGAAAGGGAATCAATAGATAAACTGATCAAAGGGTTGCTAAAGAACTTTGGAATAAGGATGCAGCGAAAGGGAGGTATGGGGAAGTCGGTATATGTTTAATGTTGTGTATGTTTTTGTTTTGTAATGTGTTTGTCTTTTATTATGTGTTTGAAAAATCAATAAAAAAAATTATAAAAAAAAGAGGCTGATGGGAACCAGAAATGACATCTAGAGAGCCAAAGGTCCCCCATTCGAGTTTAAACCTTTGCACGTTTATCCAAATACCTGAACACTCCTTAAGTCTGCATGGCTAGAAGATCCCATCTGCTGCACCTATGTTTGTACCTTGATGCATTATTCTCAATAAATCAGCATCATTAATCTATCAGGACATAAGTCTGCTTGGATGGGGTTTTGATAAGCTGTTCTCCTTTGTGTCCCTTACTAAAAACAGTTTCTGGATCCCGGAGGACAAATCTCTCTCCCCTGCCCACCCACATAAGATACAAGACTCACCATCTTCATCCGTCTGAAATATCATCTCTTTCCCTTCTTTCCGCCCCTCGGGGTTGGAGAGGATAAGCTTGACGTGGATGTTTTTGTAGGGGAGGAGGTTCTTGATGGTGTAGCGGTTGGCGTTGCGCTCCATCTTCACGCACTCCCGGAATGTCTGGTTGTGGCCAGTGCCCACAGCGTAGCGATAGCAGAGCGTGACAGTGTAAGTGTGGCATCGTGTCAGGTTGTAGCCCAGAGGTTCCCACTGAAGGGTCAGCTGCCTGGACTGGATCTCAGCAAACGCGAGGCCCTTGGGAGCCCTCATGGGTTCTGCCGGAGAAAACAGAGAGAGAAGTGAATGCATCGATGGCACGAGAAAACACCACAGATCCTGGAAAGCCAGTCACTGGCGGACAACAGGGGCAGGGCCATAACCCAAGAACAGAATGTCTGCTTTGAGAGAATGGCGTCTCAGGCTCAATCCCTCATAATTCTAATTCCAAAACCTTCTCTTTTTAGTAGACATATTCCCCCATCTCTATGGGCATTGTTTTCTGATTATTTTTAATTGTTGGCAAAGAGCCTCCTGACGGGATTTTCTGTGTTAAAGGCTGCTCCTGTGAAAGAAGCCAGAGTGCTTTGGAGAGACGCTTCAATCTAGGGAGGTGTCTTATCCAGAGAGTGGCAGCCAGCCCCTCTGCTTGTCCCACTGCTCCCATCACTAGTAGAGAATTAGCAGCAGCAGCAGTGCTGATTTTGGGTGAGGTGTCGCTAGCGCCAATTCCCTGCCAGCGGTGTAGGTGGCAGCACAGGCAGCATGCCCACTTGGGCACTTCCTCAGGGGCCTGCTTCCTGGGGCAGCTGCTTCACCTTGCCTTGTGGTTGGGCCTGGCCTGTACACACAGGACTCTGTGAATGAGAAAACAAATGTGGCTGCAGTAAGAACACAACCCACACCAACTGCAGAAGCACATATAGTTTTGATGCCTCTGACCATCTCTATTCCCAGTGGCCGACCTTGGGGCCTCCAATTTCAGCAGTGCCCCGTGTGATGGCAAAATTCAGCACCGCCCCCGCCTCTCACAATTCCATTCTACATCCAAGTTTTGGTGCCCCCAAGGCTTTGCACCCAGTGTCCCATAAATCCACCTCTGCTATTTCATAGCCATTTCAAGCTGTTGGTTTTCAGCAGTGTCTAAGGCAGAATGAAAGCAACACCGGACGAGCAAACTCTTGCAATATTTCAGGCAACGACAGCTCCCCTGTGTCTGCAGGGCACTTCCTTCTGGTTAAATATTTGGAATTTTTCATAAACATCATTGGAAGAGACAGAGCGAGGTGAAATACCAGACGAAGCAAAATGCAGCCATAGCATCCCTCTCAGGTCTTTGGCAGCTTACCCGGACCAATCAATCTAACCGCTCTGTCTCTTTTCTCTCCTATAATGATAAAAATCTATCAATTTTATGAGGGTTGTTTTTCTATAGCTGTTATTTTAAAGGTATTTTAGTTGTCCACATAGAGCCTGAATTTACACTGCGGTGGCAACATATAAGTGGGGATACATTTCAATAAAATTACCATTTCTATCATGATTTTGGGTTGTTGTTGCAGTTGTTAAAATGGAAATGGTGTCCCACTGGATTTTATCTCTGTATTCCGAAGTTGTTTTGTAGGAATCGGAATGTGTCTGAATGTGCTCTGAAAATCCAAGAGAACCTCTTGAGCTCTTTAGATGGTGATTTACAAGCCTCTCTTGCTGATTTAAATGCCATCTTTGCAATGCGTATGATGTTTTGTTGGTTGGTTTAAGGATTTGATAGCCGGTTTTTAGTTTTTGTTTAAAGCCATTCTAAAGAGCAGCTTCCAAGGCAGATTAAAAAAACAAAAACCCACACCTTTGAATTCACAAGGCTTATAAACCAAACACAACACAACAATAACCTGGCCAGCTAAAATCCAAGCTAAGAACAGAAGTCTAAATGACCTGGGGGGAAATAAAGGTTTTTGGCAGGGACTTTAAAGATAATGACTTGCTGCCCAGCAAGACTTTAAGGGGAGAGACTTCCAGAGTCAGCGCCCTGAATCTTGAGGAGACAGAGAAACTGTGGGCAGGTAGCTCCTGGGTCTGTACATTTGGTAGATGGCCTGTTCTGAACATGGTAGTACTCTCCTTGAAGAAACAGGTATGTACTCTGAAGTTACCTCTCAATCCCAAACTATCACTTGAGGCCTAAAAGACCTCAGTGGTGAGAACTGATTTTCCAGCTACAGATAGACTGAGACAGCCTGACTTCAGCGATCTATTCTCTGATAACCTCCCAAATGGGCTACTGCAATGTACTCTGCATGGGGCTTCCCTTGGAGATGGTCCAAAAGCCATAGCTGCTGCAGAATGTTGCTGCCAGGTTCTTATGTGGAGCAATGAGATGTGTCACCAATAATGAGATGCGCCACCAATCCATAAAGTACTGCACTGTTTGCCTGAAGGTTACTGGGCCCATTTCAAGGTGATACTACTCATGTACAAAGCCCTGAATGGCTTGGGATCCAAGTACTAAAAGGAGTGCCTTCACTAATATCTACTGGCTCATGCTTTGAGATCAGCAGGCGAGGGCCTGTCCATGGTCCCCTCAAATAAGCACGGCCTACAAGGTGATGACACCAAGCAGGGTCTTCTCGGTGGCAGCAACCCAGTTGCAGAATTCCCTCCCAGTGGATATCTGGTGGTCCCCCAAGCTATTCCCTTTCAGGCTTTGGTACGTACCACATTTTTCCATGTATAAGATGCCCCCATGTATAAGACAACCCCTATTTTTTTGGACCGCAACAAAAATTGCCCAAAGTTTTTGAGCTTTTTGGGGGGGTATGCTGATTTTTAATGTGACCTTCTTTTAGCAGAAGAGAGAAAAATGAATTCTCAAAGGTTCTCTGTGAGGAGGGATTCACTCTCAAACCACGCTGGAAATTGTAGCTCTCTGTGGGGGAATAAGGGTCTCCTAACAAGTCTCAGCACCCTTAACTACAATTCCCAGGATTCTTTGGCAGCAGCCATGATTGTTTATAGTGCTACGGTGCTGCTGTAAATGTACTGGCATGGCCCAAGTGAGGATTTCAACCTGGCCTCCCCAAGTCCCTGCCTTTTTACAGCAGGTTTGCTTTCATGTGGTTTTTTCAATCACTGCACACAAGCGCACCAGAGCTTCGGTAAACAACAGTCTCAATGCAAGTATCAAGAGTGCATTTTATCAGTGGAGCCCACATGCACATTGGCAAAACAGAAGAGTGTGATGGCACTGAAAGCTCCAGCACTACACTACATGGGGGCATCCCAGGTCATCACCAGGGGCTGCCTCTAGGTCTCTGGCTTGGGCCCTGAAATCTCAGGGTCTGGGATACTCCTGACTTGACAACCCTGGTGGCAAGCAGTGCAGGTGTTTAGCAACATATGTGATGTGAGTTCTAACTGGGAATCCAGCCAGTAGCCATTCCTCAGCAGTGCCTGATTTATGCACAAACTAAGTACGTTACAGCTTAGGGCCTGAAATTTTGTGGGGCCTCTAAATGCATGCTAAAGAAAAATAAATTGCAAGTTTTACATAATTGGTTTAAAAAACGGGAAACAGGGAGACTCTGAGACAAGCATTCTCTGTTTTAGTTGGATTGTTAGTTTTTAATTGCATCATTGCCTATGTGCCAGTATATATGCAAATATGAAATACAATCATTTCTATTTTCGTTGTCCTTTCTGTTGGAATACTACACGTTTTGCTTTGGGGTTTTTTTTGGGGGGGGGGGGTAACGCTATGCAGCGTTTTAACATGACAGCTTAGGGCTTTGGCGTGCTTTAATCTGTCCCTGAACATCAAGGACCTTATGCCACAATATGGAATTAAAATATTTTGAATAAGGAAATCACCCGCAATACAAGTCTGCCAATATGTTAGAAAGAGTGGAGTCTGATATATTAGGAAAGGTGGGACACTGCCCCAGCAACCTTACTCAGCCCTTCGTCAGCTCCCACCTGCCTATCTTCTTGCTTATTCAAGGGATGTTAGATTTCAGCAGGTGTCATGGGGTGCCCCATGCCTGGTCCAAGGAGGAGGATGTTGGGAAGCTGGGGGACTGTGGTGTGGCTCCCTGAGAAATCAGGGAGGGATGGACACAGAGGTGAGCAAGAGGAACAGGGAGGAGCATTCAGCACTGGAATCACAGTGTCTCATGATGATTGGAGAAGGCTAATGGAAGCTGGAGAGCTAACCATGAGCAGAAAGAGTAGCCACCGGCAGAAGCTGATCAGATAAGAGGAAAGCCCCCAGTGCCTCCTTCCCCACCACCACTGCTACCTCAAGCATATCAGCAGGCAAGGAGAGAGGAGCAAAGCCAGTTGAGGGTCTGGCACCATGTGGACAACAGTGCAACTCCACTGACCGCTGAATGCAGGTGGGGAAATCCTGACTCCACTCTTTACAGCTGCTCGCAGGTGGGCAGACAAGCAACAGACAAGGGGCACGATACCCCCACAACTGTAATTGTTAGGCACAATATGTGCCCAATATTGGGAGGGCAACTTAAGGTGTAGAAGAGCTGGGTGCCCTTGTAACCCAACTTCCCTGGGTGGGTGTTTGGCAGAGGGGTTGTGTAAGGACCGAGGAGTGACAGAAGGTGGTGGAGCCTTGTCAGAGGAGGAGGGCGGTGGAGCCATGTTGGAGGGATGATCGGCAGGTGTCAAAGTCAAGCATAGGAGTGATGCCAAGTCAAGAGCAAAGAGGGGTCAGGAGTGGAAGTAGCATAGAGTCAAGAGGAGAGGAGAGTCAAGAGGAGAGAAAGGCTGCAAGCAGCCAGGTCGAACCGAGGGCTGGGGGTTTTGAACTCTGAATGATATTGGAGGAGCATTCAGTCTGAGAGCACCCCATCCTCCTGTCCATACCTCAGTGCCAAATCCTGACCACAACAGAAGAGAGGAAGATGGGGGCAAAACTAGGCTTTGTTGCCTCTGTTAGTCATTGCCTCTGGCTCCCCCTACTGTTGGGCTCCCTGTATTCTGCCCTACAAGTCACAATGGACACCAGTCGCCACTGATTAGACAGATCACAGCAACAACACACTACGAGACCTGCCATTACATGTAGGACTGCAGAGATTGAGGTCCAGAGGGAAATTTGCCCATTTGTTCTCTAGTAGAAATTCCTTGTTACCAATACATCACCACAACTGAAGCTCCCAGAAAAACAAAAAGTTCAAGGGGAATAGCATAGATTCCAGACATCACTTAAGTTTTTTAAAAAAGGTCTGGGGGTGTGCACAGGCATCAGGGGAAAGGCAAATGTCTTGCATGCAGAAAGGTCCCAATTCACTCTCTGGCATCTCTGTGTAGAACTGGGAAACATTCTTCCCTGAAACCTTGGGAAGCTGTTGCCAGTTATTGTAGATGAGGGATGGGAAACCCGTGGCTCTCCAGACGCTGTTGAACTCCAACTCCCATCAGTCCCAGCCAGCACTACCAATGGTCAGGAATGATGGCAGTTGTAGTCTGTCAACATCTGGAGGGCCACAGGTTCCCCATTCTTCAAGTAGACAATGTTCAGCTAGATGGACCAATGGCATAACTCAGTAAAAAGCAGCCACTTGTGTTTCTAGGTTCCTAGAGCTAGGATAGATGACTAGGAACAACACTGATTGATTCAGAATTAGTAGAAGGGGCATGAATCATGTTCTCCCTGGGATCCATAAATCCTCTCAGCAGTCTTCTGTTTTTCTCATTCCTCATCAGACTTTTGCCTTTGATGTGGACTCATTAGGCAACGGCATGGAGGGAAAATTGATTAGCTCTGCTCTGCAAGGAGAAGGGGGCTTTCCAGCAAGCTCCAAATAACAAACTTAATAAGGACAGAAGCCCTTGCCTTTTCAACGAGTTCAGCATCAGGCTCTTGAAAGGGACGCACACTTGACAGAGTCATTGAGGAGAGGCTCAATTAGTTATCATAACTGACATCAATAGCGGTTGTCTGCTTTCATAAGGAGTCTGGCTTCATTGCCACTGTGAAATACAAAGGTTGTTTATCTCAATAACGAAGGATAAATTCAGATTCCTGGCATCAAAGCAGGGAACCCAAGTGGAACCCAGAACAAATATTGTACTCAGAGAAGGGTGAATCCGTCAACTTCGGTTTCTCTTGAGTTTTAATTTTTCTATTCTTAAGTTCCATTCTCCAAAATTCCATATCTGTTTAAGAATTTTTTTAAATGTCCTTGTGAAAATAATCAAAATTATAATGCAAATTTCCCCTGATATACATAGTTCTGTCTGCAATTTTGCCTAATGTACAGTTTTGTAAAGCAATGTTGCCAAACACAATGCATTTCTGTGTGCTATTTGCACTAAAATGGGCATGTATATGCACACTTTACCCAAGGAGAAGGAGTTTTGCACAAATTACTTAGCTGAAGAATTACACTGCAAAATTCAGATATCTGAATTTTGAAGGATGGCCATGTTTCAGCTCATATAGTGTCTCTAAAGGTACAAATTAGGAAAGTTAGCCTCTCAATGCAAAATAAATGTAATTTCACTCCTAATGCTCCTGTTTAGCATTCCAGCCAGCCAGCCATGCCCTTTTTCAGGCTGCTCCATTCCATTCCCGTTGTCTCTTCCTCTTTCCTAAGTAAGTCCTGTGTCTCACTGAGCATGCCTAGTTCTGACCGAGCTGTTTTTGGCAGAATTGTGCACAATGGCAGTGAAGATTAACACCTCAACAGTTTTTTAGAGGGTGGGGCTCACCTTTAGCCATGGCAGGTGCACAGCTTCTTTCTTTCTTTTTCTAATGCTGCCCCCTCCCCTCCCCATCATTGCAAAGAGTATCAGCAGCAGCAACTGTACTGGCAAATGAAGCTCAATTGAGTTGGAATCACTAAATTACATAGTTTACATGTATAGTTTACATAGTTTACATACATACAACTAAAGCTGATTCTTCTCCACCCAAATATCTGAAGTACTGTCACATGGAAGATGGAGCAAGCTTGCCTTCTGCTACATCAAAAGATAGGACCCAAACAGGTGGAGTCAAATGGCAAGAAAGGAAATTCCAACTAAGCTTCAG